>NC_135619.1:57088065-57690565 GCF_053574225.1 Canis aureus | reverse complement strand
AAGATCAGCTGATTACTAACCTTAATTCCAGTTGTAATCTTAATTCTTTCTTCCATATCATCACATATTCACAGGTTCTGGAGAATAGAATGTGGACATCTTTGGGGGCCATATTTGTGTCTACCACATTCCTCTGACAATTGATGATTCATTACACTCTGATCCATCATCATGATCTAAGATCTGCTCAGTATAGGGGTGAGTAATTGTGCAATGCTTCCTCATTTAGATATGACACAAAGTGAACTTTGGAAATCAGAAAGCACAGATTCAACAGGAATCTCACCATCACTATCAGCTCTTTGAAATTCAAGGTTGACAACTTTTGAATTCAGGGTTTATAACACTTAACTGGGCTCAGGAAAGATTCAAAATAACCTCTTTGGGAACCCACAATTGAATTGGAGACATGGTCAGCCAAAGTCAAAATAATATCCATAGACATGAGCAACTCACATTGATCAGTGCAGAGGACACCAACTAAAATAGCACAAAAGGCCTTTCCGTCTTGAGTTTTCATGCAGTTGAAGTCCAATTGCTAAAATCAAGTGGGCGAAGAAATCAATGCTTGCTCTTGATTTTCCAGACTTCTAGCACTTTGAGATGATTTGGAGAGTTGCTGTTCTATCAAACCAATCATGAATAAATGACTGGACACTCATTTCCATTTAGAATGTCTGTTTAAATGCTGATTTGACCTCTAAGTGTACTAGAGTTTGAGTAATGTATGTAAAACTGTCATTAAAATTGCATATGAAGCACAAGTTAAAACGAAGCTACTACATCTTTTTCTTCCCTGGAATCCTGAGAGGAAAAGAAAGCAATCATCAATAAGATGAGGCAGAGCAAGGAAATTGTAATGTTCATTATACAAATATCTGAGCCTCTCATTTTTGCTGAGAGAATTAGACCTCCTCCTGCTAAAGCGCTTTATGGTATTTTAAAAATACAGTGGAAAATAACCCTCTTAAAACAAGACCACTGAATGCCATTCTGTTTTTGCACCGGAAATTAAGGGTGTAGAGTGTATAATATAAATGTCTTCAGAGTTTCACAAGAAATGCTCAGTGAAAATCCTTTTAAATTTATTTGGTGGTTTACCTCCCACCCTGAGGGGTTGAAAATCTCAAGCACAGGAAGCAGTTACTGATTTACTGGTTGATCCAAAGCCTTTTGTTTCAATGACAGCTCATTTGACCCATTTCATTTCTCTAAATTGCTTTTTAATTTCCTGAGGACAGCAGCGTTGTTGTAGTGTGTTTAGGGTATCATGTGTTTCAAAACGCTGAACTCTCTCATTTTATTTCATAATTCATCTCCATTGCCGAGGCAGATTTCCTTAAGAGGAACAAGAGTATAGATTTGGAGGGTCAAAAGATCCAAGCTGAGTCCCTGCATTGCTGTTTGCCAGTCATGTGACCTTAGTTCTCTGAGCCTAGGCTTCCGGCATCTATTTAAATAAGGGACTGAATTGTATTTCCAAAGATCCTTTCTGTTCTAAAGTGTTATGTTTTTTAAAGGTATCATTCTGGGTGCTTAGCACTATTAAAAATATACACTGTCATTTTTTTTTTTTTTATACAACGAAAAGGTGATTTTGTTAATTTCAGGAACATTAGTTCATCCATGCATAACCATCTGGAACAAAATAGCATGTTTGTTCGTTAAATAGCAAATACTTAAGACAGTTCATTCTATAAGACATGTGGCTTGTGTTTTAATCTGCTTACTATATATACCTCTTTCTTCTTATTAGAATATTCATTTAGGGGCACCTGGGTGGCTCAGTGGTTGAGTAGACGTCTGCCTTTGGCTCAGGTCATGATCCTGGGGTCCTGGGATTGAGTCCTGCATCAGGCTCCCTTGAGGGAGCCTGCTTCTCCCTCTGCCTATGTCTCTCTCTTTTTTTTTTTTTTTTGACCCCTCTTCCCCCATTTTATTTCCAATGTGGAGAACAAGAACAAAGCAGAGGTTGCATCTGAAGAAAATGTCTCAAACCAGACAGGGTTACAGTAGAATAGAGTTTACACAAGGAAACAGAGCAGTGACCCAGCCCAAGTCCTTTGTCCCCTGGGCCCCTGGTCAGTGGCTGGCTGCAGTCAGAGCCTGACTAGAACACTGAGTGGGCAAGCATGTCTCTATCTGAGGGCTGAACTATCACCAAGTAGATCGATGACACTTAGACCATTTGAGGATTAACTTGAGTTGAAAAGCAAACTATTTCCTTCAGAGCTTGAGCTTTCCTTAAGTTCACATTTATAAATTAGTCTTCACAGTTAATCCTATTTGGGAGTAAGAAATAAGTGCACATAGTTCTGGTTTCCCATGCATAATACAGTTGTACGTTAATTCTTGACTTGCATGGTCCATGGACTTCAGTTTTGTGAAGGGGTGAGTGGCTACGATTTTTGGATCATCTACAATGTTCTTGGTTACTTGCGTATTTTATTTCCAATTCTGCCAGCAACACTGAAGGTAGATACTATTAGTCCCATTTTACAGATGAGGAAACTAAGAAAGGCTGAGAGAGTTGCCCAGGGTCATAGTAGGCGGCTGCAGAACCAGAACTTACACAGAGAACAGCCTGAGGGCACGTTTTATATTTATATGTTTTGTATCCCATGCTTCCTTCCCACAGAGGAGAATGCTTAACACTGATTGTTAAATGAACTGCCAGCATTCCAGCAGGTGACGGAGTGCCTGACATGCTTGGGACAGAGCAGGTGTTCCGGGGAAGAGGGCTGAGCGGCTGCATGGAAAACACACATGGTTTTCAAAATACTATCTGCCTTCTGAAACTCTGTGCCAGATGCTGGGTTCTCCTCATCGTCATTCATCAAGTTATAAACATGGATACAAATATTAGGAAAATCTCCACTCTACTTTAAAAAATTATTTCCATTTTATCCTTTTACAACAGAGCAAGCACACAGCTTGATTTTTTTTAAAAAAGATTCCAAGAGCTAAATTGAACTTGCTACTAACCATTTTGAAAGGCCCCCTATAAATCACACAGTCTCCTGCAATTCTCCTGTTCTTAGAAACCTTGACAAGTCACCGAAGGAATTATCCTAAAGATTCACATTACAATCCAGATACAAGGGGGTGTGTCAGTGGCTCACTGAACTACCCACCCTTGGTAACAACCCAGCTGAGATTGTCCACAGACAGTTTAAAGAAAGGACTTTCGAATGTGACCACCAGTTAACATGTGACTGGTGCCCTTCCTCCCAGCTGCTCTGCTTTCAGCATCTGTGTCAAAGCCCGGCCCCCTCCAGGAACCTGCTGAACCCTCTGGTCTTAGTTGGTCTAGGCTACCAGGCGGCCACTTTGGAAAGAAGACTCCAGTAAGGCGGAGTGGTGCGGCTCTGATAAGGTCTGCTGCGCCCACGCTCAGGTGCTTGAAGTCCACACGTGCATCTGTTTGGCAACCTGCTGCACATATCCGATGTCCAGTCTCTGGTTGGGGTCGGGGTAGATGCACATACTGACCAGTTCTCGTAACTTCTCAGAGTAATGTTCTCCAGGGAGAGCTGGGTAGTCACATTGCTCGATCTTCTGGCAGAGGGAGAAGAGGTTCATTTTATCTCCATAGAAGGGGCTCTGGAGACCTGCCATCTCATACAGCAAACAGCCCAGAGACCAGATGTCAGACTTGAAGTTGTAGCCGTTCTCATGAATCCTCTCTGGTGACATGTAGTAAGGTGTCCCCGCTAGGGAGTGGGCTGCGGTGGTCTCAGAACTAAAGAAGCGACCCAGGCCAAGGTCACCAAGCTTCACGACCCCTGTGGCTGTGATGAGCATGTTGGCAGGCTTGATGTCTCGGTGCATCACCCAGCAAGAGTGCATGTGTTCCACAGCTGTGCAAAGTGCTTCCACACCATCCTCTCCGGGATGAGCCGCTTCTGCTTCCTAAACTACTTGATCATCTGTGAGAGGTCACCCGCATCAGCCAGCTCCAGTACAATGTTCAATTCGTTGTCCTCAATAAACCAGTCCAAAAACTTGATGATGTTGGGATGGTTCAGTTGCTTCAGGAGGCCGATCTCCTTGACGCAGTCTTCCCTGGCTTTGGCATCCATCATCTCAAATATGCACCTTCTTTAGAGCCATGGTCTTCCTATCCAGCAGGCAGGTGGCCTTGTACACCTCGCTGAACTGTCCTCGGCCTATCTTCTTCTCTATCTGGAAGTTGGCCAATGAGCCACGAAAAGACAAGGTGTTTGGGTGTCTCTGGGTCAGGGGTGTGTGCCGGCCCTGGGGTGTGGCAGAGGTTGTTCGGGCTCCCTCCATGGGGCATGTGGCTGGGCTGGCCGGCCATCCTGCATGCCAGCCTCACAAGGGCACGGGCAGCTGGCCAGAGCGGAGGGTCCCACACATCGCTGCCACCTGCTCTGCCTATGTCTCTGCTTCTCTCTCTCTCTCCATGGCTCTCATGAATAAATAAATAAATAAATCTTTAAAAAAAAAAAAAAAGAATATTCATGTAGACTCTGGGATGAAGCTCAACCAGGTGCTAGTTATAAAATGCAAAAGCTGAAACCACTGATTTTTTTTTCCAGCTCCAAAACCTTTTTTCAGAGTGTCACACTTCATAAAATTTGCTCCCCTTCTTGGTTATCTTTTCAAACCTTATCCATCCTTAAAGGCCTAGAAGGAGTCTATCTGATCGATAAGGCTCTGCATGAATAGTCCAAAGTTTGTATTTCCTGAGTCACTGTAGAATTTGATCATAGCAATGCTAATCAGAACAACAAATATTTATCGACTTGTATGTTTGTGTACCAATTAAAAGGTATAGAGGAAACATAGAAAGGTAAAACATAGGCACCGTTTTCAAAGAAACTATAATTAACATAAAAATAAGCACATACGACTTAAGGGAATATGTTAGATGCAAAGATTACTTAATCATTTTAAGGTTACTTATTGTTAATTATTAAATGAATGATTAAATCATCCAGAATTTTTTAATATTTTTTTTTACCCTTGAACTATTTTACTTTCACAAATAAAATAACTTACCAAATTCAGATCCAATAAAGTTAGAAATGATATGGTTGACATGAGGATAGGAAACCTAGGTCTTCTCTGTAGGTAGATCCCAAAACACATCCTTATAAATTTAATACTCTAAAGAAAATGATTTTGAAACTACAAGGCAACAGGGTTTGACACTGAATGCACAAAAGAAACATAAGCTGGATAATAAGTCTTCCTAGAAGCAGTGAAACTGAATTCAGATTTTAAAATGATGCGTGGATGTTGCGTAGATTAAGATAACCCGATAGAAGCCTCACAGGTTAATGGAAAGAGCATGAGGAAGGCATTGAGGGGCCATTGCAGGGAGATTTGGAAACAGAAACAATTATAATGAGAGAAATACTTTGTGAAATGTATTATCTTTCTTTTTCTATTTTAATGCATGAGGCTTTGTCTTTAGTCATTTGGGATTACTTCTCTGTTTTGAGTGGTTGAGTGAGGATGGAGGGACACAGAAGTGGAAAATTAAAACTTCTAGGGCAGAAACACAGGAAGAGTATTTCAGAGCTTTAATATCAAAAGATTAATTTTGAAATGAAGTAATAGTCTTGAAAGCTAAACTTCGAGAAGATAAAATAATTAAGTAGCCTTAATAATCATTAACATATAAAATGCATACTTCTAGAGTTTGGGGGCCTGGTGTATGTATGTGTGTGTATGTGTATCTCCCTTTCTTAGGCTGTGGCTTTTCTCCATGCTATGTGGTTGGGGGGTGGAAAATGGTTTGCCTGCTAGGTAGAAAAAGAACATTAAATGTCCAGATGAGTTTTGGTAGACCAAAATTGATCAGAGGTGATAATTATTCCTCTGAGTATAACATGGGACAAGCTCAGGGCACAGAATGAGCATGATGGGACAAAAGCTGCCAAGTAAATAACTTGACAACTGAGCTCCGGCATCCCTGGCATCTGAGTACAGTGTTCAGAAACCCAGAAGATCCTGGACACTGTGATAGTACATGGAGGGTTCTGTAGAGGTTGTCACTGTGTAGGGACTCTCAGATTGATGGCTATGACTAGGACACAGACTCAAGAGCTGTGTGCCAGCAAAACATTTGCAAAAGACCTGACAGGACCAGCTTAATTTAAGAGGGATCCGTTTAGAGAGAAGACCAAACTAGCCACCAGACAGCAAAGAAAGCAAGACCAGGAGATAGTGTACCAATATCAATAATCTGCAGATTCATACCTCCGTCACCAGGAGAAGCCTGCAGTAAACACTTTAAACTCAATGCCACCAAAAGGAAGGGGAAAGAGAGAACAGGCACTTGTGTGAGGTATTTGAGCCATCAAAAAAAGTACTTGGAATTTTGGGACTGGTAGGATTAAGCTTAGGCTCCCCTAGTAGGTTTTTGTGTGATCCCATATCCAGGTACACTCAGAGGTGGTCTAGGGGCTGGGGAAAGGGATGGAGTAAATGCAATGAAGAAAAGACAAATTAGAAAATAATGAAGTTATATTTAGAATTAGTTTTGGTAAAATCAAGTCTGTTTGAAAATAATTGAGAATTCACATATGTAAATAAGGACAATGAAGACCAGAAAGCCGGGCCACGATGAGGAAAATCCCAAATGTAAGTGTTAAACATTTCAAATGATGTCCTTCTGTATTCTTCTGGTTTCCAAATCCTCTCTCCTCCCTGTCACAGACAGCCTCTTGGAAGGTAATTTTTCTGCTACTCCAGTGATCTTTCTTCCAGGAATCTACTCATCTATTTTGTCCTTTCATTCATCAGATAAATGGGCAATCAAATGAAACATAAAAAACAAAACAAAACAAAACAAAACAAAACAAAACAAAACAAAACAAAAAAAAAGAAAAGTAAGAGGAGCAAGGTACAAGGAGCTGTGAAGGGTCTGAGCTAATCAGCTAGCCTGGCACTGTTTCTTGGTTAGTGGGTTAAGACATGAGAGCTCTGGGCCAAAAACAAGGACTTTATTATTCACAGTAATAGCAGTAGCTACAGGATCAGCACTTTTACTGCCTCCCCAGGCCCAAATCCCAATAGGACAGCACAAAGAGGGCTATGTAGCATTTACTCTCCTAGTGGGTCACATTACCAATTGCATTACATAACCCTAAATTTACGGAACTCCAGTCTTTTATACCAGAGAGTAAGATGCCTGCCTTTTGCCTCCAAAGGAAGTTATTATCTTTATTGCATTATTTAGTAAACAAACCTTCTGTTGGCTCGGAAGAGCAACCCTATTTCTACTTTCCAATGCTGCTCATTCCACAAACATTCTTGGAAAGATAGTTTGGAATAAAGATAGTCTGCTCACAAGATGTGCAGAAAAATGAGAGGCCTATGGAGAACTGTCTCCCAACACAAGGCTGTGAGCCTCTCACCCTAATTATTTACCTAATCATATATGATTAAGATTATCATTTACCTCAAAATTAGGGTTCTTAAAAACATTTAAGAAAAAAAGTATTGTGGTTTTCTTTTTTTTTTTTTTTTTTTTAGACAGAAAGAGCAATACTTGTCTTTGGACTGCTACATCAAGTTTGGACCGTTATATCATGATACCATAGACTGAGTGGCTTAACAAAAAAGATTTAATTCTCAGTTCTGGATACTGGGAAGTCCAAGATCAAGGTACCAGAAGATTCAGTGTCTGGTAAAGGCCCCCTTCCTGATTTTCAGATGAGGTTGCTATAGTCTAGCATGGCAGAGAGAGAGGAAGTAAGCTCCTTTGTTCTGTCTCTTTCTCTCTCTCTCCTTCTTGTATCTCTTCTTATAGGAGAGGGCACTAATGCCATCATGAGGGCTCTACCTTCTTGACCTAATTACTTCCCAAAGGCACCATCTCTTAATACTATCCTGTTGGGGGTTAGGGTTTCAACATAGGAATTTTAGAGGGACACAAACATATTGTTCATAATAACACTGAGGTTTGAAAATTGGTTGAAAGGGAGATTGAAGAGAAAGTGACATTTCATTAGTCCAGATGAGAGATATAGTTAAATGTCATTTATTATATGACTTGTGTTTTTTTTTTTTTTTTGACTTGTGTTTTTCTTAATTCTCTCACTAGAAGTTTGTTCTCTTTGGAATCCAGACTATATGTTATATGAGCTAGCCATTTCCCACATCACTATCATAGGAACAAGCACAAAGTAGGCACACAATACCCTTGCTGATAGAAGGATTTATTCATTTGAATCTGGGGGTTGCTAAGAGCACTGGATATAGCTTTTAATGACTAGCCAAAGTAGCACAGCATAGAAGACCTGAATTTGCTGACACGTTTTCATTACACATCTCATTCCTCAAGAAAGTAATCATCTCCTTAATGCTACTTCCTTTTGGGAAATTTCCTTCATAAGCAAGTTGCAATATACTTATAAAGAGTATTATCTAAGCTGTTTGGGCACATACCTTTAAAAAGTCAGCTTAAAAGAGAGTCAAGTTTCAAGTTTGTGGCAATGCTCTCTTTTTCACCAAGGACTATACTGGTGAAAAGAAGCTGTACTTCTTTATGACTCGTGTTTTTATATCAATGGTAGCTACTGTGTAGCTGCTTTCTAATTGCACAAGACCAATGCTATAAATTGAATTTCTAATATTGACGCTTCCCATCTAAATGGTGCAGTCAAATTTTCTTTTAATTAGTTAGCAAAATAATGTTTGTTAGAGTAAAATGCCTAAAGCAAAACCTGATTCCAGGTACCAATCAAAGGGGAAAACAAAACACTCAATGCTCACTGTGTGAACAATCTTTTAAGGTCAATGCAACAGATAAAACTGCAGTGCTTTTTGTGGTTGCTTTACTTACTTGTCAGCCCTTTTATTTAGAAGAAAGTGACAGCATCTCTTCTTTACATTTAGAAGCTAATCTTTGCCAAATGATGACAGAAATAACTAACAATAGTATCTTACTTAGCTAATGAAGCTTTATGATGCATCTCTATGATCTCCTTTGATTTCTTCAAGGATTTTGGAGCCTCAAAAAACACAAAAGGAATTTTCATGGGAGGAAATTGTAAAGCAGAGTTGAGGTGAAAGATCGAATGACTTCAGTAGAATAAGTCCTATATATTTCATAGTGACATATGACTTTATGCACAATGTTATCTCAGGACTTGAAGAGTGGAGTCCACTCCTATACCAAACTAATGCTACGCAAGTGTTTTCTCTTGTTTTTGTTTTTTGTTCTTCTCTTTGACCCACTCTCTTTTAGAATCAGTCATTCATGTTCTAGTTCTTGTTCAGCTTTGTTTCTTTTCTTTTTCTTTTTAAGATTTTATTTATTTATTCATGAGAATACACAGAGAGGAGAGAGACAGAAAGAGAGAGGCAGAGACACAGGCAGAGGATCAAGCAGGCTCCATGCAGGGATCCCAACGGCAGGACTCCATCCAGGGTCTCCAGGATCACGCCCTGGGCTGTAGGCGGCGCTAAAACGCTGAGCCACCGGGGCTGCCCAGCTTTATTTCTTTAAATTATTTAACAATCCATTATTTTTAAGGTTTCTCCTCCTCCTAAGACATTTATGATTTCTCTGATCCTTGCTTTTACTATATATTGTGACTTCCATGGTGAGTGCAAGAGTGAAAACTGAATTATTACAACCCACATACTTATCCAAAACTCCTTGCCAATGTGTGTCTTTGCTAATAAAGATAACGGAAAATAAATAATCCTAAAATGGCTTTAAATCCCACCCTCGGAAAGCTATTCTGGTGGATGTGAATAAGCGTTTTCTATGTCATTAGGATATTGCGCAATAAATAAATGTGTGTGTGTGTGTGTGTGTGTGTGTGTGTCTGCATGCACGCATGGGGGGTTAATTTCTCTAGCACTGCAGGTAAGAAACAATAAAACCTGTGCAAATTAATTGATTCCTGATGAGATCTTATATAATGTGATTTTGTAGTACTGTCTCCTCTTCATATCAATTTTATTGTTGTTAATTCTTATCTTCTGCTTTATTCTGGAAGTATTACTGTTTCCTCCATTTTTTCCCTGGTGAGAGAACGTACAAGAGGAGTGAGGAGTGTCCTCTTCAGTTCTTGTTCTCAATACATGAAATGCTTGCCATTATCAACACAATCTGGTACCACAGCCATTGTCACATTCCCAGACACCACTGTGCACAATTTATGAGGTTTACATAAAGGTTATGTGGAATAAATCACTGGCCTTTATCTTTGCTTGCTATCCTGTTTGCATTATTTATGAGCAAAGAACAATGCATCATGCTGGACTCTATGTTAGACTGCTATAATTCACCTGGTAAAACATTATTTTCCTGTAGATTCTGACGTTAGAGTACAGAGGCAACTCCCTCTTTTTGAGAAGAGCCATGCAGCATGTTTCAGATAATACATCAGAAAGACAGTGACAGTACCTATTCATAACGATCAGTCTTACGATGCGGCACAACCCACAGAGGAGTAAACTTTCCTAAGCCCTGCAGTCTGGAAGAATGGCACTTATCTTGTCCACCCTCTGGACATCATTAAGTCATTTATTCCACAACATTTTGTTGAGTGCTTACTGTGTTCCAGATACTACTGTAATTGTTCAGAATTCTCTAGTAAACAGAGAAACAAAAATTATGGTCTTGGCCCAGGTTTCCCTCAAAAGGATCTGAGATAAGGACTTGAATGCATGAAGTCAAATTTGGGACATGAACCCAAGCAACTGGAGTAGGGACCTAGGAAAGCAACAACACATGGAGGAGAGAAAGTGAATTTAAAATTGCATCATTGGGCAGCACAGGTGGCTCAGCGGTTTAGCGCTGCCTTCAGCCCAGGGCATTATCCTGGAGACCCGGGATCGAGTCCCATGTCAGGCTCCCTGCATGGGGCCTGCTTCTCCGTCTGTGTCTCTGCCTCTCTCTCTCTGTGTCTCTCATGAATAAATAAATAAAATCTTTAAAAAACTAAATAAATAAAATTGCATCATTGAACTGATTATCTCAGTGAGCAACCAGAGCACCGTTTCACTGAGGATCTTCTCAGGAGCCATGTCTGAGAACCTCAGAATTGTCCACTTGCAATAAAGAAGAGCAATTCTAATTAATCACCAGTTACTGAGGTTGTCCCATAGATACTTAGCTCTCTTCTGCGTGCGCCACATGGCTAAGCAGATTCCCAGAGGCATCCCCTTATGGAAGTAGCAGGGAAAATCCAGGGCCAACTGCAAGAGATTTGGAATGTGTTTACACGTGCTGCATGTACCTGAAGGCCACATCCATGGCTGGAATGAAAATAAATGCCAAAAACTTATGAGGTGGAATGCAAGAGATACCTGATACAATCCCTGCCCTTGAGGAGGTTCTAGTCAAGTGAGTTGCATTTTATCCAATACAGATGCTTTACTTAGGGCTGTCTAAACCCAGCTTCCAAGCCTTTCCCGAACATTCACATCCACACTTTAAAGATTCTGAAAAGGTAACAGATGAACTTACAGTTCTTTGGGAAAGCTGATAGGGTTCTGTGACTTCTACCCCAGCCATGGAGAGGAAGCTGAGAGGGCTTTAACTTCTCAAACCTTAGGAAAGGGTCTTCAGTGGTATGCCCTGGAAAGCTTTATCTATTTTCTATGTATTACAGAGCTACAATAGCCATTTGTGAGAAACTTAAAGGGGGAGAGAACATGGCTACCTGGCTGCTCTGATAATGGAGATAAAATAGGGGAGAACAAGAGGTTAGGGATTCGGGTGTAGGCTCTATTCCTAGAATTTTCGGGTATAGTCAGAGAACTGACAAGTAATTATTTGATTCTGTCCAAGAGAGTTGTCTGAATTAGGAAGGTATCCTCAGCCAAAAGAATGTCTTGAGTCTGAGGAAAAGTAATAAATCATCAGCCAGAAGAGATACACTTACCCACATCAAGGCAAATACATTTAAAACCTTCCCATTAATGGAGGACTGGAGAAAGGATCTCTGGAAACCTTATAGAATCACTTCACAGAAGAATGAGCATTTTTAATATCTACCAAATTTGTAGTTTGTCCACTTTAAAGAATTGAAAAAAGACCTAACATCTAACAAGGATTCAGTAAGGTGTCACCATTCTAAAATGAAATCAAGAAGGGTTATCTTTCATACTTGGACCGTGCAGTAAAAGCAGGATAAAGCATGGACTCTATGAAGAGGAGAGAAGTGAGAAGGAAGGAAAGAGCAGAAAAACTAAACCGAAAGCACATTCAAAGATTGACAGTACTTGGAATAGAAGGCAAGCAATCAGAAAATTTCTCTAGTGTTCATGATAAGTTAGTAATATAAACTTCTGGTGATGAATGTCTGGTAATGGAGTTTACTTGCACATATTCCAGATATCATGGGACATTATATCAAGATCTCATATAACAAAAAGCAAAAAAGGAAAGATGAAAATAAAAAGTATAATGATGCATAAAGTAGGAGGAGGTTTACAGGTTATCACCCTATATCTCCTTTGGTCTAGCTGCCAAAAGAGAAATCTCATGCTCTAGAATCAATAGTCAACACACTTTTTACTCCAGGACAAGGCAAATGAGGGAATGCAAGTCCTTAAACATTCTATTTCACATCAATCTTTCTGCAGAATCTCTAAATTAGTAATGAGTGAAATGCAGTAAGATTGACCTTTCTTTCAAAACATGAAAGTTATGGGTGGAAGCAGCACTTTCAACTGTTTTCAACTGTTTCAAATGAGGATCTTATATCCCCTCCTTAATTATGCTGTCGGATCATAACTCTTCAATATCAAGAGAAGCTGGTGACCTTAGTGGATGAAACACCATGACTGTCGATAAATGAAATCAAAGCAACCAGCTGAAAAATTAGAACATAGACAATCAACAATTTGCTTTTTCTTTGTGACATCAAGTGACTAATTTGAGTGATTTTCTTTTAAATTACAGAGTGTCATGGATAGAGCCTGTGTGAGCCAGAGTATAGTATTGAATATACCTAGGACAACAGGAGCCAACGGCAACCTGTTGTAGAAACATAATCAAATGATCAGACAAGTACAATCTTAGGAAAGGGAATTATCTCTTATTTTATTTGGAAAATTTTACCCAGATTTCACAGATATATCAGATGCTGCAAAGTGCCAAGTTAGGAATGCCAAAAGATTTTACTAAAACCGACATTCTCTGAAAGGAAACTGTTGTTCGTAAAGTTTAGTGAGAAGAGAATTTCCATTTGTTCTGAGAAGACTTTGTTCTGGTGTTCAGAATATGATGGATGATTATCAGGCTCCCAAGTGAGCAGAGCCTCGCATTGTGTCTTCCTTTTTCTAAAGGGGGGTTAGCAAAGATAAAGTGATGGGAAGTGTGCTTTCACCTGCATATGAAGAAGAAAATTGACTGTTTTTTTTTTTCTTTTGGGAGCTTAAATACCCCCTCCCCCACAAATTCTTGACTCTTTGTTTTATATTTGTTTTCTTTATTTTAATTTTAACCTACCATTGTTCAATAAACAGCTTTCCTTTACATTTATAGATTCCCATTGCAGTTTAACACTCTACGTAGAGGCAATGTATAACAGAGCTAATTGATTAGTGCAATTTCAATTTGCTTTAATATACCAAATCTCTGGTGTGAAATACCCATGGCTAATGATCAGCAACTAAACTGAGGACGTTGTAACTATTACCAACTCTCAAATTTAATTTTACGGATGAAAAAGAGAAAAAGATCATTAAAGTGTGTGTTTCTCTCAATTTTAATATCTTCTATGTAGATCTTTATAGTCTTTTATCGCTTTGCTTCCTTCTTAGCTAGTGGTTTCCCTTATATGATTAACTCATTTTATAGGCTTTTCGAATTAAAACCTGTGCAACCAACAACATGAGCCTTTGTTCATAACATCTTGGCTTCTAGTACTTAGTTTCTATTATATCTCAGTAAAGGTGAAGCTTGTCCAGAAAAATGATTTTTCAAGGCTTAATCATGTTTTCATCCTTTCTACCATCCCTTTGGAAGTATAAGGCTACTTTTCCAGAAGTGATATCCTTCAAACAAGCAATCCCTGAGAGAAAGGAGAGAAGACAAAAAATCATTTGTTATGTCTTTGAATGTTCTCCACAGGGGTTGGGGAAGCACCTTAATGAGGATAAGCCATGCATGCAAGAGCAGCGGATCCCACTGGGCTACCCATATTTCTTCCTAAAACCCCTGGAAAACCACAAATAATAATTATCACATCAGGAAGCATTCACTCAGCATTATTATGTGTCAAATTCCATGTTAAACACACTATATACTTAAAAGCACTAGATCTTTAGAAAGATCCCCACAATGTTACATTAATGTACCATTATTGTTCTATGATTAACAATATTGAGAAAATGCAAACAGGACAAGCAAAATCACCTAGTTGTATGGCTAGTATAAACCAAGATTTGAACCCAGGACCAACTGATCCCAAATCTCATCTGGCAAAAATTTAATACTTCACATCAGATTCTTTTAGCTTCATCTGCTTCTGAGTTCTTTGGCTGCTTCACCTACTCCAACCACCACTGTTGTGACCAACTCTGTGTTCAAACTGACTAAATCCATGCAATACACCCTGATGAGGTTACATCTGGTACGCACACTGCACACCCTTCACCTCCTGCCACTGGGGTTAATATTGGTGTTGAGGCACCTGAGCTACCCAAAAGTGTGGACGTAAGTGATGCCCTGTGGGAAAATCATTGACTAGTGGAAGATGGAAGCTGTATATAAGTTTTTCATCCATTATCCTGCCTAAAGTCTCCTTTTAGAAGCAATTTCACAGCCTCTCAGAGGCTGAGTAAGTGAAATATATGAAGTGAAACACTTATGAAAGAATTTAATACAAGCAATGAAAAGCTTCTATAGCTGTTGGAAAAGCTATAAGAAAGAGCTATAAAAAAATAATCACTAATGATCTCATATCATGGCATCAAAGCAGATGTTTTTCAAAAGCATACCCAGAAACCACTACAAATCTCAAGAAACTCTGATTGGTTCCGATCAACACTTACTGTGCAACAGTAAAGGTGGGTGATTCTCATACCTCATACCTCCCACTCACTTACAATGCTGACTACCCCATCTTTTAAAGAATAATAGTTTCTCTCTCTTGCCTTCCTTTCAAGAGCCCCTTATGAACAGAATATAATTCAGAACTATACAGGGAGGAAGATTCTGGCTTAGGAGATTTTAAACCAAGGGAAGGTGAGGGTGCTAAGTTGACCATCAAGCATATAGGCATATGGAAATCTAATTTGATTTGATATGGATCCTGATTGAACACTGGTCAACTGGTCAAATCTAGTATTATTTCCACATAATACTAGATTTCCACAAACATTGCAGGGCTTCTAAACTCCCCGAAACCCAGAAACATAATGAGATGGAAAAAATTTTATAAACCAGAATTCCTTTCTGGAAACCTATGTGCTTAGAAGAAATACTCTGATAAGTCATTGAGGAAGGCTCCTGAGACCACTGGGTATCATGGTGAAATAGAAAAATAGGATCACCAACTCTCTTCTAAGAAGCACAGACCTGGTTCACAGCAGGGGTCCTGTCATGTGAATCAGGTTGGCAATCTGATGCCATGTCACCAAAAGTCCTCCTCCTCTGTAATTTACCCACACGCCTTTCCTCTAAATCAATATTGAACAAATATTTAAGAATGTTCTTTTGAAACATCAGCAATCATTGGTCTACATGAAGGATCCACGTGACTCAGTCCAGCTAGCTCTACATTCATGTGAACACAATCAGTTAACAATGTTCCAGTGAAAAAGCAGGTAAGAGCCCCTGTTTCAGTCCACTGTGTTTATTAAGAAAGTAGGCTCAAGAAGAGATTCTTTTCTGATGTCTAAGTGCCTTTTTAAACTCTAGTAACTGAGAATTCAGCCAGCAACATGCCAGGAACTAATTGCTAGTTCTGTATTTACTGCCTTTATTTTAATTCAAGACTAATCTTATTTAGTGAATCTTTTCTCTTTTTATTTATACTGTGCCATAACAATTAAGAGCATTATATTGCATTGATATATAAGTAAAGTGATTAACCAGTTGTAAGACCCTTGAGTATAAAATGTTTAGTTAAACAGATGGAACATTCTCAGTGGTTGCTCCAAGGTGTACTTCTGGTAGGAAAACAATAACCATAAACACAAAGGCATATTTATTTAAACTCTATTATACCAAAAATCGTGTAGAGTGTTGAGATGATTCTAATAAAGAACAGGTAAGAAATTATCATCATGATTCACAGTTTGACCCATTTAGGCTTTAATATATTACTAGTTGCAAGTAATTTGAAAAATGCTTAGTAAATTATTGAAGTAATAATATGTATTAATAATGGTGCATTTTTCTAAAATTAATTTATTTAATTACTTATTTAATTTTCTTCCATATATTATTCCAAGGACAGAGAGATATGAACATCAATTGATAAAGTTGATGACAACAAAATATTTTATATATTAAAATTGTATTTGAAACATAACAAGGAGCTACTGAAGTGATAGACATGGCATCAGGGAACAGCAAAATTTATCTAGTTTTTTCTAGCTTTTCCAGTTTTTTACTCTTCTTCAAGGCTCTATAATTGCTGCAACTCTACTGCTACAGTTCCAAGGAGTTCCGTTTTTGGTGACTGATGTGTAGTATGCCCTAGGGCTTTCTTAATGCAACAATGATAGTACTGAGTTACCTGAATTCCATTCTTCATGGTGTACAGAGTGATTGAGCTGGCTTAGGCATAAGTAACCAAAGTGGGAGAAGTTAGATGAGTTGTCCAGCTCCCCAATTCCTTTTAGCTTTACCTTCATTTTCCTAGGATAATGATTAAGCACTCATGGCAGCAAGTATATTAATAGCATATGATTAATTAATATATACATATCTATATATAGATACTATATAGTATACTATATACTAACATCCCCGAGTTTAACCAAAAATGTAGATCCATTCAATTTATTATAGGAATTATATCATTGGAAATACTTAAGCCCTTTGTAAAACTCAAACTAGAACTTCGTAAAGCATCTTTAATCATACTATCAACTCCTAAAAAAGAAATTTAACTTTTCATGGTAGATCTTTTTCAGGAAGTGCCATACCCTAGTTTATTATTCAATAAACTATATCTAAGATTCTGAGGTTTGTTTATCTTTGATTAAAACCAGCTGTTTATCCTATCATTCTCATTAAAGAAAAAGCAAATTGTAATAAATCGTCCAATATGTTCTCCTCAATCAGTCCACAAATGATATTTGCATTTTAATCCAATCCCTTGGAAATCATAAAGCAAAAGTTCAATGCATTTTAAGAATATGTACTGTTAATTGCCATGTGGTCAAAGTGAGCTTATAGGTACAAAAGAATCTAGATATCAAAAGGGAGAAGGGGTTGTTGCTGTTATTTAGGTTATTTGCAAATAGCATGCATCTTACTACAAATCTAAAAGACTCATGTGAGTCATCATGTCACGATATGTCATTCTGTACCCCAAAGCTTTTAACTCCCCCTTCCAAAAAAATATGTATATATGTATATGCCAGAATTTAAATTCTAAGGTGATTTAAGTTCCATAAGTATAGCACTGTTACTTCCTATAACATAGCAGGACAGACACTCTAAAAGACTTCTCTCCCAAATAAGATATATACTTAAACTATTTCTCACCTACTAAGAAGAGAAATATTCATTACAAAAATAATTAATTAATTAGTTAATTAATTATTACTCAGAATTTGTAATAACTCTCTTAATTAATATTTTAATATTTAATTAATATTAATTAATTAATTAATTAAGAGTGATTAAGAATTCTGAGTTCAGGGGCACCTGGGTGGCTCAGTGGTTGAGCATCTGCCTTTGGCTTGGCTTGTGATCCTGGAGTCCTGGGATTGAGTCCCGTATCAGGCTCCCCACAGGGAGCCTGCTTCTCCCTCTGCCTATGCTCTGCCTCTCTGTCTCTCATGAATAAATAAATAAAATCTTTTAAAAAAAGAATTCTGGGCTCAAACTGGAGCAGGGGAGATAATGCAAACCAATGGTGCCCAAGAATTACACATTGACACCAAATACTAGGCCTTGTGCCAAGCATAAGTAGAGGGTGAACTGTGATTCTACTACCAAGTTTAAGGTTATCAGTGGGGGCTACAGTGATCACAAGCCAGTAGTGTCTTCTGGCTGCCAGCAAAAGCAAATATAATTCCTCTCTGAAGGACAGATTCTCAATTTAGACCCTCAGCATTTTCAGTTTAAACTCAGCACAACCAAACTTAAATGCACAACCAGATAAGACACTATGACAGAGAGTCAGCCAAAACAAACAGACAAACAAAAAAACACTACAGATTCAGATGGCTAGAGGACTCAGACACTAAAATTATTAGATTTAGGCTATATGGGTCTAATGATTTATGACATATGTAATGAAATTTTAAAAACCAGTCATATATTACAGAAAAATCTAAAGTTTTATTGAAAATATAATGATTTGAAATTAAAACTCAATGTACAGAGTAGGCATATTCAAAATAATAATTAGTGAATTAGAAAATAGATTTACCCAGAGATATGAGAGAATGGAAAATATAAAAGTTTGAGATGTTGAGAATAGAAATAAATTTAAACTATGCCAAATCAGAGACCTAAAAAAGAAAATATGAGTTAAGCCATATCCATATTTGAATAGATAAAGGATGAGAATTGCCTAAAACTGATAAAATGATGGAATCTACAAATAAAAACAACACAATGTAACATCACTTAACATCACTTATAAAATTAGCATGAAGGTTAAAATACAAAAGTGATAAAAATAACTATACCTACAATAATTAGTTAAGGGATATGCAAGATAAAAATAAATAAATTTGATATTATAATCATAAAATGTATGTGATGAGGCAGAGTAAAAATAGACTTAGAATGTGTTGAAACTTAAGCTGTTATAGTTCAAATGGACTTATAGATATAAATTGTTATATATAAGCCTCATGGTAACCACAAAACAAAAGCCTATAATAGATACACAAAAGATAATGAGAAAGGAATCTAAACATACCACTAAAGAACGTCATCAAAGCCCCCAAAAAAGAAGCAAGATAAAAGGAAAGGAACAGAGAGGAGCTATAAATGGTCAGTAAACAATTAACAAAATGAGAATAAGTACATACCTATCAATAATTACTTTAAATGTAAACAGACTAAATTCTCCAATTATGATACAGAGTGACTGAATGGATTAAAAAACAAGATTCATCTATTTGCTGCCTACAAGAGACTCACTTCAGATACAAGGACCCACACAGACTAAAAGTGAAGGAATGGAAAAAGATATTCTATGCAAGTGGAAACCAAAAGAAAGCTTGGATAGCTATACTTATATGAGACAAAATAGACTTTAAAATGAAGACTAATAAGAAACAAAGAAAGGCATTACATAATAATTAAGAGAGTGACAAAACATGAGAGACTCCTAACTCTGGGAAACGAACAAAGGGTAGTGGAAGGGGAGGCAGGCAGGGGGATGGGATAACTTGGGTGACGGGCACTGAGGAGGGCACTTGATGGGATGAGCACTGGGTGTTATACTATATGTTGGCAAATCAAATTTCAATAAAAAATAAAATTTAAATTTAAAAATTTTAAAAAGAGGTCAATCCAACAAAAGGATATAACATTTGTAATGATTTATATGACCAATATAGAAGCACATAAACATATAAAGTGTTAACATATCAAAAGGTTGAACTAGACAGCACTACAATAATAATAATAATAGGATACTTTAATGCTCCATTTACATCAATGGATGAATCATTCAGACACCAAATCAATATAGAAATGTCAGCTTTTGATGAAACCTTAGACAATATGGATTTAATGAATATATGCAACATTCCATCCAAAAGTAACAGAATATATGTTCTTCTCAAGTGCGTAAGGAACATTCCCCAGGGTAGATCATATTTTAAGCCACAAAACTAGTCCTAATATTTTTATTGAAATCATATCAATCATTTTTCTAACCAGGTAGTATAAAACTAGAAATCCATTACACAAAAATAAAATGGAAAATTTACAAATATGTGGAGGTTAAACAAAATGCTACTGAACACCCGATAATCAATGAAGAAATCAAAAGAAAAATGAACAAAATACCTTGAGACAAATGAAAAAGGAAATACAATTTAAATGGAAAATTTAGAGGATGCAGCAAAAGCAGTTCCAAGAGGGAAGTTCATAGAGGTAAATACCAACATCAAGAAATAAGAAAAATCACAAATAAACCTAACTTTACACCTCAAGGAACTAGGAAAATGTAGAACAAATGAAACCCAAAGTTAGTAAAAAGAAGGAAATAACAAAGATCAAATTGGAAATAAATGAAATAGAGACCAGAAAGACTCTAGAAAATATCCATGAAACTAAGAGCTGATTCTTTGAAAAGATGAACAAAATTGATAAACCTTCAAGTAGGCTCCCCAAGGGAAAAAAAAGAGAGAGAGAGAGATGTCTCAAATAAATAAATTCTAATCTTGTATGCATAAAATTGAGAGATCTCAAAATACATGAAGCAGAAAAATCTATAATGGGTAAAAAAGGGAAAATCTATAAGTATGGGAAATTTTTCTAAATTTGTCTCTCAACTATCAATAGATCAAACAGGCAGTAAATTTGTAAATATATATACAAGCAACACAATTTAAAACCTTCATTTGGGGCACCTGGGTGGCTCAATAGTTGAGCATCTGCCTTCGGCTCAGGGCGTGATCTTGGGGTGCTGGGATCGAGTCCCGCATTGGGCTTCCCAAAGGGAGCCTGCTTCTCCCTCTGCCTGTGTCTCTGCCTCTCTCTGTGTGTCTCTCATGAATAAATAAATAAAAATACTTCTTTTTAAAAAAGCTTCCTTTAAATAGATATGGATATAGATAATACATAGGTATGTATCATATTATATATATATAATATATGTATACAGTATATATGTATATAATACATATGTGTATATATAATATCATGCATCCAATAATTAATACATTTTCTCTTCAAACACACGTGCTATTTGTAAAACACGACCACAAAAATATTTACTATACCATAAAGCAAATCTCACTTGCCTGAAGTCTGTATCCCACAAACTATCTTCTCTTACCATGTGCAGTTAAATATCAATTAAAAGAATATGAATTTTAAAACACAAATATAAGAATGGAAATTAACAATCACATTTTTAATAACCAAGAATCAAAGATCAAATGATACAGAAAATTTAAAAATATTCAGAACTAATCTCCAGTTCCTACACTCCATAACAAAGCTTAGGGAATACACTTAAAATGGTATTTAAAGGAATGTTTTGAGGGGCGCCTGGGTAGCTCAGTCTTTTAAGCATCTGCCTTCAGCTCAGGTCATGATCTCAGGATCCTGGGATTGAGTCCCACATATGGCTCCTTGCTCAGCAGGGAGTCTGCTTCTCCCTCTCCCTCTCCCTCTACCCCTAGCTCACGTGCTGTCTCTCAAATAAATAAATAAAATCTTTAAAAAAAATTAAAGGGATGTTTTGAACAGAAAGGTTAAGTAGAGGGGCACCTGGGTAGCTCAGTCAGTTAATTAAACCTTTGGCTGCCTTTGGCTCAGGTCATGTTTCCATGGTCCTGCCTTTGGCTCAGGTCATGTTTCCATGGTCCTCAAATCCCAGCCCTTTATCAAGTTCCCTGCTCAGTGGGGAATCTGCTTCTCCCTCTCCCTCTGCCTCACCCCCCTCATGCTTTCTCTCTTTCAAAGAAGTAAATAAAATCTTTTTTTTTTAATTAAAGAAAAGTCAAGTAGCAAAATTAAAGAATTAATACCAGAGAAACTCAAAGGTAGAAGGAAAGAGAAATTAATAAGCAAAAATTAGAGACCATAAAAACAAGGATAAAGAGATATTCACTAGAAGTTGAAGTTGGTTCTTTTATATATTAATAAAGTTGTGGGCAATATTCACCAAGAACAACTAGAGAATATCCAAAGGAACAATATCAAAAATAATTTTTAAATGAAGCATAAAACTACAATCAACAACTATTTTAAAGAAAGAGCAATATGATAAATGGTTTTTTGCTGGAAACTTTTAAATGAAGACAAAATGGATAAACTCCTCATAAAATACAACAGACTAAAACTAAACTAGAAACAAAACAAAACCAAGGCAGAAAACCTCACTTGACGGATGACATTTTTTAAAAAAATTAAATCTATAGTTTATAGTTTAAAATTTATGGTTTAAAAATCTTCCCTCAAAGAATACATTATTACAAGCTGAGCTCATAAGGAATATTTCATTCTAATTTATACAAATCCTCCCAGCCAACAGGAATCAAGTAAATATTACCTAATTTACATGGTATCATATTTTTCTGAGATTACTCAGGCCTCAGTCCTATAGCCTTGATCCAGTGCTGCTTGGCCTACACTTTGAATTTATTCATTTTGTCTGTAGGGACACTGTGGAGAGCTAAGCTACATTCCACCTTGGGGATTCTGGAATATTTAGCTAAATCACAAGGAATTCTGATTAGAAGAAACAAAGAATAATTACTATTGCACTGATGGTTCAGATGACTTTAGGACTCCTGAAATTTTAAAAATTTAACAGCTTTATTGAAGAACCATTTTCATACTATAAAATTCCCTCAGTTAAATTATTTTTAGTAAATTTATAATTATGCAATCATCGGAACTGTTGGCTTGCAAACTCAGAGCTTCCCTGGTGACATCTGAAACTGGCCCCTTTCTCGAAGGGTGAGGGGAGACAGGAGAAAGAGAGGCAGGTCACTCCAGATTGCTAAGTGGCAGGTTTAATAAGAAAGGAAACTTACACACGAGGCTTGTGTTGGGCACCTGTAAGACGGCAGATCTCCACACTCCCGCTGGAATCTTAGGAGTTTTATGAAGGCCTTACCTTACCCCCAGGTAGATTGTGCGGATGGTCTCAATAGCACATCACTGTTGAGGGTGAGGCAGAGCCCCCAATGGCCCTGGCCCTGGCCCTGGCCCTGGCCCTGGCCCAGCGTGTGAGTCAACGGGCCATCACATTCTCTCATACCCTCCTCCAACAATCCAAAAATCACAACTCAGTTTTAGACTATTTCCATCACTTGAAAATGTTTTTTTTTTCTTTTTCTTTCTCCTCCTTCTCCTCCTCCTCCTCCTCCTCCTCCTCCTCCTCCTCCTCCTCCTCCTTCTCCTTCTTCTCCTTCTCCTTTCTTCTTTACTTCAAAGCCTTTTCTTATGCCTGTTTAAAACCAATCCCAGGAGGCCTGGGTAGATCCCAGTTGAGCATCTGCCTTAGGCTCAGGGCATGATCCCTAGTTGGGGGATCCAGTCCCACATCAGCCTCCCTGTGAGAAGCCTGCTTCTCCCTCTGCCTGTGTCTCTCTGCCTCTCACTCTCTCTCTCTCTCTCTCTCTTTCTGTGTCTCTCATGAATAAATAAATAAAATGTTTTTAAAAATAAAAATAATAAAAAATAATAAAGCCAATCCCCACTCCCACTCCCAGACCAGGTATCCATTTGTTTTTGAGTAAAGAAGGGAAGGGCCAACTCAAACTCTGGGATTTTTACCCTGAGGAAGGGGGACAAATTAGATACACATATTTTCATTACTTTAAAAAGTGTACTTATACCTGTGTTACTACTCTTCTGAAAAATTTAAAAGACTTGATGTTGTACATGGGGGAGGGGGGGTGTGAGGAGGGGAGAGAGAACCGAAAAAGAGTTTTAAGAATTGAGATTTAAATGTAGCAGATAGAAATAAGAGTACAGGAAATAAGCTGGCAGTTTTCATGAGTAGAAAATGTGGCCAGATCAGGGACCACTGTCTAATGTGCATCTTTTTATCTTTATTTCTCACATACTGATTAAAGTAGGTCAGACCAAAGATTGGTGAAAATGATGATCTTGACTCAAATAGAAGTTATTTTCACTTTAGTTTACTGTAAATCAGGAGGAAAGCAGTGCAAAGAGTTAACTAGATAAAGACACAAATGAGTAGATAGAGAGCACCAGGCCTCCCAAAATCCTCAGTTGTACTGGAAGATTGTTCAATGCAGCTCTGACAAAGGGGGAAAAAAAAGTCTCTGTTCAATAGCATGAGCTTTCAGCCTTGTATATGGGCAGGATGAGCAAAGGGCACTCCAACTTCTTATGTGATATTCCATCCCATAAGAAATTCTTCCTATGACATAGACACGTTCTTCTAAGTCTGCAGTAGACCTAGCCATGGTGCACTACACCGGCCTGCCCTTCCCCCCACCCCCCCTTTTTGAGTACAGTGGGAAAAAATGTTACATTAGTTTCAGGTGTTCAATATAGTGTTATACTGGCTCTTTTCTATGCGTTTTGAATTCAGTTTGCAATGGGCCATTCTCAAAATACACAGCATTTTTCGTGTCCCCATCCTTTCCCACAGTGCTCTAATGCTGGTAGAAACCTCGCTCCCATTTTAATTTATTTCTGTGTTTCTCGTTACTCAAGGCACAGTTCAGTCACTCCAACCTCTAATTGGAAACAACTGTTTCTTCCTCCATCTTAGGATTTCAAGGGAAGGTTGTACTTCCTTAAAAGTATCTATGTAAGCCATCTTATAAAACCATTATTTCTGGATATTATATCAATCCTTCTACAATAGAAGATCCTTAAAACTGCAAACCTGGATACAGCATAGTGCCTGCATAAAAGAGTTGTGCTTAAATGTAAGAAAATGAATGAGTATATTCACCCGGTATCATGAGAGAGGTTTGGACCAGGGTCTGAGGGAAGCAGCAGCAGCAGTGAAAGAACTTACACGGCATCTTAGATTTTCACCATCCTGAGCCTCTACTCCAGTCCTAGGAATCAGGCCCAGACACTGTCACACTAAGTTCCATAATTTTAAACATAGGTAAAAACTCCATAAAGATGGATGGTAGCACTTAACAAAGACCCCCAGCTAGTGTGTGTGTTATGTGTGTATGTGTGGGTTTTCCTTTTTCCTCAATTTTACTTTCATAAATTTTCAATGTACAAAAATGTTAAAACAATCCCTGCAATGAACACTATATTCTGAGCCCAGATTCACCAAATATCATCAGCATTATGCCAATTTTTTCAGCCTTTTTTCTCTGCTTCCTTCCTTCCTCTTTCCTTCCTTTCTGGGTTTTTCCTTTTCTCCTTTAAATTATCCAATTACGTTTATTATGAAAGCATTTAAAATCAGTTTCAGATATCATAGTTCCTTCTAAAATGACTCAGTATCTGGGACACCTGGGTGGCTCAGCGGTTGAGCGTCTGCCTTTGCTCAGGGTGGGATCCCAGGGTCTGGGATTGAGTCCCACATCTGGCTGCTTGCAGGAGAGCCTTTCTCTCCTTTTGCCTATGTCTGTGTGTGTGTATGTGTCTCTCATGAGTAAATAAATCAAATTTTTTTTAAAATGGTTCAATATCTCCTAAAAATAAGATTATTATTCCCAATAACCACAATAATTTGTCACATCCACGGAATATGGACAATACATTATATAATGTACTGACCATATATATACATTTTTCTAATTGTCCCCAAAATGTATTTTATGACTTCTAGCTTTCTTTTTTTTTTTAAGTCCAAGATTCAAACACAAATTGTGCATAGCATTAAATTACTAGGTTTCTCTAGCTGTCCTTAATCTAGGACACTCCCTAGCCTTTCTTTTATATAACATTAAAAAAGCAAGTCCATTTTCTTACTAAATGTCCTACAGTCTAAATTTATCTAATTTTTCCACATGAGGAAGTTGGAGTTAAATAGTTTGCGTGAGAATAGTTCAAAACTATTTACATGATATTATGAAGTATTAGATGTTAGCTTGAACAATTATTGATTGTTGCTAAGTTTGATCACTTGAATAAGATGGTGTTTGCCTCTTTCCCTTTTGAATTAATTACAAATTCATGGTTTGGTACATTGAGATCATGTGAATATCTTTATACCCAACAATTCCAATATCTGTTCAGGATCCTTGCTTGAAATAATTGTTAGAGTGTTGCTTTCAAAATAATGATTTCTAATTCTATCATTTCTCCTATCTTAGCTGGAATTAGCTGGAATTATTCTATGAAGAAGAAATATATTCTTCCCTTCTTTTTTGATATCATGATGGATTCATGGATCCTTTTTTAATTTAGTGAGTTACGATCTATTCATAATCCCTTGCCATCACATAGCCTTTTGATGCTCAGATTGTCCCAAATTTGGCCAGTGATTTCTCCTTCAAGTTGAATGTTGTGTGTTTTACATTTTTTTTCTGTTAGTCTTTTAGCACTTCCTTGATTTTCAGCACAGGGCTTATAAGCTCACCTCATACTTTCCCTGCCATAGTCTTGTAATCAGCCACTCTCCAAGTGGCCCTTATTCCATGTAATTGAGAATGATATTTAGAAATTGAGTTTTAGGTGCTAGGTGTATTTGTTGATACTAGAGGGTCATTGATTCTAGACCTTTGCAGTGGATGGATAGATAGAAGATAAATGGCGAGATAGAGAGATCGAGAGACAGAGAGGTAAACAGATAAACTGAGATTTATGTTTAATCAATCCAAATCCAAGATCTCAGGGTTCTTTCTCTCTTTCTCCTATTCCATATTTGTATTTTCCTCTACCCTGTGAGAAAACTAATTCCAAAGAACATCAATATATTTCCTTATTTGTTCTACCCAATACACACAAAATGGTTTTATTATTAAACATCAGTCTCATTACCAACACCAAGGCAAATAAAGAAACTTCACGAGTTCTTTGTAACGTTCTATGTCTTTAGATTATAGCCCACTAATTATAAAGGGTAAAAATACTGTGTTCAAAAGTTATTTGAATTCATTTATTTGAATTCAGTTATTTGAATTCAGTTTGTTGTTGTCAAGTGGTTACATTATATTGAAACAATTAGGCATATTCATTTTTGTTTATATTCGATTTAGGAGTGTGATTTTTTTTTGTTCATCTGAATTTAATTTGTAAAGATACAAAATGTTTACATGGTTCAAAGGCCAAAACTCTAAAAATGTATAATCAATGATATCTCAGTGCCTTCTTTATCCCTTTTATTCCAGTTCCACTCACTCCTCATAGGTATCGTTTTCAATAGTTTCCTTTTATTCTTAAGTTTCAGGATCTTTTTTTTCTCTGAATAAGCAATACTGGTGTCCATGCTCTGTGTCCAATATTCTCGTTCACACTCTCTTCTCAGGATTTTGGTTGGATTCAACACAGGTCATTGGCAGGAGCTGTGTGTGGGAGGAAGGACCATGAGGTTGGAGTGTTGATTCCCCTGGCTCCCTTTCTAGGAGCTCACAATAAGCCTGCAGGGTCTCTGGAACAAAGGTCGCAGTCAGATCAAGAGGTCCTCTCCTCTTTTCAGTCCTAGAGGTGTGAATAATCACTGCTGTTATCAGCTCCAGGGTGAGTTCACCATCTCTGTGGGTTTCCTGTATGCTAACCATAGCTTTGTGAATATTCCCTATGTTAAACTCCCTGCAAATTAATCAATTAGAGGGCACCATCTGTTTGCTAGAGGGACCCTGACTGACACTGTTAATTGTGGCATTCTGGTGTTCTTTTCATATATGTAGGAATGTTAACCCAAGGCCAAACTAACCTGGCCTTTTGTTACTTAAAGCAAAAAGATTTGTAATTAAGTTTTCTCTTAAAAAGAGTTAAGTTTATAGTGAGCAATGAACTGAGGCTTTGTATCATTAAGATGATTATTTTTCAGTGATGGGAGAGCCACACAGATATATAGAAACCTGATGTGTCATCACTGCAGAGCTCCAGTAGGCCCACTCTGTAAGAATCTCCCAGTGCAAGTCCAACACTCACACTTGCTGAAAATGCAGTATCCCTTCTCAAAAACTGCTCATGTTTCTCTTTCTTTTAAATGAAGTCAAATATGCAGTATAAAAGTTTAAAAAATCAACTAATAATTCCCATATCTTGTCAAACTTAGTCTTAACACTAGGACAGGAGAATACATAGTCTCTAAAAAGTCTATACAGAATATGAGCTCACATTCAATTGTTGCCTTAAGCCTTAATTGCAAATGTTAATTTTTGTACACTGGTGTGTTAACTAAGAAGCTATTGAGAAGAACAGATTTTTCCCTAGACTAAATGGTCACACTACTATGTTTTATTATTCCTTAGGTCTATTTTTTTTAGACTTGCATACTGTCCTTCATTGTTGGTATTGTGGTTTTCTCCCAAAACTATTCTCTAACACTTCTTTTGAAGAGCGGCCATGTAGTTCAGAGTGGGAAGCTGGCTTTGACCTTTCTCTCAGTTCCAGAGGGATAGCTAGTCAGAGTAATTCCATTCTTTTTGCCACAGTCATTGTTTCAGGCAGGACACTGTCAGGGCTTGACACTCTTCTGACAGATGAAATTGATTGGTTCAGACATGGCAAAATAAGAAACAAGCTCTCTAGATGCACTGAATGTGAATGAGGAACACACCACTGGCACCTAACTATGAAAAGCAGCCTGAGGACGAAACCAAACACAATGTTGTAGAGCTAAAAGGACTCTAGAATTGACATCCTAATTTAACCATGACTGAAGGCCACCATACCACTGTTTTTGTTTTTGTTTTTTTTATAGTTTTATAATTCAATAAATTGTCTTATGTGGTTTAAGCTGGACTTCCGCTGTTTACTTTCAAAGTCACTGATAGGCCTTTCTGGCAATTAACCATAACTCCATTCACTATCCTATTTGTCACTATGTTAGTCTTAACATCATTTTCTTCCTGTGTTTAATGTCTAACTTGGCTTTCTATTTGCTGCACATTGTAGAAAAGACTAGTCAAGCTTGAAAATTAAGTCTTACTTATACCAAATATCTAGGATTATTGGAGAAAATCTAAGAGTTACTCTATATTATATCTAAGGAATAGTATGCAAGCTTAGTGATAATGAGTTTTCTCACTTGGAGCTCATTTTTGCACACTTTATATATATGTTCAAGGAAGCTTCATTGCTGGACACTTAATTCCTAGATCAATGGAAAGTATTTGTGCCTATTGATCCCTGTAAGAGTACATGTGTGTTTGTGGTCTGTGGAAAGCCTTCTTTCTGCCATATTCTGGGAACTAGAGTAAGTATAGTGGATTATTCCTTAAATGGTGGACATTATTCTTTTTTGGCACTTATTTGTTATTCATTGGACTCATTAGAAAGTCTGAGGCTAAAACAGTTGGAATAGCAAAAATTGTAAATTTACAGCATATTGCTGAATTTTGATGCAGTGATACTTCTTTCAGGTATCATGTATTATGTCAGAACATTGTGTTAATAAATTAACAACACTAGAGAAAAATAAGAACAGAAAAAGCTTGCCATCTTGGGCATTATAATTCTTGATTCCCTCAAAGTCTGACATCCAAAGTACAAGAACAGGAAAAGCCTGAATTACAATGTCACCAATTCAAAGATGGCTCCAGAAAAGAGTTTCTTGTGATTTGAGATGTCAGGGTCCATCAGTAACAGCTTTGCTCATGAACCAAAACTGCCAACCTCACTGACACAACTGACTTTTCCAAAACAGTATTCAACTAGATTCCTTCAGCAGCTTCTACTATAACATATGCTAACTCTACAATTTGTTGTTGTTCTTGTTGTTTTTATAATCCAAAACTGTTTTACCCTGGTAGTATCCTTTTAGACATACGCATCTTTTTTTTTTTTTAATTTTTTTTTTATTTATTTATGATAGTCACAGAGAGAGAGAGAGAGAGAGAGGCAGAGACACAGGCAGAGGGAGAAGCAGGCTCCATGCACCAGGAGCCTGATGTGGGATTTGATCCCGGGTCTCCAGGATCGCGCCCTGGGCCAAAGGCAGGCGCCAAACCGCTACGCCACCCAGGGATCCCTAGACATACGCATCTTATTCTTTAGCGTAGATATCTTGAGAGAGGGAATCATGTCCCTTTTTCCTTCTTGCACCACTACTGGGGACTTCTAATGTATGACCGTATCCAGTTATTCTCTCCTTCTGGATACATTGCAGGACTACACTTCCCTGGTTCCATGCAGCTGTGGCTGTTCATGTGAATATGTGTACCTGATATAATGTGATTGGAAGTAGTGTTTGTCGCTTCTTGACTGAGATAGTGAAAAAAATTTATATGCAATTCTCTAAGTTTCTCTTTCCTCACTGCCCAGAGCCAGGAAGTTGTGTTTCCAGGTGAGGTGTTATAACTAGAAGATAGTGGGGCTGCCATCCCCTTGGACCTCTGCATAAAACCTCCTTAACTCTGATATGAATGCCAAGTAAATATCTGTCTTGTTAAGCCACTAAGATTTGGAGTTTATTTTCTCAACAGAAGGATAGATTACCTTTATTAATGCAATTGTGTATATGATAAATAATTATTAAATTTATATTGTTTAATTGGCTTTTAATTAAATCAGACCTAATTATTTACTATCTGCCATTTTGAGCTCTCTTCTTAAATAGCAAAGGTATCAGAACAGAATACTTGTTTTTCCCTTTCCTTCAGGATATGTGCAACTATTTGTCCTGAGTGAAGGGATTCTTTGAAAAACTCTATCAGAAGTTCTTAAACTGAAAAGAAGAAGAAGGAGAAGGAGAAGGAGAAGAAAAAGGAGAAGAAAGAAGAAGGAGAAGGAGAAAGAGAAGAAGAAGGAGAAGGGATTCTTAAACTGGGATCAAGTAACATTTCAGATACCTTCAGACCTAAGTCCATTGTCTTCTCTGGGTTTCTACATCTGATGGGAGTAACAGATCCTCTTGGCCTTTTACCACATTTTTAAGTGTCCAGAACTACAAATAGATAAAAACTCCTAGATTAAGTGAAACCTAGAATTTCTATAAAGTAGGACTTCAAAATCTTAATATATATGGGACAACTGTGAAAGTTGAGAGGAGACTATGTTCTTAATCTAATGCTCTCTCATAAACATATAAAATAGTTAAATAAATTAACCAGATATTTCCTCGTGTCTCAAAATTTTATTTAAAGTAGACAAGCTCTCTGATTTACTGTGTCTTAAACTTTTCAACTACTTGTTTTGATCTCATTTAAATTGGTGAAAGAAAAAACACAGACTCTAAGAAAAAATCTTTAAATCACTCATTTTGTAACAAAAGATCATGGCATGTAGTCAGATAGTTCTATCATTGGACCCATATTTGAATACTTCATACCTCCTAGGCTATCATGTTAATGTATAACTATTAAGAGATTGATACTCACCCATATGCCTGTAAGTTGTTATACAGTATGAGTCTCTTAGTAACCCATTTTACCTATTTGTAATAAGTATTCAGCTCCTGATAGGTTGTTGATTTACATCACCCAATGAATGTAACTCTTATCTCAACCTCCAGAAAAGTTTGAAAATAATAATTCTGCTACAATATACTCAAAGGCAATGGTGCCAGGAACTCTTGAATTGTCATGATGTTGAAGCCTTCACTAAATATTCCAAGGAATAAATATGTCATCCTTTCGGAGCCACTTTCTTAGTATCCTATCTTTCATCTCTACCCAGAGGATAGGTTACAAACAAAAACTGAAAAAAACGAGACACAAAAAAACAAAACTTCTATCTCCTGATCATTGGTTCAAGTACACATATCCTTGCCTGAGTTCATGAGAACTCATTAGTATTCATCTACCTTTTCCTTTCTCTAGACTTCATAGACTAGATGAAATATTAGTCACAAATATTGTTCTATGCAAAGTAAATGCTTTATTTTCTTCTCTTATCAGTGAATTTGCTTATTGCCCCTCAGAGTGAATTAATATATCAAAATTTGCAACATAGTTACTCATATATGTCTGTGTCTTGGATCATATAAAGATGCCAGGTCATTACAAATAAAGATCCTGTTATACCTAGATCTGTGACTCTTACAAGTTCCTAGTGCATCACCTTGAGCATAGCATTTCTTCGGTAAACATGCCCTGAATTATAGCTATAGATTGGATAGGAAGGTGGGTAGATAGATAGATAGATGATAGATGAATAAAAGTCACAGAATCTGTGTAAATAAGACAAGAAAGCAGGATGTTATAATTATTAAAAAAAAAATGAATCTAGGAGAATAATACCAGATTCACCACTAACGAGCATTAACTAGCCCAGAAATCTTAGACAAGGTAGTTACCCACTATGGACTCCAGATTCGTCATCTATAAAATAAGGGTGCTAAGGTTATGTGGTCTTTTGTCACCTCTTTACTATTAAAAGTCTGTGATGGATAATTACCCACTAAGCTTGATACTATAGTATTTCAAGTCTCTCTTCCTTTCTTTTCATCAGTGGCCTTAAATATCTTTAAGTAACTGTCCATTTTTCTTTCACCAATAATCCTACACAGGCTGAAACAGAAACCCTACAGAGGAAGATCAAGGAACAGTCATAACTTTGATCTTTAGTCTCTAGGTATAAAACAGCCCAAGGATAAGAAGCAAAGAAAAGCAATGCCAGACTAGGCAGGCTTAAGGGGAAAAAATGGATGATCTGCAGGGGGGAAAATCCGGAGTTAACAATTTTGCAGAGAGTTTTTGAACAAAAAGTTGGGGCTTTGAAGTGAAGGAAGTTGTAAGGAAGAGGAAGTTGATGATTCACCAAATGACAGAAATGTGGTGATAAAATGGGTTAGATGTCCCTGTATGCTGGAGAGTCTGTAACTGGAAAAAGACACTGAAAAGCCATGAGTAGAATACATTAAATCATTTTTGTTCTCATATAGAATGGAAGGACTCATTGCCTGATACTGTGGCCATGATAGAGGTGGTAGGGAGTGGCAACTAACAGCAGCATTGGTCTGGGATTCAGACTAGTTTACCCCTTGGATGACTTTCTAGCAAGTATCTGAGTCCTCTGCTCCCTTGTCGATAGTAAATATGACCACCGCATTGGGCTACCATAATGATTAAATGAGGGAAACTTTCTATAATCCCAGTTCAGTGTCTGGCACAAGTAAGTGCTCAATCAATGTTAATTATCATTAGTCATGAGGAAGAAATTAAGATATTCTTATTGTTTGAAGGCCTTTGTCCCAATTGAATATAGCCAAGTCAGAGTGAGGTTGGATAGAAATATACCAAAACCAGCCCAGAAAAGCTAGCATAAAGGTTGCTGGTAAAGAACGATAAAGTTGTAGGATTAAGGGAGCAAGTTTGCAGAAGTTCCCTGGGGCTGAATTTGCATGCAAGCTAGGAATTAATAACATTTTCAGAACTAGTGAGAGTTGACAACTGGTTCTAAACTGGGTAATTTACACAAAGAAACTGCCCATTTGTGTTTGGTCATTACTCTGCCTGTCAAGCAAGTAAACCACTGTTCAATTCAATCCAGTTTTCAATACCACAGAGTCATCAATAGCTCTTGGTAGTTTTTATAGGTTAAGCATTGAGAACATTTGATCTTATTTCTCAATTCTGTTCCTCTTTTTTAGCTTTTATAGGATTAAGAGAGAAAGGGTATGTGGCTGGGGTTGGGGGGAAGTTTTCAAAAGCTCTTTTCCAAGACAACCAGAAACTGAAACACAGATCTAATTGATAATTATAATTATCCTCCCAAAACTTAAAAATGTGCATTGAAAAATGTTTCATTATATGGTATTTTAACTAAGACAATAATTAACATGTTTTTGACCAAGTGGGAACCCAGAAATTTTAAAACCCTTGTGCTAGATATTAAATGTTGAAGCTACATATATTTAAATTTTCAACATTAGGCAGTGTAATTTCAATTCCACTTAGAATATGGTGAGGGAAAAGAGGAAGTAAATATATAAGTAATAACACATCTAATTAAAGCATATTTTTTCCACTAAAGGCACATTTTTGACATAGATATGATATTAGAGTTGACAATGTTCCTTAATGTGTATATAGGAGGAAAATTATATATTTTCAAGATTTGTATAGGAGTCCCTAGAGTGATATGGTTTCTAGAGCACATTTATATCTCATTTACTCATCTTCTCCTATTGCCTTACACTTTACAATGCACATTTTCTGACTCTTAATTGTATAACTCATCAAGTTCCAGATTCAAGAGGGAACAATATATCATTCAATGTAAGAGATAAAATGAGATGCATTTAAAAAGCATTTGAAACCTTGTAGAGAAATGTTCTATCTGATTTTCATGTTTCTAAATTCTGGTTTCACTGGAGCAAATGCCAGAAAATGAGCAGAAATGAAAATCTCTTGATTTTCTTTATTTTCTTAAATCTTTGTTCCTTGTGCTCTGTCATATACTACTTGCAAGAAAAGCACATACATATTCAAAATAGATACTCATGTTTAATATGTTAGCAGAGAATTCTGTTTTCATAAAATGACTATTGTGATTTTTTTTTCAAACATTAAGCTCTTAACATGCTAAAATGACAGAATGCAAATCCATTTATTTTATTTTTAGAATTTTGTTTCTTGAGTGGAACAAATGAAAAGCTTAGCCAAGCTGATTTTATTTTGATTAATTAATACATGTGGATGAATTGTCTTTCTCATGTTACCAGTCTTTGGAACAGTTGGATCAACATATTTACAATGTTAGACGATACCATTGACTTTGACATTGGGAAAACAAGGAAAATGAAAAACTAAAACAAAACATCTCAAATTTCATAGAATTATAATATTTTTCATCAATAACTTTGCCATCCAGAAGACACTAATTAAGGATCATTATACGAACAGATAGCAAGTGCACAAAATTATGCTTAAAAAGATATGGCAGCAACACCATGGAGAAAGCAAGTTCAGAAATGAGCTAATTAGAATTACGGAAAGTAATAGGAATCTCTTTAATTATAACATTATTATCATATATATGACACAAATACTTATTACTTTTTTTCTTAATAGATTCTCCATTTCATCTTACCTTCTCTGAGCTAATACAGAAATAAAATGTTGCAAAATAATAAATAACACATTTTGGAAGGTGTAACTTCTTAGTAGATTTTTCTTAAGAATAGATTTTTTCTTACTTCACATAGGAAAAAATTATTTCATTACAATTTTTTCATTAAAATTGTTTTGAGGTAAAAAAAATTGTTTTAAAAATGCTAATCTTTTTCATATTCACATCACTTTCCCTCTCCTCCCCATTGGTCATTCTCTGTTTGCTAGTTTGTTTTTCTTTTTTTGTAGTTTCAAGTTTTTATTTAAATTTCAATTAGCTAACATATACTGTAATAATAGTTTCAGTTGTAGAATATAGTAATTCATCACTTACATATTACACCCAGTGCTCGTCACAAGTGCCCTCCTTAATATCCATGCCTCATTTAAACTATCCCCCTGTGTACCCTCCCTCCAGCAACAGCAGACTTCAGTTTGTTCTCTATTGTTAAGAGTCTCTTTTATGATTTGCCTCTCTCTCTCTCCTTTTTATTCTCCCTATGTTCATTTGTTTTGTTTCTTCATTCTCTTGTTTGGTTTGGTTTTGTCTTTAGCACCTGCCTCCCTACTCTAGCCACTTTCTGCTTTATTTCAAAGTTGACTTAGGCAGATCATTCTAATAAATTGAATTAGTCATTTACACGGCTAAATATATTTTTTAAAAAGTTTTAAAAAAGTTTTTTAAGTGAATGATACTAGAATATCAAGAGTCATGCAAGTAAAGTCCAACTGGAAAATATATGGGAAAGTATAAAGTTTTGCCGCCCTCTATGACTTTCAGCCAGTATTTATATTATTCTAAAATTTAACTAGTAACTAGTATACAAAGTCATCTTGTAAACTAATTTTTCTCTCTACTACTAAAAATGTTGTTAAAGGCAGATGATTCTGAAGATACTTTTGAGCTCGTGTAAGTTTCAAATTTTATAAGCAGTTTTTTTCAGCAGCCCCTTCAGCCAATGATATGAGCATAATATGAGCTTTGTCTCCATATATATATAGAGAAATATATATATGGAGAAATATATATATGGAGAAAAAGCTCATATTATGCTCATAATATGAGCTCATCTATCTATCTATCTATATATATATATATATAGAGAGAGAGAGAGAAAGAGAGAGAGAGAGAGTAGGAGCAGTGGCGGGGAGGTGCAGTGGTAAAGGGAGAAGCAGACTTCCTGCTGAGCAAGGAGCCTGACATGAGGCTCAATCCCAGGACTCTGAAATCATGATGTGAACTGAAGGCAGACACTTAACCGAATGAGTCACCCAGGCACCCCTTTTTTATTTTTAATGACTTTTATAAATTTGTATCTCCAAATTATATTTCTTTGGTTGACATTTCTGTTTTAAGTATCTTAAAGTTATTTGTACAGATAATTTGTTCCTAAGAACCCCTTAATTTTAATTTGCTTGTTGTATCATTGAATAATAGGTATTGTGTAATACTAAACAGAAAGTGTTTCAGAGACTCAGAGCCCTCAGAAACAAAGTCTCTTAGAGACCCTTAGGTGGCTCAGAGGTTGAGCATTTGCCTTCAGCTCAGGGCATGATCCTGGGATCTAAGGATTGAGTCCTGCATCAGGCTCCCTGCAAGAAGCCTGCTTCTCCCTTTGCCTATGTCTCTACCTCTCTCTCCTCTCTCTCCTCTCTCTGTGTCTCTCATGAATAAATACATAAAATCTTTAAAAAGAACAAAGAAAGAAAGAAAGAAAGAAAGAAAGAAGAAAGAAAAGAAAGAAAGAAAGAAAGAAAGAAAGAAAAAGAAAGAAAGAAAGAAGAAAGAAAAGAAAGAAAGAAAGAAAGAAAGAAAGAAAGAAAGAAAGAAAGAAAGAAAGAAAGAAAGAAAGAAAGTCTCCTAAAGCTTGTTTAGCCAAATGAGGATTCATTGAAATTTATCACAACTTCATTCTCAGGAATAAGACCTAATGTTCAAAAGAAGTTGTCTAAGGTCCACTTCATAAATTACATAATATAGGTCAAAGAATAGGATAGATAAAATAAGAGAAGTTCCCTAGAATTTTTGTCATTGATGTCTCATCAAATAACTTTGAGCAATATCCAAGTGTGATAATCATTTTGAAAATATTTAATCAACTGTTTTCTGTCTTCTTATTCAAAACTCCAAGTGTTTTTTGAAGACAGTTAGCCATTATTTTTCTCCAAAATAGCAATGTTCTACCTCTGGTTCTTATCTTCAAGTTTTCTCTTTTCTTTAAACCATCTAGCCATATTCAGTGCTTCATAATAGGATTAAAGGAGTGAACATTTATCAAGTCCCTGCTATATGCCTGGCACTAACTGGTTACTTTAAAAATGGTATAAAATCAAATCCTAAAAAATCAGAACTCACTTCTGGCAGTGGAATCATGAAGGCATCAGGTAATTCTCTTAAGCAGAAAACAAGTTTTAAATGGATTGGAATTATTCAAAATAATCACTTCAAGAACTGGAAATGACCAAAGAAAGGCAACAACTCAAGAAGTGTTCTTTCATTGAAGTGTTTATTCATCAAAAACTACTGTTTTATTGATTAAGAAAGTTGAATTTTTAGTCTTTCCACAATGGATTGTTCTCATTTCCAACTGAAAGGATGAAGATCACAGCATCACTTGCCAATAGAATTTGGTTCAAAGGGCAAAGCACAACAACTAGAAACCAGAGCAGAGGAGTTTGGAATCGAGATATTCATCATAGAAAGGCTGAGATAAGCTCTACATACATCTCTGGATAGCTCCTAAACTAAGCATGCTAGTAGGACAAAGAGCCCCGTTAAATTAAATACTTGAAGAAATTTGGAAAATTGCTGCATTTTGAATGCATTCTTCAATCCACAGCTCAAAAAGCAGTGGATAGAAGAATTTTTGTCTTAAAAAAAGATTTATTGGTTTTTGGTGTCTGAGCATAGCCTCTGTCTAAATCACTAGTTGACTTGTGAACTACACAGACACAAAGTAGACTCCTAGAGACCAAGACTCAAGAAGAATGAGCAGAGACATCAGTGGACACACACCACAGAAAAGATAGATTTTACACTTGAGGACCAAGAAAGTTAATTACCTACTAAAACAAACAAATAAAACCAGCAACTCCCAGAACAAATAGAATTAAGAGTCACTGTAATGAATTATCTAGTATGTGGCTTTTAACCAAAAATTACTAGACATGCAAATAAACTGATAAATGTAACTCATAATCAGAAGGGGAAAAAAGATTCCACATACTGAATAAAATAGACAAAGATTTCAAGGCAATTATATGTTCCAAATTTAAAGGAAAATTTGTCCAAGAAATTAAAGGAAAATGTGCTAATAATAAGTGAGCACATAGAGATCTCAAGAGAAATTAAAAGAATTTCTTTAAAACCAAGTAGGAACTCTAAAGCTGAAAAATATAATAGCTGAAGGTAAAAATTCACTAGATAAGTTTAACAGCAGGACTGAAATGACAGAAAAATTATGTGTGAACTTGAAGATATATCAAAAGAAATTATCCAATTTGAAGTATAGAGGGGAAAGAATTAGAGAAAAAAAGAACAGTCATCTAAAACAGCAGCTAAATCTTTCATAAGATCCCTAAAACTGAAAAATCTTTAGCTAGAATCAATATTTATTTAGCTAAATCTTTACCTAAAGGAAGAAGAAATGAGTGATATACACATTACCAATATTAGGAATGAAAAAAAAATCAAAACAGAGCCTATAGGGCAGCCCGGGTGGTTTAGCAGTTTAATGCTGTCTTCAGTCCAGGGCATGATCCCAGAGAGCCGGGATCGAGTCCCACGTCGGGCTCCCTGCGTGGAGCCTGCTTCTCCCTCTGCCTGTGTCTCTGCCTCTCTCTCTCTCTGTCTCTCTCTCTCTCTGTGTCTCTCATTAATAAATAAATAGAATCTTAAAAAAAAGAGCCTATAGATACTAAAAAAATAAGGAATATTATAAACACTTTTATTCCAAGAAATCTTTTATTTTATATGAAAACAACAAACTCTTTGAAGAACAAAAATTATGAATATTAACTCAAGAAAAATAGACAATTTGAGGGTCATCTGGGTGGCTCAGTCGGTTAAGCCTCTTCCTTCAGCTCAGGTCATGATCTGGGGGTCCTGAAATGGTGTCCCATATCAGGCTCCCCACTCAATGGGGAGACTGCTCCCTCTCCCCCTGCTTGTGCTCTCTTTCCCAAATAAATAAATAAAATCTTTTTAAAAAGAAGAAAAATAATTTGAATATTACTATATCAACTAAATAAATAAAATTGGTTATTTAAAACTGTCCCTCAAAAAAACATAGGTCCAGCTAGCTTCACCCGTGAATTCTATCATTTAAAGAAGAAACTGTACTAATACTGATCAAACTTCCACAAAAATAAGGAAGAAATATTTCCAAACGTTATGGAAATAATATTACATTGACATATATAATATTTACAATAATGTTAAAATGTTACATATATTATATTGATAACCAAGTCAAAGGCATCATATGAAAACTACGGATTGATATTCTTTATAAATATAGGTATAAAAATTCTTGACAAAATATAAGCTAATCAAATTCATCAATATATGCAAAGGATAATACATCATGATCAAGAGATGTTTACCCCAGGGATGCCAGTTTGTTGCAAATTTTAAAATCAATCAATGTAATCTAAGATAGCAAAAGATACTCACCTATGAATTACTTTCTTTCTCATTCTTCAACTCATTTTATTTTCAGTTTTCTATGAAAGACAAATCAGAGATCAAGAGGGATTCAAAAATTAACCAAATGTCACGTATTGCATAAAAGGGAATAAGAATTTTAGCTCAGTGATGACTGACCCTTAGTTATTCTTTTCACTATGGACTCTATCTTCCCCCCTGCTGACCTGTAAAAATATAAAATATATATGGGCAGATGAGAAGGTCTTGAGGGTCTCTTTAATAAATTACTTGTGCTGTATCCAGTAGTACATTTGCCAACATACTTTATATTCTGGGTGATAAACACTTAGTCCAAAGTAGTACATTCCATACTGCTGGACCCATACAAACTGCTTCACTTCCCTTACATAGCACTAGATGCTCAGACACCAGTCTCAGTAATAGTTTTGAAACCTTTGAATATGAAACATTAAATACACAAAAGTTCTCTATGTTCCATTTGGTTTAAAAAAAAAAAAAAAAAAAGACTGTCATCCTGCCTGCAGTCCAAGGAAGGAAAAATGCACATGCAAATGGTTTGAGTCCTCCTTCAGAAGATGCTTTCTTTTCTTTTTGTACAAGTAAAAGCAGCTCCAGTGAGTTAGTACATGTAATTAAAATCCATAATATGAGATAATAAAATGCCCTTCTGTATATAAATATCCATGCATACTCTTGTATTAAACCTACAAGATCTTTTGAAGCACTTAAATAAAAATGTCATGAAGCAAAAAAAAACAATCCACTGCATGAGAGCATTTGAGACATGATAGTAAACCATGTGAGAATTCAGATTAAGTTCATACCTTAGAAATGCTTTTACACTTAAAAAAAAAAAAAAGAAAGAAATGCTTTTACAATGGAATATTACTCAGCCATTAGAAATGACAAATACCCACCATTTGCTTCGACGTGGATGGAACTGGGGGGTATTATGCTGAGTGAAATAAGTCAATCGGAGAAGGACAAACATTATATGGTCTCATTCATTTGGGGAATATAAATAATAGTGAAAGGGAATAGAGGGGAAAGGAGAAGAATTGGGTAGGAAATATCAGAAAGGGAGACAGAACATGGAAGACTCCTAACTCTGGGAAACAAACTGGGGGTGGTGGAAGGGGAGGAGGACAGGGAGTGGGGGTGACTGGGTGGCGGGCACTGAGGGGGGCACTTGACAGGATGAGCATTGGGTGTTATTCTGTATGTTGGCAAATTGAACACCAATAAAAAATAAATTTATTATTAAAAAAAAGAAATGCCTTTAAAAGACTTTTTAGAAAAGTATTAACATTGAAGTGCACAAAATTATTCTTCAATGTTTAAATAAGTTGTTAACACAGAGCTTTCAGATTTAGACACTCAGACCCTAAATAACATCACTCCATTCTCTGGCACCCATTTCAAGTCTGTTCTCAATTCCTTTTCCTGATTCAACATGGACCTTCAAACTTTCTTTTATAAAACTCATTATGTAGTTAATATCTAGAAATATAAGAAAATATATATTAAGTCTATCTGCTTACAAGAGCAGACCCAGTCATTTAAATAATATAATAATACACACACATATATATGTATATGTGTATATATGTATATATATATATGTATATATACATATATATACATATATATATATATATATATATATATATATATATATATATATATAAATTTCCTTTACTGGTACTTCCTATTGCTGAATTATTCTCTCCCTGGATTTTCATATCAGGATCTTTTTCTTCCTCCTTAGTGACTAGCTTATGGGTTATGCCTAGAAAGGATGCCCATGTATAGATCTAATAGTGATGAGGTTCAGCACATTGGAATAAGATGTAAAAGAAGACTTTGTATAGGTAAAGATGTCTCAGGTCTGAGAATTGGTACCTAAATTAATTGATTGGAAATACAGCTGGAGTCTTAAGAACCATCTGGATTGCTCATCAAAAATATAAGTTCTCTGCTTCTGCCCACAAGCAAATTCCAAGAGGAACCTACATTTTTAAGAAATATTCCTGATGATTTGGATACAAATAGTTCAATAATCTTTGGCACTAGACTATAACTTGGAGAAGCGTTCAGCCTTTAATAGAGGTTAGACCTATCAGGTCATGATCTGGGGGTCCAGAAATGGTGTCCCATATCAGGCTCCCCACTCATTGGGGAGACTGCTCCCTCTCCCCCTGCTTGTGCTCTCTTTCCCAAATAAATAAATAAAATCTTTTAAAAAAGAAGAAAAATAATTTGAATATTACTATATCAACTAAATAAATAAAATTGGTTTTTTAAAACCCTCCCTCAAAAAAACATAGGTCCAGCTAGCTTTACCCGTGAATTCTATCATTTAAAGAAGAAACTGTACCAGTACTGATCAAACTTCCACAAAAATAAGGAAGAAATATTTCTGAATGTTATGGAAATAATACATTGACATATATAATATTTACAATAATGTTAAAATGTTACATATATTATATTGATAACCAAACTTTATGATATCCATAAAGTTTTATTATTTTATTAAACACCAAGGAAACTTGGGTGTTTTCAGAGCGACAGTAATTGCTGGCCACAAGGCAGTGCTACTCACCAAAAGATATGGTCCTGTGGATGGTACATGTCAGGATACAGAAATTTCTAGAAACAGATCTTAGAGGGACAATTTAGTATTACTTACACTGTGAATTACCACAGGAACCACAACTCATCTCCAAACAAGGCATTCCTGGGGGGAAAAAAAACCTACCCTCACCTTTTTTTATAAGATTTTATTTATTTATTCATGAGAGACACAGAGACACAGGCAGAGACACAGGCAGAGGGAGAAGCAGTTTCCATGTGGGGAACCCGACGTGGGAGTCGACCCTGGGTCTCTAGGATCAAGCCCTGGGCTGAAGGCAGGGCCAAACCACGGAGCCCCCCGGGCTGCCCTATCCTCACCTTTTTACACGATTCCCTGCTCTTAAATTATAATGATACTTTGCAAGTCCCTACCCTCAGAAAACCTCTCCAAAAGCCTAATGCATTCACATATTACAATTCTTTAAAAACTAGCCAAGGAATTACCAATTATAATAAACATTCTTTAAACATGGTATGTCAGTTGATTAGGATGCATTAGATGTCTTAAATGGAAAGTTACAGAAACCCAAGCTCAAATAGCTCAATCAAGATAGGTGCCAAGCAAACCAGAAAAATAGACTAGAATTAAAAAAAAAAAAAATAGATCTGGCTTCCTTCACTTTGGATTTTCTATGGCCAAACAGGAAAAATGAAGACATTTCAGAGGAAAAAATTAATTATTCTTTGTGTTTATAATAAATTCAAAAAGACACAGAGTAGAATGTTTGCCCTTATCTACATCAGGCTCCATTATTTTTTTTAAGTATGTATTTATTTGAGAGAGAGAGAGAGAGTATAGGCTGGAGGGGCAGAGGGATAGAGAATCCCAAGTGGACTCCACACTGAGTAGGGAGCCTGAGGCAGGGCTTGATCTCATGACCCTGAGATCATGTGAGATCGCCAAAACCAAGAGTTGGATGCTTAACCAACTGCACCACCCAGGTGCCAGCAGGCTCTATCATTTCTTCCCACAGGCATCATAATCTGTGTTCCACTACTCTCATCTCATAGCACTAATTCCTTCCTTCATTTTTTCTAGTTTATGTTAATATGAGGCTTGAGATAATAAGTGTGTACCACATGGGCCCAGATCTGTAATGAATGAAGAGAGGACTGTGCATGGGGTCAGACTGGCTCATCTCAAGAGTGCAACGTTTTCCTATTCAGTTAATGGTCAGATTCAGTCTAGTAGTTACCAGCTCCTCAGATGCCATATCACATCAGTGCAGAAAGCCTCCATCTGGTCTGAAACATGCTGTCATATTTCATGTAAGCCATTCCTTTCTATTCTGCAAATATTCCAATAAAGGTGTCAGACTCAGTTAGGGAAATCAAGTATAAGTATATATCATCAATGCAAATATAAAATCAAATCAGTGTTAGGTCTTCAATACATTAAATTCCTGTCTAGTCTAATTACAGCTCCCTCCAACATCCTTTCATTGGAGAATACTTGGTATTGTGGGAAAAGTAGCAGGGATCTTGTTGCAGACATTGCAATTCCCAAGGACAAAGGGTTGAGACTTTTATCAGTGCTTATATGAAATGGTAGCATCTGCTTTCTAAGCAAATGCATTCACTTATTTAAAACCTTCTTTAATATTTAGAAGCATTTTGTTTTTCAAAACTATCAGAGCTATGCATTTTAATGTGAGCTAAGCTAAATATTAGAAATAACTATCCAACTATAGTGCCGTTCTACTTTCGTATTCTTTAAACATATCAAACCAAGAACTAAAGTTTAATTATTTTTTAAAAACTTCCTGGTGCTGTAGTCTCATCTATAATCACTAGGAGTCTTAAGCTTTTTCTGGTCAGTTTGACTATCTCCAATCTTGGCATGAGTGATGTTTAACTTTTTTCTTTTTTCTTTTATTTTTATTTACCAACTTACTGATTCAGCACTCTTATTAGTGATATATCAACACATAAAATCCTAGCTTATAAGAGCAAATTGTTAATACTTAGGGATTCTTTTAAGCCAGTTTTAAAATAATAGGTGGCTGGAATTAGATATGGTCAGAGCATTTACACCTGGGATATTGGCAAGTACTACAAATAGGAACTCCTTTTCCACCCAGAGAGTTGGTTTACTAGCAAATGAATGGCTATAGTAGAAAACTGTAATATCAACCACAACCACAATATCTTTTCACATTTAGGAAGCTGCCTCATTTACAGTTTCTACTGAGAGAAGTCTCTATAGGTACTTTAGGCCCTGGAGGACAAGTTCTGTTTATTATGATATTATCTCCTCCTCTCCAAAGATTCAGATATTTGTACCACCATAGTGGGTACCAAATTTAACTATAATCAATATTTCAACAGCAGAATAATCAATATGGTGGTCTAGTATGAAAAGACACTAGAATGTGTGATTGTAAATAAATAATGAACCAAAGTCTCTTTTGTTTCACTATAAGCAGAAGAATTACATTAGTAGAAGGAAGAGAATTAGATTGATGCCAAACAGACAGAAAATAAAGGAGGGATAAAATGATGGATCATAGCTTTACGAAGAAGAAGAAGAAGAAGAAGAAGAAGAAGAAGAAGGAGAAGGAGAAGGAGAAGGAGAAGGAGAAGGAGAAGGAGAAGGAGAAGGAGAAGGAGAAGGAGAAGGAGAAGGAGAAGGAGAAGGAGAAGGAGAAGGAGAAGGAGAAGGAGAAGGAGAAGGAGAAGGAGAAGGAGGAGAAGGAGAAGGAGAAGAAGAGGAGGAGAAAGCTTCACTTCTAAATGCTTTTTTTTTTAAGGATTTTATTGATTTATTCGTGATAGACATAGAGAGAGAGAGGCAGAGGGAGAAGCAGGCTCCACAACAGGAGTCCAACACGGGACTCGATCCCGAGACCCCACGATCACGCCCTGGGCCAAAAGCAGGCAATGAACCACTGAGCCACCTAGGGATCCCTGAAAGTTTCACTTCTAAAGAGAGACTTGTGCTCAGGTACCTTGGATTCAGAACCAACTTCTAACATATGACATCATGAGACTTGCTGCCATTTCTGAGATTCCAGACTCCCTTCCAGATGCCATCTGAATCCTTACTATTTAATTTGGGTGCCCTAAATCTGTATCTTTCAATAATAAAAATGTCCAACACCTAGTCTGAAACATCCTATGCCAACTGGCCTTTCTGTATGATCTTCAGTGATCATTTGCTTCATGCTTGAATTTTATGATTCTTTAGACTGGACAAATTTAATATCCAGGCATGCATTTCATAAGAAATTCAAGAAATTATTTCAAAAATGCTACATATATGCTGAATGTAAGCATTTCTAAAAAGGAAGTTTCCAGGACTTTCAAAAGATTCTCAGAGGCATTTGTGACCCTGCAAAATGTTTCAGTGACTGCTATAGATTCTATATTTTGCTCAAACTTTGTATTCATTAAGATAAAACTAAGTGCTTTAACGAATAGTATCAACCAATCGGGGATTATTTACTGTCCATGTAACAATATGGGATGAATGAATGGATTGTCAGAGAAATCTTGATGCCATCATCCAAAGATATAGGCTGATGGAGCTTTGCCATCTTCAACACATATCTTCCAATGATTCCCTATAGCTTATCTCTAGTTCAATCAGCCATCATGAGAACAAGCAAGAAGGAGTGCATATGGAAGCTCATAAACCAAGTCTGTCAATGGAAAATGCATTGTCATATATGATGGTCTAGAAATCTGTCATATGCCATGTGGGTTTAGATGCCTAACACCTAATCTAGTTTGAGTAACTATTTGTGCTTTCCTTTTGCTTTTACATTTGGATGGTTCACCTAATTTAATCAACTGTATGGAATCAATTCACTGCATTCTATATAATAAAAAACCTCTTGACCTTGGAGAATGTTTCCTTTTTCAGACTTTGTCAAGTCATGTTGACGTGTTTCAATTCCCAATCTAGATATTCAATCTCACCTTCTCATAGCCCTATGAGACTTCCATAAAAGATAAATAGGCACCTCATTTTGGGCAACTCATTCTACTTAACTCAAAACCTGGTTAATATTACTTTTACTCCATATAATAATATTTACAGCCCCACTAAGTTTTAATTTTAAACATTTCTAAGCAGGTATAATTATGACGCCCAAGTCAATGAAGGTGGAGCAGACACTCCTTCATCATACTCACACATGACTTACTGATGTTTGATATAGAGAACAGCAGCAAATTGCCACACCCTCCTTTATCCTATGCAGGGAAGTGTACAACAGCCCTTTTATCCCCATAGTGATGACCCACTAGATGGCATATAACTTGGCTTGTATCAGTCAAGTGCATGCATTTAAGAGAAGAGAATTACAAAGTATTAGGCATGTGGGCTATGCCTTACAATAGAAAAGAACTGTTTTGAATGAATATCTGGACACAACCATTCTGAGGACTGGAGTACAGAGAGTGATGTTGTAGAAAAATTTGTAAAATTACAAGTATATGAAATTTATTCATTTTCACACAAGTTGCATATGCATTATATATTAACTGGATATATTGAAAAGAAGAGCAGATCTATAGTAATCTACTTGGTAAAATACTCTGGCAACAACTTTAAACCTAGTATGTTGCTGTGAGAAAAGCAATGGTGGTAACATTTCGTTTCTTTTTTTTTTTTAAGATTTTATTTATTTATTCACAAGAGACACAGAGAGAGAGGCAGAGACATAGGCAGAGAGAGAAACAGGCTCCGTGCAGGGAGCCTGATGCGGGACTCGATCCCAGCACTCCAGGACCATGCCCTGGGCTGAAGGCAGGAACTGAACCGCTGAGCCTTCCAGGGATCCCCTCATTTCTTTTTAAATACTGCATATCTGAGGTCTTTCACAAGCTCAGATTGGCTTTCCCCCATTCCAGTCACATACAACAGATTGATTTGAAACATTTCTCCACAAAGTGGCCAAAGTCCAACTTGGAATAATAGAATGAATGAGATTCATCAGTACATTTCGCCATTAACCATGTTCATTTGTTAGTAACAAGGATGTGTCCCATCTTTACATAGCTGATCTCAACATCAGAATCAGAATATTAAAACTGACAAATCATATACTCTAACTGCATCTCTTGAAGTGAGTCAAAGAGAATGGTCAAAAGTCAAGGAGTGAATTACCAGTGGAATCAAGATTGTAACCCAATGGTCTTTCCACCTTGTCACTTGAGTCTTTTTTCAAAGACTATATACTTGTATAATTTCAGGTTCTATGCAATTGTTATAGAGTGCAGGTTAGGTTTATTGTAAAGTGCACATTAGTCTTTGTTCACTAAGGTAACCCAAGTGTCAGGACGGTATGGCAAAAAACAACCAAAGCTTGACTACAATAAAAAAAACATAATGGCTGTTGTTTTAGCCTGCAAACATTTTTTTTAATCACTGAAAGGAGAAAAAGTTTTCCCTGTCTTCTTTTTTCCCTCCTTTTAGGAGAATTAGGTAAGAAAGGGGCACAATATGGCTCATTTCTCTGGACTCTAATGTCCCCTTTGAACTCAACAGGGTAAAAGTGGAATTATTTACTGAAAGTTTCCCTGAGGCTAAAAGCTAACATTGCTGCCAAATCTAGCCTTTTATGGCTGCAAAGATTAACATAAGCAACATCCATATTCATTAGCTGCCTAGAGTATGAGCGCATATGATAAGACTTTAAGGCAATCTCACCACAGAAGTTGGAAAATGGAAAGAAAGAGAAAAAAATAATGCGTGTGCAGTTCAAAAGGTTCTCTTTAATGTGCATCAAACAGTTTTACGTAATGCAAGTAACTACAGGAATTTGCTATTTAGCAGTGATGGGTCATGCACGAGCTGGGTTTCTCTTGATCCCCTGTTGGGCTGGCAGCATGTGCTCGGTACCAGTCATCTGCCAACATGTAAAGGATGCTAACAGATTTCTCTATAATGAGCTCACTGGACTGGAGCACTAGTTAAAGGAGAAGGTCAAAGATTCATGTTTACTTAGCTTCCTCCAACACATCCATGTCTTCCTCAAATTTGCAAGAAGCTAGCTTTATCTTGCTTGCTACAGTTTCATGCTAAATTAGCCTACTTGTCAAATGGATCAAGGTAAAAAGGTCGTAGCAGTCAAAAAAAAAAAAAAAAAACCACACCAAATAGAGAGAACAACATACAGAAAACTCTGTCGGCTACATACATTAGCACAAGTCTCCATTTTTCAGTCTTTAATGAAGTGAGGATGAGCCTTAAGGATATTATATTCTGAGAAAGTGAACATTATATTAAGACTAAAATATTCCCCAAAGGCATAACTCCAGTGTTCAGCCTACAAGCACATTATGCCCTTAAGCGCATCATTATTCTTCACAAGTAAATAATGTGAGATAAGCTCATGGACATTTCCAAGAGGAAAGGTTTTTGTTGAACTAAAAGATAGCTCAGCCAAGATGCAAAAAGGAAAAGACACAATGTTAAAAACCTGAATGAATGTAACATGCCAGGGTGAATTCTTTAAGTCTTCATCTAACACACTCTTAATTCGGTGTTAAATTATTAATGTCCTGCCTCAAATACCCTTTCTCAACAGTCTTGTCCCCATCACTGAATGTACAAAAAAAATTCCAAAAGGTCACTACAGAATTCCTCTTTCCTGATGCACCTTCATTTTGCTCCTATATTATATATGGCTTTTCCTAACATTCAGAGTCTTGGCAGACCGAAAACAGTACTCAAATGGTCCAAGAGACCTAACAATATATTTATGAAAGATGTGGGAAAGGTTAATGAACCCAGAAATGGATGTTAAGGAGATTAATAACAGTGAGGTTTCACTAGCACTCAAAAGAACAAAACAGCAAAGGAAGCAAAGAACATTCTGAGCGCATTGAGCATTCAGAGCTCAGAAAATGGAGAAGTGGTTATCCTACAAAAACTGTAGTTATGGGAGGAACAGCATCACCAGAAAGTACATTCTAGATCATGATGGAGAGGGAAGAAAAAGCCTCAATATTTCTCCCTTCCCAACTTCAAATTTCCTACTGGTGACTCCTCTTGGCCAAGCCCAACTAAAAACCAAAAGACAAGATGACTGGAGCCTCGGGTCAACCTTTGGGTGAGGACAGCAGGGCAGACAAGGGAGGGGAGTGGGTAGATTTGGGGAGGAGAGTAGCAAATTGGATAAGTACTTGGCATACCTTCCTTATGGGATTCTTGAGGTCAAACTGTGCTTTCTTGTCTTTGGGTGCTCAGCATTTAGCAGTGTTGAGTGCATGGTACTTATTCAACAACCACTGAACAAATGATCAATTGAAGCTGACAGGATATAGATTTTGATTTCAGTGCCAATTTTATTCTTTCACTATACTATTGTGATCCATTATAACTTGTTCATATTGTGGTACATCTCTAAGACAAGGGGGATCCCTTACAAGACCCTGAGCCCTAGGCTCATGTCATCTTACAACTTAGCCATGAGTTGATCCACTTTCTCTTCAAGGCAGCTTCTCTATTTTTAGTGTTAAAGTATCCAATGGATGTCACATGCTAGGTCAGGAAACCTTCATGTAATTCTCAGATTTGTGTAGTGACACTGAGAATAGTGAGAATAGAATATCAGTGACTCAACATCACTCACAGAAAACTATTCTCTAAACAACATTTTAATATTGTTTATATAGCATAGACTGTCATCACTTCTCTCACCCTAAAATAGATTTCTACTGTATGGCTACTCCATAACTACATGATAGGTAAGGTGACACAAAACTCTTTTCTTTCTCCTCCCTCCTTTCTCAGTGGTGTCATGGTTCTTGTAATTAAATCATTTTTTGGAGGTTGAGCTGCAGATTCATTCAATTTTTCAAGTTGTGAGCCCTTAGAAGGTAATGAAATCAATTAAGTTGACCATGACCAGCATTCTTTAAGGTGATAGGGTAAAATAGGAGGAGATGAAAATAAATACAATACAATAAAATAGACAAAATAGAATGTAGTACAGATAGCAAGGTAGCTGTGGTTATTAGGAACTACATATATGTGTTTGTGTGTGTACATGTGTATTGTGTTGTGAAATGTATTTCTCAAAGTTATTCTTTATATGTTATGACAAAAAGACGTTTGAAAAACACTGTGCTATATGCTATATGGATATTCTTTTCAAAAAGTTTCATATCACAAAAGGGTCATTTCTGAAATGGAAAACTCAATAATATATCCTTTTTAATTTTTTTCCTCATTTCACATACCTACATTCATTTTATGCATAATTCACTTAATTAATAACATTTCCTGCTGCAAATGAAATCTTTTCTTGATGTACCATAGTAAGTATACAAAACTTTCTATAACTCTCCTTAATATATGTTGAAGGTAGTTTTTTTTTTTTAAGACTTTATTTATGTATTTTAGAGAGAAAGAGAAAGAGTTTATGCTGGGAGGGGCAGAGGGAGAAAGAGTGGGAGTGAATTTCAAGCAGACTTTGTGCTAAGTATGGAGCCTGGCTCAGGCTTCCATCTCACAACCCTGAAATCATGATCTGAGCCAAAATCAGTAGTTGAATGCTCAGTTGATGAGCCACCCAGATGCCCCAGTTGAAGATAGTTTATAAATCTTCAGCTATGTTGCCTCAAACTCTTCTCATATTAAGAGAAATTCTATTTCCTACCTCAGTTTTGTGTTCTGTTTTCTTCTCTCTCAACTATGTTTCTGGAAAGTAATAAGGAAGGGAGTAGACATGACCTTTCATAGACCACAGAAGAGGACTTTGTAACAAAGAAGAGATTAAACTTACTGCCCAAATTCCATCTTTCCTTCTCTAGAAGTATTGTGAGCCCAAGATCATTGATTGTGGCTACTGATCTTATAGAAAATTATTTAAAAAATACATATGCTAAGTAAATACAAAAGCATTAGAAGTTATATTCATATTTCTAGGTAAATGAGCAGATTACTCAGTTTCCTAAACTATGAAATCAAGTATAATAAGACTGTTACTGGACAGAGAACTGGTTCTGAACTCCTGTTCAACTGTTTGCTGTTTGAAAATTAATAGTCAAGAGATAAATGATGGTGGCAAAGGAAATGTTGCTTTATTCAGGAAGCCAAGGCCTGGAAAAATGGTGGACTAGTATCACAAAGACCATCTGCCCTGTCCAGCAAAGCTAGAGGGTTTTTTTTTTAATTTTTATTTATTTATGATAGTCACAGAGAGAGAAAGAGAGAGAGGCAGAGGGAGAAGCAGGCTCCATGCACCGGAAGCCCGACGTGGGATTCGATCCCAGGTCTCCAGGATCGCGCCCTGGGCCAAAGGCAGGCGCCAAACCGCTGCGCCACCCAGGGATCCCAAAGCTAGAGGGTTTTAAAGGGGAAGGCACAGGAAATGGTGGGAGAAACAGGTGCCCAACAGATACTACTGTGTCAACATGAACCTGAACAGACTTACTGTCATCAGAGAAGCTGTTTTTGAATGTGAGGAGGCCTTCCTTGTCTTCTGGGAAATTCTGATCCTTCACTGCTCAAGGCCAGTGATCTGCAATATCTCAAGAAAATAGGTTCATTCTGCTACAAACCAAGGGACTTAGATCAGGAAGGAAGGATTGCATAAGCTTAAGCCAAATTAACCCTTATGACTGGTTGGAGTGCTATTATAATACCAACAACTGAATTAATATAAATAATAAATTGCTTAATACCATATCTAACTCAGAGTAGGTGCTAACAAATGGTATCAATCATTGATGGACTCCACACTACATTTGGATTTGAATTAATTTTGGGAACTTACACCTGAGGTCTGACCCATCATGATCTGCAGATTAAGTCATAAGAACAGATCTGAAAATCACTTTGTAAAGTCATCTCTGTAATCATGTCACTTCTCTTTTTTTAGTATTTTATTTATTTGAGAGAAAGTGAGAGAGAGAAAGAGAGAGAAGGAGCAGGAGAAGGGGCAGATGGAAAGGGAGAAGCAGACTCCCTACTGAGCAGGAAGCCGTGACATGGGGCTCAATCTCAAGATTCCAGGATCATGACCTGAGCCAAAGGCGGATGCTTAACCGACTGAGACACCCAGGTGTCCCTCATGTCAGTTCTCTTTAAAACCAAGGTTTTCATCCTGGGATCCATGAATATGGGGGCTGTGAGAATTTAACTCTCTGATCTTCAGCTACAGGGTGTGTCATTGATGTACAGCTCCAGCTGTTACCCTCTAACTGCCATTAAGATTTTCTCACAAAGTACACACATGCAACAGGCTGCTCCCAGTCAAGGACTGAGCATGGCAGGGAGACCAACGCGTATTTGGTTTTAGAAGATGAGGGATTTCTCTGGTGAGTAACTTTGGTTGGAGGGCCCTCAATAGCCTAATAAACTTTCTTAGAACCATACCGCAGTCCAAGATGGTTTCACCCAAACTTCCTTCCTTCTGTTCTCCCTCACCTGAGACAGATCTGCCTTGTGGTCTGAGAGGTCCCCCAGTTTCCTCCAACTTTTTTTTCCCTTTGTTGTTCACAGACCTCACCCCTAATAAGTTTCTGCCTCCGGAGGGTCCAGATTGCCAACATAATAACCCATAATTTGTGTAAGATTTTATGTGCAGGAATATACATTTCCATTTTTCATAATAAGAATATCTATTAGTTTCATCAGCTTTTTAAAGGATCTGTGACCAAAACATATTAAAAGCTACTGTCTCTTCAAGTTCTGTTCAAATGATGTAATACCATCTCCACTGCCCCAAAGCTAAAAAAAGTGCGTACAAAAGACCAGTACAGAATGTACCAGTTCTTGTGATATCATTTTGATATTTCCAGGTCCTATTCTTATTAGCAACACATGTGAAATTATATTATTTATATTCTTGACACCTGTTTTTGCCTTGACCTCCTTTGACCAAAACATCCTATGCTTTTATATATCCTGCTAAACTATAGCAATTTGATTCTTACTTTGTATCTCTAAACATAACTTTTCTTCCCCAAGTTAACAGCTTTATGGGACATGTAACCCACATTTTGGTATTTATACTCTTAACATTCTGAATCTATCAAATGTGGCATTTAAAAAAAATTACTCTCGTTAAAAAAAAAACCTAAAACTTAAATATGAAAACTCTTAACTTTTTGGAGACCTTTGAAAGTGATTCTTTGAGTTGCATTGGAGAAATCATTATTTAATTAAAATTATTTTTTTACAAGTTAAAACATACACAAAAGTGTCCAAAACTTTAAGTTGTAAAAACTTTAAGTGCACATTTTGCATTTTCAATGCTACTGGAATCCCAAAGGTTTGGAGCTCATAAAATAGGAACTTGCATTCAATTATAGTAAACCTTTTTCAGATCTCATGCTATCAGTCACCAATGAGAAGACAGGAATGACTTCAAAACTAATCCTCTTTCTTCAATTCTTATTCTTGCAATACTGCATGATGCTGTACAAATGCTTACTTTTTAAATTTTATTTATTTCTTCCAGCTTTATTGGAAAAAATTTATTTATTTATAAGTTTATATTTATATAATTGACATATAACATTGTGTAAGTTTAAGGTTTAAGGTGTACAACCTGTTGATTTTATATTTATTTATTACAAAATGATTACCACCACAACTTTTGCTAACACTTCTACCAAATAACATAATTGTCATTTTCTTTTTGTGGTGAGAAAATTTATCTACTCTCTTATCAACATTCAAGTATATAACACTGTTATTTTTTTCAATTAGTTAAATCAGAATAAACAAACAAACAGCAAACAATAGGTGATCCATTTCTTCTACCCCCCAAGCCTGTACTTCTGACAACCATCAAATTATTCTCTTGTATCTAAAAGCTTGGTTTGGGGGAGTTTTTTTAGATTACACATATAAATAAGATCATATGATATTTATCTTTCTCTGACTTATTTCACCCTCAGGTTCCATCCTTGTTGCAACAAATCACAAGATTTCATTCTTTTTTATGACTGAGTAAAATTCCATTATATATATATATATATATATATATATATATATATATATATATATATCTCCACTCATCCATCAATCGTCACTTAGCTGTTTCCATATCTTGACTATTGTAAATAATGCTGCAATGAACATGTAGCATTAGTATTATTTGTTTTCTTTGAATAAACACTCAAAAGTGGAATTGCTGGATTATATGGTACTTCTATTTTTAATTTTGGAGAACCTTCATTCTGTTTTCCTCAGTGACTGCCCCAATTTATATCCCCACCAAGAGTGCACAAATTTTCCTTTTTCTGCATCCTGGGCAACACTTGCTATTTCTTGTCTTTTTGATAATAGCTATTCTCACAGGACTAAGGTGATATCTCATCATGGTTTTTATTTGCTTTTCCTTGATTAATGATGTTGAGCTTCTTTTCATGTACCTGTTGACCATCTGTATGTCTTCTCTGGAAAAATATCTATTCAGATCTTCTGTCCACTTTTAATTGATTATTTATATTTTGCTATTGAGTTGTATAAATTCTTTATTTTAGATATTAACCCTTTACCAGATATATGATCTGCAAATATTTTCTCATTCAGTAGGTTGCCTTTTCATTTTGTTAATAATTTTCTTTGCTGTATAGAAGCTTTTCTAGTTGATGTAGTCCCTATAATACAGTATTATGACCTATAATCACCATGCTCTACGTTAGATCCCCAGAACTTGTTAATCTCATAACTTTAAGTCTGTATCCTTTGACGAATATTGATGATTAATATTTTAATGCATCTGTTTAAGCATATAGCCTTTAATCTTCCCTGTTGAGTCAAACAGGTAACTTATTCGTCTCTTTCCATTTACTCTACTTAAACACAGTTTGGGCTCCTCTGATTGCTTGTAAACTCGATCAATATTTGACTCCTTAAGATTCTATGATCAAAGTCCTAAGACATCACACTAATCTTTTATCTATAAACAGACCCTGGTCATTTTGTCTCTTTAATTGCTGAGAGAACTTTACTGCAGCTTGGCATTACACTTTCCATCAGGCCTCATTTGGGACTCCCATCTCAGATTTAATCACACTGCTGCCAATTGTGTTAACCTGACATAGTTGTTCCTTTTAAAATAAATTCCTCTCATTTTATAAATGAGAGAGAAAAATGCCTTTTAGTGGTGCAGTTTCTGACCATGCTTCTATCCTGGAGATAAAGGCCTTGACTCCAGGCAAGTGGTAAAAAGCTATTTCAACCCCATAGGTCAAATGAATGTTTACATTAGCTTTCTGGAGATGTTCTTCCTCCAGAATCAGTCTCCACCAGCTCTAAAATATACAATCTGTAAAGAATAGAAATAATCAAAAATAATCCTTCAATTCAAGGTGGCCTAAGAACAAGAACTCAACTCTCATTGAGGTAGCTATGTTAAGCCTACTTATTTCTCCCAGCCCCCACATTGTGATATGAGGGGGGAGTAGTTTCATAAGTCCTTGGTTCTTAGTTTATACTTTCAAAATTAAATATAACAAAGTAGTGAGTTGTTACCAGCAAATGTCCAAAGGCTGAGAAGTGAAGAAAGAAGTGGTATGATTATGATAGTTAATGGTGAATTCAAATGGGACAGCAAAAGCAAACCCAGCTTTTACCTTTGTCAAGAGAAAAGAATTCCCAGAAGTAACAACCGCCAAATGATCACAATCCAGAAACACTGATGATTTAGATTTATTTTCATATTAGGAGATAACACAAGTGTTTAGGAAAATTTAATTTACTTCCTCTGTGATGGGGCATGGTAAACATCAGATACCTAACATCATTTCACGCACTGTAGTAAATTCTCCTTCCTCATTTTTCCCCTTCCTTCTGTCCACTCTTTCCAAAATAACTTGAAAGTCGTAAGACCCATGAGGGCAGGGACCTTGTCTGATTTGGTTCACCAGTGTGTTTCCAATTCATAGATTCATACATGTATTAGTTAAGGAAAGGATATGGACCAATCATCTCTATTGAGTGTTTGCTTTTGGCTTTGTGCTAAGCCTGGGATGAGGTTGAAGGTCATGATGAATTTGACAGTGTTCTTGCCTATAAAAAGTTTACAACATAGTGGCAGAAATAGAGATAAACAAGCCTTGCTATTATGCAGTGTTAAATTATTGTAATAAAGGAGAAATGTAGTATCCAAAAAAAAAACCTGAAGTTTTCCTATTAAAGAAAGAAGATATTGAATCCATGGATCCCTCTAAATTATGAAAAAATTTCATTGAACCTAAAGACCAAATATGAAACACTAATTGCTTTGTTTCTCTTGCTGTACATCTGTGTAAAACAGACAAACAAGAGAAAGAAAACCATTCTGATTATACTGTTTCCTTACCTGAGAGTAGAAGTACTTTTTGAACATCATTCCAAGGAGTATCAGGACCAAAAAGTCAAAATGAGAGGATTCACAGAAAACAGCAATAAAGGGACAAAAATGGATGCAGAGAAACTTGAGTAGTTGGGTGTGAAATTCTAGCCTAAACAGACAAGAGGAATCTTCTTGCTCTAGACTAAGTGCTTATTACCAGATGAGAAGGGAAATTGGCTTGGCTTGAATCAATAAATGAAATAACACATGGCTGAATAAATGATGTTTAAAATTATCAGAATTGATAGTTCACACAAAATTTCAGCTTTTGCAAAAAATTCAAAGAGAGAGAACATTGTGCCTTATAGGAGTCTCCAAAAACTTGCAAACATTATCTCTCAGTAAATGGTTGTCAAGTGAATGAACACAAACTGATGAAACATGATAAAAGAGAGAATTCACATGAGATTACGGCTTTTCCATGTAAGCTGAAGGATAATAACATGGAATCATAAGATAAATATTTTGAAACAATACAGATCTGGATCTGAAACTTAATACACCTTTTACTACATGTATAACCTCAGAAAATTTCATTTAAGCTTCTGAGACTCAATTTTCTCATTTGTAAAACATGAATGGTGGAGTAACTCACAGGATTGTACAAAGATTAAGTGAAATAGTGAAATTATACATATATAAAAGCCTTTGTACGCATCTCACACAAACTAATTAACTAAATATTGGATATTGTTACATACTATAATTTAAAATTTTATTTTAGTTGCCTCTTAAAACCTCTAATTAGAAAATTAGCAAAAAATGTGTAAAACTTTGAAGTAGTAAGAAAATGAGAGCACCTGGAAAATGATCTGGAAATGATGTAAATAAGATAAATAGAAACTTTTCATATGGTAATGAGGAGTAAGGGGCAGGATTTGAATGTATCAGGCTTCACTGCAATTTGATGGAATTCACTTTACATCATGTAGATGTCAACAGAAGCACCTTAATTAAATCACCCCAAACTGAGTGGCTATGAGTTGACTTTCCTGTCATTCAAACTGGTCTTCAGGGGCCCTTCTAACCAAATCACTAAGTCAAAAGCTACTTCTGCTTTTTTTTTTTTTTTTTTTCCTGGGACTGGCAAAGATAATCAACACCACAGTCAGCACTTAGACTGATTGTGGCCTTTGGGAAGGTACATGGCTTGCTGTTCAGAATCCCCAGTTACTTCTCAAGGTCAAACAGACCTTGCTTGAATGAGATATTTAGTCCTAAGAACATGCTGCCAGTCCTGAAATTTTCTTGAGAACCTAGGTAGAACATTTCCCTTGAGGACATTTGCATTGGGGGGATTTTACATTTGCTTGCACCGTCTGTCGGGAAAAATCATCTGAAAATGTACTTAATTTACCTTATTACTGAAAGGAAAAATGTGCTCCAGTGCTGCAGTAAAATCACAGCAAGATAAATATGCTTTTTGGCACATTCCAGTATATAATATTGAAAAACTGTAATATGTTTGTCTGAAAAGATTAGTTTAAGATGTGGAGTAGAAATTTTAATCAAGAATTGCACATTTTAAAAACCAAATTTTCGCAGAGAAGAGTCTCTTGACAAATACTACACTTCAATAGTAGCACTTTCCTTTGAGTTTCTATAAACATTATTGTTTACATATCTCAATTTCTATCATTTTAATCATAGTCACATATTGCCTTTTAATTGTACTTTATTTCACTTTCACTTTCTTCTGTAATAAAATTTCAAACTCATTAACTGCAAATGGATTGATATCTCAGAGATCATACAACAAACATTTATTAAGCATCTACTATGTGTAGGAAGTACCCATAATACACTAGAAGATAGTATGATATCGTAATAGAAAGTGCATACTTTAAAAACCAGTGACCTTGAATTTAAAATCAGCTTCTACAGTGACAGCCTTATGACCAGTGGCCATTTTACTTCAGCTCCATGAGCCTTGATTTCCTTATATGCATAGTGGTACTAATGGTGCTTTATGAAGTCACCATATGAGTCACTTGAAGAGTTCAGTAAAGTTATATGCAGAGTCAAGACACTTCCTAACACGGAATATGTACTCAGTAAATGCAAGCCCCTCCCCAAGTCCTATGTGTCAGGTGCTGGAGAGCCACATGATAAATGTGTCAAACTCCCAGGGGCAGGGATAACAATTATATTTATAACTCAAATCTGTGCTAGCATATTAATCATTCTAAAGGCAACCCTGCTTACTCAGGCTCCTCCGTTCCACCAAGAAGCACTAAATGAGATCTGATATTTCCAGAGCTATATTATATCTCATTTGGGATATTTCCTTAAAAAGGATAAGAAAATTTGGCACTAAGGAATCTAAATACATTCATAGATTTGTCTTCAGCTTGTCTGATGCATTTTCTTAGATATAAAGCACTTTATAGTTTATAAATGAGCACAGCTAATTCACATACCCCAGGGTGGTTTTGATTTGCTTGCATTTAAAAAGGAACACTATCAAATGATGGAGTTTATCCTTTTAATAATTAGGAAGAGTTCTATTAAATTCCACCAAGGCCATTCTTTCAACTTAAAGGTTGCAATCTCTATCCAAAAAAGAATTTTTTTTTAATTATCTCCTTAACCCCTCTTAATTCTACCATGATTTATAACTGATTGTAATTTGTCTCCTTCTGGGCCATTCTTGGCCTAACATCCACAGCTCTGCATGCTTCCTCTCCTGTCTTAACTGTCTTCTCAAAATTAGAATTTGTTTAACACCTTAGTCCTGTTTCTCAGAGTCCTTCTGGTGAAAAGAACAATGTCCATTTGACATTCCAAAGTTGCAGGAAGACTATACTATTTTGCACATTTCTTTAATTACATACATATTAGATAATCAGTAAATATTGTTGGTTGACAATTTTTGTTGGAGTAGTGTAAGAGTTAGAATTAAGAAATGACATGTGCTCCCTTATCATACAGTTGTTGGAATACAGCTCTTAGAATCCTCTGGATCCAGCTTGAATCTGGACTAAACGTGGAGAAGAGTGTCTGAAAGTATCCAGGCTGCCATTGTGGTGCCATACCTAGAAAAGACTACAGACAAGTCATGAGTATCCAATGTCTCTGTCCCAGTCAAGTCCACCTGGCTCCATTTTCACTCCTGGTTTTACTCTTTGTTTCTAAGTTTGCAAATGCCTTACTTATTTTATCAAATATATTCATTTCTTTACTCATTTTCTCAAATATAACTACTGTCCTTGTCTCTGGACAAATTCTCTGGGGAAACTAACTTAAACCTTTTGTTTTTTTCCTGAGATAGATGAGACTACACTAACTTTTCTTTCTGGTTTCCAAAGCAATAATGAATTTATTTGTAAGTCCCTAGGAAAATGTTATTTTTCTATGGGGCAGTAACAATGACTAAACTGGTTAATACAACATTGCAGATGTGGAGGGTGAGTATTGTAGCAGAGAAATTGGGAATCAGATTCTGGAGTCAGATTTCCTGGAAATGAATCCTGGATATATCATTTTTTATCTGCATAACCATGAGAGAGCTACTCAACCCCCACCCCATCCCCCGAGCTTCTTTCTCATCTGTATAGATGGATAACAGTACCTATCTCATAAGGGTTGTTGGATGAGTAAAATAATCTGTTATATTGCAATTTGAAGCATAATCAGGGCCAATAAACATTCACAAATTATTGTTACACCAAGATACCTTGATTTAATATTTGACTAGGTCACAAAAGAAACAAGATCACTCAAGGAATAGAACTCACAGTAAAAATCACATAAGAAATGGGTCTGTGAAAGAACCAAGATCATAAATGTTTTTCTAACGTGTCTCATTAGAGAAAAACACTTCTTTGTTTTAAGACTAGCATGTAGAGGGATCCCTGGGTGGCGCAGCGGTTTGGCGCCTGCCTTTGGCCCAGGGCGCGATCCTGGAGACCCGGGATCAAATCCCACGTCGGGCTCCCGGTGCATGGAGCCTGCTTCTCCCTCTGCCTTGTCTCTGCCTCTCTCTCTCTCTCTCTCTCTCTCTCTCTCTCTCTCTCTCTATGTGACTATCATAAATAAATAAAATTAAAAAAAAAAAAAAGACTAGCATGTAGATCCCTTGGAATTAAAGAAAAAGAAAGAAACAAGAGTGAAGTAACACAAAGCTGACGTGATCCATCACGGTAGAGGCAGATAGACGCACGGTAGAGGCATCCTCTGATGCAAGCATCAAGCTGCAATCAAAAAGCTAAATGAGCAGTATTGTTGGAAGGAATTAGAAGAAATGATGAGCATTCACTAAAGGAAACACCCGCTATGGGCTGTTGAAAATTCATCTTTGAGAAAATGAAACAAAAAAAGAAAAAGAAAAAAGGAAAAAGAAAAAGATTGTGCCAAGTCTTTTTAATTGATGAATAATTTATGGATGATCAGCAGGAACATCTATCCAGGCAGCTGATTAAATGCAAAGTGTTTTGATAAGCAGAGTTACCACCGCAGGCCTCCTAGGAAAAGGAAGCCTTCCCAGCAATCGAAGCCAGTCTATGTATTGATGGGTGCTACCCAGTCCTTTCTAGCAGCCTATTTCCCCACACCATCCACCTTTATCCCTGGCAGGAAAAGTTACCTCCTCTGTGAGTTTCATCCTCCTGTCAAAATGATGGAGGTTAAATGTGGATAAGAAAGGCAATTAAAATAGATCTGTCACAAGTATGCTATCCCAGTGTGCCATCCTGATTTCCTTCTCTAGTGTGAACTGCTACCGAAGGATGATAATTGAAATTTGTCAGTGTTGACAGCTGATGACTAATATGGAGATTTTCATTACATATCCCTCCTGGAATGAAAAAGAAATGAGCGCATATTAAACTCCAGATGGAGGCAACCATAGGACAGAAAAATGCAGACACTATTCAAGCCAGCAGTGCAATGACTGTTTAAGAGAACCCTGAGACCCTCTAAAATTATTCAGTATGGAAACAGAGATGGTGTTAGTTTTCTTCATCTTCTGTCTGGGTAAACTCATCATTTTCAACATGGCCACACAGCTCATTCATGTTACTATCACCTGGAAGCTCCACCCACTGACTTTTGGTAGAATCAGTTTGAAAAGGATGTATGGCCTCTGCTACTTACTCAAGTTTGAAGATTTTGTGATTTTTATAATATAGAAACCTAGGAGTCATTTCTGTTTGAGTTATTTTAAATGTGGATTTATTAGAATCACTAAAAGAAATCTAACCATATGATTCTGCCAAACAATACCAAGAAATCACCTTTGGTTAAAATTTTGCAGAGTTTTGCCATTGGTCAAGAGTGAATACTCAATTAAATGATTTTCTGGTGTGTGAGACAGGAAGTAAAATGGCTTGAAAATTATGGCACAGTGTTCTAGTTAACCTGTTGGATAACAAACTACCCCAAACTCAGTGGATGAAAATGGCTTGTTTATTATATCATATAAATCTGTGGGTCAGGAATTTGGGCAGGGCTCAGCTGGGTAATTCTTCAGTTCCATGTGGCACTGGTGGAGTTACTGCTATAGTACACAGCTGGCAGATGGCCTGATCTGGGGCATCAAAGATGGTTTTACCTGTGTTTCCAGTTATATTAACTATATTTTCTTATTTTCTGTATTTTTGATGTTCTGGAGGCATCTGAGTCCTAGCTGACCTGGGAGAGATTGTCCCTCCCAGTGCTTGTAAGTTACTAGAGATAGCAAACTAGTCCCTGTAAGATAACCCTTCATGTGCAACTCAACCAATCCAAAGTCTATATCCTCCACCCATCCCATTTATTGGGCTTTCATAGAGTATTTACACTCAAGGGCCAACATTCCCCTATCTAAATCACCTCACAGCCAGATACCAGACAGACAAGTTGGGCCAACCCAGTCCACTGAAATTACTCAAATTATCCAATTTCTTTGCTTTCCCTACATCTCCCATTCCTTTCTGAAAAAGAGGAAGTAGAAGCAGAAGCAGAAGAAGAAGAAGGGAAAGAAAAGGAGGAGAGGAAGGAAAGGAAGAAAAGGAAGGAGTGGGAGAGAATAAAATAAAATGATCAATAAATAAATAACAAAGACCTTGCCCATGCTTTCCCTTGATTCTTTCTGCCTCTTTGCCAACCCCAATGCTTCCCCCTATGGCCCTGCATGGCACAGCATGCCTCCTTCCTCTTGGGATCTAGGAGTGACAAACTATCTTTTCAAGGGCAGTCATCTTCTGATCCTTTGGCCTCACTCTACCTGATAAAACCTACACTGAAATTTAAAAACAAAAAACAAAAAAAAATTCCCTAGGGCCTTGACAGAGATGACTGGAAGGCTAGGCTCTGCTGAAACTATCATGTGGATACCTATACATGATCTCAAAGTAGTCAGACTTCTTTTTAAAAAAAGTTTATTTATTTATTAGAGAGAGAGAGAAAGAGTACAAGCAGGGGGGAGGGGCAGAGGGAGACAGAGAATCTGGAGCAGACTCTCTACAGAGCCTGGAGCCAGATGTGGGGTGCAATCTCAAGACTCTGAGATCATGACCTAAGCCGAAATCACCAGTTGGATGCTAAACCAACTGAGCCACGCAGGTGGCCCAAAGTAGTGAGACCTCTTACTCAGTAGTTCAAATCACCCAGAAAGAACATTCCAAGAGTTCTGGGCAGAGGCAACAAGGCTTCTTATGACCTTGTCTTGGAAGTCTCAGAATGTCAAGGTCTCTAAATTGATCAAGTCAGCAGGTAAGTCATGACTCAATGGAGAATTAGCCTCCATCTCTCAAAGAGCAGGGCAATAAAGAGTTTGCAACAATCTTTAATCTACTACAAACAAGCTCACTTCAGTCAAGCCTCTATAGATGCCTAATTGAAGATCAGTGCTGGTGGTTATTCTAGAGGGATTCTAAGAAAAGTTGGTTCCTAATTTTGTAATCTCCTGGGGCTTAGACAGCCTTGTCTAAGAGTGCTACCAAAGATTTCTGCATGATTTCAGGCTGAGTTGTATCTGATTAGCATAGTCAGTAATGCAAAAAGCAAGAAATGAAAACAGTGGTGGTTGGGGAGCTCCCCTTCGGGAGATAAGCTCTGTCACATGCCTGTGGTAAGAGCGACACAAATAAATATCTCTCCTGATTTCATGAAGGGAGGCATGACATTATGATGATTATAAAGATCTCAGAGATAGAAATAGATGTGTGCAAATGCCCCTAATGAGGCATTAGAGTTGGAATTGTATCCCATTTGTTTTCCAAACCACATGCTTTCTAAACATGTATTTGCATTTGGATATAATGAGTGTAATTTGCTCTTACTGACCAAAATTACTTTATATGTGGAAATGCTGAAGCTTTAAAGTGAATAACTCAGCTGATCAATCACCAGCATGCTAATGACCCCCAAGTTAACAGGAGTGTTTTCTTCCCAGACCAGGCAGCTAAGACCTCAGCCCCATACCAAGAGTGCATTTAGTTTTCTTAGGTTCACTCAATCTCTGATGGAAATGCTATCATCACCAAAGAAGAAGGGAGAAAAATGCAAAAGAAGACATGTTTTACTCTTCTAAGCCTGACAAAGGGCATTTATGTGCAACAAAGCATTTTTAAAAATACTGTGCCTATTTATTTTGTATCAACTTGTGGTAAAATATGAATATATCCAGAATCTAATTACATCAAGAATATTACACAAGCAACTTCCTTACATTTCACCAAAAAAAAAAAAAAAAAAGAGCAGTCATACTGCTGGACTACATTCAAAAAGTCATCACTCTCTTATATCACCAGACAATTGTGCTATTTTACATAATCAGTATTCAGGGGATGGTATTTTGCTAATAGGCAAAATCCTACAATGACAATTTAAATGGTTTGAAACATGCACAAGATAATTTAGAGTCACAGCTCTGCCAATTGCTAAACAAGTGCAGCAGGAAAGCGGGCTCTCTACGCATCCTGAGTGCTGTTGGGGGAACAGGCTGTCCTGTTCCATCAAGGAAACTTTGCTCACATCAAGCAAGAAGCTCAAGCCAGCTAATATCACCATCCCAGACTCTTAATAGGGGAGATTAAGTGTCTTCACTGGGTAAGTCCATTGCTCATCATGAGCAGGAACATAAAACAGGCAGATAATTTTTAAGGGTGAAGAGGGCAAACTCAGGCTATAAGAACAAAAAGACATTGGTTTGAGTCCCCACTCTGCTGCTAATCAGTTCTATGAGCTTGGATAAGTAAGAGTTGATTCTTTATCTTTCATTTATTTTTTTAAAAGATTTTATTTATTTATTCATGAGAGACACACACAGAGAGACAGAGACATAAGCAGAGGGAGAAGCAGGCTCCCCCAGGGAACCCGATGTGGGCCTCCATCCCCAGACCCTGATCCCAGCACCCCAGGATCACTAACTGAGTCAAAGGCAGACGCTCAACCACTGAGCCACCCAGGCATCCCTGATTCTTTATCTTTTAAAAACTAAAACCAGGAGTTACCTCCTAGACCTATAAGGATTATTGAAATATTACATGTAAAACAGCACAAAATCTGACAAATAGCAAGTATTCCATTAAAGTTAACATCTGCTGTTTAAAATGGAAAATTAGCATAATTTGGAAATGATGAACCCCACATGAAGGGGTTTTAGAGTGTCTGAATCTCCAGAAAATGTGACAAAACTGTGAATCTTTCTGGGAAGAGTTTTCAAGGCTTTAATTTGGGTTTCTAACAACAAGAACAAAAGGTAATCATCGCTATCTTACGTATTTTCCAGTACAGAAAAGTTATGACCATGGACCTTCAACAATATTCCTAATGTTTAACTAAGCATCAGGCACCATGCTGAGTTCTGAGGCTGTAAGGATGAGTCTAAGTGCCTCCCCTAGGGAGGTAGGTATGGAGATAGGGAGAATAGATACCAGTGACTAACCCATCAATATATGTGAAATGTGACAAATATTATGAAAATGAAGAACAAGGCACACAAAGTAAGGGAAATTTATCTAGATCATTTTTAGACAGTTGTGCACATGCCTAAAAGTTGAGTTGGTTTGGCTCCTGCTGGACAAGGGCTTTGCATCCTCACACTTGTTCAAGGGGGTTTACAGCTGGGGCCGCCCACCTGGTCCACATGTTTGGAACTGTGTGTACAACTACTGTCTCTCTTTAGGAGTCCTACTTGGTGCCAACCTCCTCACGGAAGCAATCCAATGCTCCTACTGATTTGGCTGAAGTCTAGATGTACTACACAGCGGGCTCCTTCTTCCTCTTTTAGAATTGATTTATTGCAAAACCTCAACATAGTGGGAGCATGACATACATTTATTTGTTCCAACAATTACCCCATCCCATACTATTTCAAGTACCCTTTCCTGCTTGGAAGCCATTTCCTAAACAACAGCAACAATTTTGTAACTGTGTGTAGTAATAGATGCTAACTAGACTTATTTTTTTGGCGATCATTTTGCAATGTTTAAAACTATTGAGTCGGGCAGCTTGGGTGGCTTAGCAGTTTAGCGCTGTCTTCACCCCAGGGTGTGATCCTGGAGACCTGGGATCGAGTCCTACGTTGGGCTCCCTGCATGGAGCCTGCTTCTCCCTCTGCCTGTGTCTCTGCCTCTTTCTCTGTGTCTCTTGTGAATAGATAAATTTTTTAAATCTTAAAAAAATAAAAATAAATAAAACGGTTGAATCACTGTCCTATACCTAAAACTAATATGGTGATATATAACAATTATGCTTCAATAAGAAAGAAAAAATTGTATTAATCTTTTTAAAATGTATATAAATAGGTATATGTATAAATAGATATGTTAAATAGATTATAGCATATTTGCCCTTTTTTGTATGGTCTTTCATTTTCTTTTGCTTTTTTCCACTTCTGCCTCTCCCTCTCAACTACATTACTCCCCCCAAAACACTGCCCTTATTAACAATTCTGCTGGTATTATGTATGTACACAAAATCATATCATTATCCATGCTCATAAAGTCATATATTTTTGTGTGTGTAACAGAAATAGAATCATATAACAAATACTTTTCCACATCTTGTTCATTTTAGCTAATATTTCATAGATATTCCTCCAAGTTAATTATTACAGTTCTATTTAAGTTTTTAATGGCTTCATAACATAATGTGATTGCTTCAATAATTTTTCTAATGTTACATATTTACCTTTCCCATGATTTTATACCATGGACAACTTGACAAGAAGTACCTATATTCCTATTTACTGGTAGTTCCCAAGAGGCTCTGCTCCATCAAAAGTTATATATCTTTGTAATTTTAATAGCTACAGTCAGTTTATTTCCCAATATGACCAAACCTAAACAATCCACATTTTGTTTCCACCCATTCTCATAGGTAGGTGTGGGGTACTCAGTGTCAATTGCTGTGTCCTATTCCCCACCCAACTCTACCCCAAAGGACTTCACCCTTCCAGGACTTGCAAGAGTTACAATCCACAAAATTTTACCACCCTGTAGGCCCTATGCTGAATTCCACTTGATCATTTAACAAAGATTTATTGAGTCCCTAGTATATGGTAGTTACTTTTCTAGGCACCTTGGGATGCAAAGATAAACAAGATACCTGAAAGCAACTACAAGTGAATGTTACCAAAAATAAATTTGAAGTGCTGAGATGTATTTGTTAGGGAAAGCTCACCTATTCTGGGAAGACTTTGCTGAGGGAAGAAACAGTCAACTTTTTTGCTCTTTTTTCAAACTCATTATACTGTTTTCCTATGGCTGCTATAACACATAGGCAGAAATGTGGTACCTCAAACATTTTGCTCCTTGTTGCACCCTGTGAATTAGCTTCCGGATGCAGCACCACTAAATCACCACAAACTTGGTGCTTGAAAACAATAGCATTTTCTAGCAATTCTGGAGGCCAGAAATCTGAAATCAGTTTCACTGGACTAAAATCAAGATGTCAACAGAGCTGTGCTCTCTCCAAATGCTCTAGGGGAGAACTCAGTCCTTGTTTCTTTTAACTTCTGGTGGCTGCTGGCATTTATTGGCTTGTAGCTGCATCCCCCCAATCTCCGCCTCTCTGCTCACATTGCCTTCTCCACCTCTATCTGACTCAAGTCTTCTTCTGTTTCTCTCATAAGAATAGACATGATTGCCTTAAGGACCGCCTGGAATAATCCAGATTAATCCCATCTCAAAATCCTTAACTTAATCCCATCTGCAAAGTTACTATTTATAACCAAGTACAATTCACAAATTCCAGGGATTAGGTCATAGATATCTCTGGAGAGAAGGAGGACATTATTCAGCCAACCACATTCATTTATTTTATTTTTGCATCAAATTTGTATGCAGACAGAGATAGTTTCCTATTTAGGATGAAAAAAGGTTAGCATATACTATATTCATGATTATGGAAAAATAATATAGATAGTGACTAACAAAGACCATGAAACCTTAATCCAGATCAGTGGAGTGAGGTGGAGATCTGAGGCATTCATTAGTATTCTAAACTGTAGTTTCATTATTTTGAGACTCCAGCTATCTCCAAGAATTGTGTTGTTATATCTTTTGAACTATAAGAGAGAATATTTGCAAAGCACTATATATGCAGTAAACATTAGCTAGCATTATTGAATTTTCCCACAAAACATCACGAAGTAAGTTGTAGTTCTCAATCTGTATCCAGGTCCAAGCACTAAATGATGAAGAGTTCCTTGTTCAGTCCATTTTTCTTGCATTAATTTAAGCTGCATGTATTAGCATATACCACTTTTTTCCTCACAGTTTAAAAAATAATTTGCCATTGTCTGTTTCCCTTTTCAGTTCCAGCCTTTCAGTCCTTTATTTTCTCCAGCTGACCCATTATGTCCTAGCCTTGTCCCAAGGACTGCATAATCAAGTTGCTGCTTTGCCTTGCCCCCAGACTGTTGAATGAGGATGCAACCTAATTATTTGCCTGCTGAGTAAAATGTGTGTATATATATATATATATATATATATATATATATATATATATATACAAATGTTACAAAATTTTCATGTTCAGAATCAATTTTTAGAGCCTTAAAGAGACCAGAATTTATGTTTCTACCTTCTATATTAACAAGAAAGATAAATTCTCCCCAACTCTCAGATACTTGGCTAAAAAGAAAAACAGTTTGGAATAATTCATTAAACATCGCATGTGTCTGTGTGTGTACGCCTTTAAGTTGGCACAGATCCATCCAATCTCCTATAATAATAATCAATCCTATATTGGCATTTATGTTTGACAAAAAAAAAAAAAAAAAAAAAGTCCATCTTTTAGCCAATCACTAAAGCATTCTTTTTAGCTGAGATTTGGTTTTGAATGGGACAGCCCAGAGTCACCAATTTGTCAGAGGGACACCTGAGGGGAAACCTCTTTACCATCCCTGGATAAACTCACCAGTCTTGACTTCACCCTGCATCAGAAATCTGTTCATAAATTTACTCGGGTCAATGTTGTGGGCAGGATATTCATATCTCATGGTAATTTCACAGGGAACTTATATTTTTAAGTATACTTTTATTGAAAATATAACCCTATGTGCTAGTTCATTCAGCAAATCACTTTCCTTGATTAACTTTTAAGAGTATTAATAGCCAAAAATCATGGCAAGGAAAAAGTCATGTTCTATATTCCCTTTGGCATACATTTTTTTTTTCTCTTCTTCTACACTCTGTAATTTTCTCTTTTTCTTTTTTTTTTTCTGGAACAAAATAAATAATAATAATAATAAATATGCATTGTTTTAAAATAATATGTAGCATTTGAAATCCTCCGCTCAACAGTTGGAGATGTTCTAAGTCTAACAAAAAATGAAAATGTGTTCTGAAGTTCTTTATAGTCATGAATTAATGATATTGTTTATCTCATCACCACAAAAATCCAATAGATCTTGAGGTGAAAGACAAAGCTTTCCCATGGGAAGGCAGATGACTGACATCTCAGAAGAGCAGAGGAAATTAAAAACTTCACAGACGAAATTGGCAACTTGTTTTTAAACTTCCATATTAATTCCCTTGCAAGTGAGTCAAAAAAAAAGGGACTAAAGGCTGAAAGTGACAAAGATGGAAATATTATACGTAAAACACAAACCAAAATCACTTTCCTAAGCAGTAACAATAGACCTTAGGCCAGTCCTTCCCAAACTGTGACTGATGCTTTTTTGGGAGGTCTTTGAGAGGACATGAACTGTGAGCTAGAGCAGGGCAATGGGAGGCTCCTCATCCTTAGAAGGAACACTGCCCACTGTTGCCAGAGTGGGAAGCATTTTCAAGGATGCAGCCTTGAGAGAGCAATGTGTTGTTGAGACCATCCCAAAAGTCTACTTGGGGACTAAGCCCAGGGAAGGCCGTCATGTAAACTTTTAAGATTCTGGCTGGCTGGTGAGGAGAGATGTCGTCTTGCAGCTCCTCCAAACAAGCCTCATAAAAATTCAAACATGTGTAAGTTCCCTTGCTTATTAAACCTACCATCCTGGAATCTGAAGTCGCCAGCCCCTTTCTTCCAATTTGCTCTCTCTGGTGTTCCAGGGGCCAGTTATGAACAAAAGGCTTTGCAATCAAACAGGTTGAGCTCAATTCTGTCCCCATATCCAATTAACTGGTAATCTCAAACAAGTCACTTTGTTTCTCCAAGCTCCTGTTCTCCTCATTTACAAGAGGGAAAATGTCAAAAAAAAAAAAAAAAAAAAAAAAAAAACAAGAGGGAAAATGTGGCATTGTCTAAATTAGTCTTTGCCCTAGAGCTGTCAGATAAAATACAAGACACTTAAATTTGAATTTTAGATGATCAGATAATTTTTTAATGCTTCACACTTACTTTAAAAGATTATTTGGTGTTTATCTGAAATTCAGGTTTATCTGGGCATCCTGTATTTTTATTTGCTAAATCTGGCAACCCTACTTTTTCTTACTATTGCTTTTCTCAGCAACCTGCAGTTTTCCTTCACAGTCTACAATTGCATTGTAGTTTTGATTATTTATTTAACATATTTCTGTTCCACTGGACTGTAAAGCTCCAACGGGCAGGATTTAGTTTGTTTATTTCTCTTCTATACACCTAGCAAGAAGTACAACTTGCAGCACGAGGTAATAAAAACAATCTAGAAGAGTAGAATTAATGAATGCATAGATACACAGAGGTAGGCATGAATTTGAGTCCCAAAGTTTATAAGTTGCAATGTTATTTATTATTATTTATCTCTAAAATTAGAGCTTGGACAATATAATCCTCTTGAAGTGAAACTTCTTTGCTTATATGTTTTACTATAAAGCAATTGAACTACTGAGTAGGACTTTCAATGCAACAATTTCTAAAATTCTGAAATAGCTAGATATAGCCATAATGATAAATAGGGCGATTTGGCCAACTCCATATCCTAGATTCTTAAATTACATGACTTCTAGTCCTTGAATAGCCTTTCAATGTAAGGATAGATTCATTTTGAGGAGAGAAAATTAAAATTCAAACATTTGTCCCAAATCACAGAGAGAGGGAAATGACTCTGGATTGTTTTAGTAAACCTCCAATTAACCTGATGAAGCTCCAATGAACATTTCTTGGATCCCCTTCAAACTAGGGTTCCAGATGTGAAGTAGCCTCTACCCATTACATACACTCCTGCAAAATAAGGACAATGGCCATGAGGCAGAGACAAACTGCTCGTGGCTCTTGGCTTTTGTTTCTGGCAACCAAGACCATGAAAATGTGAGATTTTACCTCCATAACAGCCCAGTGTCATCGCCTGGTATCTGGGATGGTGGGAAACAGCTGCAATGGCTGGGCTCAAAGAGGCTGCTTGCTTCCAGCATAGCTCCAGAACAGCATCAAAAGCAGTGCTATCCTAGGGAAGCAGCTCTCTATAGCTCTTGGAATCACTCCAGAGGAATAGCCTACAACCTGCTTCTCTAGCCCTAACAATTTTATAAGCATCTATCCCCTCCATTAAACTCCCTCATGCTTCAGATACCTACAGTAAACTCTGTTTCCTGCACTGAATCCTGATGGGTACAACAAGCAATCAACAGACCTCAAATTTGATTCCAGATTTCTTTGGTCTAAATCTTGCTTTACCATTGTGCTATGCTGTATATAATTTTTATTTTTAAAAGAAAATGTTTTTAAATGTTTATTTTTAGTTTTTTTAAGATTTTATTTATTTATTCATAGAAATGCAGAGAGAGAGAGAGAGAGAGAGGTAGAGACACAGGCATAGGGAGAAGCAGGCTCCATGCAGAGAGCCCAACATGGGACTGGATCCAGGGTCTCCAGGATCACGCCCTGGGCTGCAGGCAGCGCTAAACCGCTGCACCACTGGGGCTGCCCTAAAAGTTTATTTTTAAAAGAGATAATATGTTCTTTACTCCTATAAGGGTTGATGAAAAAGTCTATTGTATAGATAGGTTCTAGAAAGAAAGATTGTAATAAAGAGTTTGACTCCATTTTTTTGATGTTAGATTGCTGATAGCTTTTAAGCCTCCCCCTTCTCTCATCTCCTTCTAGCCCCATCTGATGACGCTGACACTGAAACCTCTGATGTTCTCTCCTTTGGTTCTGGTGGGAAGTTCAAACCCCTATCAGGAGCCCTTACTCTGGCCTTACCCTTCTAATTACCATGAAAATTCAAGCTGGTCTCCTTTTCTTGTTCTCTCAAGCCAAGTCAGCTTGGGGTCCTGCCCTGAACTTCCCAGAAAGTCCCATTATGTTGGTAATAAACATTTTCATATCATCTTGATGTATATGTGGTATTAGCATCTTGTCATCCAAACCAAATTTTGGATGAAGGTCCACTCTGCTTTTACAAAGTGACAGCAACAAGGACTAGCTGTGTTTATCTTAGTTCAAATTGCTATAACAAATTACCACGCACTGGGTAATTAGAACAACAGAAATTTATTTCTCACAGTTCTAGAGGCTGAGAAGTCCAAAGTCAAGGTGTTGGCTAATCTTATGTCTGGTGAAGGCCCTCTTCCTGGTTGCAGATGGTTATCTGCTCAAAGCATTTTCACATGAGAGAGAAAGGTCATCTTTCTTGTGTCTTTCTTATAAGGGCACTGATTCTATTCATGATGACCTTACCCTTATGACCTAATCACCTCCCAGAGGCCGCACCCCCAAATACCTTCACATTAGAGATCAGGACTTCAAAATATGGATTTTAGAAGGAGGTGTACACAAACATTCCTAGAAATAATTTAAGTAGCAGACGAAAAAAAAAGAAAAAAGAAAAAGCAAGAATATCTGATCTAACTGGAGGTAAAGCTGACTCACGGGGATCCCTGGGTGGCGCCTGCCTTTGGCCCAGGGCGCGATCCTGGAGACCCGGGATCGAATCCCACGTCGGGCTCCCGGTGCATGGAGCCTGTTTCTCACTCTGCCTGTGTCTCTGCCTCTCTCTCTCTCTCTGTGACTATCATAAATTAAAAAAATAAAAAATAAATAAAAAAAGGCTGACTCACGGATAAAATTTCTTGTGGACAAAACAACTTTATTTGAAGAACCCTTACCCATTATGTGAAATATCTACACATTAAAAACTTTTATGTGAAATCCAATTGTGATTCATTCTAATAGCTTCAATAGAAATGCAATTATTTCCCACATCCAAGCATTTTCAGAAACAGCCATTGTGTTAAAGAGCAGTTTTAATGCACAAGCAATATGAGGTTGTTAAATATTTTAACTACTGAGTGAGTGACTAAGAATTAATATTTTAAGATTAAAATTCATTGATTATTGAATTTCTGCTATCTAGTCATTATAAATCAATGATTAATGTGATTTCCATGGAACATCTTTTAGTTAAAGAAGTTGATAAATCTAACAGTCTAAACAGAGCCAAAAATACCACTTAGTGTTTCAAAGAGGCCTTGAAAGAAGACAGCATCTCTCCTTAGAAGTGCTATGTATGTTTCAACAAAATGAAACAAAATCACAAAATTTTAGTTATAGGCAGACAATTTGAAACTGTGATCTTTAAGCCCTTAACTATAAAAAAAGGAAAAGATTCATACAAGTTAGGAGTCCAGTGGCCCATGGGAAAAAGAACTGGTGCTGTATGGGCACCAGATCCTACAACAATTAATTCAATGCTCTTACTCCTTTAACATTTCTGTAGGAATTCTAATGGGTAACAAACAGTCACGATGGTAGGAAACATATTTTTGGAATATTTTAATGTAATGTTTATTAAATAAATCCGTTTCTCCTAGTCAAAAAAAAATGCTCATATATGCTCAGCAGATTGTAAACAAAATTGCCGTTAGCTATATAGCACCTTTGTGCAAGTAGCAAAAGACATACCCTCTGGGTGGATGTAGCAGGATGCAAATGAGCCATATTGTCAGCACCCAGGGACCCCTCAATGGGTGCCTTTATGTACTGTACAAAGTGCCTCTCAGTGGCCCAGATTATGAAATCATTCTTTCTCTCTCCCCTCTGTGTGACTGTGTACATGCTCAATCTTTCCCCAAATCTTCCTCTAACTCTTCTTCCCACTCTTCCTCTTTTCTGCACCATTTTAGTTTAGTAAAGCAGTGTTTGTGTTTTCAATTTAAGCTTTAGTTCCATGCACTGTGAGAGGCAATATGCAGTGGGTGATTTGCAGCATGTGCTCCAGAACCAGACATACTAGGTTTGACTCCCATCTCTGCCATTTACTAGATGTGGACTTTGTTAACTTTCTCAATCTTGTCTGGCTCTGTTTTCCTTATTTTTTCTTTATTTTTTTTTATTTTTTTAAGATTTTAAAAATTCATTTATTTGAAAGAAAGAGAGATAGCATGAGAAGCAGGGAGAGGGGCAAAGGGAATGGGACAAGCAGACTCTCCATTGAGCAAGGAGCCCAACCTGAGGCTCAATCCCAGGACCTCAAGATCATGACCTAGGCTGAAGGCAGACACTTAACCAACTGAGCCACCCAGGTAACCCTAGCCCTGTTTTCTTAACTACAAAATGATGATAATGATATCATTCTCCTTATAGAGTGTTGTGAAGAGTTAATACACATAAAATATTTTTAAATACTCCCTAATGCACAGTAATCTCTACAGAAATGCTTCCTCAGCCTGAATTGCCTATGAAAGTCATAGTAAGAATCAGGTAAGATGTTTATCTCTAATGTGTGAACATGGCAAACACACTCCAAGGAACTTCATGACCAAGAGTCTGTTCCTGAACTGGCCAGAATGCAGGGGAAATAATCCTCCTAAGAACATGAACCCCCCCAAAAAAAGAACATGAATCCCAATGTGAAAAGGGACATAGGAGGCTAGGGTGGCAGGAGGCTGCTCCAGGGAGGAAGGAGTGTCCTGATGCAAGGTTTCAAAAATCATGAGACTTTCTGAGGAAGTTCAGTACTTGTGAGCCAGATGGACAATCAGTTCCTGTCATCAGGAGAATAATGCACTCTCCCCCACAAAAAAAGTCCACATCCTATTCCCAGACCCATAAGTGTGTACTTTATGCAAAACAAACTTTGCAGGTTGATTCAGTTAAAGACTTTGAAATGGAGAGATTAACCTGTATTCTCTGAGTGGTCCAAATGTAATCACAAGAGTCCTTATAAGTGAAAAAGCGAAGCAGAGACATTGGAGATGACATGCTGCTGGCTTTGAATATGGAAGAAGAGGACCACAAGCCAAGGAGTGTGTATGACCTCTAGAAACTGGAAAAGGTAGGGAAACAGATTCATCCCAAAAACCCATATAGAAAGAATGCAGTGTTTTCAATACCTTGATTTTGTCCCATGAAGCATATGTTGGACTTCTGATCTGCTGAACTGTAAGACAAGATATTTGTGTTGTTTTAAGTCAGTAATTTGTTGCAACAGCAATAGGGAATTAGTGGAGCCCCTGGGTGCTTCTATGCCCTGTGATTTTTTTCTGTTCTACCAAGAAACAGTTATGTACCATCACTCTACATGGTTACAATGAAGATGCAAGGAAATCAAGATGCCAGATCGTGTGAGGGCCATCAGTATTTGTCCAGCCAGCACTTCTGCCATGGATCCACATCCCCTCTCCTAAACAATCCAAGGAAAGATTTGGTCTCATTTTCAAAATTTGGTCGAAATTTAGTTTTCTGTGAGGTATTTAAATCCTTAGGTTATTTTTCTAACACTGTAGGAGAAAAACTCTGCCTCCTACTAATAGAAGACATATTTTTTTAAAATTCCCCTGGCTATTCGGGGTCTTTTCTGATTCCACACAAATCTTAAAATAATTTGTTCTAACTCTCTGAAGAAAGTCCATGGTATTTTGATAGGGATTGCATTAAACGTGTAAATTGCCCTGGGTAACATTGACATTTTCACAATATTAATTCTGCCAATCCATGAGCATGGAATATTTTTCCATCTCTTTGTGTCTTCCTCAATTTCTTTCAGAAGTGTTCTATAGTTTTGAGGGTATAGATCCTTTACATCTTTGGTGAGGTTTATTCCTAGGTATCTTATGCTTTTGGGTGCAATTGTAAATGGGATTGACTCCTTAATTTCTCTTTCTTCAGTCTCATTGTTAGGGTATAGAAATGCCACTGACTTCTGGGCATTGATTTTGTATCCTGCCATGCTACCGAATTGCTGTATGAGTTCTAGCAATCTTGGGGTGGAGACTTTTGGGTTTTCTATGTAGAGTATCATGTCATCGGCGAAGAGGGAGAGTTTGACTTCTTCTTTGCCAATTTGAATGCCTTTAATGTCTTTTTGTTGTCTGATTGCTGAGGCTAGGACTTCCAGTACTATGTTGAACAGCAGTGGTGAGAGTGGACATCCCTGTCTTGTTCCTGATCTTAGGGGAAAGGCTCCTAGTGCTTCCCCATTCAGAATGATATTTGCTGTGGGCTTTTCATAGATGGCTTTTAAGATGTCGAGGAATGTTCCCTCTATCCCTACACTCTGAAGAGTTTTGATCAGGAATGGATGCTGTATTTTGTCAAATGCTTTCTCTGCATCCAATGAGAGGATCATATGGTTCTTGGTTTTTCTCTTGCTGATATGATGAATCACATTGATTGTTTTACGGGTGTTGAACCAGCCTTGTGTCCCAGGGATAAATCCTACTTGGTCATGGTGAATAATTTTCTTAATGTATTGTTGGATCCTATTGGCCAGTATCTTGTTGAGAATTTTTGCATCCATGTTCATCAGGGATATTGGTCTGTAATTCTCCTTTTTGGCAGGGTCTTTGTCTGGCTTTGGAATTAAGGTGATGCTGGCTTCATAGAATGAATTTGGAAGTACTCCATCTCTTTCTATCTTTCCAAACAGCTTTAGGAGAATAGGTATGGCTTCTTCTTTAAACGTTTGATAAAATTCCCCTGGGAAGCCATCTGGCCTTGGAGTCTTGTGTCTTTTAAAAAAGAAAACCATATCTGGGGGCATCACAATGCCAGATTTCAGGTTGTACTACAAAGCTGTGGTCATCAAGACAGTGTGGTACTGGCACAAAAACGGACACATAGATCAGTGGAACAGAATAGAGAATCCAGAAGTGGACCCTGAACTTTATGGGCAACTAATATTCGATAAAGGAGGAAAGACTATCCATTGGAAGAAAGACAGTCTCTTCAATAAATGGTGCTGGGAAAATTGGACATCCACATGCAGAAGAATGAAACTAGACCACTCTCTTTCACCATACACAAAGATAAACTCAAAATGGATGAAAGATCTAAATGTGAGACAAGATTCCACCAAAATCCTAGAGAAGAACACAGGCAACACCCTTTTTGAACTCGGCCATAGTAACTTCTTGCAAGATACATCCACGAAGGCAAAAGAAACAAAAGCAAAAATGAACTATTGGGACTTCATCAAGATAAGAAGCTTTTGCACAGCAAAGGATACAGTCAACAAAACTCAAAGACAACCTACAGAATGGGAGAAGATATTTGCAAATGACATATCAGATAAAGGGCTAGTTTCCAAGATCTATAAAGAACTTATTAAACTCAACACCAAAGAAACAAACAATCCAATCATGAAATGGGCAAAAGACATGAACAGAAATCTCACAGAGGAAGACATAGACATGGCCAACATGCATATGAGAAAATGCTCTGCATCACTTGCCATCAGGGAAATACAAATGAAAACTACAATGAGATACCACCTCACACCAGTGAGAATGGGGAAAATTAACAAGGCAGGAAACAACAAATGTTGAAGAGGATGCGGAGAAAAGGGAACCCTCTTACACTGTTGGTGGGAATGTGAACTGGTGCAGCCACTCTGGAAAACTGTGTGGAGGTTCCTCAAACAGTTAAAAATATACCTGCCCTACGACCCAGCAATTGCACTGTTGGGGATTTACCCCAAAGATACAAATGCAATGAAACACTGGGACACCTGCACCCCGATGTTTCTAGCAGCAATGGCCACGATAGCCAAACTGTGGAAGGAGCCTCGGTGTCCAACGAAAGATGAATGGATAAAGAAGATGTGGTTTATGTATACAATGGAATATTCCTCAGCTATTAGAAATGACAAATACCCACCATTTGCTTCAACGTGGATGGAACTGGAGGGTATTATGCTGAGTGAAGTAAGTCAGTCGGAGAAGGACAAACATTATATGTTCTCATTCATTTGGGGAATATAAATAATAGTGAAAGGGAAAATAAGGGAAGGGAGAAGAAATGTGTGGGAAATATCAGAAAGGGAGACAGAACGTAAAGACTGCTAACTCTGGGAAACGAACTAGGGGTGGTAGAAGGGGAGGAGGGCGGGGGGTGGGAGTGAATGGGTGACGGGCACTGGGTGTTATTCTGTATGTTAGTAAATTGAACACCAATAAAAAAAAAATAGAAGACATATTTTGAAATCAAAGGATTCTTCTCTTAACTCTGTAGTCATTCATTCAAGGGCAAGGTTACCCAGAAGATATATCCTGGTGTCTGTGTTCAGATGACGTTGAGGATTTTGAGACCATCAACTTTCTTCCATCTCTCTGTTAATCTTGTCCCAATAGTTTAGTTAATTAAATTAATCTCTTAGCTCAGTTCTCATCCCAACATGGTGAGATGCTAGGCACTGAGGATATATTTTCATTTTCCCTTTCTTTTCATGTATAGGTCTATCCATACCCAATTTCCTGATCTCTGAGCTACACAGCAGATAAGTGACCAAGGTCCACCACCTTCTGCTTTAGTCAAGCATTTAGATCTGCATTTCATCAACTTCTGAAACTCAAGGCTCTTTCAAAAGAGATGTAAAGAGACCAAGCATATGCGACAGAAGATAACACTTGACCCTGAGAAATGCACACAGAAGTCCTCACCCCAGAGAGCAAACCCAAGTTTTCCCCCTTATAACATAGTGGATATTAGCTACTGCATGGTGATTTTATTCAATTCAATCCAACATGCATTGATTGAGACCTTACTCTGGGAAAGAATAATAATTAAGTCACACATGGCATTAGGGAAACTGCTGACATTTGTGTTGATGATAGATACTAAAGAATTAACACAATTAGAAGGGAAAATCTAAAAAAAAATGCTGTAGTGGTATAAGAGTAATACTAATTACAGTAATTTATGGGAACTGCTTATCACTAATGTCTAATTATTATGCAGCAAAATCATGAGTATGCATGCCATTAAATGTGTGTATAAGGGACTTTGGTGTGTGTTGTATTAGATTAGATTAAAACAATGAAATATAAACATGCATGCTCAGTCCTCAAAATGTGTTACTATGCAGTAATTTGTCATCTGCTCACAATTTTTAAAAATTAGAGAAAAATGCTTAGCCCATGAATAATATAACTTGGTTCTTTTATACCAGGGAAGCTATAAATTGATTAGTGCACTTGATTTTCTAAATGAGTTCCCTATTATTGCCATCAAGAATTGTAGTGTGTTTTTTTTTCCTCCAAGGCTTTCTTATAAATAATTTTAATTTTTCCTTACCAGCATTCTATTCTAGAATAAATGCAACTCTAAGATGTTCGTTATCTTGACAGTCTACAGAGAGAATGAGATAGAATGAGTCTGACCACTCTGTGTGGTCAAACTAATCCATCTAGCTGTTTGCAGATTTCTTACCAATTAGACAAGAAGACCAAGTCCCAATTACTTCAGGTTCAGTTAAAATAACAGAATAAGACAATATTAGTGTTAACACGGTTGAATCATGCACAAGGTCATATTTATGTGCCACCAAGAAAATTCAATGAAACCTTCTGGCATAAAAAGGATTTAGAAATAAAAAGCAGCCACTGATGTCACAACACTGTCTCCTGTCTCAATTTATTCATTCTTTCAACCAAATTATTAGATATCTGTTATGTGTCAGGCTTGGAAATGCAAAGATTTATGAGGCTGAATCCCCCGCCCCCAAGGACACTCATAGTCTAGTGTTAGGAGTTTCCTTGAGGTCTACAGAAATGTAGCAACAAAGATATTGGTACTTCTTTTGGGTATATGAACCTAACTATATAAATGAGAATATAAGTATGTATCATTGACTTTTCAAGGATGTAAAAGAAAGTAAGGCCAGATACATTAAAACTAAATGAATATATACCTACTCCATCTGTTCATCACATCCCATCCTCATTTTATTTTATTTTATTTTTTAAAGATTTTATTTATTCATTTGAGAGAGAGAGAGAGCACATGTGGAATTGAGAGGCAGAAGGAGAGGGAGAAGCAGATTCCTTATTGAACAGGGAGCCCAACGCAGGGCTCAATCCCAGGACCTGGAGATCATGACCTGAGCCGAGGGCAAATGCTTAACCATCTGAGCCACCCAGGTGCTCACATCTCCATTATTTTAAAACTATGCCCAACTTCAAGGGTCGGAGGGAAACTCATCCATGCCTTCATTAGCTCTCTTTTCTGTTCAAGCTAAACTGCAGCAGCAAGAGCATATATAGTCCCTGGGAAATAGGTGCAGGGACATATAAAATAATGTATATTCTACTTGAATCTCTGGAGCCATTCTCTACTCTCTGCCTTTCCAAGTCCATCACTAACAGGGAGGAAATCCTGACCATTAACCTCCTGCTTCATTCAATAGTTTAATGAAAATGAACCCCCTTACCTTACACCCCTACTCCACTGTTATTTCTCACTGGGGTCTCATTCCTAGAAAATTTGACCCACCCCTCCTTACCCTACCTAGATTTTTTTCCTTCACTTGGACCCTTTATTGTGACTTCTAAGACCTACACGTTAGCCTCTCTTTCGACCACTGCTCCCATTTTCTCCTATGAAGAAGCTGGCTTTCACATTTTGGGAGGAAGTAGGCTCTTCCTTGGAATCCATTGCAACAAAATTTTCACTCCACTTGACACCCAGGGTAAGCAGAATGGGTCAGTCTATCTAGTTCTCATCACTGATTTTGCTGGCAATCTTGGCCCTAGAATGATTACAGTGTCTCTAAGGTTGGGAGGATATAGATATCAGATCATGTGTATACATGAATGTGTGGACATGTTGTAAGAATTTGTGGGATGTGGTTATACATGGGCAAAGACTCAGCTGATCACTGTTGGCCACCATTGATGTGCTTCCATCTCACATTTAAAGTCTATGCCATCCATTAATGTGAGCTCATTCAGTTTGACTTTGCAGGTTGTGCCATGTCTGAAAGATTCCCATACGTAGAGCTGGAAGCCCAGCTGAAGTGCCATGATCTAAAATCTGAGCCCCAGTCCAAGGCATCATCACGACTTTCTAATTACACAAAGACTAGTGTGGCTGGTTGTCATCCTGCTTTTAAACCACCCTCCTCTCAATTTCATTATCTTCTGAATGCCTACAACTTACCCACCTATGCATAAGCTCCCAGGCCACAACTTGTTCTATGATTACTGCTGGTAACTTCACATTAGTGTCAATAATCCTTAACATGTCGACCTCACATATCCATCACTTCATTTGAGCCTTGAGTCTTATTATTTGACATTTCTCCACTTCCAAGATCTAAAAATCTGAATCTCCCCACTTTGACCATGCCTTACATCTTTCCACTTCCTCTGCTCTGTGTTGTACATATTCTTCTTGCCCCTTGTTCCCTCTCATCCTTCAGTCCCTTTTAACTCTACAAGGCATGTGGCTCTTCTCCAAATTCATTTGCCTTCATACCTGGTCTTGGTCCGCTACTCCATTCATTGTTACAATCCTCACTTGAATGTCCATATAACTCATTTATATGGCTATAACTTGTGTCAAACCCTGAATAGGTTGCACTACTCACATTCTGCCCTCATGCTTTCAGGCAGCCAAGCATTCCTGGGAAGAATTCTACAGAGTCTACTTCCATCCATCCTCAGTTGGGCCTTTGGTTTTGTGGCTCAGCAAAACATTATTCACAACGTCGTACGAAGAGGACATACTTAAAATTGGTGTCTCCATTTCCTCAGCCATAAAATGAGGATAACAATGTGTGTATATGTATAATACACAATCAAATAACATAAATTACCTAAGACAGTGTTTTACATCTGTTAGCAGGTCAGGGTGTTAATAAGTATCTGTTCTTTTCTTCTGTTGCAGGAGAAAACCCTCAAGAAAACTAAAACTTGGGCCTACTGATAGATGCTTCTGATAAATCGGCCTTTGACTCACCAAAGAAAGTCAGATTTCTGTAATAATCACCAATGGGTGGATTGCAGACATGTGGATTGAGATTTCAGAAAAGTTTAGAGAACCTACAAAAGTGTAAAAAAGATCTAAAAAATGGCAAATAGGTCTTACATTCTTCATTTCAGCATCAGTTGTGCATTGCTATATTCCTTGCCATTAAATGAGGCTTTACAAGCTTTTACATATAAGAAGTTTTTCATCAACCACATTACTATGTTGTTGTAACAAATATGCATCTAATATCTTCTATGACCTGTCTCTCAAAATGGCATTCCACCTATCTGTTTTTCTTACTCTCAATTTTTAAAGAAAGAAAGATAATCTTTTTTCAAGTCTAAAACTTTGACTTGATTTTATCTCAATCTTTCTCTGTAGAATATGAGCTCCCTACATCTTTATTCATTTCTTCTCTGCTGATTCCTTTCTATCGGGCTAAAGATTTTTCATCATCATTTAATATTTGAAACTTTATATGTATCATGAAATCCCTAACTGGTGATTTTCAGCCTGTAAACAAGAACCACCTCCTCTATGAAGATATTTTTAATTCCCAAAGCGATAATTATTCCATCCTCTGAAATAGTATATCAACTCATCTAACACTTTTGTAAGGCTCTTCAACCACAGATAACTATGAAAAAGATATAACATGAAGTTTCCACAGTAGCTGAGCTTCTTTAATAAGGGATCTATGGTTATTGACTTTGATAATTACAAATAGTCAGTATTCAATGAATTGTTGTATGAATCCACTTTCAATCACACTTCACTAAAAATAAAAAGTGTTGGTGGTTTTGATTAGATAATGACAACTACTCCAAAGGTTTTCCACTTCTCCCTGCTGAATTAATGCACTGTTTTGGGTCTTGAGAAAAGACAAACTCCAACATTTATTTCCAACTGAAGGAGAAAATTTTGTTTCTCCTTTGTACTCCTCTCCACTCTCAATACTTCTCTCTGACAAAAGATACCTTCAGTCATAATTGGTACATTTTTCTCTTTTCTGTAATATGCTTTATTTCAATTAAAACTTCATCAAAGTATAAAAGTACCAAAGCATCAAAGTATAAATCAAAAACCAAAATTTAGAACATGAATTATCAAGATTTAAGATGTGAACTTGGCTATATTTAGAGGAGAATATACAGCTATAAACCCTTTTATTTTTAAAGAAGAAAGAATAAAGTGTGTCATGCAAAAAAGTTTCTAAAAAGAATACCAAACCAAAAAAAAAAAAAAAAAAAAAAAAAAAAGCCTAGCATAGAGAGAAGGAAAGAATTTATAAAATATTGGCATTTAAGTAAGTTAATTAGGAAAATATGAGCAATATAGCCAAACTATTCATCTCATACTTGTTTCCTTAAAAAAAACCAAAAACACAGATAAACCACTCCCTGGCCTAATGAAGACAAAAGAGGGCAAACAAAGAAACAATGACAATAAAAAATAAGAAATCAAGAATGATTTTAAAAGATTAGTATTTTAAATCACACATAAAATTTATGTGTCTTTACTAGAAAATTATTTACAATGGTGGAAACATGGGAGCAATTAAATTTCCACTAAGAGGGTATTGACCATATAATGTTAACCATATTACTTTTATGTAATAGATTTTATTCAATATTATGTAACTATTGAACAGATTTACATAGATACAGTTATATTTGTCCACAAGACTTTTATAAATGTTATACAACAAAATGTTAGCTTTTTATCTCTGAGTAGTGGTATAATCTGTGAATTACTACCCTTTACTGAGATTATTTAAATTATTAAATGAAATAACGTATGTTTACTTTTTTATATTTAACAATTTCATTCCAACACTTTTTATATGTCAGACACAGTGCCAGGTAGTTAAAGAAAAAAGAAAAATCTTTGCTTTCATTTTACTGATTATCTGCTTTTTGAATTAGACATTAATCACACCACCACAAAAACAAACTGCAATAAGCGATATTTATAGTGTAGTTGGGAACATATAACAAATACCTAACAATCTAGTACACAACAAATGCTCAATTCATGTGTGTGTTGATTTTTCTACCTCTCTTTCTAACATCCAACTTACTGTTCTTTTCAGGAATTATATGACTTCTCAAAGGAATCCAGAATAGACTTATTACAATTTCCTAAAGTAATTACAAAAAAAATAATAAAATCAAGGAATAATAAAAACCAGTTTCAACTCTAGATATTGAGGCAATTTGGACCATTGTGTGCTAATGACATCCAGTCTCTAAATCCCAACCATGTAGGCTTGCTAAAATTCACAGCTCAGGAGAATGAGTAATAAAATACCTGTCCCTGGTACCTCATTATCAGTCAAAAATAGGTCAAACACCAGCCTAATAAAAATGCAAATATGGAGTCCAAATCCATGTGAGAGGCTGTTTTAGCTGTTCCTGACCACACACAGGTCCTTAACCCACTTGGACCAATATCACCACAAAGGTGTGGGTGGTCCAATTGGTCATGGGTAGGACCACTGAGGAGAGTGTGTATAAACCATAGCACTCCTCATGATACTTCATAATTCCCTTCATAGTACTTACCATAATCTGTAATTACATATGCCTTAGTTTTGCTCCGATGATTATTTGATCATGCCTTATTCACCTTGTGAATTCACCTTATTCACTTTTTAACTTTCTGCACGGCACTTTTCATAACCAATTTTTTTTCTTGTTTCCTCCACAGCTGAGTGGAAGAAAGAATAGGGAAATGAGAAGATGGTGGATTCTACAATGGTGGCAAATGGGCTAGACTTGTTACAGGAACTCAAGACGTACCACAGAATGGGAGTTTAGAGAGTAAAGGGAAAATTGATATTAAATAAGTTCAGAGGAATATTGGGTTTTAGAAAGCTGGGAAAGAACTTCATTGTTTGCTTTGTACTAAACGCAATGAGAAATCTTCCACTATTTTTCATCAAGGGAACGATGTAGTCTTACTTATATTTTTAAGAATCACTTTTGCTACTGTGAAAAGAATGATTCATGGAAGGATCCAAATAGTAGTGAGGATACCAGTCAGGAGGTTCTTGTATTTGTCAAGGACAGAGGAGATGGATTTTTGGCCAGACAGGGTGCCTGTAGCAGAAATGGAGACAAACAGATGGTTTGGAATATGTTTTGTAGGAAGAGTGAGCAGTATGTACTGATGACTTTGAGACAGAGGATGTAGACAGAAATAAAGAAATAACACCTAGATTTTGGTCTCTGAATCTGGATGCCACTGGAGCTTTTTACAGAAAGGTGGAAAAAGAAAGAAAGAAAGAGCTGGTTTGGATAGACAAACCATGAGTTCACTTTTAGTTTGAGCTGGAAGAAATCCAAGTGATGAAATCAAAACATGAGTTGATTTGAAATATATGGAATTAAGATTATAGTCTGGGCTTAAAGGGGTAGGAAATATTTTGCCTTTTTGAAAAAATTTCACATATTTTTGTTCTCCTTCATTAATTTGTATTTTATTGCTAAATCCCAGAGAACAGAAATATCTTCTCTCCTATTTTCATGGTTTAGAAAGATCCTTTATTCAGGGCACCTGGGTGACTCTGTCAGTCAAGCATCCAACCCTTGGTTTCAGCTTCAGTCATGATGTCAGGATCCTGAGATGGGGCCACATGTCAAGCCCAGAACTCAGCACAGAGTCTGCTTGTCCCTCTCCCTCTACTCCTCCCCTCTCTCACTCTCATAAATAAATAAAATCTTTAAAAAGGAGAGAGAGATATATATTCTTTATTCTAACCCCTAATAGAAACAAGGGATCATAATCAACACAATCACTGCACATGATGAACCTTAAAAACCTATTCTTGACTGATAAGGTTCTCAATGTCGAAATACCTAAATGATGACAACCAGTGATATGCATACACACACACAAATATAAATATAAATATATATATATACTTCCTTTTCTAAATGGCACATTCAAAATGTACATTCATGGTGACAATGACTCTGACTCGCTGGCAGCAATTGCTTTAAAAATAGGAGCATGGCTATTTTAATCCAACTCAAAATAAAAAGACGCTAGGAACTTGTATTTGAAGCTGGCCTCCATCTCCAGTTATCTGCATGACCATAGTCAAGTTATTATAACATCCCAGTTTCTTCCACCATAAAATGAAAGTCCCCAACAAGATAATCTCCAGGTCCCTCCCATTCACAAAATTAAATGTAAAAGAAATCCACAATCCTCCCAGCGCCAGGCACCCTTAACTGTGCCTCATAAATAATAATAATAATGTTTCATAGAGTGTATGGCATGAAGTAAGGATTGTTTGCAAAATGCAATTTAAACAGATCGCATTTTATGGCTTGCCATTTACCGTAGTAGTAAATAGCAAATAGGCAGTTGTGCCTATGTGTATTTGCTGATCTGTCAGACATTGGAAATAAGGCCAGTGCATTATCCCCTTATAAACCAGAGCACGCATTCATTCTCCGGGAGAGGCATTAAGTTTTTATTGAAAACGACAAAGCACTGCAGCTGGGGTGAGCCACAGAGGGGGCTCCTCCATTACCATTTAACATATGCATACACGTTTTTCAGAGAGAGTGCCAGGGTTTTCTTAGCCTTGGTCTGCCATGTGTTGGAGTCAGCATCCCCATCTATTTTAATGATTTTAAAGACTACCGTTTTCTCATCACATTTTATCTACCCATGTCAGGCTTCACCAGCTCTAATTATGTGACTTCCTTTTTCCTGATTCTTTTACCTCAATGTCTCCAATATGATTTGGTTCCACAGCTTCTTCAACATTCTTTCCAGGCCCCAGGTGGCTAGTTCTTCACAGCTAAAATCTGCTAATGCTCTTAAGATAATGTCCTTCACCCTTGGAAATAGAAAAAGAAGAGCAATAATCACTGATTCTCAGTATGAAATCTCGAAACATTGTATGCCTCTTTCTTTTAAAATGCCTTCCATCCTTTTATTTTTTAATGAAGTAAAAAGCACCTGGGTCTCATAGTATTAGCTCTCTTATAGATGCTTGAAATAATCAAAATTCTATGTGATTGATGTAGTTACAGGCTATGAGGTGGGATTGTATCCTCATCTATTTTATTCTTATAATGAAGCTACAATTGGTACAGCATATTATAACCCAGTTGCTGCATGACACGTTGCCTGAAAATGAGAAACATTTCTCTGAGCTACATCACAGAAATTGGAGAAAAATTCATTCAGATTCTTCATTCAGATCAGAAATGAATAGGATTTAAAGATTAAGTCTGATCTGGTACAGAACTTTTACAATTTCGGGGTAGCTAATCAGATGCCTGAATTGTTTGCTGATATTTAAAGCTGCACTTTAGGAGCACCATTTATAATCCAAAGGATATAGCTGGTTAATTTAGTTCAATAAATCCCCAGAACGATGTATAATTTAATGTAGAATTCAACCAAATTTTCATATGGCCTGTATAGAATGGAGCATGTGGTACTTAGATTCAAGGGAATTGACAGAGAATTCTGGTTGGTAGATGGTTCTGTTTGTGTTTGAGTGAAAACGATAAGTCACTTTCTCATATATTTTTAGATTAGTACAGGTGCAAAACTCCTAAGGTCACATACACACCTTACAGGTTACTCTGTTGTCTAGTACCATTTTACAAGATTATATTGTAAGCTTACTATATTACAATAAAATAGAGATTGAAGGGGGAGAAAGGTGCCATTTAATAGGAACTAAATCCAGAAACTGATCCACAAACATAGTATATCAACACATAAACTCAATTTTGGATTATTCAGGGTAACATCTAAATGAAACCAACTGCTCTGCTTTTCCTGAATGGATAGGGTTACCCAATATTATTAACACATCAGAGTAAACATGGTTAATGTATAATTTCAGGAAAATTAAATGACAATCATGGTTCATGATGATAGCATAGATAAACAAGAAGCTTCTTTCCTTTCTTCTATTTACCCATTCACTGATTCCAGCCCACTTGAAAAGTTCCATTCAAGGCCTTTGGTCTCCGCCATTCCAATCCAAGGGTCACTCCTCTCCTCTTTTATCGTAAGTCAAGCACAAGGTTAGACTTCAATTGTCACTTTCCCAATAATGGGAAGTGAGGCATCGATTGTCTTTTTGAATAGTCCTAACATTGATGCTCACATGGAGAAAGTCCTATATTTAATATACAGTGCATTCTTGAAATGATGCTTGATGATTGAAAGTCTAAAAGAAAAACAGTAACCTTGCAGATTTTACATTAAGGTTCCATTTGCAGAAAATTAAAAATGTTTTACAAATTCTTCATTGAAAATATACTGGCAAAAAAAAAAAGAAAATATACTGGCTTATTGATGTTATTGCTATTGCTTTTCTTTAGGTTATCCAATCTCTAGAATTATTTCAAATGTTAACAACTTGAATTTTCATTTGCTATAGACCATACAAATTAATTTTATGTATTTTGGGATGCTAACATTCTAGCTAAATTGAGGTGGCACTGAGTACAAGGAGAAATTAGTTCTAATATTTAAGACCGGAAAAATTGCAAGGGATTGAGCATGGATTAAGTCTAGGGTTGTGAGGCTGGTTTTTTTCGTTTTGTTTTTTGTGTAGTCTATAGACAACAAAATGTAATCAGAGGAAAGAGAATGGCAATCTTCTCCAAACAAAGGATTCTCTGGTGAGCTCTAATCCTATCGATAGCTAGGCGGAACTATGAACTTCCCTTTGCATTTAGATTACTAGAATGATGTTTTGATACAAATCTGTGTGACTGATCAAGTCACCTGAGGTCCCAAAGCCTCGGGTTCATAAAACCAGGAATAATAAATCATTGTTGGGAGACAATGTTCCATGAGTCTTTCATATTTCTGCATGTCTTGTGAACCAAGGTCCTGACAACATTTTATTCAAAACAATCTTTTAAAAAAACGTTTGCATAGCAAACAACCTTGGAAGATAGAGACAGAGCCAGGGTAGAAGCACTATCTTTTGTTGTCCAGAGTAATAATCATAACGTCTCCCTCCAGGGCAAAAATTTGGCAGATTTACTTATAGCCCCTTTCAAAGATTGAGCTTTCCTAAACTTGGGATTTCTGGCCTCTAACATAATCCAAGAATCACTTGGCCCTCACTGCACTGCCCCACAGAAACCCAGGCTTACAGAACCAATATAAATGCTGACACTGGCTTTTGCTGTTTCTGTAGTAAGCAGTTTGTTGTCTCTGATCCAAGAGTCTGTATCTTCTACCATCAATCTGTGTCATGCTAACTTGTTAGTTGGCAAATGGAATAAAATCTAAGTCCCTTCACACTTCCTGACATATATTCATACGGTTGTTGTGGGAATTAAATTATACAATGCATTTGTAAACCTTAACTCTGTGTTTGGGGGAAAAAAGCATTCATTTTTTGCTACAATATTGTTAATTATTACTCAAACTACAGTTTAATAACTTCTACACATTTATCATTAAGCCTCACTTTTCAAAACCGGACTCAATTATAGATTTCTAGGATTTCATGTCGTTTAGCTTTTTATTTTCTTTCATAATTGAATTAAATTTAATGAACATTCAAACGGATTAAAAGTTTCACTCTTAATATGCTTAATATTCCCATCTTTTTAGTACTTTCAATTTTCTACTCGTTTCAAAAGACTAGACATTATGACATTAAATATCAAATAATTGCACAAACACTGTTATACAAAGATATTAATAATGCCGAAGTCAAACAGTTGGCAGACATTTCGAGCCTAAGAAAGCGGCAAATACTTGTCAACTGATGTAAGAAGGCAGATTCAGTATGAAGAGAGTAGTTGAGGGAAGGGATTGATTATTTTAAGGCAATGTACCACCTCTGGGCAAGATATAAATTTAAATCTCAAAATTTCAGGGGTGCCTGGTGACAGTCAGATGCATCTGACTCTTGGTTTTGGCTCAGCTCATGATCTCAGTGTTATGAGATTGAGCACCACCTCAGGCACTGCACTCAGCATGGAATCTGCTTGGGATTCTATCACTCCCTCTGCTCCTCCCCCTGCTCAAGTGCTCGCGCTCTCTCTCTCTCTCTCTCTCTCTCAAATAAATAAATAAAAATAAAATATTTTTAAAATATGCATAGGTCAGCCCAGGTGGCTCAGCGGTTTAGTGCTGCCTTCAGCCCAGGCCTGATCCTGGAGACCCGGGATCGAGTCCTACCTTGGGCTTCCTGCATGGAGCCTGCTTCTCCCTCTGCCTGTGTCTCTGCCTCTCTCTCTCTCTCTCTCTCTCTCAATCTCTCTCTGTCTCTCCTGAATAAATAAAATCTTTAAAAAAATAAAAAGATTTAAATATATATATAAACTGAAAATTTGGTACATTTACTCACTTCTTTTCCTGCTATGAATCCATGTCTCACATTTTATAAGCTTTCCTTATGTCTACCTATAGCCAAACTACCAAGTAGGAAAGTGAAAGAAGTAGGTACAGCTAAAATTAATATAAAAATGAATAACCAAATAATTAACATTAAAAATAAAGATTTACCAATGATATCAATTTTCTGAGTTTCTAAAGATATCAATTTTGGGGTTTATAGCATATAAATGACATTTTTTCTTTCTTTCTTTCTTTTTTTTTTTTTTTTCCAGTTTAAACTATATATAAAAGCTTCACAGGGGCACCTGGGTAGCTCAGTTAGTTAAGTATCTGCTTTCTACCTAGGTCATGATCCCAGGGTCCTGGGATCAAGCCCCACATAGAAGCCTGCTTCTCCCTCTCCCTCTGCCTGCCACTCCCCCTGCTTGTGCTCTCCTAATTTCTCTCCCTGCCAAATAAATAAAATCTTTAAAATAAATAAATAAATACATACATACATACATACATACATACATACTTCACAGATAAGGAAAGCAGACACATCTTAGTGTGGGGGATCCCTGGTTGGCTCAGCAGTTTAGTGCCTGCCTTTCACCCAGGGTGTGATCCTGGAGTCCCGGGATCAAGTCCCACATCGGGCTCCCTGCATAGAGCCTGCTTCTCCCTCTGCCTGTGTCTCTGCCTCTCTCTCTCTCTCCCTCTCTCTCTCTCTGTCTTATGAATGAATAAATAAAATCTTTTAAAAAATAAAAATAAATAAATCTTAGTGTGGTATCCAAAGCATAAACACAGATAAAAGTATGCCCACTGTATCTGTGAGTATATTTGAGAAAGATGTGTGTGCAAGCATGTGTATTTATGAAAATGAAGGAATTTTGGTACAGTAAAGATTGTCCACACACACTATCAGAAACAAAATAAATCTAGAGCATTTTTTCATGTGTTACTTTATTTGGCAATCTATAAATGGATCCCAAATATAAGGTTCTAAGGACTAATGAAGTACTAATGAAGAACCAGAGACTGTATTCCACAAAGTCTTTTTTATTACTGTAAAGTTAATAATGAAAGTTTTAAAAAATAATTGGAAAGGAAGATATTGGTTTAAAACAAAAAAAATGAGAAACTTGAGTATATAGATATAAGAGAGACCACTTAAACATCCTTAAAGGAAAATGAATTCACAATCAACTAAAATATTATAAAGCATTGCTAGAGTGTACTTTTAAAATACTTAAAATGTTTCCCTCTGTTTTAAAATGTAAATTTTAGGGGCACTGGGTGGTGCAGTCAGGCAGCTGACTCTTTTTTGGCTCAGGTCTTGATCTCAGAATTTATGAGATGGAGCCCCACGTCAGGCTCTGTGTTCAGCCGGGAATCTGCTTTGAGATTATCTTTACCCCAATCTGTGCACCCCCCCCCCGCCACCAATGAATAAAAAAATCTTAAAAATAAAATGTAGATATTATTATTATTAAAGTGTGGCAGGACAACAGATCAGGGGATGATTGCTATTGAAAAGACAGTTGAAAAAAAAAAGAAAAGAAAAGACAGTTGATTATATTCATAGATCCCAAAAGGAGGGGGCATAATTCTCTGTGGGCAAGCCACACAGGGAAGGGCACGGTCTCAGGGAGACAGAGGAAATAAAGGAAAATGTTGGATTTAATTGTGGTTTCTGAGAAGAAATAGCAAAGCTGACTAAGTAGGCTTAGAACTGGCTACCTTGAAAAATTTCAAGGGGCTAAGGGACTGTCTCTATTGTCTGGTATATGGCCCTATACTGATAAGTACAGGGGAATAGTGGCCCTGAGTGTGAGAGCCTGAGAGAAGAAGTGGTTTGGTGTGTGGGCTCTGGAATGAATGGTTCCTACGTAATAGACAGCTTTGCAGGCAATTCCTTTACTATCTCTTGGAGTTGGCTAGACCTAAAAGGGGCAGTCCTCTTAAGGTCAGCAAGGTCCCAAGGTATCAAAGCATCAGAAACATATGATTAATACAGCTTATCTTTTAGAGAAAATATGAGGCTTTATGAATCATTATTTATGAACCAATTATGAATATGCTGGTGATAATTATAGTTGTCTAGCATTATGACCTTGTATCAGAGTTCTACCAGACAAACAGAAGGAATAGGAGATGGATCTATCTGCCTGTCTATCTGTCTATCTATCTATCTATCTATCTATCTATCTATCCATCTATCAGAGAGAGATTGATGGAGATCACAAGGAATTAGTTTATACAATTGTAGTGGCTGGCTAGCCAAGTGTTAAATGCATAGGGCAGAGCATTAGGAAGGCCCAGTTGGACATTCTCGAGCAGGAGCTGCCACTGCAGTCCACAAGCAGAATTTCTTCTTCCTCAGAGAAATCTCAGTTCCCTTCTTAGATGCTTCAACTGATTGGATTAGGCCCACCTAGATGATCTAGAATAATATTCTTTACATAAAATCGACTGACTGTAGAGGTTAACCACATCTACAAAATACCTTCAAATAAATGCCTTAGATTAGTGTTTGATGGATTAACCAGGCACTATAACCTTCACATTATCACATTAAACTAGCCATCATAGGCCTCATCATCTGGAAAAGATGGGGGCAAGGTGCGGGGAGTGGTTCTTTGTGTATGTGTAGTTATCCAACCAAATAGAAGGGAAGACATGAGAATAAATTGAATAAAGATACAATGAAGTTGATTGGAGTAATTTTCTATAACAAGAACTCTGCAGAATTATTTTCTTGAATAATTTCTGAACCAAATTATTGAGCTGAATTTAAAGAAAAATAAATCATCTTTACAAAAGAAGGCTTACCAATTAAGAAATAAGTTTTTATAATATGTTACCTTTCCTCAAATTAATATTAAGAAGGTAATCAATAAATATTGAATAAATAAAAGAAAAATTATGAGCAGACTATATAAGATTTGATAGATGTTTGTATTCTCTTTTCAACACTCTATGTTTATGGATTTTGATTTTTTCAATGAAGGAAATCCTTTCGTTAATTAGAAAGAAATGTGTTATTACAGTTAAATGGCATTAATATAGGTATTCTTCAGTAACCAAGTAAAAGCATCACAAAACAAATAAAATGAACAGTGAAAGCAGTGTCTTATAGGAGATAAAGTTCATTATCAGATTAAAGGTTTATTCCACATCAACAAAAAATTCTCTAACAATTGATAAGAACATATTTAATGAAAAAAATTTTAAATGATGTAAGGAATTTTCCATTATTAATAATATATCCAAGCCTTTAGCTACATGTATTTATATACAAATATACTTCCTGTTTCGTGTATTGTTCACACAAAAGGAAAATTTAGAAGGCTTTATTCGACATTACATAAAATTCTCTTACCACAGCTATGTATCCAACTGTTTCTTATTGAAGTAAGTAAGTTGTTATTACTTTCCTTGCACTACTTGAGTCTTCAAAGCAAGAGAAATGTATAGACTAAGAGAAAGAAAGATAATTAAAATATATAGCTCACCCTTGAGCAATGCTGGGGTTAGAGGTACCAACCTCTCTCAATAGTTGGAAAATCTACATATAACTTTTGACTCTCCCAAAACGTTATTAAGAATAACCTACAATTGACTTAAAGCCTTACCTATAACATAAACAGTTAACACATATTTTGTATATCCTATGTTTTATATACTGTATTTTTACAGTAAACTGGAGAAAAGAATAGTAAGAAAATCATAGGGAAAAGAAAATACATTTATAGTACTATACTGTAAAAAATCTTCATATAAGTGGACCTGTGCACTTCAAACCCATGTTGTTCAAGAGTCAACTGTATTAACAATAGATAAGATAATTTTAAAATTTCAAATAGAAATTATCAACGTGTTGCATTAAATTTTATTTCAAAGAATGTGTGTACATTTTCTAGGATAGAGTATACTAATGGTCCAACAATGGAATTATAAAGTATTCATATTTATCTTTAAAATTTTTTCTCAAACAATCACAATTAAAAGTCAGTTGGAGTTTCAAAACTACAAGGAAAATATATGGTAGAAAAATTCAGCCCATTAAGATGAAAAAACATTGAAAAGTTCCTTAAGCCATAAACTCAGGCCTAATGAACTCCATCACAAGACAAGTCTTTACATAACACTGTTTATTTTAGAGTCCCTTACCAGTATTATCAATGCAATAAGCATAGACAAATCCTGCTGTGTCCTTCAAGGCTCTCAAATGGCCTTTCTAAAGTTTGGAGCCTAATCAAATCCAGATGTACTTGTTTCTCCTCTATAACAAGTTAGCAACAATTGTTTAAACCATATAAAATTTTAGGGAGCACTTCATCTGAATAATTTTGAATCCTATGAAATTTTGATGGTTTAAGATTTGTTTCCTAAAACTAAAAACCTTGTTCTAAGTTTACCTAGCTAACTTCTTTTACCTTTCCAGTTAATAATCTAGACTTCTTATTTGACTTATGTAGAAGAGAAGATAGAGAAGGCATAGCTCACACAGAGATTTTAATCTACAGCAAATAAAACAAATGTAACCAGATACACATATTTTTAATTTTGGTTAAACAATATTCAATGACTGTTACACACCTCCCAATTAATGATCTGACCAAAATACTAAATAGATAATCTTTTCTGAGGGGAAAACAGTTGACTTAGTTTATATTTATTTATTTGTTTGTATTCTTCAATATCTCTCTAAGCTTCTGTTTTCTCAGTCAACTATCTGATAAAATAAGTAGATTAAAGCCAGAAAATGTCTGTCCCAGAGAGGTAGGAAAACTGTCTAGCAGAATATTAATGAATCCTAGATCCAAGCATAGCTGTCCTAGTCATTGGTTTAAATTAACAACTTAAAAAAGAGGAAAGGAATTGTGAGAGGACAGGCCAGGATTTCAATATGCCCTCTCCCATCTCTGTGATTACTAATAGAACCTTTGCCTTTCTCCAGAATCTTTGGATATTTGTGATGTGATATATATTCAAAATACATACATACACCAAAGGCACCATAAGCAAGAAAGGTAGAAGCTTGCAGTAGTCAAGAAAAAGGGAGATCAGAAGAAATAATCAATATAAAAAATCAACAAAGAAATCATTATTCATGCTATCTTTTTTCCATATTCTAAACAATGAAGAAAAACATCTTTGCAGATGAAGGAACTTCTAAGTCTTACTCTTCTGTTAGAAAACTGTACCAATGACTAGAAAGTGAATGCTTTGTTCTCTACACAAGCCTTCATTCCCAAAGAAATTAAGAAAGGATCTCAGAATAATTTTGCTATTTATTCCACCAAAGTGTTACTTCTGGCCTCACTAGTCATTTTAGCCAGGAGAAGCATTCTTAGCTTAGTGATTTTGGCTTCAGTAAAGAAAAATCTAAAGCCCATACTTCACAGGGGTTTCTTCAAGGACCACCCTTGCTCACTCATCCTTACTCATGGGGCTTTATAAAATTTTAATTTTATAATTTTTTAATTAAATTATTTTAATTTTTTTTAATCCAGGAAAATTCCATGTCAAAGCACAACATGAAATTAGCAAGGGCCTCTTACTTGATTCCAATATCAGTTCCTTACCACATTAATAGGAATTTAGTTGTTTTTTGTTTGTTTGTTTTATGTGTGTATGTGTTTTTCTTTTTTTTTGTTTGTTTGGTTTTTTTTGTTTTTCTTAAGATAAGAATTTAGTTTTTAGGGAAGCACTAAAATATTTTATTCTATTTCCTTATCGTGATTCATATTTCTCTCTCTCTCTAAGGACTTCAAAAATTCAGTCAAATTTTCTTTTTTCAGTAGAACTGTCCTGGCTGCTGAAGTGAAAAACAAAGTAGTATTATGTAATATATAAATTAAAAAAGGTTAATTATTTTGTTTTGCCAGACAGAATTAGGTTTCAATCCTAGCTTTGCCAAATGTTTTCTGTGGTATCCTATCCATGGGTGAAATGGAATAATAATTAGCTTTCAGTGATTTTGAGAATGAAAAGAGATGATGGAAACATAGTGCTTATCACATCTCTAAACATAAATGTGCTTCAAAAATTCTGTTTTATTGTCAGTGGTTGTGGTTCTGTGGTAAGAACTGGTTCTTGTTTTTCAAGAGATGACAACTCACTTATAAATATAGCACAAACTGTCAAAAACTAATATTAACTTAAATTTAATATAATTTAATTATATTAATTTAACTAATCAAATTTTAATTAATTAAATTAATTTTTTAAGATTTTATTTATTTATTCATGAGAGATACAGAGAGAGAGAGAAGCAGACACACAGGCAGAAGCAGAAGCAGGCTCCATGCAGGAAGCCTGATGTGGGACTCAATCCCGGGTCTCCAGGATCACGCCCTGGGCCAAAGGCAGGTGCCAAACCGCTGAGCCACCCAGGGATCCCTAATTAAATTAATTTAAAAACTAAAGAGACACATGTGTCTCTCATGCATAAATACATAAAAATTAATTTTTTAATTAATTTAATTAATCAACTATATTTTGATTTAAATAAATCAAAATTATTCTCTCAGACTATATATTTATATAAATTCAAATAGAAGGAGAATATAGAGATCCAGTGATGGTCATAAATGGAACAGAGGATCAAAGTGAACTTTGAATGGAAAATGGTCCAGATATTTGGTCAACCAGATGGGACAACAAGAAACAAATTTTGAGCAAAAGTTTTAGTTAAGATTGAGAAATACTAAAAAAAAATTTTAAATCTTTCAAAGATAAATAAAATTTGTGAACAACTTGAATGTCATGTTGTTGAGTGAGAACTTGATCCTGACATAATGAGTAGTCAGTTGATAATATATATATTTATATATATGAGCATGTGTATGTGTATGTATATGTGCATGGGTATGTATATATTCATTTGAGAACATATATATATTAAATATATACATATGTATGCATGTATTTAATCATGAAATATAAACCCTGTATATGTTTAAACAGTATGGGATTGGCATTTTAAAAAGGTAATTCTAAAGCCATGTATACAAAGAAATTAAGGTGAGAGAGAATGAAGATAGAAAGAATGACATAAATTGAGAACTATTTGGAAGGGAAAGGAAGCTCTGGGAATAGGAGAAAAAAGAAATAGATGCACAAGATATTTCAAAGGATGGATCAGCATAAATTAATGTACTAAATATCAAAAATTACAGGACTGAATGTTTCCATTGAGGCTTCTTTTATATTTCTATTCACACAACTCTTGCTTCTAACCCTTGCCTGACCTGTCTCTTTGGAGAAAAAAGAGAATAATAAACAACCTCATTATTTATGTCTCAAGTCTATATCCACATCCTTGGCTTTCAAAATATAAAGGCCAGATTTATAAATCAAGTGAGAGAGAAAACACAGTAGAGTGTGGTTTAAGTGCTTTTCAACTTGAGTCGAATCAGTGATAAGATGTAGTGGCTCTGTCATAAGCAGTTATAAAAATAGAAGACTCTAAGGTAAAGAATAGTTCACTGTTCAACCACCATACCTGGGACAACAGACCTATTAGCTTTCTAATCATATGAAATAATTAATGCATTTAACATCATTCTTTTCAGAAATGGGCTTGAAAAATATGATCTGGTTTCTAAGACAAAATACCAATGAACTTATTAGAATTTTGATAAATTCCCATTTATAATTTTGATAAAAAATAACACTTCATTGCAGAAAAACAATTTATTCAAGTAAAGTTTCACATGACATCTTCGTTAAAACTATTCTAGTGAAATCAGAAGGATGGTCTCAAAGTCCTGACAATACTCCTCCCCTATCACAACTACAGGGAGAGACATACTAAAAGACCTCAAAGTCTCTGCAGAACGCAGTTTAAAAAACCACTGCCTCAATGGATTTGAACTATTGGTGTTGAACCAATATTTATAACAGGGTTGAAGGCACCTGGGTGGCTCAGTGGTTGAGCACCAGCCTTTGGCTCAGGTCATAATCCCCGGGTCCTGGGATAGAGTCCCCCATCAGGCTCCCTGCAGGGAACTTGCTTCTCCCTCTACCTATGTCTCTGCTTCTCTCTCTGTGTCTCTCATGAATAAATACATAAAATCTTAAAAAAAAAATAACTGGGTTGAGGATGAGGTTCTAAAATGGAATCATTCTCTCTACCAAATCAATTTTAGGGTTGAAATATGATCTTGGATTCATTTTATGAATACTTATCTGAGCTCACTAGGCTAATATGCAAAAAGACCAGATGCAACATGAAAAAGAAGAAAATCACTCACCTTCTCACTTTAATTAATTTAGATGCAAGCAGTCTTTTAAAATCATTTTTAAATCTATATTTGGTTTGGGCTCATATACATGCAGCACTCTGTAAACTACCTACTGTTCATTCACATGATGACAGACTGGCAAATATGCCTTGCATATTCAAGGCTAGGTAAGAGAGTGTTAAGAGGGCACCTGGGTGGCTCAGTCAGTGACTATTCCACTTAATTTCAGCTTAGGTCATGATCTCAGGGTCATGAACTCAGGGTCTTGGGATCAAGCCCTGTGTTGGGCTCTGCACTGGGCTTGGAACCTGCCTGAGATTCTCTCTCTCCCTCTCCCTCTTTTACTCTCCCTGCTGGGCATGCCCTCTCACTCACGCTCTCTCTCACTCTCTTTTCTCTCTCTCTCTCTCTCTCTCTCTGCTCTTAAAAAAGAGAGAAAGAATAGTAAGAAAGACAAATGAGGAAGATGAAAAGTAAGAGAAAGTAACCTTTAATAGAAACATACTGTTTAAATAATGATTTTCAATGTATAATCTTACATGATCTTTTTCGAGAACTCAGGGAGTAAGCAACATTATTATTTCCATTTTATAGGCAAAGAACCTGCAAATTAAAACTTAGGATATAAAATCTGTTCAGGATCATGTGAATACAAAGTGGCAAGGCCATGGCTCACTCAGATCTTTATTTTGAGTTCTGAAGAGAAGAGAAAAATGAGAAAGGTAGATGCACAACAGAAAAGCATGATTCATGAAATCAAAGATTCATAAATGAAACATCATTAAAATTAAACTCTTTGGATATGTGAAAGACTATTAAGAGAATAAAAAGAAAGGAGATTGGCAGAAAACATTTGTCAAATATGCACCAGATAAAAGACTAGTATCCAAAATATACAAAGAATTCTTAAAACTCAATAATAGGAAAACCAGCAACCCAATTTAAAAATAGGCAAAAGATTTGAACAGACACCTGACCAAAAAAAGAAATACAGATAACAAGTAAGCATATGACAGTATCCTCAACATCATATGTTCTTAGGGAATTACAAATTAAAACAATGAAATACCATTACACACCTATTAGAAGGCTAAAAGTCAAAACATTGACAACCCCAAATGTTGATGAGGATGTGGATCAACAGGAAATGTCATTCATTGTTGATGAGAATGCAAAATAGTACAGTCACTTTGAAGACAGTTTGGCAGTTTCCTACAAAATTAAGCATAGTTTTACCATAAAATTCAGTAATCATAACCCTTGGATTTACTCATATTAAGTGAAAACATATATCTACACAAAATCCTGTGCATTAATGTTTATAGAAGCTTTATTCAAATTTATCAAAACTTAAAATTAGCCCAAATGTCCTTCAAATGGTGAATGGATAAACAAACTGAGTACGGTTGACCCTTCAGCAATACAGATTTGAACTGCATAGATCCACATATATGTGGATTTTTTTAAAGATTTATCTATATATTTGGGAGGAAGAGAGAATGATCAGGGGGGAGGGGCAAAGGGAAAGGGACAGAATCTTACATAGTCTCTACACTGTGCAGAGCAGAGCCTGCCACGGGGCTTGATCTCATGACCTGAGCCGAAGTTAAGAGTTGGACAGTTAATTGTGCCACCAGTCATGCCAGTATGTGGATTTTTTCCCAGTAAATACACTATGGTAATTTAACTGTATTTTCTCTTTCTGATGACTTTCATATTTTCTTTTCTCTAACTTCCTTTAAGAATACGGTATATAATACTTTTAACATACAAAATTTATGCTGTTTATGTTATTGGTAAGGCTTTTGGTCAATAGTAGGCTATTGGCTCTCCAACCTCCACATTGTTCAAGGGTCAACTATACATTCATACAATGGGATATTATTCTGCAACAAAATGAAATGAACTATCAAGCCAGGAAAAAATATGAAGGAATAGCAGATTGGCTAAGTTAAAGAAGCCAATCTGAAAAGGCTATATTCTGTATGATTTCAACCATAAAACATTTTGGAAAAGACAGTAAAAAAAAACTGTGGTTGCCAGAATTTCTGGGAGTGAGACAGGGAGGGATGAGTAGGTGGGGCATAGAGAATTTTTAAAACAATGAAATTAGTCTCTGTGATACTATAATGACAGGCGCATGGTCTTATATATTTATCACAGCCTATAGAATGTACACCACCAAGGGTACACTTCAGTGTAAATCATGTTCTTTAGTTAATAAAAAGAAAAAGAAAGAATAGAGAGAATAAGAAAGAAAAAAGGAAGTTGGAACAAAACCAAGAAAACAATGGCAAGAGGCATCGATACTGACCACATACATTTCTTGGCATTACCTTAATGACTCTCATTATATTTGCTCAATTAACTATTGTCATGTAATACTTTTTTTCATATTTTCCCTTTCCTGTTCATAAATCTTTATTTTCAGTCTTCTGCAAATTAATCTTAACCCACTTCTGAGTCAATCTTGTGTCAACAAATCAGTTGACGAGGCAGCTTATTTTTTATTATAAGGACTTAACGATCTCCCACTTAATTAATTTATGTTTTTCATAAATAATGATTTATCTATTGGCTCCCTTAAAAAAAAGTAATATACAGACAGACTCAATAGGCATATATACACACACAAACTACACAAACACACACACACACACAAATGCATACACCTGACAAGAACAAGCCTTCTGCTTTTTCCTATAAAACTCTGTTACTAAACGTAACAGCAAAGTCCCTAGAGAACCCTACCCAAGAAACAGAAAAAGCATGAAAATCATAAAATTTCAAAATGTAGAAATTAGAAAGAAACAGATGGCAAGTCAATAATCATGACATGATTATCACAAATATGAGGAAAAATAAACTGAAAATCTGAGAGAGGAAAGACTGTATTCTTTTCAAGGTAATCTGAATTTTCAAGTAAGCAACTAGCCCTTGAACTTAATTCTCAGTTTCACGGGCCTCCAAATAATTGAGTAAACAATAAATGGCTCGGGGAGAATTAAGGGAGAGGCACGATTTCACACAGTGCATCCAGAGAATGGAGGAGGGGGAAGAGGGAGTTAGGGATGAAGGTGAAAAGATTAATATTCAGTCTTATTTTTATTGCAAACATCGACAGGAAGATAATGAATTCTAGGCCTGGCTCCTGAGATGCAGGTTACCTCCATCCAGGCGAAGGAGGCATGAATAATTAATAATCCACTTCAAAGTTCACAACCCCCATCTCCTCCCCAAGGTAGTCATCAAGAGAGGCAACAGCCAGCTAATGGGAGGATTGCTTAGTACATCTCATGCAAATTGAAGCTCCTCTGCCTCAAGGTTTTCTCTCCTATGCCAGGTCGGGAAGCAGCTGCTTCCCTGAACTCCAGGAGAAAACATTTAGCCCCTTTCAAGCACAAATCAGCCACCCTGTCTTAGCTTCTTTAAAAGTTCAAAACATCATAGGGGGCTGGCCATCAATCAGTGATGGTGTTTTTTCCTCAGTCTCACTGTAGCTGGAATGTTATTCTTGCTGGAGAACCAAGTCTATTACCCAAACTACAGAGCTCAGTATACACAAGGACTCAATTTATCTGTTCAACTAAATCCAAGCAAGATAGTCATTGTTTTTTAGGGGGAAACATCTTAAAAGCCAGCTTTCTTCCATCATGACTAAGCAAATACCAGGCTAAGTGCATTTGCTGATTTTGACGTAGCTTCAATGTTCTTCTACCAAACCTAACAGCTTAGTTTCAAACGTGAGGTTCATAGAAATTGTTTTGGAAATTTTATTTAAATTGGAGGCTTCTGGACCACATCCCTGGAAGTTCTGATTAGGTAAGTCTTAGGTGTGGCTGAAGAATATGTATCATTGCTAAAAAGAGCTTATATTATAGTGATACAGAGCAATATAAGCAAAGTTGGCTTGCTTAAGCTAATATGTTGCACATCTCAAGATGGCTCTGTTTTGTGTGCTTATTCTTTTTGAAACAATCCTCACAAAACGGCTTCCCCACAAAAGGAGAAAAAAAACGTCCCTAGAAAATGGTCATCAAATGAATGAGAAAACTTTAGGGATTGTTGAAAATGTAGACAAGCATAATGGCATAATGGAAGAACAATCAGAGCAATCATGAACTCTTGGAAGCACCTCTACAGGATTCTCAACACTGATCAGTGATAAATAAGAGAATAAGGAAACTTTCACATACACACACACTCGTGCACACCCATACACATTCATACACACTCATATTCAGCCACTAAAAAAGGGGGGTAATGTAAATAAGTCCGTGTCTCCTAAATTTCTCTTCTACAAAATAAGGTGATTAGACTAAATTCTCTGTAGCACAAATATCTGACTCTGTTTGCCAAAAACTTTGCTGAACTTTAGTGACTGTGATAATGTTATTAACTTTACCTTCATGTTAGAGCACCAGCTATTTTTTATTTCTGAGTTATTTCTCCTCAACGTCTCCCTTTCTGGATGTGTTTCTAAACTGTCCGTCCATATTTATACAGGACTCACTTATGATATATGTGAGTATATGTCTTATATACCTATATTAGTTGGGCTTCCAAAAGTAACCAGTTGGAACACTTAAAGAGGGTATCTTGAAGAGAGTCGAATCAACAAACTATTTTAAAAGTGAAGGCATTTTTAAGGAAATCTTAAGGGGTAGTGTAGCACTCTCTGCAAGCACCAGAAGGGAATCTGTTAGCATCCATAGCACTGAAGGGGCCATGGGGAGGGGAACAAGACCTGCTGCCAGGACCTGTGCCCTTTGGTGGAGGGAGGCAACCAACCCATGACAACTTTGCAGAAAGGAAGTCAGGGAACTAAATTCCCCATCTCACTTTCCCCCTTTCTCCTACTCACCTGCTAGTACTCTCCATCATTCAAACCAAATCAGAAGTCAGAAGGCAAGAGAGTCCTTTGCTAAAATCCATAAAGATTAACTTTCTGGCACACAGAGCACTGTGAGAAAGAAAGAGCAAATCTAGAAGGAAAAAATACGGAAAATTTTCCAACACAATTCCCCCTATTCCTTCCATAGAAATCAGTTGCAGCACAACATGAGGTTTCTGCAAATTCCCACTGGCTTAGCAATTCTCCTAGTCACCTCTGAATTCACTGTCCTACTGAAGTTTGGAGTTAATGTTCATTTTGTCTTATGAACATTATTTTACCTCATTCCATATCACCTTAAAACTGGGACTCAGTAGTTTTCCCTTGATTTCCACAAAACAGCCCTTGCCTGAGTCCTGTGTGTATAGAGCGATTTTACCAAATGGTTGGGGAAGTAGGGAGGTGTAGACCACAACAATGCAACAAACATTGAATGTCCATGTTCTCCAAAAACTCTCACTCTTTCCCACCCATTTAGGCTCCAGTTTCTTGTCATGGTTTTAGTCCCTTCTCCTATTGATAATCAAATCCCAAATGAAGATCCATTTTAAAAAGTATTTGAAGGAACCTAAGAACTCATGTAGTCCTCAGGCCCCCACTTATCACTGAACCCTATGCAGCTCACTTGCTCTGTTTCTTTCCATTTATCACATTGCCCTAAAATTTGGTTAATTATCATCTCACTGATCTTCTAGACTTCAGAGGCTTTTTTTGAGGACTGAGTTATTATCACATCTGGATCTCCAGGGTTTGCCATCATATTTTAATAAAGTAGGCACTCAGTTAATGCCTTTTGAATAAAGATGTGACCTTCCAGGGTATGACATCCCCCTGAGCACATATGCATGTGGGTGCACATGTGCACACACACATGCACGCACACACATACACACATGCACGTACACCCCTTTCATCAGATACAAGTTTGTAAGAACTAGGCTCTTGAGAAGAGAAATAACATGCCTCAGAACCCCAAAAACAAGAGTGCAGGTATCCTACCTCCTTAGATTAATATTCCCCAAAAAACTCTACTATTCCAGCTATTTACATGCAAGCGTGTTCAATAAATTTCCTTATCCTAGCTCTGCTATTAAAACCTCTCTACAGCTTTTTCTCAACAAAGTATATTTAAGAGAAACAAGTTATAGAAAGAAATTTTCTAATGATGGAAAAATTTCCTGTACCAATAACCCAGCATTTTCAACATGTGTAAGTTCATTGTATTTATAATATTAACTAATGGAAAACTCTAAGTAGCATCAATCCTTGGAATCAGTACTAAACCAGAGGAGGAAAAAAATTAACATGTAGCGATGGTTATTTTGGCCTCAAAGGACAGTATATTTCTTTTTTTTTTCAATATTTTATTTATTTATTCATGAGAAACACACAGAGAGAGAGGCAGAGACACAGGCAGAGGGAGGAGCAGGCTCCATGCAGGAAGCCTGATGTGGGACTCGATCCCTGAACTCCTGGATCACGTGCTGAGCAAAAGGCAGACACAACCACTGAGCCACCCAGGCATCCCAAGGGCAGTTTATTTCTAACATTCAACCTAACACTCTGTACCCAAAGCTTTCCTCTGGTTAAGTGGAAAAACAAAACAAAACAAACAAACAAAAAACAAACAAACAAAAAAACTTCCCAAAAAAAGAAAAACCCAGAGCTTGCAGATAGTGTATTTTGTTTTCCTAGTGAAAATCTATGAAGGAAATTTTTAAAATATTTCAAAACATTTCATTGCAAATCTGTTAACTTTTTATAGGAGATATTTTGTTGTTGTTTCATCAGAAAATGCTGCTAAGATTTCATTATCACTGATCATCCTTCCATGACTCATTAATTAGTTTCACATCCAAAATGAACTGAATATTTTTACTCAACTATTCACACTGTTTAAAACCTGACAAAGTGAAAACACAGTATCACCTTTTAGAAGTCTCTGTGCCTCCATGTTGACTGTATTCCTAGGTACTCCCTAGGAGCTACCAATTGTGGAAAGAGAAACTTGCCCTCTGTGCAACATTCTGCAAAACCTTCCTCCCCTACCATTCTACAAACACTCTCCTCTACCCATAGCTTTCCATTAGCTACTCTTTTTTTTTTTTTAGGACTTTTATGGACAAATTAAAAGTAATATTTTTATGATAAAATGACTTCAAAAATGCATTTTTGAAATAGCCAACTAATTTATTTATACAAGTGCTCCCCTGGTTTATGTTAGATAGTGTAAAAACAAGTTTTAACAACTCTTTTGTCACATCTGTTAACTTTTTTCTTCTTTTGATCTCATATGTAAGGAAATGATTCAAATATAGTAGGCTTGTTCCCAAACCTACTAATCAGAATCTGCTAGACAGGAGATAGGCAGTTGGCATTTTTTACAGGGCTTCCAATAATTGTGACAATTATCTAGGTTTCAGCACACTCCACCAAGCCCAAGAATGGACCTATATAACCACTGAAATTAATTGTAAAATACTTATGTGTATGCACTAATGTATTTTTTCTGGAAAGATTATGCCTTTCCCTTTTTAAATTCTCAAAGTCATCTTTCAGAATGGGACAAACACACGAATGAAAATAATTCATATACTGAAAGATTCGGAATATTTTAGGATCTCAAGTCTCTTGGCATGAGATCAAAATAGAATCATCTTTTCTAAATTCTGTTCTCTGTTTATTAAGGAGAATTATAGTTCCAGAGCTCTGGATCTAAAGAGCCATAATAGAATGATTCCTCCTCTATGCCAAAAAAAGGACTTCTAGATTTTCCTACTAGCTTATGTGCTTTCCTTTTCTAACCCACTCAACAAACTTCTCCAGTATCATTTATTCCTTCTACATTATTATGTGCTCTGGACTACATAGTCCCTTCCATAGCCACCTTTCTCTCATCACTTACCCTAGATAATTGTACACAGTTAAATATGCTGGCTGTGTCCAAACACACTGGCCAATATGGCATAAGGCTCTGTGAATCAACACAGTGCTGAAGGCACTACCCAAAGGAAGTTCCTTTTCTCCTATTCATATACAAGTGCTGTATAGCCCTGCGTTTTCCCACTTTTTTTCTTCCTGCTGGAAAGAACAGCATATGTAGATCCAAAAATAGAAAGTCATACATAACTTGTCCCCTTTCATCCCATAATCTTGATCCTTCTTGGGTCTTCTAAAGAGTAGAAATGTTGTAAGTCTATTTCTGCCTCTATGCATTAACCACAATAAAGTCAGAGTTGAGATAATAACAGTAAAATCTTCCTACTTAGTAACCAGCAGATTTGATGGTAGGCACTTTTGATAAGTATTTTGATAAATTTTTATTTGATTCTATTTCCTCATCTGCAAAATTAGAGTAGATACTTCACTCATTGGGCAGTTGGAAGTTAGGGAATCCCAAGAGATAGCATACAGGGAATATTTTGTAAAATCATACAATGATCCTGATATAAAATGGCACTAATATTATCAATACAGTTATTATTAAAATTTGCTGTTGGCAAAGAGAATAGTGCTTAGGACTATAAGAATAAGCCATGTCTCTGACTTCAAAAAACTTAAAATTCAGTGAAGGACCTAAGACAGTCTATACAAATAATTTACATAGATTAGAATGAAATATTAAGTTATAATTGTGTTAAGCAAACAATGAAAGCAAAAATACAATTATTCAATTGACATAGTCTGAGAAAGCTTATGGAATAGAAGATAAACTATACTTTAAAAGATGGTGGGACCCTGGGTGGCTCAGTGATTTAGTGCCTGCCTTTGGCGCAGGGCATGATCCTGGAGTTCCAGGATCAAGTCCCACATCGGGCTCCCTGCATGGAGACTATTTATTTATTTTCATGAACAAATAAATATAATCTTTTAAAAGAAAGTTTAAATAAATAAATAACATATGGTTATTAGTTGGATAGAAGGTATGGTGGGAAAGCCTGAGAAATGCTACCTTTAATTAATACTTTTTCTTTTTTTCAAGTTCTTCTTCTAAGGAATGTTCCAAATTTTAATAAAATTTTAATCCTCCCAGGCAAAGTCATTAGAAGCATAGCATAATGAAACAATAATTGGCAGATCAGGATTAATAGGAAAAAGACAATTGGGGGAAATGAAAGGTCACATTAGCTTAAAACTTCATTTATTGTGTAAGAGTGCCCATTGCCTTGTCATTTCCATCTTGCTCACAGTAAAGGATTCATTTAAAAGTTTGGCCTAAAAACAATCAAGTTGGTAAAAGAGGTGTTTTTTTAAGTGCATACGTCTTTTGGGGCATGGAGTACAGAGATTCATCTCTAAATTTTAAACCACCTTATAGGAATGTTGGAACTCTGAAGGGCCCTCCTCAGAGAAATTCTCTGTGGAGAACAGATTCCTCTTCTCATGTAGTTTTCAATTTATGCCTCAGATCTGGGCATGTTTATAAGGTCCAACTTGAATGCTGGCTTGTTAAACTCAAGCTTTCTACCATCAGAACCTAATTCCTATGATTTGGTCAAAAATAAAACAAAACAGCTTTCCACTCATGGAAGCACAGAGATCATGAAGACTTTGAAAAACTCCTACTAACCCCCCAAAATTCATATAACACAAGTCACACTGCAACATTTCTATTTGTTCATATTTAAGGAGCATATGATATAATTCATGGCAGGTGAATTTTTGGCTAAGCCAATGACTACCCTTCAAAATAAACAGAAAGGGAGCCCCAGAACATGGCTAGTCGTGTAGTCTTCTTTTTCTTTCTGGTGATTGCCTTGTAATTCGTCATCTAATATATCATGGGAACTTCTGAAAGAATAAAAAACATTTGTTGAATAAATGAATTAATGAATTTATAAGGTATAAAATTACAGAGAGCATTTAAATGTAAAAATATATGGTTACCAAATCAGACTTTCATTATTAGCATTGGTAACAACAGCTGGGAACTCATCATCTATTGAGAGCTTCCTATATGCTAGGTGCTTAGATTTTTGCACTCCATAATGAATATTCATCACAATAAGTCCTTCAGGTAAGTTCTATTATTATGCCTACTTTATAGATGAGAAAAACTGAGGCTTAGTAACATGTGAAAAGTCATGTAGCATCAAAATAGCCAGACTTGAATTCAGAATAAAATCTATCAAATTCCAGAGCTGAGCTCTTAATCTCTGTAGAGTTTCTATCCCTATCACTCCTTCAGGCTTCACAGATTTCTGGAGGTGGAGAAAAAGTGACAGAAGTGAAGAAGTTGAACTGTTAGGGCAATGGGAGGCAGATTATTAAAAAAATCTGTGTAGGAACTTGAATTGTAAACTTAGGTAAATATATAAGACAATTAGATTATATGATATGGAAGCACTCTATAATTTTTGTGTACATTTTCGTGCAACATGTTACTCTGTTAGTTTCAATCCAATTTTGAATTATATTTTCTTCCAATTTCCTCAGTTATGGTTGCCATCAGTAATAATAATAGCTACAATCTTTAGTAAATTCAGAGTCCACAGGGGTCTACACTTTAATAATGTTAAATAAGAAGGAAAAATACCTGGAGATCATGACTCAACCATCCTCACAGCCACTTGGCAATATGATTTAGTAGTCTGGATTATCCCTATTCTGTGCAGTGTAGACATCTATTGTCATAAATAAATTATTTCTAGGCAGTAAAAGAAAATTTAATCACTTATCTTGGTGCTATCTGATAGGTCTGTATTCCAGAAGCTTCAGTCTAATATTTTCTTTTTTTTTTTTAAGATTTTATTTATTTATTCATGAGAGACACAGAGAGATAGAGAAGCAGAGACACAGGCAGAGAGAGAAGCAGGCTCCATGTAAGGAGCCCGATGTGGGACTTGATCCTGGGACTCCAGGATCACGCCCTGGGCTGAAGGCAGACGCTCAACCGCTGAGCCACCCAGATGTCCCAGTCTAATATTTTCATTCACTACTTACTTCCTTAATCTGCTACTCACTTTATTTATCCACAAATAATTAAATCAGGTATTTTTCCAGTGGAGGGAAATTATTTTCCAGAATTCAACCAAATTAACTTGGAATATTATCTAACCAACTGCGCCTCTGTTTTCTTATCTGTAAAACAAAATAGAGTTAACAAAATAAAAAGGGAAGGCGTATAATAAAAGTATCTGTTCAACTGTCTTTACTCCATTTTAAAGTGATTACATCAAAACTATAGGAAGACAATATGAGAATGTTAGCTGTTGTGCTAAGGAGATACAGACAGTCTCAGGCAAAGAAAGACTTCTAGTAACTATTTTCCAAAATTGTAGGGGGCTGGGTGATAAAGCAGTCCTGTTTTTCCTGGAATCATTTTTCCCCATTGCCTACAGCCAAGCAACACCAAATAGGGACTTAGCTCACCACCAGGTGATTTGAAAAAGCATATGGAATAATGCCTGTAGTTTGCCATGATGCTAAAATACATTTTCTTCCTTGTCTAACTCTTATTTTTTTTAGGTGCTAGTTTATTGTAACTTACAGGGCATAACACAGTATTTCTATTACAGATGAATTCACTGCCTCTAGTAAGCATGTCTAGACAGGGCAGGTAAGAGAATCAGATAGATACAGGGGAAAAAAAGCTGGAGATTTTGAAAAATTGAAAAAATAGTTAAGTATTTTTCCATGAAAGGATTTTTCTCTTCCCAAAAATCCTTGTCAATTTATTGTCATAAATTATTGAGTTTACCTGTATCCTCATCAAAAAAACACAGTTATTTCCATTATTGTTCACAAATACCTAATTATAAAGCAGATTATTTACTCCCACACAATTTTATTTACCAGTCCATTTTAGAGATGAAGAATTTTGTGCCAAACCAGTGTTTGAAACCAGATCTGATTTTGAAAGGTGAGTTCATTTCTGCTACACTAAGCATACTATTATATATAACAGTTTGTGAGAATACTTCATTATGAAATTATTAGTATTTGGTTAATTATATAATTTTAAGTTTGCTACATTCTTAGGATGAATATTTTTTATTCTTCAAGATTCAGTTTTGATGAGAGTATATTTCAGAAATCACAATATAAAATCTGATTTACAAATTAAGTGAAACGTATTTATCATTGAATTTTATTTTTCTATGATATATCAACATGTAAAATGAAGACTTTGTCTTTTAAAGATGTGTTGCCTAGTGAGAATTTCATAAGTCTTGGAAAAAAATGAAATCTTGCCCCTGCCTGAAAGTATCTCTGTAGTTAGATCAGAGTGAAATAGAAAAAAATAGATTTCTTTCATGAACAATATGTGTTTCATCAAAAGAACAAAGAAACAGGGCTCTAAATGCTGGGTATTCTGCTTCCCTGAGATGTTTAAGATTGTCGAGGATGACAGGTTCTGATGTTCTCATTCTGAATTTTAACCTTCTGACACATTCTTACACCATACCATACTCCAGACTTTCGAGGAATATGGGTAAGAGAAATGACATTTATTGATTTCCCTCTATATGGAACAGAGTGCAATTTTATGTATATTACCTTGTATGATCCTCATAAGATTAGTTATCAGTTTATGGAAAAACATTATGGCACATTTCTCCACTACAACCTAAAAAGAAGGAAAATAAGATTGTGGGTTTTATTATTCTATCAACACGTAATGAGATATGCAATGGCACTTTAAAGAAACTATATAGGTTCTGTGCCAGCAAGAATTTATTCTGACAAGAATGAAAGTCTCTGCATATCCCCAAAAAGGGAGAGAGGGATGGTCACTCGTGTGAGAAGAGTCACAGGGATTAATTTGGCAGTCATCATCCAGATATAGACTAAAAGAGAGGGGTCTTTACAAAACAAGTGCAGCTACCCAGGTCCCATTGGCAAAGCCTTCACTACTAGGGAGGTAGATAATAAGATTCTAGCCAAAGCAATCCAAATGCTCCTGTCTTATCCCATTGCCATTCAGCAAGTAATTAATCTAACTGTCTTTGTTCAGAGTCAATGTTCTACAAGCCACTTTCAGTTATGACTTGTCTTTCCAGATTTGTCTGCCGAAGAGTCAAAAACAGGCGAAGATTCCCATCTATGTGGCAGAATTTTATTTTTTAATTACAAGTCAATTTACTTGATTCTGATCATGGAGCAGTTTACCAAGCTTGTCTGCCTAGAGGGAGAAAATGGACTGGACAGAAAGACACGCCTTCCAGTCAGTGGGAGAGTTAGATCGCACACAGAAACTTGACAAGTCATCATTGTGATTTTATGCATCCATCTCATATCCTGGCTCATGGGAGTGCATCCCTAAAAGGGATGTGGTACCTAAGAATTACATTCTGACACTGCAACCTGCAAGCTACCCCTTGGACCTTGGTATATTCACTGAGAGTTTCCTACGACAGCTATAACAGATTACCACAAACTTGGTGGCTTAAAACAATCATTTAGTCTTCTTTTGTTCTGGTGGTCAGAAGTCTGGGATCTGTTTCACTGTGCCAAACCCAAGGTGTCATCTGAGTCATGACACCTCCCTGAGGCTGTAGGGGGGAATCTGTTTCTTCATCTTTTCCAGCTTCCAGAGCTCCATTCTCTGCATTTTGACCCTTTTCTCCATCTTCAAAGCCAGCAGGGCAGCTTCCTGATTCAGTGGTCACATCGCCTTCTTCTTTTGTATCAAATTTCCCTCTGCCTCCCTCTTATAATAGGAGACTTGTGATAGCATTTGTCTCACCCAGATAATCTCCTTATCTCAAGATATTTAATTCAATCACATCTCTTTCCACATATAAGGTAATATTTACAAGTTCCAGGTATTCCCCAAACCTAAACCGCTTTGGGGGCCGTTATTCAGCCTAGCACATCATCTTTTGAGGAATTTTCAAGGAGTGAGTTGTATAAACCTTTCTGTATTTGTTGAATGGATACTTAAATATTTCCTTTGAAATTCTACAACCGTTAAATATCAATCATGGTTCCATCAACAAATAGGATTCACCTTAAATGGTTCAAATGAATGTGTGGAAAACGGGATTAAGGGAATAAACAAGGCATGCGGGGCACTCAGAGATTAGCAACACTGGGAAGCCTTTATTTGACTTCCTCAGGTTGTGAGGCAAAAAGGGAAAACATTACTGGAGTCTGGTAAGAGTAGAAACCACGAGAAGAATCCATATATCAAAAACTCTAGTCATGACCAGGACAAAGCCACTTCTAGGGACCTGGTGCCAAAGTAGGGAGAGAGTGAGGAAGAGATACTGGACCTTTTCTCCTTTGCGGTTGGTATCTCCTATTGGCTGATGTCAGCCAGCAGGAGAGCTCAGGAAAAGCAGTCACAGCCATCAGTCTCTGAGGCAAAGAGAACAGAGAAAGGTGGAAAATTGATACAGACTTGGAAGGTAAAGAGGCAGGGGAGCTAACACACATATTAATCCTATATTACCCATAAAAAAATGAGTTTCAGAAAAATAGAGAATTTAGCCAAAATGACATAATACATGGTTGACCTAAAACTTGAGCCTACATCTGTCTGAAACTTGAAAAAATTCCTTTTTCACATTTCTCAAATTTCTCTCACAGCTTGCTACTTTATAGCATTTGGAGTTTAAGTTTACCCCATTTTGTATATCTGCCTCTGAATTGCTTAACAACAGTCAAGCAGTAAGGAGTCATTTCTGATTTTCATAACCATTCAATATACAAAATTGTATTATCTTCTCATTTATAATCTCAAATTGGTTTGAGTGTCCCTCCCACTGTGTCTCTCCCCCAGCATTATTTCTCTAGTTGGAAGAAAAAAAAAAAATGTCCTTGATTGTGTCCAATTATTCATCCTCACAGCAAACTCTGAATCAAGAATAATTAAATTATATATTTCCCACCCCCAATCCCATGCCCAAAATAGTTTAAGTTTCATCTGTGATGGGTGTCAGTTTCTAAGAATGTTCTTGCACGCTCATCAATGTGAGAGTATTGATTTATATGCAGAGTTTACAAATAGATCCATTATATATGAAGTCCCTGCCTGATTTCCAGATTTTACATTTCTCTAGAAAAATTATCTTTTTTTTTTAAGATTTTATTTATTTATTCATGAGAGACACAGAGAGAGAGAGAGAGAGAGGCAGAGACACAGGCAGAGGGAAAAGCAGGCTCCATGCAGGGAGCCTGACGTGGGACTTGCTCCTGGGTCTCCAGGATCAGGCCCTGGGCTGAAGGCAGCGCTAAACCGCTGAGCCACCTGGGCTGCCCTCTGGAAAAATTATCTTAACTGGGAGTTTCTTCCAAGCAGAGTTGATGCACTCAGCATGATCTCCTTCAGAGCACTGCCCTCTTCTCATCTAAACTGAACACACTTCTTATACCCTCACTAGAGCAACCTCCCCTATCTTTCTATGGGCATCTTGCCTCAGGACTGCTGCCTTATACATCCCTACTCATCACCTTTCCAGAAAGTCTGCATTGAGTGGCACTGCGTCTGCCACTTCGGAAATTAGATACTGGCTCCAAATCCCATGCACCGTTAAGGAAACTCCTTGCCCCTTGCCCTTCTCCTGACACTGCCTGGCAGCCAGAAACTCCCAAAAGGGAAGCAGAGAGGAGCAATCAATAGCATCTCTAAACAGAAGATGCCATTGGCAAGGAGGTAGCTCTCAGCCACCACAGTGAACCACAGGCCTCTGATTAAGACACTCTTGTGAGCCTGATTGATCTGCCTGTCCTCGCTGCATGCAAACCAGCTACCTACCCTCCCTCCCTTTGCTGCTTCATCCCCCTCACAGAGAGGAGAGCACTTGAAAAGGAAAGTGGTGCTCCAGTGTGTGAGAGCTTAAAAGGAATTACTGACAGCTGATTGTTCTCCTTGAATTCAGATTCTATAATCAATTAGAAGAGATTTCATAAAAATGGCCATTGGAAATGAAAAATCCCCATTAGGCCATACTACCCAAGCTCCTTGTGGCCTTCTTCATTAAATGGAGCAATCTCTCAAAGATCTGTCTGTGCAATTTGATGCAATCCAGTTTTGGACCACGCTGGTGCTTTTAAAACACCAGGAACCTATAGGTTACAGTCAGATGAGCCTCACAGCACTTTACATACAGTCAAATGCTGGAACATGAAGTTGGATTGCAGGTCGGGTGAATTTACTTAGGACCTCCCCAACGCAAGAAATATTCAAGCTAATTTCATTTTCTGAAGGTCCAGGTGTATATTAAATATGTACATAGGTAATACCCAACACATGTGTAACATGGACATCCATAAATGGTAAAACAAGGTTTACAAAGCTATAAAAGCTTATAACATGTGGACAAGATATATATTTTTACCTTCTATATTGTATATCTGTTTATGTAAAGTATGTATGTATACTGTATATTTATACCCCATTTATGAAACATATATTATGCTGATTTGTATTATAACAGTACAATATTATGCTTAGTGTATGTCAGTCATGGAATTAGCCACTGTGAGAGGGAAAGGTAATAGATGGCATTCACATCCTAATATGACCAAACATTTTATATAGCACTACACTTCCTTAAATCTCTGCAGTGTGAATATCGTTAGCCCCATTTTTCAGAAAAAATTAAAACTTACAGAAATCAGAAAACTTGTCATAGTTTTTGTCACTAGTGAACTAGCAGAGTTGGAATTAGAACCATATAATTTGTTCACTGACAGGGAGACATAGGAGAATAGCCATGGCCCCTACCATCCCACAACATAATTATACTGTGGAAATAAGTCATCTATAGGTAAAAAGTCAGGTGATAATACAAAAGCACACAGGAAATGTCTTGGATGATAAAAGTGACTAATTCCAAAGAGAAGAGTATAAACAATAAGTATTTGGAGTTCAGCAGAAAGAGAGCTTCCTTTCTTTCACTTGCTTGCAGCCATGCTGTTGAAACCCTCTTCCCCACTTACTCTCCTTCCTAGGTGTTTATACCCACCACAAACCTCTGGGCAATTGTTCTTCCCCATCATCTTGTCATTTACTCAAGTTTATTATATACTTGGCCTCTGATGGTTCCTAAGAACTCAATACTTCCAATCTGCCACAAACCATATTTTCTTTCATTTCACTGAACTCTTTCCAATAGTCATATCTTTCTGGAACTGGGCCTCTGCACCAAGCAAGGGAGCACACCAGTTCAAAGGAAGCCAGGAGTTGCCTGAAATAAACCTCCAAGTTCCACTTCTTCCTTCTGCACACCGTGGCAGGGTGGGTATTTAATCATAGAAATATTTCTCAGGGAGAGCAAAGCTGAAAGTACACAAGCTACTCGCCAATCAGTGATAGATAAAAGGCATGGCAGGGGGAAAGAGCTTTAGTAAGAGGAAGAGACACTAAAACTTGACAAGAGTCTGTAGAAAGTTTTAGGAAGCCCTTCAGTCATTTAAATCATGGAGAGTTTTTAAAGTAGTATTTCAGTTAGCTGGTTGCTCCAGCCTAGAAGAATGTCTAGTTCCTACGTAGGTTAGCTCTGTAACAGAGCTTATAGTGTAGCAAGGAAATCATTCCAGCCCTACTTGCCTGATGAAAGAAGAAAGAAAGAAGAAAGAAAGAAAGAAAGAAAGAAAGAAAGAAAGAAAGAAAGAAAGAAAGAAAGAAAGAAAAGAAGAAGAAGAAGAAGAAGAAGAAGAAGAAGAAGAAGAAGAAGAAGAAGAAGAAGAAAAGGAAGGAAGGAAGGAAGGAAGGAAGAAAGAAAGAAAGAAAGAAAGAAAGAAAGAAAGAAAGAAAGAAGAAGAAGAAGGAGGAGGAGGAGGAGGAGGAGGAGGAGGAGGAGGAGGAAGAGGAGGAGAAGAAGAAGAAAAAAAGGAAGGAAGGAAGGAAGGAAGGAAGGAAGGAAGGAAGGAAGAAAGAAAGAAAGAAAGAAAGAAAGAAAGAAAGAAAGAAAGAAAGAAAAGATCTTATAGTTAGAAAAATTGATCTTAGTACATTTCTACTATGATAAATGTATTTACACCCTGCTTTATTTCAAAAGAGGGTTTCAGCATTTGTATTACATACATGTAAATCCAACAGTGTAAGGATGTGTAGATATTATGACTGAACATTAAATTTAGCTCTGAGTTTCCTAGTAGTCAAAGAAAAAGAAAAAAGGGTACAGAGGTTTACACTGTCATTATTTGATCATAAAGGAACTAATATCTTCATGAATGACTTTTTGATGCTTCTGTATTATAAGGCACTACATGAAAGATTCTCTCCATTCTCTAATTTAATCATAATGATAGCCAGCACTAACTGGTACGTATTCTGTGCCAGACATTGTTTTAAGGTGTATACACAGTGCGTGTGTGTGTGGAGATATATATATATATATTCACACACACATACATACACATATATACATATTTTATGTATATATTATAGTTTAATATTCATAATATCAGTTTAATATTCATAGTAATTTTGGATATATGTACTATTGTTATCCCTATTTTATAGATAAGTAAATCAAAGTACAGAGAGCTAGGTGATTTGTCCAAAACCACATACCTAGTAAGTGGTATTACTGTAACTCAAACCTAAGCCAGGTTCCAGGATTCAAATTTTTAATCATGAAAGTACTAGACCTCAATTTAGTCCTCTCTAGTGGGATACTAGAGGAAGAGGATGAAGTTATCAAATGAGGGTCACTAAGACAAGAATTGCCAGACGTGGGGTTCAGATCTAGTACTCACCAGTTCCAAAGCTCACATCTTTCCACTGCATTCCACTGTGGTCCCTAAAAGGATGGAATCCAATGGATCTTTATGCATAGGGTATTCAATAATTTAGAGCATGTGCTCTATAGGTATTCTTATATTGACTCTTGATAAACGTTAAAGTTGTTGCATTAAAACTTCACTCATTAAAGGCGTTTCTATAGAAAGTTTAATTAAGGAGGTCTAGGAATGGTACTTTCTGGTGATCTAAATTGCTTCCAAGAATTTACTTAATCTGAAGAAGTAGTTCAAAAGAAAACTCCTTATCACCTTTTGAGGTAACATTTTTTTTCTCTTTGTGTTTTAGTAGGAGTCGGATATGGTCAAAGTCGAATGGCTATCTGAGGAGACTGAGACAATATTCATATTCTATCATGATAGTTGAGGATTTTGATGTGAAGACCTGACAAGCCATCAGAATATACAAACTGACCTAGAAGGAAGTCAGGTTAATTAGAACAAATAGGTACTTTGGACAAAAACTCATCAAAAATCCATATACTATTCACAGGTTTCCATGTTGCTCTGGGTTAAGTGAGGCCATATGATAAGTTCTGGCCAAGGAGCCATGCATGAGTGGGAGGGATGTGGATCACTGTCAGGCCAGAGAATAGCAGAGCCAATGTATGTTTTTTTTTCCTTTGCTCTGGCAATACTGGTGGCTCATGTTCAGATGATGAAAATACAAGCTCTCAGAGCATCCCATTAGCCTGAGTCTTTGAGCAGCTATGTGGAAAACAGCACCCTACCTGTGTTGGGACATGGAAAATGAGACAAAAATTAACTTTAGTTGTTGTTGGGTCATTGACATTTCAAGGTTAATTTGTTTTTGCAGCAAAATCTACTGTATCCTGACTAACATAGTACCTCAATACTCCATGGGGAGGGACTACATCTAAAAGACTTGAATTATTCTTATATACATTTCCTTAAAATGTATAATTTATTATAAAGACATTTTTAATTCCTGTGAATATCACTTCATTTCTACATATGATATCACATTCATAAAATGGAGCATTGTTTTCCAAAGAAATAAATGTACCCAATTTTCAAACCCTAGGCTTTTATTTGCTGCACTTTGCTTATTGTCCTCTAGTCACGATTTATTCTATGTATTGAGTACCTGCATCTATGATAAATCTTTCTTTAAAATCAATTTCCTGGGCTTTTTTTCACCCCAAATCTAGTCATTAGTTGTTCTGCCATTTCAAAAGTGTCAAAAATCTCAGTTCCAATCTACAGCTTGTCATAACATTAACCAACTCCACGGGCATGCTTTTGGAGTAGGTATAGTTAAAATATTAAATAATAGCCTGTGTAATTATACCCTTGGGAACTGTCCCATATCTCAACCACCAGGTGTCCCATATCTCAATTTCATCACATTATATGTCCCATTAGGTAAGCAATGGCCTAAATGGTGTGAAAAGATTTTTTTTTTCCTCTGCAAGTTTGCGCTTTAAAGAAAAGCTAAGAGACACCAGGAGCAGAGCTCAGGACTATGAATAAAGAGAGATGGAAGTCACCATTGTCTGGAAGTGAGAAGTCATTGCTTTCTATGTGTCTGTGGTTATGCCAAGTGTACTGAAGGTGGGTTTATACCCCAGAGGAATGATGTTAAGAATAATTTTAGGGTGCCACAGACATTCTCTGTCACTCTGCTATTAGAAGTCAGATTATTTCTTGGGAAACCATAGACCCTAGACTAACCACTTTCCCTTAACTAAGACTTTGGGACTCAACCTTTTCACTGTTTTTCTACTCTTAGTAAATATCTAGTCAGTGGCCCAAAATCTTAACCAGAATTATGTGGAGATCTGGGTCCCACCCCCAGAGTTTCTATTCAGTATGTATGGAGTAGAGCCTGAAAATTTACATTTTTAATGAGCCCCCAGATAATGTCGATGCTGTTTATTCAGTGAACACACTTTGAGAACCATTGCTTGACTATGTGCCAAGCTTTGGGGTGAATCCTGAGACACAACAGTGAAGATATATAGTTGCTGCCTAACAGCATATAACCCTTCATTAATTGTAAAAAGAAAAAGAAAACACAATTCCTCAACCTTTTTTGAGTTTCACCATTCTCGTCTATAAGTAAGGATAACATCACCTATCTTACAGGTTTTCCATAAGATTAGATCAAATATATATGCAAAGATTTTGTCTAGTACTTAAAAAATAGAAAGCACTCAGTATACGATAGCTCACAATACCTGAGCATCCTTAGAAGGCAGAGAAACAGAGAAGCAGGCAACTTAATCAGTGAAAGGGCTAGTGACTCATCCACCTCCAGCTTTTAGCTGAAGTAATAACACAGCAGGAAGCCCTTTTCAACAATCCCTTCTCCCCTTTCTACCAAAGGCAAATTAAAAAAAAAGAATTAACATCTGTTTAATATTAGTAGTTATACTGTTCAGTATTCTTTCAGATATGAATGATAAAAACTCAACTTACACAGCATAGGCAAAAAAAAAAAAAAAAGAATGCTGAGAAATAACTGAGAAGTCTGAAGGCAGAAATGATTTAGGGCTCTACTGAATGCAGATGTTCCCTCAATATCTCTCTTTCTACCTCTGCCCTACCCCCATTTCCTTCTTTTTCTTATTGCCACATAATTTCACCCTGCTTTTCTCTGTGTGGTCCTGATTTTTATACAACCTCTCTCTATAATATGAATTCATGACGATGGATGAACCTGTTTGGATCAGGTGTTTATCTATAATGGCTTGAGTGATGGCCCCCTTTTGATGACATATCTACCCAGAATTTGTGAGTGTGAACTTATTTTGAAAAGGATCTTTGCAGATGTAATTAAGTTAATGATCTCTAGATGAGATCATCTTGGATCAACTAGATGGCTCCTAACTCTAATCACAAGTGTCCTTAGGAGATACAGAAAAAAAGACACTTAGAAGAAGTTGGAATGAAGATGGAGGCAGAAATTAGATTGATGTGTCTACAAGTCAAGGAACACCAAGGATTGCCAGCAACCACCAGAAGCTAGGAAAAAAGCATAAAACAGATCCTCCTTCAGAGCCTGTAGGAGGAACTAACCCTGATACACCTTGATTTTGGCCTGTAGAGATGTGCAAAAATGCATTTCTATTGTTTAAGAATTAATTTCTATAACAATTCATTTCTCTTCCTGTTGTTATGTGGTGATTTTATTTTTATGGCAGTCCAAAGAAACTAATACATCATCCTTTGGACTAATTCCTGAGGATTTCTGGTCAGTCATGTCTCAGTCTCTGGCTCAAACTTTCAAGCACAGGGCATAGAAAAAAAACTGTTATTGACAGCCTCATTAGAACGATACACAATGGGGTAGGGCATGACCCCAAAAGACCTGATGATGATGATGGTAATGATAATGATGATGATGACTGTGATGCTAACCCTCAGTGAATGCTTACTATATTTCAGAAACTACTAAATGTATATGCATTACTGCATTTGATTTACAGAACAACTTGGGAAGTAGGTATTTCCAGCCCCATTTTATAGATGAGTAAACCAAGAATCAGAGGTTAAATAATTTAACATATACTTAATTAATGATGGAACTAAAATTCGAAATCTGTTTTTTTCTGATTTTGAAACCCATGTTTTGAAAACCATTCTACATGTCTCCTGCAATTCTCATCCCTCAGTTTAGTCATACAACAAATAACCATTTCTAGGATTTGAACCTAGGTATGTCTGACCTCATTGTCTTTACTCTTTGGTAGGGCAACTTGACACCCCCATAGGCTTCCATACTTGGTAGGAAGCAGTGTTCAGAATATTAAATCCTCTTTTAAAACAATTACTAGAATTCAATTTAGTAATATCTCCCTTAGTGATAACATACGATGCCCAGGAAGGATGTTAAGATCACAGCCTCCTCTCAAACACTTTTATCTTGATGAAGTCCCAAGTAATCAAGGATCCTTGCATCCTTCTAAGAAAGAGCCTTCTATTCTGAAGTGCATGGTCTTTTTACAACATCATTCTACTGTATGTAAAAAAAAAAAAAAAAAGGAAAGGACACTACTTGAACTCTTTAATAGAGTTGAGTATGTATAGGCTGATTGCTCAGCAAGGCAGCATGCCAAACAGGCAAGCAGCATAGCCTAATAATTTAAAGTAAAACTATGGAATCAGACTGCCTTACCACAGTTGCCGACTTTACTTCTTAATTAGCTTTACGATGTTAGGCAAATTATTCAACATTTTTTGCTTAGTTTGTCCATTTGCAAAATGGGAAGAATAATAGTAATAATAGGAAAGCTGTTATGAGAATTAAACCATTAATATAATTAAAGTATTTAGAACTGTGCCTGTCACATAGTGTTATACGTGTTTATAAAATAAAATACAGTTAAATAAACTTAAAGCATATTTATCTCAAAAATGGAGATTGTTCTTCCTATCACAATGGAAAATAGTAACGCTTACATAAAAACAGCTGGAGAAATACATCAAGGTGAAGTTTTAACACTTAGGATGGACTGAGCTGAATGGTTCATTTATGATCATTTCCTTCTTGTAAAAGTCATCAAAACATGTGGCCTGACTTCTTGACACTTATGCAAGGTATTTTCCATCCCCCTTTCATTTATATATTCTCTAATAGGGATCTGGTTGAGTTAACAGGCTCCCCTGCTCTCTGACTTCTGGTTTGGTTGAACGATCTTCAGGATCTTCAGAAGATTATAAAACAAAAGACGGTATAATCAGCATTTTTTTCTCCCTGGCCCGCATTTTCTCTAGGTTCGGCTCACACTTTGTAAATAGCTAGTTATGAATCCTTTAGCATTTACCCGGTTTGAATGAGCCATCTATTTTCTTCCAGGACTCTAAGACAGTCCTACAGCAGAAATGTACTCTCATTACTCATTCCTCATAATTAAGTCCTACAATGCTAAGACTGCTCCCATAGTAGAGTTATTTAAATTCCAGGTTCTTCAGCTTAAATGAAGCAACTCCAAAGCCAAAATGAATTTTCTTAGCTTCATCACTTAGCAAACAAATTGATGGAAAAGGCTATTCCCTTCACACAGCCAAGGTGGCGTATCAACATTTTGTATATTGTGGCCAGAAATCTCAAGGACATTTGAATTGATCTTTGCCAATCATACTCCCCTTAGTCCTACTCACTTCTAAAGGGTAACACATAAACAATAGTAGAATGAAAATCCAATTATCATTTCCCTACTTCTAAATATAAATTTTTTGAGCCAGTGGAAGAAAAACGTAATTCCAAAGGGCAAAGAAAGCATAAGACAATAACTTTATGAGATATAACACTGCCCATTAGTAAATTGTGGACCTATGTGAACCATATGATTGGTCATAGTAACTCTCTTCCCTTTGAAAAAAGAGACAATTCATGACACGAATGTTATAAGTGTGGGGAAGGGTAGCACAATAGGGACATCGATCTATCATGCTATGAAATAATCATGAACTCTATCATGACTCTATCATGGACACACTGAACTCTATCATGAAGAGGAGGGAACTGAATATCATCTCATCTACTCCAAAATCCAATTCTTTTTATATGCAGAATGCCTGTGTTTGCCAAGATATTAATTCATTATTTTCAGAAAAGGGTTGCACAAACAAGTCAGAGAAACACTAAATTAAGCAGAGCTAAGTAAATACTCCTATTAAGAGAATTTAAGAGAATCAGAGTTTTTACTATATTGACAAGCATTATAAATTTCCAAAAGGAAACCTTACTATATATGCACTCCTTCCTAACTTTATCTGTCTCATAAAGAACAGTTCTCACTTTACAGATGAGAACACTAAAGCAGAGAGGGGTTAAGTTCTCCAGGATAACACTGAAACAGAGTCTGAAATCTTCTGGCTTTGATCCTAGTAGTGACTTCAACCATTTTTACGCTTTGGAATTTTATATCTACACATATTCACGTATATATAATTATATATATATATATATATACATGCATATGAACATATATATGCATTTGAAAAGCAGTAGAGAAATTATTCTGTCAAATTCCATTCTCCGACCTAAAGAAAACAGGATTTTAAGAATTTACCTAACATTAACAAAGGCACTCCATTCTGCTAACAAATACACATATAGGATAGGCACCAAGTCATCTTTATATTGCAGACTGATATTTGGAAAAGCCATGTGATTTCCCCAAGGTCATTTATTGGTAAATGGTAAAATAAGAATTTAGATAGATAAGTCAAAGGCTGCTCTTCGCAGAGCTTCATACCAAAATGAATCCATGAATATATGGTTTATGTCCCAAGGCAGTGCCATGAAGGGACTCATATTCATGGCACCTTTCAATTAACCAGAGTTGGAAATGCCAGTGTGCAAGAGTCTCTGCCAGGACAACAAACTTGAAATTCAAGAGAAAATGAAAAAGCATAATGAGAAAAATCTCAAGAAGGCTTTTTAAAAACAATGTAAAAAGGGAACTGGGACAAAGAGCAAAGGTTATTGCTTGGCACAAGGTAACGATGATGATAGCTAACATTTGTCGAATGCTTATTATTTTCTGGGCACTGTTATAAGTGCTTTATGATTGTTACCTCATTAAATTTCACAACCATGACATGAAGTACACACTATTTTTCTTCCCATTTTGTGTACAAGAAGCTGAGGCTCCCTGAGATTAATTAACTTGTTTAATTAATACTTAGAAAAGAATATTTCATTTGATCTGTATTCTCAACCACATTTCCAGAGAAGTCAGCATTTCATGCTGCCAAGACAATTGGCAGTTCTAAAAGACATTTCTAAAAGACCTGCTGGGCTGGAAATAATTGAAGCCAGACCCTGCACCCTCATCCTTTTCCTTAGCTGCATTACATTTAGTTAGCTGGAGAACAATTATCTTAGTCCCTGTCTTTTCTGTGCTCTAAAATGTCACATTAAAGAGTAACCATCCATCAGTTAGCCTTATGGTATTTAATTAGTAACTCAATTTCATCCCTGTGAAAGCCCTAAAGAGTCCACTAACCTGGGCACAAGAGTATGTTGAATTTGAAAGATGGTTAGGGATATCTGAACGAGTGATCCAGAGACTAACCTAGGTGATGGTAGTTCATTCCCATCTTCCTCTTCCCATCTAAACTCAGGAGCCATGTCACGACCTTCTGAGTTCTAGAGAAGAAATTGAAAGTGCCTAGTTCAACAAGTCTCTAGCCATGATAAAATTTGTGGTTGCTATTACAATGTGTATCGAAAATGAGAGTCAACTTGTTGTATAAGGAGGAACATGGACCTGGAAGACATAAGAACATGGGATCAAATCTGAATATGGCTACAAGTACTAGTTAATTTCCAATTACCCCCACTCCATTCTATTCTCCATTCTTCCCTGACCCACTTTATGCCCTGGGAGGCTGACTCTGGAGCTCCCTGGACTGCTGGCAACCAGTTGGGTTCAAACAGTAGGAAGCACCTGCAGAAAATAAGAAAGCAGGAAGTAAGGGTTGAGTATCTTTTCTTTCACTCTACAGCTCTGGCAGTAGCTGGAAGCCTCTACTACTTTAGTTCCCACCAGTTCTCACCGAGTTTTGGAAATACTATTTCCTTTTCTGGTCCCTCCAGACCTGAGGGGTTTTAATGGCTTCCTTTAAGTTCCTTGTCTCTGGGAGATAATACCTCATTATCCCCTTTTTATTCCCTTTACTGGGCCCACACCTCTACATGAAGATTGTCATTAAATTCTTTTCATTTGAACCACCTGGGAAGAACTATTTCCTGTTAGTATCCTAACTGGCACAGCTATTCACTTAGCAGCGATATGATCTCCTTTCTTTAGTCGCCATCTGACCAACTGCAAAAAGGATATACTATTTATTTTTCAGTGTTCTTATAGATAATATGTTATATGATCCTTGAGATCATGTATGTTGAGTTTTTGGCTTACATTAGGGATTTGATATAGGGCAATGAAAGTTCTAAAAATGCAAACTCTAACATGTTATTACATGGCCTACACTGTATGTCATATTTAAATTCTTATTAGCCTGCAATGTTCATGATTATGTAGATTCCTTATTTCATTCTTCCATTTATTTTCCAGGACTTTCATCATGGTTTAGTCATCTGCATTAGATCGGTGGAGATGAAAAAAGAATATGTAAGATGAAATTTAATGCAACAAAAATTTACTGAGCATGCACACCATGTCATTCATTGTATTCAGCCCAAGGGACACAGTGATAGGAATGAAGTGGGTGTCTATACTCAGAGTACTTAAAGCAGTGAGAGTCAACTACAAGTTTTGTTTTAGTTTTTTTTTTCTTTTAACGCAAAATTTGAATTTACACAAAATGAGATGTATTTATATGAAGTATATATTCGCAGTTTTAATAAATGCACATATCTGTGTAACCCAAAGCTCTATCATATATCAAACCAAAAAAATTTTCTCTTATCCATTTCTAGGCAGTACCTGTCCCTGGCCCCTGCCCCCCTGTTCTGATTTCTTTCATCATAGATTAGTTTCACCTATACCCTTGCATGTAAAATGTCATTATTCTCTAGCTGCTTCAAAATTTCCCCTTTATCCTTGGCTTTCAGCAGTTTGATTATGCTATGCTCTTGTTTTTGCTATTCTGTTATTACCCACAGGTCCCCAAGGCTCTGTTCATTTTTTTCAATCTTATTTTCTCTGTCTTCAGATTAGTCTTCTATTGAGTTAACTTTAAGTTCAAGGATGACTTTCCCTATCATCTCTATTCTGCCAATAGCCTATCTAGGGGGTTTTAATTTCGGTATTTTATTTTTCAGTTCTAAAACTTTCATTTACTTCTATTTCTCTATTGAGATTTCCCATGTTTCCATTTATTATTAGCTTATTTTCCTTTACTTCACTGAGTATAATGATAATAACTGCTTTAAAATCTTTGCTCATTCTCACCTCTGAATAATCTCATGGTTGGTCTCAGTTGAATTCTTTTTCTTTTAAGACTGGTTCTCCATATATTAAGTAATTTTGTATTGTAACCAAGACAACACAGATATTATGTCACAAAGACTCTAGACTCTATCATGTCCTTCAAAAAAGTATTGACACCTTAGTTTTTATAGGCAGTTAACTTGGTTGCACCCAATATACAAACTGTTTTTTGGGTAGCAGCTCAATTTCAGTTCAGTCTTTTATCGCTAGCTATGAAGATTTGAGTCTTCTCTGCCCTTGCATGGATCAGGAAGTCAGCCAGAAACTTAAAACTGTTTTAGTTAGTTAGTTAGTTAGTTAGTTAGTTAGTTAGTTAGTTTTTGAGAGAGAGAGTGAATATGCACATGCACACAAGCAGTGGGTAGCAGGGGGAGTGGGCAGAAGGAGAGAGAGAGAATTTTAAGTAGGCTCCAGGCTCAGGGCAGAGTCTGATGTGGTGCTTGATCTCACAACCCTGAGATCATAACCTGAGACAAAATCAAGAGTCAGATGTTTAACCAACTGACCCACCAAGGTGCCTTAAACCATATTTTTATATAGAATTTGAAGCTCCCCCTTTCTGGTTCTCTCCATCATAATAGCCCCCATCTCTTTTTCATGGCTAGTGTCCTCAAAATCTGTACACTGCTCTTTAGACCAGCTTCAGATTTTCTGAGTTTTAACCACCCTATGCGGTGCTGACATTGGCTTATTCTCAGGATAAAAGCCATTAAGGCAGGAAACTCATGTGGCTCTACAGACTTCTAACAAGTTTTAAGTATTCCACCAGAATATGACTGGGTTTTTTACTATTTTCTTGTATCTTGTCTGATGTTTAAAGAGGGTTGGCAATAAAATGTAAACCTGAAATTTGCATATGCAATTGATAAAGGTTTTGTTATGAAAAGGGAAAGTATAAGAAGTAAACAAGAATACCTGGGTGGTTAATACATGTAACATAAACTCGTGAGCCCAACAGGTCCTTCTGTAAGCAGCATTATCTAATATATGTAGGAATTAGCTAAGGCAAGGAAAACTTGGCTTTAGAAGGAGTATTTTAGATTAAAATAATAATAATAATAATAATCCTCTGTGCAAGTCAAATTGGTATGAGAGATAACACTAAACTTCTGTAGTGGAAGATTCATTGCTTATTAGAATATAAATTTTGAGGTTTGTGGTATAAATTCAGCTATCTTGGATTTAAGAGACTTGTATCTATGAAGTTTTTAAACCTCTTCTTATCTAGAAAAAATTACAGTACAATAGTGGCTTATTCTCAGAGAAATGATAATGAAAATACATAGCTTGATAAGCAAATTAAGCTGACACTTTTGTGTTATTAAAAATAGAGTTAAAATCATTCACAGCATAAACACTTTAAAAATCAAAAAGTTATAAAAAATCAAAGTCCTCCCATCAAATTACTTATGTTTTTATAATTCAGGTAAGGTAAATATAGACATCAAAGTAACACTACTACAGCTATTGATACCATACAAGTTACTCAGTGTTAAGAGCAAGAAAATGGACCTGTCATTTCTGATTAAACATCCAAAAATGAAAGTGTCTTAGCTGTGTTGTCAAATCAACAGCAATGGTACAAAGTCAGTCATAAGTAAATACTGCTTACTTGCTGATCTATTTTTGGTTTGGTGCTTTCAGGTTTTCTTTGCTTGGCATACCTTATTAATAACAAACTCTTTACAGATTAGAACCTTATTCTAGTCGTGCCAGATTTGATAAAGTATGAAATGTATCAGTGTTCTCTTCTCTTTCTCTTTTAGATCTTGAGTGCCCAAGAAGTTTATCATTTGAAACTACGTTTACAATAGACACCAAAAGGGATCCCTGGGTGGCGCAGCGGTTTGGCGCCTGCCTTTGACCCAGGGCATGATCCTGGAGACCCAGGATCGAATCCCACGTCGGGCTCCCGGTGCATGGAGCCTGCTTCTCCCTCTGCCTATGTCTCTGCCTCTCTCTGTGTGTGTGACTATCATAAAAAAAAAAATAGATACCAAAAATTTTACCAACAATTGTCTATTTGAACACCAATAGCCATCAATATTTGAACTCTCAAGAAAGTATAGGATGCTTGATTATGGCCCAAATGAGAGTGAGTGACATGATCTATTATGGTGTTCCTTTACAGTAAACCTAGGGAAAGAATGACCTTCAACAAAACAGTTCTTTATTACTGAAAAACAACAACAACAAAAACCTATGTTGAACAATGTCATCCTAAGTCATAGAAGCCAAAATCTACCAGAATTGGAAAGTAATAAAGTGTTTACGTATATTCAAGTTGAAGAAAATATCAATGCCTTCTGGCACACTTAATATGCTCCTTCTGTTTGCCAGTGTAAACGCATCATGTATATGTTTGGGGTCTGAGTCCAGTCCAGTAAGAATTGCTAATTAATTACATTAACAAATATCTGGAGGTTATGTGGGGGGGTGGGGGGGGCGCACACCAGGTGTGTGTACTTTGCAGGAGGAATGGATGGACTGAGAGACTGTGAGGAGAACACTTCCCGCTAGGCAGGGAGCCCAATGCGGGGCTTGATCCCAGGACCCTGTGAATCATGAACTGAGTTGAAGGCAGACGCTCAACTGAGGCCTCAGATGCCCCAAGAACATTCATTTTAAGAATGTAAGGCAAAGTCTGATAGGCAAGAAGAGAAGCAAAATTGAGGATGCAATATTATCTTTCATCCAAATTTGTCTTACAGAGCAGCCCCCATAGACTGATCCTTCCAATTCTGAAAGAGAAGATTGCAAGCCATAGAAGCTAAAAGACCTAGGTCTATTTGCAAAATGCGAGGTGAGACCGTCTGCATGCTTCCAGCACACTGGGACTCCAGAATGGAGTGCAGCCTTGGAGAAGAAGGATGCTATCACATCAATAACACCAGACACTCCACAAAGCTACCATGATGCCTTCTGACCCAGCACCAGCAACCACCAGCTGAGGCAATGGCTGAAATAAGAAGGGGCGTCATACAGCCCGCAGGAATTATAGATTCAGCTCAGGAAATGAGGAAGCTGAAGACCATAGTGTCATCATGGGAAAGACTTCTTAATAAGCACACAAGTGACATGCCTTGGTGACTTCCAGAAATAATGGAGAGATTTCTCAGAGCCGTGAAGCCTCACTGAAATAGATACTGATGATAAGTATTCTTTATTGAGCAATGACTACGCATCAGAAACTGTGTATATTGCTTTTCTTGCATTTACTCAATCCCTACACCAACCCCATAAAATAAGTCCTATGAGTACCACTATGGCACATGGAAATAGACTCAGCAACAGTAACCCCACTTCTACCTTCAGCCTTTTTATGACCTGAGGAAACAGAAATGTGATCAACTTTTAATTAAAGTATTTCAAAATCTGCATCTTTAACATACTGGAATATTTCATAAGTATGTTAAATTGGCATTTTCCTAGTTCATAACCATGTGCAAAAATAGATAAACTCAACTGTCTAGCACTAGAGATGGGTTCTTGTTTCTGTGGTATCTATTATGTCTGGGAAGAGTCTGAACCCTTTCATACCAGATGTCTCCCATGTCCTGCCCACTCCCAGGTTATTGTACTCAAATGCCTCAGTTTCCTTGCCTGTCACACTACCCTTATTGGTGCTAAAATTCTACTGAATTCAGCACTCTATTTGGCCGAGGTCTGGATCTTTCTTTTAAAATCATGAAAAGAATAACATCATATAAAGAATAAAAATAATCCAAATGCTCAAAGTAAGGAAACAGCTAAGTTTTAAAAAAATGTCATGTCGGGACATTGGATTAACACTAAAAAAAAGAAAAGCCTACTGGAAAATTTATAAATATTTAGTATAAAATGACTATACCTATCTTTCAGATTATATATGATTTTTATTAACATGTATGTATCAGTTTACAGTGCATCATGTGTTTTTGCATCAATTATCCCATGTGATTCTTAGAATATTTGCAGTTTAAGGCAGGTGCTGGTTAGAGAGGCAGTAAAATAGAATAAGATCAGAATATCTGGTTAAAAATCTGATTTTACCACTCTGTGGCTGAGTGCTGATGGTCCTCAAATTATAATGGTTCAACTTCTGATCTTCCAACTTTATGATGGTGCAAAAGCAATATACATTCAGTAGAAACTGTACTTTGAATTTTAAATTTTGATCTTTTCCCAGGCTAAAAATATGCAGTATGATCTTCTCTCATGATGCTGGGCAGTGGCAGTGAGCCACAGCTCCCAATCAGCCATGCAATCGCCAGAGTAAACAATCAGTACACTTACAACCATTCTATACCTATATAACTATTCTGCGCTTCAATTTCAGTGCAGTATTCAATAAATTGCATGGGATAATCAACACTTTATTATAAAATAAGCTTTGTGTTAGCTGGTTTTGTCCACCTGTATACTAATGTACATCTGTTTAAGGTATGTTTAAGGTAGACTAGACTAAGCTACGATGTTTGGTAGGTTAGGTGCATTAAATGCTTTTCAACTTAAAACATTTTCAATTTACAGTGGGATATCAGGATATAACACCATTGTAAATCAAGGAAGATTTGTTACATAATCTCCTTGGGAGCCAGTTTCTTTATCTATAAAATGGGATGACAAAAAATAGCTCCTATCTCTATTGTTTGGGCCATCAATAGATGTGATAATGCATATGAAGCACCTGGCAAATAATAAACACCTACTCCATGACAGGCACAATTCTAAGTTCTCTACATATATCAATTACTTTGGTTCTCACAATGAAGTAGATACTATTATTCGTGTTTTACAGATCAGAAAACCAAGGTACAGCAGCAAGATTTATAACTTGCCCAACGGCATATTTTCTTTCAGAGTATTACATCTTTCATTCTTTTTTCTTCTTATTAGAACTATTCCCTTATTCACAAAGAAGCCAAGCTTATAAAAATAAACTGCCCGCATTATTTTATTAGAAAATGATAGAGCTGGAATTTATATCCATCTTCTTTGTCCTATTCATGTGATGAACAAAAGAAATCATAGATTCATGTCATTGTATCACATGGTATATAAGAACTCCATATTTTTGCACTATCATTTATTGGAAGGTTAATATAGATATGATTTGTATGAAACAGAATTTTTAAAATAAAAGGAAAACCTTTCAGAAAATGACTATTAGAAAACAGGCTGACTAATACAAAACCCTCTAATATACCCCCAAAGAAGTCATTTAAAATCAGGGTCCATGGAGTAACTAAATAATTCAGCTGTTTATTGGTGGTTCTTAACATGAACTTATATTATGAGCAACTGCCCAATGTTTTTTCTCTCAAAAAAAAAATTCTCTTAACTTGGTGAATGGAAATAAGATAGTCAAGGAATAAACAGGTATCAATGAAGCAATTGTTCTGTGCCCACCCCTATACAAATCACAGCAGAGTACCAGCACTGATTGCAAATAGACCAAAGACATCAGTATTGATCTAGTATCAACCTACCTCTAACTCAAAATCCACATTCATTCTGTAAATACATGATATGATCATACAATTACAAAATAGAGTGTGCCACTAAGCTCAAGATCATAATCAAGTGGTAAAGGTTCTTACCACTTCAAGTTTCTTTAAAGATGCTCTAACTCTTTCTAATTTGTTTTACTTTGTTTTATTTTTGTCTTTACTCAATTCCTCCTCTTTGTTTAGTGTCAAACTATTCACGAACCACACTTCATGAAAATAAGAGTTTGCATGTAGATTTGAGCCTTTAGTTCGCTGACCCTTGTCACCACTACCACTGACTGGCATGGGAAAACCAAAGGTGCCCAAGTTAATCCCTGGGTTCCAGGGAGGCCAGTTCCTCACCTCTATTACGTAGCAGAAATCCTAGCTCCTCATAGTAATGAAGATTGATTGCCACCATAAATCCATTGCTTCTTTCTTTCTTCACTGGTCCATTTGCATGACAAAGCTGAGGAAATCAAGTGTTAATCACAGCTGCAAGTTTAGTGGCTAGATACTTTTCTGTCTCCTGCTGGAAATGTTCCTTCCTGAGACCTGGAATCTCTATTAGAACAGAGGCTAAAGTTGTAAAGTGATAAGCACAAATTTCTTATACCAAATAGGTCCCTGTGAGTTATGGTATAATGGACCAGTTCTACTTCTATCCCTTGGTTCCTGGATCCATATATGCTAGCTTTTGAAGATACAATACTGTATATTGTTCATTGATTCAGCTCAAGTACTGCATTGTGGAGGTCAGAATCCCAAAACCACCAGATGTTATTTTTGACCTGGTATGGTAGTCAAGACTTAACAATCCATCATTTTATTGGGCCAGTTCTGAGTGATGGGGTACATGAGAGCTAACCTACCCTTCTCTTTCTTTGCCATCAAATGTGTTCTTCAGTCTTAGGCAATGTGGTTATTAAATCAGGCGTTCTGTGTGCCTTCTGAAAAGACACCAGTATAGAGCAAAAGGGTGTAGTAAAGCCAAACACAAATCCAGAAGATGTACACCTTTGGAAAGGAAGAACTTAGGCCATACTTAAGAAGCATAGAAACATGGAAACATGTAAAATGTATCCATTGACCCTTCTCTCTAAGGCATTAACTCCTCCCTGCTTCTGCCTTGGGCACTGAGCCACACATGTAGATACACAGGGTCTCCAAACCTCTGCATCAGCAGGAGACAAGACATTTGCAGCATGAACTGCATGGAGCAATGTCAAATTGGATCTGCATGTGTCAGTGAGAGCCCACAGATTGCTGATTCTTAGCATCAGCTGGAATAAGACAGGGGTGAGGCCAAAATAATCTCAGGTGGCACATAATATAAGGTTTCCTTTTTAAACAATGCTTAAACTTTTAAAAGTATAGTTATCTATCACACAGTTATAGGACTCGTGAACATAGGCATCTAAGAGTAATAGCAAGTATTTGCACAACATTTTATTTGCCAAACATCCTAATTTTTTTACATGTGCTAAGTCATTTACACTCATGATCAATCTATAAGAGATGATAATCATGCAAATAAGGAAACTGAGACAAAGAGTAGTTGTGTAAATTAGCTAAGGAGACAATTCTAGTAAGTAAAAGGGCCAGGACTTGAACCCAAATTTTTATACTACCTAAAAGGTAAATTGTTCTGCAGTAGCTTTATTCTTTTATATCTTATTTTATTTAAATTAATTAACATGCAGTGCATCATTAGGTTTTTTTTTTAAGATTTTAGTTATTTATTCATGAGAGACACAGAGAGAGAGAAAGAGAGAGGCAGAGACACAGGCAGAGGGAGAAACAGGCTCCATGCAGGGAGCCTGACATGGGACTCGATCCTGGGACTCCAGAATCACACCCTGGGCGGAAGGCAGGCACTTAACCGCTGAGCCACCCAGGGATCCCCCTATCATTAGTTTTAAATGTAGTTCAGCTATTCATCAGTTGCATATAATACTCAGTGCTCTTTACATCATGTGCCCTCCTTAATACTCATCACCCAGTTGCCCCATCCATCCACATACCTCCCCTCCACCAACCCTCAGTTTGTTTCCTAAGTTAAGAGTCTCTTATGGTTTGTCTCCCACTCTGATTTCATCTTATTTTATTTTTCATGCCCTTCCCCTATGATCTTCTGTTTTGTTTCTTAAATTCCACATATGAGTGAAAACATATGGATACTTGTCTTTTTCTGATTGACTTATTTCACTTAGCATAATACTCTCCAGTTCCATCCACAATGCAGAAATAGTAAGATTTGATCCTCTTTGACAGCTGAGTAATATTCCGTTGTATATATACACATCTTCTACATCCATCTGTCAATGGACATCTGGGATCTTTCCATAGTTTGGCTATTGTGGACATTGCTGCTCTAAATATTGGATGCAGGTGCCCCTTGGAATCACATTTGTATCCTTTGGTTAAATACTCAATAGTACAATTGCTGGGTTATAGGGTGGCTCTAATTTTAACTTTTTGAGGAAACTCCCTTTTTCCAGAGTGGTTATACTAGCTTACATTCCCACCAACAGCATAGGGATACAGGGAATATACCACAATATCATAAAAGCCATCTATGAAAAGCCCACAGTGAATATCATTCTCAATGAGGTAAAATGGAGAGCTTTCCCTTAAGGTCAGGAACACAAAAGGGATGCCCACTCTCAGCACTGTTGTTCGACGTAGTACTAGAAGTCCTAGCCTCAGCAGTCAGAAAACAAAATGAAATAAAAGGCATCCCAATTGACAAAGAAGTCAAACTCACTATTCATAGTTGACATGGTACTGTATATGGAAAACCCAAAAGACCCCACCTCAAAATTGCTAGATCTCATACAGGAATTCAGTAACGTAGTAGGATATAAAATTGGTGCTAATCAATCAGTTGTTTTTCTTTATACTTACATAATAAAGGGAAATTAAGGAATCGATCCCATTTACAATTTCACCAAAACCCATAACATACCTAGGAATAAACCTAACCAAAGAGGTAAAGGGTCTATACTCTGAAAACTACAGAATGTTTATGAAAAAAATTGAGGAAGACACAAAGAAATGGAAAAACATTCCATGCTCATGGGTTGGAAGAACAAATATTGTTAAATGTCTATGCTAATCAGAGCAATCTGCACATTCAATGTGTATCTCTATCAATTCAATGCACTCCTATCAAAACACTACCAACATTTTCTACAGAGTTGGAAAAAATAATCCTAAAATTTGTAGGGAAACAGAAAAGTCCCCAAGTAGCCAGAAGACTATTGAAAAAGCTAGTGGCATCACAATTTCAGACTTCAAGCTATATTACAAAGCTGTAATCATCAGGACAGTACGGTACTGGCACAAAAACAAACACATAGACCAGTGGAACAGAATAGAGAACCCAGAAATGGACCCTCAACATTATGGTCAACTAATCTTTGACAAAGTAGAAAAGAATATCCAATGGAAAAAAGACAGTCTCTTCAACAAATGGTGTGAGGAAAATTGGACAATGACATGCAGAAGAATGAAACTAGACCATTCTCTTACATCATACACAAAAATAAACCCAAAATGGGTGAAAGATCTGAAAGTGAGGCAGGAATCCATCAAAATCCTAAAGGAGAACTCAAGCAGCAACTTCTATGACCTCAGCCGCAGCAACTTCTTCCTAGATGTCTCCAAAGGGAAAGAGACCAAAGGCAAAAATGAACTACTGGGACTTCATCAAGACAAAAAGCTTTTGCATAGCAAAAGGAACAGTCTGCAGTAACTTTAAAATAAGAGAAGGGATAAACATGTAGGCATCCAGAGACCAGAACTAGTTTGGACACGGGGCAATCCTAGGGGTAAAGAGGGACATGAAAGATGTCTGTCCCATGCTTCCTGGGATTAATTACCTGGAAGGGATTATAGCACATGGCCCATGGTACTGTAGCTCTTGAATTACTGTGTTGAGAACTGTTAAAGCACTAGGTAACTGCCTCCCAAGTAACATAAGAAAACTGTAGAGCTTTTTGTGCCATGGATTCCTTTGTCCTTCTGGTGACAGAATATTTTTAAACACAGAAAATGCAACTGATTATTATAAAGGAAAGCGAATTAGTTAACATTTTTGAAAAGAAATAAATCTGTGATACAATACATATATCTTCTATGTTATACACTAAAAACTTAAGATCTTGCTGGAGTGAATAGCTCAACTTCAAAAATATCTTTGACATATAAACAACAATTGTGATAAGAAATATTTGTGGTTTCTCTTGGTGACCAAGTCACTGATTCTGCTAAAATCACTAAAGTTTGTGGCTTATGCTCAGAAGAAAATGCTAAATGTGACCTAGAAGTTAGTGAAAATAAAGATGTAATTTTTCCCAAATTAATCAACCCCTTAGATTCTGTGATACACACTTTGCAGCTTCATGAAACCCCTAGAGAGGGATAGGTATATAGAAACATCCAGTGGAAGAATAATGGGCAGTAATTTCACTTCTTAAAACACATTTCCACGTCCTTTGTTGTTTCACTAGCCTACTGGATTCACAGCTGGTTAAACAATGGTGAACAAACAGTGCTTTCTGCACTCATGTAATTCCAGGTAAGTGCATGCATGCGTGTGTGCATGCATATGCGTCTTGGGTAGAGACTATATACATTAGCAATTTCTTATGACAAATTATGCCTAAACTAAATTATGATGGACTAAAGAGTGTCTACTTGTTATGATACATACTATTGCATAAATAATGCTGGTATTCAAGTACTGCCTAAATTAATTTAGCAGGAAAGTTAAGAAAGGATTTTCCAAACAAATTTTCAATTTCTTTTTCCCTTTTAATTCTTCACATGAACTACATCAATAAAGGAAGAGTTTAAAAATTAAAAACATTAAAATTTATTTTTTCAAGAACCATAAAGGTAGCAGAAAAATCAGGAGGGTTCAGAAAATGAGATGCCAATGTTAAATTAGTGTATTTCATATACATTTTGAACTGACGAAATAGACATGCTCACATTCACCTAGAAATACAGATAGAGATGTAGTGTTGTTCTGTATTCACCTGTAAATACAGAAAAGATCTAAAGATGAATATGAAATACTTTGGTATTGGCTTCCATTCAAGGCATACTAAGCCTTACTTTTTTGTGGGAGTAATTGAGAAGAGTTGATGTAGGATATAGAGTGGGAATCAGAAATCTTAGTCCTGAATGCTAAGCAGTTCATCTAAACAACCAGTAAATCTATGGAGGTTGCACAAAACACTGACTTCTATTTGGTGCTTGAAGCCTTGACATTGCTAGAAATTAATAATGATTGCAATAACTAGAAAGTAATAGATTAATTATCATTGTAATGACTAGTATAAAATTAAGCTATAAAATGGCTTTCATAAATCCAATAGAAATGACCACAGTCTAAAAGAGTATTGTGGAATTGTGTTTTCATTAATTTGCCAGAGGATCCGGCCTACCAGTAAGAGATTATTAGAGGACTATTATTCAAGGTTATTCCTATATAGAGTAGGTTATAGAAACTTTCTGTGACAGAAAACCTTCTAGGGACACCTGGGTGGCTAAGTGGCTGGGTGTCTACCTTTGGCTCAGAGCGTGATCCCGGAGACCCAGATCCAGTCCCACATCAGGCTCCCTGCATGGCGCCTGCTTCTCCCTCTTTCTGTGTCTCTGCCTCTGTGTGTATGTGTCATGAATAAATAAATAAAACCTTTAAAAAAAAAGAAAAGAATAGAAAACCTACTACTAACTGCAATTTATTTCCTGTAATAGACCCTATATTAAGGAGTATACAAGGCCTTCCAACAAGATCCAAAGCTAAATAACTACATGCTTCACAGATATTGAAACCCATAAAAAGTTTCCAAATTTACTTTCCTATTGAAAGTTTATGAGACAAGTATACCATGCTATGCTAAGTGCTGGGACTACAGTAATGAACAGAATAGACACCATCCCAGACTTCTTGGAGTCCAAACATCAGGTAAGCAATCATTGTAAAGTGAGATACATGTTGTGATGGGAAAACTCCAGTTAGCTGTGGCAACACAAAGAAAAGACCCTGAATCTAGTGGATGGTGTTCAGGAGCTGGAAAGCATATGGAAGAACTGGTAAGATGGAAGGGAGGAGGGTGGACACAGAACATTCCAGAGAGAGGGACTCTACTTCTGAGGACTTGTGGGATTATAGGGATCATGGTATTTTCAAGGAACTGAAAGTCAGGAGTGTCTGGAAAGTAGAATGAGAGGAGAGGAAAAGGAACAAGGGAGCCTAAGAAAGTACACAGGAACCACACCATACACTACCTTGTAGGTCATTGTTGAAGTGAATTGTGTACCTCCCAAAAGACATTAAGGAGTCTCAATGCCCAGTACCTGTGAATGTGACCTTATTTGGAAATAGGATCTTGCAGGTATAATTCATCTAAAATGAGGTCATACTAATTTAGAGAAGGTCCTTTTAAAAAGATCTTATTTTTAAGCAATCTCTACACCCAATATGGGGCTCCAACTCACAACTCTAAAATCAAGAGTCACATGCTTCACCAACTGAGCCAGCTGGGTGCCCTGCAATTGGTTTTCTTTTTTTTTTATATATATAAATTTATTTTTTATTGGTGTCCAATTTGCCAACATACAGAATAACACTCAGTGCTCATCCCGTCAAGTGCCCCCCTCAGTGCCCATCACCCATTCACTCCAACCCCCCCTCCTCCCCTTCCACCACCCCTAGTTCATTTCCCGGAGTTAAGAGTATTTACGTTCTGTCTCCCTTTCTGATATTTCCGCAATTGGTTTTCATATAAGAAGAGGATGCTATGTGAAGACACGAAGATCCAGGGAGGGAAGCCTGCCATGTGATGACAGAGGTATGGAGACTGCATGTGTGTAGCCACAAACCAAGGAAATTCTGGGGCCATCAGAAGCTAGAAGAAGCAAGGCCCCAAGAGGCCTTCAGAGGACCTTGACTTCAGACTTTAAGCCTCCAAACTGTGAAAGAATACATTTATTTCATTTTAAACCACCCCAGTTTGTAGTAATTTGTTTCGGCAACCCCTAGGAAACTGATAACTGAGGAGTTTTGACTCTTTCTCTGGCTAGAGGAATGCCACTGGCAAGATTTGATTAGGGAAGCAATCTCATCGATTTTCAGTTTAAAGGGATGACTCTGACTACACTGGAAAATACAGAGTGGCGGGAGAGCAAGACTAGTTGGAGAGAAACTAGAGGCAATAGCAGTAAAACTGGAAGCTAGGCTGCCAAGAATCACACCCAATTATATCCTATTAGAGTTGTTCTAGCAAAAACACCATGACTTCCACTGCTTGGGCAGCAATACTGTGGCTCAACTGATGCTCCAAACTTGAAAGCAGAAGCCCTAGGACTTGCCACCATGCTAACCCAAAGGTGGAGTCTGCACTGGTATTTCCTTATGTTCCCTTCTGAGGGCACGAGGATACTTCCTGTAAAGCAACTCAGCAATAAAGAAAGTAGTGACAGTAAATTCTAGCTTTGACTTTGGTATGACAGCATAGTAATGTAAGAATTTTTCAGGCCCAAGAAGAGAATTCAAAAGGTGTTGAATAGCCAAGCATGATAATGCCTGCAGTGCTCAGCAAATGAAATTATCAAACCATAGCTCTTAAATCAGAAATTTGAGATTTATACTTAATTTATCCCTTTTCTTATCCCCATATCCAATTAATCTTCAAATTATGTTGATTTTACAAGTGTAATATCTCCAAGCAGATCATATTTTTGTCTCCTGCAACCCCCTATTTCAATGTAATTGGTTATTATTTCTGGTCACATCACTTCTGAGACTGGTTCTCCTACACCTTAAGAGTCTGTGAGCTAAGTACAATTTAACTGATATCCTCTTATTAAGCCAATCAGAGAAGATTCTGTTGTTTACAATCAAGAATTCTGACTTCTAAATGAAAAGCAAAAGCTGGAAAAAGTTCCGGTTTGGTGGAAAGCAACTGTTAGATAATGAGTTGTCACAAAAGGTTATGTCCATAAACAAAGAGAACTTTCCTGGATTGTATGTAATAGACCCAGAAAAGTGAAACATCTTGACATAATTTTAATGCAACCACGTTTAACTCATTTTCTTATTCAAACTGCCCTTTGATAAGTTTATCACCAAAAAAAAAAAAAATTACATGGAATGTGTAGTATTTTGTGTGCTGCTTTGTGTGTATGACCTAGTAAGGATAAAATTGTACAATTTTAGTATATGGAAAAAAAAATAATTCCCTTACACATTCCATTTGAATCCCCTATAGGATGGGAGCTGTCATTGTTTTACTAACTGATCAAGTCATTTGTGATGGGAAATGAGACCCTGAGGATATTAGTTAACAGAAAGAAAAGATAGCTAAATTGATCTATATCCAACATGAGTGGGAATTGGATGTATGCTAATAGGAAAGCAGAAGACAGAGGGAAGGTTAAGAGAAAGGAGGAGAAAATGAAGGGAAGGGAGATAAATGAGGGAGAAGCAACCTTTTGAGAGGCTAGATTCCACATTGGTAGACATGGCTACAAGATACTAAAAGTATGATGCCTATTATGCAATTGGTAATTTGTTTACATGCTACACCATAACTTAGGCAGCATCCCCAATACTAACCACACCCACCACACACATAAAAGTTTGGATGATTTTTGGTTTCGTGGTAATCAAAGAAGTGATTGAGTGTCCTCTTTGACTTGACATAGTAGAGGACATAGAATCTATACAGTGGTCAATATAAATAACTAATTCTTAGGCATAGGTCAGAGAAAGAGGTCCTTGGAGATCTGGACCCTACCTATCTGAAGTCATGCTCCTTGTCCTTCACAAGCCTCCAGCTACACTAGCCTGGTATCTGCTTTTTAAACACCTTGAACAATCTCCAACCTCGGAGATTTTTTATCTCCTCATCATCTACTGAGAACACCCCTTTCTGTATTCTCTTGGTGGATATTGATCCTCCGAGAAAGGTTAAATCTTTCTTCCTTAAGAAAACTTTTAGAGTAATTTCTCCCCAATATACTCATTCAGAACAATATATATTACTGAAGGTAACTATGAAGTTACCTCCATAGTACTTACCTTGTAGGATCATTTTTTGAGGTTTAAAGGAGATAACTCTAGAAGGTTCCAACTACACTATAGACACTCCAAATTTTCTAACTGCTATTATTAACATTATCATAGTCAAAATTGATCTGACTTGCTGTTGGCTTCGTCTCTCCCAAGGAAAAACAATCCAGCTGGCATGCACATGTAACTCAAGATGCCACCCCCTTTAATTCCTGAATCTGCTCTATCTCTAGAATGTTTTGAGGGTCAACAACTGGGATAAGAGAGATGCAATGCTGAAAGAATTTGGGCATTGAAAGGCTATTTTTATTCATACAAAGAATCAAATGTACCCAAAATTGGTCAGTCTAATTCAGTAGGGTGTTTCTACAGAATTCTTTGGTAATGGCAACTTGGAGACATAAGTCCTGTCTTTTGGAAATGGGGCCCAGCACTTCTTGGGAACTTACGAGTCTAATAATTAATGATACATGCTGAACTTAGCAAAGTGAGGAAGAAAAGAGTACACTCACTCTGATAGGAGCATCACTTAACAAAAGTACAATACTAACAATAAACTTTCAGACTTAGTCAATTCTTTCCTAGAATATTTACATTGCCTTAAAGACGGAGTTCCACTGCCAGTCTCTTTTTTTCCATTGCCAATTACTTAAAATAATTAAAACATGTTCTAATATAAAGGTGTGTTAATATTGTTCCACAAGATATAAGGAAAAAATAACAGTCTTTCCATTTTGCTCTGTGCTGTTCTATAACTAGTAAATGATAAAATGTTAATATGCAACTGTCGCTCCCTATTAATATACGTAAAGCTCTCTGAAACCCATTTGGCAGTTCTTCAAATGTGCCTCTACAAGTTTCTCTTCTCTAGGACACAAAACAATGGAGACTGGTTGATGGCAGGGCTGTATCATAGGAAAGTTCAAAAGAAAACAATAAAAGATTTTTCAAACTGTTCACTCTTCCAATCAGTCTCACATAAGAAACACTTCTCATCAGCCTGTCAATTGAACAGATTCTCAACACAAGGCACGGAGAAAGGGTGTGGAAGGGGAAAACCTCTTCCAGATTGTCCACTCAGAGTCTCTAGCAACCATCACACATGTTGCCCATACACTAAAAAAAAAGATGAAAGAGTATGTACCTCTTTGAAGATTATAAATCATAATCACTATTGTTGGACAGTATCAGGGGTAAGAATCACTCTTTAAAAAAATATTTGTCAGCATTAATCATCGCATAAAACACTCAAAACACCCTCCTCCTCACAGAAAAAAGTGGTTTCACTTACATAAGATGGAAGAAAGAAAGGCTTGAAGTGTCTCCTGGCCCCATCCCACCTCACCACCATTTCCTGCACTGACCTTCCACTATTCAGGGAACCACAATACCCTAACTTCCTAAATGCAGAGATGTGTTCTCTCCAAAGCATTTAGCAGTGAAACTGCCACTGATCAGAGGGATAGTTAACGTACTTTGGGCATATTGCTGGAGCTTCCCATGGAAGCATTGTTTGCCACAAACTCATCATTACACAGCTTGCTTCTGAGACCCAGGGCTGGTGAGAATTAGGAGTTTGCTTGATTTGGTGGCATTATCTCTGTGTCTAATTATGGAAGAATTAGACGATCTTATAGAGAGATTCAATTCTTCAAGGAAAAAAGTCATATCAGTTGTGTAGCACGATACAGACAGCAGTTTCCAAAGTTTCATTGGCATAGAACCCCTTGGTCAAAGGAATTTGTTTTCTAATTGCAAAAATGTTTTATAGTTAATTATTTTTGTTGGAATAAAACACATACCACATAACACTTGCCATGTTCATCATTTTAAAAGGTACAATTCAGTGGCATTAATAACACTCACAATGTCATTAACATTCACAACTGGTGGTGCAATCATCACCACTATTGGCAAAACTTTTTCACCACCACAAATAGACACTCTGTACCCAACGAACAAGAAGTGCTCAATACCTCTCCCTTCCAGTTCCTGGTAGCCTCTAATCTACTTGCTGTCTCTAGAAATTTACCTACCCTAGATATTTTATATAAATGGAATCATACAACATTTATCCATTTTCACATAGCATAATGTTTTCAAGGTTCATCCATGTCATAGCATGTGTTCTTTTTATGTCTGAATAGTATTCCTTTGTATGCATATGCCAAATTTTTTTTCATCCATTTATCTATTGATGGACGCTTGGGTTGTTTCTACCTTTTGTTTATTATGAATAATGCTCCAAGGAATATTGGCACACATGTATTTGTTTATAATTCTTTTGGGTATATACCTAGGAGTCATATTGATAAGTCATATGGTAATTCTATTAATTCTATGTTGAACTTCTTGTACAACTACCAAACCATTTTCCACAACAGCTGCATCCTTTTTCATTCTGTTTGTCCATCTGTTGTTTGTTTATTTCCCATGGAAGCTTAATGTGTAAAGCACAGGAAGGCAGAGTGATTCTGGTGGAAACTTCTTGAGTTAGCCTCTGAGGAAACACCTGGAAAGTTTGGCTTCTGCAAACAACTTTTAAAAGCCTCTACTCCTTCTTTCAAGAAAGACCTGAGAACAAAATAATTTCCTCCAGGTCACACCACTAAAGAATGCTCACAGTGGGTATCAAACCTAGATTGCTGAATATAAGCTAGGTTATATTCCCTGCTGGTTGCATCTGACTAAAATGGACATGTTTTTTATTTAATATTTTACTTTCTCACCTTCCCAAACAAAAGTATCTAAAGATGTTAAAATAAATATTCTAAAACCTTTCCTGTATATGCTTTAGGGTGTAGATGAGAGAATATGATGAAGAGGGCTTGTGCAATCACCCGCATTTGTGCATTGTGTTTATAAGAACTTAGTTATTCAGATATAAATAGCAATTTCCTTCTTTTCTTTTTTAATTGCAGAAAATGTACCAACTGAAATATGTATAATAATCTAAAAGGAGAAGAAAGGGTATTTCACACTCACAAACTAGAGCCTAAAATCCTTCTGCATGTCATTGCTCTTGTTATTGATCATGTTTTAAGTTTATGAGGCAGACCACTGGTACCTCTCCAATTCTGGTCATAGGACCCATGACACACAAGTGCCCCCATGTTGACTCACAGCCTAAAGAGACAGACACCATGTTGGTTTGCTTGATTTATTACATCTGCGGTACCAACAGAAGTAGGAACTCTAAAATTATCCACATTGTGCTTACCACTAATTTTACAACCTTTTCAGTCCAGGCTTTATAATATATTCAGTTGAGGATGCCAATGTGGTTACAATGTCCAATATGTCAGAACTTAACACAAGACAGTTTCTCTCTCAGATCACTGTCCATACAGGAGGAAAATGGGGTGGTGTCTGGTCCATGTAGTTATTTAGTGGCCCAAGCACCTTCAAACTAGTGGTTCTGACATTCCATTTTCAATTTGATCTTTGGATTTGGCTAGCTGGTAAGAGAAGAGAGAAATTGAGCATGGAGGATAGTATAGTAGTTTTCTAGAGTTGCCTTAACAAAGAACAAAAGACTTGGTGGCTAAAACCAATACGCTATTATTCTCTCACAGTTCTGGAGGCTAGAAGTCCAAAATCAAAGTGTTGGCAGAGCCATATTTCCCCTTGAATCTTGTAGAGTAGAATTCTTCCTTTCCTCTTCCAGCTTCTGATAGCCCCAGGCACTCATCAGCTTGCAGCTGCAACACTTTAATATCTGCCTCCCCAGTTAAATGGCACTCTTCCTCTGTCTCTGTGCTTTCACATGGTGTGTTACTCTGCTCTATCTGCTGTAACAAAATTCCACAGACTGGGTGGCTTAGAAACAACAGAAATATATTGCTCACAGTTCTGGAACCTGAAAGTCCATGATCAGGTGTCTGCATGGTCAGGTCTTGGTGAGGGTCCTCTTCCAGATTGCAGACTATCAAGTTCTCACGGTATCCTCACATGACATCAGGGGCAAAGGATATTTTGTGGGGTGCTTTTATAAGGGGAATAATCCAATTCATGAGGGCTCCACCCTCATCACGGAAATCACCTCCCAAAGGCCTTACATCCTAATATCATCACTTTGGGTGTTAAGATTTCAACATATAAATTTGGGCCAGGTGAGGAAACCATAAACATTCAGCCCACAGCACACGGAATTCTCCTCTTCTTATCAGGACACCAGTCATATTGGATTAGGGAGCTACCTTGCTCCCTATGACAGCATCTTAATTCAACTAATTATATTTGTAGTGTCTATATTTCCAAATAAGATCACATTCTGAGATGCTTGGAGTTAGGACTTCAACACAGCATATTTTGGAGGGGTGGGAGAAGCACAGGGATGCAGGTAGGCACAATTTAACCCATAGTGATGGAGAATTCTCTATGAGCCAACCCTGGATATACTATATTTCCCCTCACCCATTTGGGCCCACAGTTCTGAAATTGAGTTTGAGAAGTATAGTATAACCACAGGGTCTGGTGAATACATAACACTGACTGTGCCATAAATGGTAAGTATGTAACACAAGTAATTCAATTTTCCACCTTCTACTGGTGAGAAATACTGAAAATATGGTTGTTAGTTACTTTTAAGTTATATCAAACACATACATGCAAAGATAACTGACCCATTTTCATCCATGAAAATGGAAATGCCCTATTTTCTTAATTAAAATAGGATCAGGGTAGAAAGTTAGAAAAGAAGGTTAAGGAAGAATATGAGACAGAAAAGGGAATGTGGCATTATTTCCTATCCCATATACTTCTTTCACCACTCAGTTTGGAGAAAATAGACTAATGGTAGGTTTTATTCATTTGCTTGCTTTTGAATGTGTTTGACTCAGCCTTTTATTACTACTTTAAATCAAAGGGGAGTCTTCTGAATTTATTGATGGACCTTTAAGAAACTTGCTTTGAGGATTCTATTTTTCATATTGAGATGTGGTTAGGTAAAACATTATGAAAAGTTGGTGTACTTGTGGCTCAAAATGTTATAGAAGTTCTGCATCAATTTCCTGAGTGTGGTTGACTGTTAGTTTTCTTCCCAATGTTCCATACTCAGAGAAATAAATTTTGATGGAGTATTAATATGTCTAGCCCTGGGAGATAAATAACAAATATTGGGAAGAAATTCAATAGTCAACCACATTTAATTAATCATGGCAAACCTGTTTGGATTAGGCTTAGGTAAGTCGCATGACCCTGTTCTAGAAAATATAATGTAAAATAAACTTCCCAAGAGAAATCTCTGGAAAATATATATTTTTTGATAATGAGAGAAGTATGCAGGGAAAGGTCTTTTTTTCCTTTTCCATTCCTACTTCTTGTTCAGAATGCTGCCACATAAAGAAAGACTTGTGCTTGGAGCCATAGCCGCCATCTTGCAACCAAGAGAGGAGTCATCATTAATACATTAGGAATGGTAAAATGGCAAAATTGAACAATTTCATTTTCAATCACAGAATAATTCTGTGACTGCCTGCCTACTGAATAATTGTTAAGTAAAAAAATAAGCATCGGTGCGGAATGAACTGATTTTATTCAGGTGATCTGTTACTTGTAGTCAAACACATCTTAATTGATACCATGTATATATGCCTAAGGACCCACCTATCTTTCAGGGTCCTTAGCAGCTAAATTCAAGAGGCCTCTTTTCTGCATGTTCAGCTCTTCTTCTTAAATAGTCTGTCCTGCTGAGAGATAGAAATAATATCTAGTTCAGCATCCTATAGACTAGCAAAAGATGGTTAAATTCATGGTTACCCATATAACAGGTGATTTATGATTATTATTCATCTTATTTCTAGGTCTGATTCTTCCTCAATTAAATAAGGTGTGGACTTGGTTTTCTCTACTGGCTATGTAAGCTTTATTCTGGATTTGAAGTTGGCTCTGCCTCAATCCTGGACTACTGAGGTTCTAATATGCTATATAGTCCTGCCCACAGCTCATTCTGGGCATGGCTCTTGTTGCCTTAACCCACAGCTGGATACCCACTATTACCAAAATGATGATATCAGGGCCGCCTGGGTGGCTCAGTCAGTTAAGCATCTGCCTTCAGCTCAGGTCATGATCGCAGGGTCCTGGAATTGAGTCCCAGTTTGGGCCCCCTGTCATCAGGAAGTCTGCTTCACCCTCTCCTTCTGCCCCACCCTCCTCTGCTCCCTGCTCGTGCTCTCTCTTGCACACTCGCTTTCTGTCTCAATCTTTCAAATAAATAAAATCTTTAAGTAAATTAACTAATTAAATAAAATTATTTCAGACCTTAGACGCCATCATTTTTAATATACTTGTTCCTGCAGTTCTCCTCTTGTCCTGTTTCCTGGAGTAAATTCCCAATATTACTTTCTGACAGAACTACATCAAAATTTCCCACACCGTTTATAAAGCCTTGTCCATTGGTCCTTGCTGGTTCTGGCCTGGCCACTCCACTATGTTAGTGTCTCCAGCTCTCCCATGTATCCTGCATCTCCACTTCTCCCTGCTGATCCATGTTGCTGATGCCCCTGGACATCTCCTTCCCAAAATGAGATCAGCTGGAGGCAGCAATGAGCTATAGTACAAATAGCCCAGGAACAGGAGTCATTCAATCTGAAATGTAGTTATAGCTCTGCCCCATACCGTCTGTGTGACCATGAGCAAATCACTTAACCTCTCTGGGTCCTGGCTTTGTCATCTGTAAAATGAAGGGGTTGAACTAAATGAACTCTAAGATCTCTCCATGATCTAAAACTTCAAAATGAAAAGCAAAGCTTTAAACTGGTTTGACCACAGTCATTTATTTTCACAGTGGGAGTCTTTAAAAAGTTTGCCTTTTGCTTGAAGTTTCTTCCATTTTTTTGATTTTCTTTTCCTTCTGGATAACTCTGATTCTCTATTTCTATGATAATGCCCTAAAACACTGTGCTCTATGAAATATCTAGGCTTCTTACCAAAACAAGCTATAAAGACTCATTCTTTTTTTTTTTAAACTTTATTTTTTTTAATTTTTATTTATTTATGATAGACACACAGTGAGAGAGAGATTGAGGCAGAGACACAGGCAGAGGGAGAAGCAGGCTCCACGCACCGGGAGCCCGACGTGGGATTCGATCCCGGGTCTCCAGGATCGCGCCCTGGGCCAAAGGCAGGCACCAAACCGCTGCGCCACCCAGGGATCCCTAAAGACTCATTCTTTAGAGGATTCTCGATCTCTCTCTCTCTCTCTCTTTCTCTCTCTCTTTGCTGGGGAATTAAAAATGATGAAATTTTTTAATATTAGTTAAGGGTGAGCCTTCTCATTATGCCATCAGTCTAAGAGCAAGTCTACAGAAACCCAAAGAAAAAATAACTCCAGAGACCTGAAAATACAAGGGAGTGTCATAATAGATTAATTGCTTCTGAGGTTTTCCTGATTAGTCCATCCCATTGTGATTTTTCAGGTTTTTGTCAACTTACTACATTCGAATCTGTACCAAACAAGCAAACTAGCATTTGTATTTTCCTCTAGTTTTTTTTTGATATGCTATATAGAAGCTATAAATGCTTCAAAACCTTTATGGAATTGGATCAGATAATGGATAACTGGGTTAAAATTATCCAGCCAACGGGATAATGACTTTAGTGTTCGTAACATAAAAAGTATATACATAAAATAGTCTAGATCTAAATGTTCTTCTCTGTAAAGGTGTTTGGTGGGAAGAAGTGGGTGTTGGGAAGGAGGTGGCATAATACCAAGGTTTTCTAGGGACTAATGAGTCAGCTCTGATACTCAAACTGAAAATGCCACCCCTGCAGCTGCCTCTAATATGCACCCACAGAGCTCTCTCCTGAGAATATATGTGCAGGAGGGGAAGGTGGGTGTTCAGTTTCAACAACTCCAAGGTCTAGTACAGTCAACTCCTACAACCTGAGCTTGTGAAGAGTGTCAGATAAGAAGCAGGAAGCATGGGCTTGATTTATTCCATTTCATGGCTCAGTCCTTTTTCTCTCTCTAGATCTCAAGTGCTGACCAACAACAAATTGTTCAATAAATGTGTATTGAATATGTAATCTACATAAGGCAACACGTTAAGTTCTGTGAGGAATACAACACAGAGCGGGAGAGATGGCTCTTGACTTAGGAAGTAGTTTAAGACTCCAGCCATGACACATAGTCATGTCATGCTAGGACCAGACCAGGGATGGAGGGGACATACCCCACCTCTTTCACTTTAAGGACTTGAAGGGACTAGAAGGGCTTCCTCCAATTTTCACCAGGGAAAATTTAAATGAAACTTAATAACTGATAGATTGAATCAGAGGGTCTTATTCTAGATCAGGGAGCTTTAAAAGTCAATTCCAATTACTTTTCTAGAATTTTGCAAATGTCTTCCACATTACCCAGAGTGAAACTCCCAAATCCTGCAAGAACCTAACATGACCTGGGCCCCACTCTTTATTCAATTTCATCTCCTTGACACTCTTCTTCCAGCTCTCTCAGCTCCAGGCACTGACCTTCCTGCTGTTCATCATACAGATCAAGCTTAATCTCACCCAGGGGTCTCTGCATTTACTGCCCTTCTCCTGGGGATTCTCTCCCTTAACCCCTTCATTCTCTTTTCATTCAAGTTTTGCTCAAATGTACCCTTAGAGAAGGATGACGCTTCAACCCTCTAAAACGGAGATTGCTGCATCATCTGCTCGCCTTTATGACCTGTGTATTGGTTTCCTGATGCGCTGTAATGACCACCACAAGCTGTGTGCTTGAAAATAATAGACATTTCCTCTCACAGTTCTGGAGGCCAGAAATCTGAAATCAGTTTCACTGGGCTGATATCAAGATGCCAGCCGGGCCATGCTCCCTTCCAGAGACCCTAGGGAAAAATACATTGCTTGCCTTATCCAGCTTCTGGTGGCTGCTGGTATCCCTTAGCTTGTGGCTGTATCATTACAAACTCTGTCTTCTCATGGTCTTCTCCCACCCTGCTTCTGAAATCCCTTCTGTCTCTCTCAGGACACCTGTGATGGCCTGCAGGGTCTAATCAGATAACCCAGGATAGACTCCCCATCTTAAAATCTTTAACTTAATCACACCAGCAAAGACCATTTTTTGAAATAAGATAATACTTACCAGTGCCAAGGATTAGGAATGAAAGCTTTGGGGCATTTTTTTTACCTAGCATATCCCATCTTATTTTTTGTGACAATACATTTCATTACCTCACATGTTATTCATTTGTCATATTTTTATTGATTTGATATCCCTGTCATATCTTCATATCTCCAACATAAGTAAATAGGTATTTGTTGAATGAATGAATTCAGATTCCCTCATGGCCAACCAGAGGAAGCAGATAAGGTCAAAGAGATGATTGAAGGATGGAGCAGAGAGTATTGGTGCCCTTGTCCATCAGAGCTTTTATATGCTGCAGAAACTCCAAACTGCTAGTATGCATGTCTCTGTACCTGGAGATCTCTTCTCCAGAACCACAGAAGACCAGGCTCTCCAAGCATAGTAGACCAACAGCTCCAGCGAAATAGCACATCTTGAGAATGTTACCCCCAGGTTTCAATATATAAATACCCTAGTTCCCTTGGTCCTGAGATGAGGTAGCTCTGAGTGTGTGATCAAGACATCATTTTTTAGAGCTTCCCCATGGAACTTAACCTTAGTCACCCACTGTTGTATTTAGCCTAATAGCACACAACTGACTGATGTTTTTCCTTCAGTGTATCACTTCCCCACTTCCTGCAGGTGCTCCTTTCAACGCCCACATAAACTACCAGCACTCTACCCTGTGTCTCAAGGCCCCCTCTTAAGTGAATCCAAAGATATAGAAGGGTTAAAAAAAAAAAAAAAAAAAAAAAAGAGTTGCATTGTGCCAATAATGAAACGGCTAGTCAGTGCCTGATTATTTAATAAAAAATTTTCAGCAATGGACCCCACCTTTAAGGACTCTGAGTAAAATAAACAACTTGTCTATTTGGAGTAATTCTAGTTCTGATTACACTCTGTCACTTATTTGATCAAGTCAAGTATTTCCTACTATTGATAAGAATGCAAACTTGTGCGGCCACTGGGGAAGACAGTATGGAGAGTCTTCAAAAGGTTAAAAATTAAACCACCCTACAATCCAGTAGTCATATTATCCTGTATTTACCAAAAAAAAAAAAAAAACAAAAACACTAATTTGAAGGGATATATGCACTAATTTGAAGGGATATATATGCTATGTTTATTGCAGCATTATTTACAATAGTCAAACAATGGAAACAGCCAAGTCTCCATTAGTACATGAATGGATAAAGAAGATGGAAGATATCTATCTATCTATTTATCTACCTACCTATCTATCTATCATCTATCTATCATGAATATTATTCAGCCATAAAAAAAATAAAATCTTGTCATTTGCAACAACATGAATGGATCTAAAGGTTATAATGCTAAGTGAAATAAGCCAGTCAGAGAAAGACGGATGCCATATGATTTCATTCCCATGTGGGATTTAAGAAAGAAAACAAACAAAGGAAGAAAAAAAAGAGACAACCCAAAACCAGACTCTTAACTAGAGAAAATAAATAGTTGGTTACCAGAGCGGAGGTGGAGGGGTATGAAAAAGGTGAAGGGGATAAGGAGTGCACTCGTCCTGATGAGCACTGAGTAATGTATGGAAATGTTGGATCACTATGCTGTGCAACTGAAGCTAATATAGCACTATATATTAACTACACCAGAATTAAAATTTTTAAAAAGGCAAATGTCCCCTAAACCTGTATTAAATTAAGTCTTCATTCAAGGTAGTACAAAGGGTTGGAGTATCTGTCAAATCAGACTCACATGAATCAGAGATATTTCCCAATGTTGAGCTATAATTAATAATCCAAGAATACAAATTATTACAAAATACAGGCATGGAGGGAAAAATCTGGGACCATAAATGCATGTAAAGATACACTGTCACTCATATTTAACATAAGGCTTCTAAGTGATGCCAACAGGATCATCACTTACAGAAAAGGAGCTTGTTTGGTCATGATAAATTTGCATTTTTTATTCTACTTATTATATAGCTTTCATGACATTTTCCAGTAAGTCATTCTTTATGAATCAATAGATTCTAGGTTTGTCTATCATAGTCAGTCCTAGGTAGACCAGGTACTTTCTTCTAAAAGGATTTCACAGATGAAGGATTTTGCAGATTCTCCTGCAAATAAACACCAAGTATGTTTGCCAAAATGTCTATTATTAGCATATTGATGAAAAGATTTGACCAGATAATCATTCTTTCTTTCTTGAGGCATCACCCGGTAAAGGGAGAAAATATACTCTAGACCTATTGGTAGATCTTTCCTTCCTAACAATTCAATTAACATGTTAAGATAATATGGAATGAACATCAAAAGGTTAATAGACTTACTGATTCACTTTGAAGAGACTACCCATCTTTGAAAGTATCTGCTCTTAATTACCTCTTCTTTCACAAAAGACATATGTTTTGGCAAACATTAGCCATTAGTTCCATTATTTTCAATAAAATTTTGGAAGAAATTTCCATAACTGGATAGCAAAGCTGAGACTTTCTTACGCAATCTTTTGAAGCATGTAAATGAATAGAGTGGCTCTGGAAATGATCCTAATAAGAGGCAGCCCGGGTGGCTCAGTGGTTTAGTGCCACCTTCAGCCCAGGGCCTGATCTTGGAGACCCAGGATGGAGTCCCATGTTGGGCTCCCTGCATGAAGCCTGCTTCTCTCTCTGCCTCTTTCTCTCTCTCTCTCTCTCTCTGGGTCTCTTATGAATAAATAAATAAATAATAAATAAAATAAAAATAAATGATCTTAATAAGAATAATGAAATTCAAGCCCCTGGTGAAAGAATCGTGGATAACCATTACATAGAGCTTGTTTGAGACATAAATAACCCAAGGATGAGAGATTATCAGTCTATCAGAAGTTTTCATCCTGAGCCTAACTCCTTTCTTTCTGGGGGGTAAGAAATGAAGAAGAGGGCTGAAGAAAGGCATAAAATTGTTTAGTTGTGTAAAAATGGCAAAGTTTGTCTGAAATACTCAATTTTAGCACAATTTCTACAGGTAAGAATTTCTCTTTATATATAGAAGTTTTATATGTATATATATATACACACATACATGTGCATATATATATAATATACATATTATATATATATATATATTCTTTCCTTGTATAGTTTAAATCAGAAGGGAAAACCTAGAGGAAACAAAAATGAGAATTGGGCTAAAGAACAAATTATACAACTTTCTGCTTCTCCAACTTTTATCATATGAATTTTGAACTCCTAAGTTAGGGCTGAATGACTCAAAAACATCTCTTCTGCTTCCAACTGTAGCAATTTTCTTTTAAATAAGACCAGGTGTAGGCATTTGGGGCTAAAATAGGGAAGATGCATATAATTCTCTGTTTTCTCATCCTCCTTTACCTAGAAAGTAGTACACCACAACAGAAAAAGGCTACCAACACCATCTTAATTAAAGGGCTGACTTTCATTTCAAGATCAAGGGGGCTGCATGTGCCAAAAGAGGCTCCATTACCCCTTTTGGAGAAAAATAGTTCTCTCCAGTTCTTTTTGAAGTTTAAGAAACAAAGAAGAAATAAAAAGGTTCTGAGCAATAGGTTGCTATTTATAGGGAAAATAAAGTCATACCAGTTTTCAAGAAGACAAGTCATAAAAAGGACTAAAATGGAGAGTTAATTTCCCAGGGTTCATAGCAGTCTATTTTGTATATTTTTCTCTCCTTTTCTTGTTCCACCACTGTAGGTTTCCTGGGATTTTAGAGTCTTACACATACTTCCAAACCATTTATGTAGGAAAGATTTGGGACCTGTTTATTTTAGAATGGAACTAAAGATATTTTTACTCTCTTTTGGGTACTTACAATTTCAAATTTTCTTTTAAATTATAAACTGAAAACTCTTATTCATTCTTTTGTCATGGTACCCTTTGCAGAAAAAAAAGTAGGAAATAAAACGTATATATCAGATAGAAAGTGTAATTCTCCATTTCACAATGAAATCAATCAAAATTTTGATGCTGTTTTTGTTATTTGTAACCAAGCTAAATATTCACTTACTAGTAATACAAATGCATACTTACAATTTTTAAAGTCTTAATTATGTATGTATTATTTAAATCACATTATACAGAACATGGAAAAATTATTTTTTTCTACTCACATTCCTTAAAATAATTTTAACTGAATTCCTCACATCCTCCTCTAACACAGTGTCCTGGCATTGTCTTCACTCAACTAAGTTGTTTGAGGTAAAATATTTTGAAATGTTTTTGATTCTCACTACTTATTTTATCCTAAGCTAAAAGTACCCATTCATAAAAATCAGTATATTTTTAAATCCACTCATGGGCAATATATTCACACTGCAAATAAAATACTAAAACTTACTCTATTATTTTTAAAGTGTTCTCTACACTTTTGTACTGTGTACTGTGTCACTGTACTTTGACAGTTGTAAGGATGACTAAGAATAATTACTAAATCTGAGGTTAATTTCTTTGCCTTCATTTCCACTAGTTTTGTCCAGTGACCTCTACCAGTATCCAAAACTAGCTTTGATTGATGTCATTTCAAGCAAACTTGCTTACTCAACATTAATTTCTTGTTAAAAAAAAGAAAAGTGAAAAAACATGGATGAGAGAGGCTTCATGTATATATGTATAAAGGCTCCAAAAGAAGGCAACTAACTCATTACTGAAAACAATCATGACAGGGATAAGTTCAACCCCAAGGAAACCACTGTTAATGTCTTTATACACTTCTTTTTAATAATAAATTATTTTACATATTAGTTCCACACTATAAGCAATTTTGTATCCTGCCTTTTTCTTACCTACCTAAGCATTTCTCCATATCATTAAATATTCATCTTAAATATCATTTTAATGGCTGCACAACATTCCACACTGTAGATATACCATAATTTACTCAACATTTCCCTTCTTGATGGATGTTTAGATTATTTTCAATGCCTTATTATTACGAACAGTGCTTCAAAAAAAATCATTGTGCATAAATCTCTGTCGGCATTGCTGATTATTTTATTATAGTAGATTCCTGGAAGAGGAATTACTAGGTAAAACAATATGTAAAACTTTGAAGCTTTTGAAACAGAGGCTTCTGAATACATTCCTTTCATAACAACTATACTAATTTTCCATTCTTACCAGTAGTAGCAAGAGAGAGCCCAATTGCTGTATCTTTACCAGTATGGATAACTTTGCATCTGATTTTGTTAATTTGGTAATTGGAAGTATTAATATTGCTTTGTTTTTTAATTATTAACAAAAATAACACATTTATAGTCATTTATATTTTCTTTTTTGTAATTTTTTTCCATGTTCTCTCTTTCGTTTACTAAGTATCTACTGCTTTCCTTAACAATGTTTATGAGCTTTATATATGTTTATGATATTAATATTTTAAAATCAGAATTGTTGAAGTCACACCTCTATCAGTTTTTATAATTTTTATCATTTTTGCAATCAGAAATTTTTAGATTTCTTTACATAGTAAAACCTACTTTATTTATTTCACATATAATTCTTTAAACCATCCATGATGGATAAAACTTAAGGTGGCCTCATAGCATCTATCTCTAGACAAGAACCCTGCTCTGCCTTACAATTTCCTTGCAGCTTTGCATGGGACCCAGGTAAGCCATGCTCAGCATTCCCCCATACGGAAGCTATAAGATAGCAAAAGTTTGTTGTTTTAAGCCTCCAAGTTTGTGTTTATGTGTTACACAGAAAAAAATTAATACATATTTCTGTATCAGCACTGGGTTGCTCATGTAACAAATATATAAAAGTATGGAACTATCTATAGAAGCTAGCTTAAGGCAGAGGCTGGGAAAATCCTGAGAAACATGATAGGGAAAGCCTAACTGGCTTTGCATAGGCTCTTAGTAAAAACCTGGATTTGGATTTCCTTCTTTTTTAAAGGCCAAATAACATTCCAGAGTGTGTATGTGTGTATGTATGTGTATATAGTGAAATAATCACCACAATCAAGCTATAACATATCCATCACTTCCCATAGTTGCCATTTTGTTTGTGTGTTTGTGTGTGGTGAGAGCACTTAAGATTTACCCTCAGCAAATTTTAAGTATACAATCCAGTGTTGTTAACTATAGTCATATTGCTGTACATTAGATCTCCAGAACTTACTCATCTTGCATAACTGAAACTATATCTGTTGACAACATTTCCCCATATCCCCTTCCCCCAACCCCTGGCAACCACTATTTTACTCTCTTCTTCTATGAGTTTGACTATTTTAGATTCCAGTATAAGTGAGATCATGCAGTATTTGCCTTTCTGTGTCTGGCTTATTTCACTTAGCATAATATCAGTAATTCCACCTCTGGGTATGTATCCAAAGGAAATGAAATCAGGATCTAGAAGAGATATCTACACTCCCATGTTCATTGCCACACTAGTCACAATAATAAAGATAAAAAACACCCTAAATGTCTGTTGATGGATGACTAAAGGAAATGTGAGATAGATAGATAGATAGATAGATAGATAGATAGATGATAGATAGATAGATAGATAGATAGATAGATAGATAGATACCGTCTCTTGAAGGGAGCAGGTAATTTGTCTCTGTAGTGTTGCAAGTCCAGAGAGAAGAATTATGCCTTAGGAGCTACAATGGACAGATCATACGTGGAAATATCATCCACGCTTGATTTACATGATAAGATTTTTTGTTTTTACTCTAAACAAATGCTTTAATGTAACAAGACTCTTGGAAGCATAGGAGAGGATGAATGTATTTTGCCTATGGGAGGAAAATGAATCACTGGAGGCCAGAAGACAGACTGGTAGACAGATTTTAAAGTGGTCCCCATGGCCTCCACCTTTTGGTGCTCATAACCCAGTATAATCACCTACCCTTGAATGTGGGCAGGACCTATAACCTACTTCTAGTCAATAAAATAGGACTGAAGTGATGGAATGTCCCTCCCATGACTATGTTACATTATATAATATTCTTACTGGGAGACTCACCTCACTGTCTTCTCATTTCTGGCTTTGAAGAAGCAAACTGCCATGAACCCTACAGCTCCAAGAATATAAATTCTGCCACCAGCCTCTGGATGTTGAAAAGTAGATGTTTTCCCAGTTGATTCTCCAGCTGAGAATTGAATTCCAGCAGACATCTTTTTATCAGCCTTACAAAAGACCCATCCCCTGCTGGGTTCAGACTCCTGAACCACAGAAACTATGGTGTAGTAAATGTATGTAGTTTTAATTCACTGAATTCATGTTAGTTTTTATTCAGCATAGAAAACAAACACAGTATCCACAATGTATTTTGGTATAAGATATAAAATGAGAATCCAAAATAATTTTATTTCCAAATGGCTACCATGACTTCCACTGAATTTTTAGAGAATTTGGAAATAAAGAAGATACTTTAAGATAGAAAGTGGAATCTGGAGCCCTCAAAATCACATTAAGCAATTGTTTGCCTCTCTACTTAAAGTTGCCCCTGATGCCTATAATATCTTAGCAGTCAACCAGTCAGAAATATTTTTTGAGAATGCAATGCACTCAAGTAGATAATCTTGGCGAGATATCATTGAGGTACAAATGAACTTTTCTAAATACATAAGCCCATTCAAGGGTACCTGACCTAAGGGATGCCAATTCCTCTCTGATTCTAAAGAAATAAGTGATTTATTTTACCTGAGCTGGTAAAGGAAGATTTCATAACATAGATGACAGTAGCCTTGGACTGAGTCTTGTTATGTTAGGCATATACTAGTAGATGAATGGGGGAGAGAGCATTACAGATCTATGTAAAATAGAGAAAAAAACACTTGGACTACAGTGCAGAGATAAGTTTAAATAAGACATAGTATTTCTCAAAAAATATAATAAATGATAAAATGAGAAAGGGTAAATTGGACCCAGAGAGTGGAGTATCTTAAATGCCAGCCTAAGAACTTTGAACTTTATCCTGAAGACAGGCAATAGCAATAAAATGTCATTTAAACCTGATTAATAGAAGATTTAGAGTATAAAACCCATATTAGTTTCTGTACTTAGTTACAACCAGTTAACCACTTCTCAAGTCAGTTAAAATCTGAAATTGAGAACATGATGTAATTCAGTGAGCAAAAATGATAGCTATATATTCTTCTTCCAGTCTGTAAATTTGTAATAGTATTGCTCACCGTTAGAACTAATGTGGTGAAAGGGGAAATATTCACATTTAGAAATAGGAGACCTGGGTGGGGCTTTGAAACTGCCATTTGCTACCTAATGTCACTGGTTAAGTCATTTAATCGTCTTGAGACTTTCATAATGTTAGGTGTCAATACATGATGATGGTAGTATCTGCCTACAGACATCATAATTTTAGTAAAAATTAAATCATATTTGTAAACAACCTAATTTTTGAGAGGCTCTATTCATCAAAAGAAGAATTTTTTATGGGTTAAAAATAAATTGAGTTTAACTGACAAAAAAAAAAGTGGGTTAAGCCATTGAAGTCCAAGAAATTTGTACAAGTCAACAAGTGCTTTGTAAAGTAACAAATAAAGAGGAATCCATGAAGTATTTGCACTCTGGCTCACACAGGACAACAGAGAGTAAGAAACCCAATTGGAGTTTGACCTAGGTAAGCAGAGCATCTGCCAAAGACTGAACTGTAGTCTGAGCATAGACTACTATGTTAACAAATATAATGAAAAGGGGGCATCTGGGTGGCTCAGTGGTTGAGCATCTGCCTTTGGTTCAGGTCCTGATCCTGGAGTCCAAGGCTACATCGGGCTCCCCACAAGGAGCCTGCTTCTCCATCTGACTATGTCTCTGCCTCTCTCTGTGTGTCTCTCTTGAATAAATAAATAAAATCTTTTTTAAAATAGTACAATGAGAAAAATCATGTACAAATGACCAATATGTGGTCCAGCTACCACCTCCTGGGGATAGAATTTGAATGCAGTATTGCAAAGAAGCAAAAACCCGAGGGATCAGAGTGAGTGAGTCAACATAAACGCCAATAAAACAGTTTATGGCACAACCCCAAAATGGAATACCATAAAATACTACTGTAGACATGAAAAAGAGCTATTGATATTTATTGATATATCATTAAAGGAACATTGTATATAGCATCATGCACACAAATACTCATGCAAACACACACATACACACACAAATACAAGGGAGGAGAAAGAGAAAATATAAAACAAAATATTGATGAAAAACAACAAGACTTATTTCTAGGTGGTGAAACTTGGAGGTGGTTTCCTTTGATTTATTTGTGATTTATTTGTAAATCCTGTAAACTGGAAAAGTACTATGTATATAATGAAGTTATAATTTTTAATCGGATGATACAATGCATAATAAAATACTATGTAAATGGTAAAATGTCACTCAGATGTGAGTTATTATTAATCACCACTCGAACTGTTTCTGCCCAGCTGCTTCTGTTATTTCAACATAAATCATATCAGTGGGAGGCAGATTATATAGTCTTTGGAATAATATAGAACTAGGGGTCAAATCTTAGCTTCCCCTCTTGGTAGTTGGATGATGTTGGACAGACTAATTAACCTTGGCATGTCTTAGATATTTTAAAGGTAAAATGGGTATAATACCAACATCAAAGGTTTGCTGTGAACATTAAATAAATTGATGAAAATAAGGAGCTTGGCCTAGATGAAAATAATAAATCAATACAGATTAGCCACACTTAATTGCTGCTCTATACATTCAATAAACATTTGCTGAGTTTGTACTCCATGCCAGGGAAGAAGCTCTTCCCTGGAGGAGCTCACAGACCTGTGAGAATTTTTTTTTTAAGATTTATTTATTTATTTATTTATTTATTTATTTATTTATTTATGAGATAAAGTGAATAAGTGGGGGAGGAGGAGAGGGAGAAGGAGAGAGAGAATCTGAAGCAGATTCCCCACTGAGTGTAGAGCCCAAGGAGGCTGGATCTCATGACCCTGAGATCATGATCTCAGTCAAAATCAAGAATCAGACAATTAATTGACTGAGCCACCCAGATGCCCCTGGGGAGAATACTTTTGAGGCAATTCTGTAGTATTTCCATGCCCCATACAATAAATAAATATATATATATATATATAGTATAACAATTGAATAAATAATTTTGATAAGTGTAATGACAAGTATATATGTAATCCTATAAGAATGGGAAAGAAGTTGCACATATGACTAGGAAAATGTAGAGTTTTCCCAGTGAAGATGACTCCTGAGCTACCTAAAAGGATGAGTAGTTGTTTAACAGGAAAGGGGAGGGATGGAATTACAGTACAGAGACAGGAGTGCATACTCAAACCAGAGGCATAAAAACGTCTGTCATATTCCAGGAACTGGAAGTAGTTTCATAGGGCTAGGAAATACAAAACAATATATTAGTCAAACATTAGCATTCCCTTGCTTTACTCCAAACACATGTGAAATTCTGAAATGCAACTGGAAGATTCAAACATGACCAAGATAATTTAGTGCAGTGATACACAAGGAAGTACCATTTCACAATTAAATCCATAAATCAAGCAGCAAAATCTTAGAAAGGATCGGAGTTTTTTAAAATAACATTTCACGTATAAAATTAAGGAAAATAATTTGACCTTGGGAGCAAACCAAATGTTATTTTCTCTGTTTTCATTATCACTATGCAGTATTTCTATAATTACACTGTCAAACAATATTAATATTGATGATTTATGAAGACATTCATGCCCACCCTTTTGGCCCCTAGAAGAATACACAAGGTAAACATGAAAATATTTAGAATCTATATTTACTTTGCCTTTAAAAAGGATCAAAGTCCAACATAAGATTTGACTATTTTAGGCGGGCATTGGAATGCTTCCATTAGCTCTTTGCTTTTAAAACAAGGAGGAAGTATTGGACACAAAGAATACGTTAAGCGAGATAAGTTTTTGTAAGTGAAGCATAACTCTTCTACCAAAGAAACTAGACCAATGGTCTGATGTTAGACCATCTCAGTTGCCATCACTTAATCCAGTGCAATACACAAGTGACACATGAGGGGAATTGAAGGGAAAAGGCTGACTTCATTTGCTTTAGGTAATAAGTGTTTTGCATTTGAAGTAATCCAACTAATTAGAATTCAGCAGTTCTTAGCAGACAGCAGAAATTATCTAATCTGAACTCTGGAAACTATATTGAATATTATTGAATATCATCTCACACTTGATGCTAAGCAAGATGAAACTATAGAGACAAGTCTTAACAACAACAAAAATAGTTTATTTCTTTAAGTCACCAGACAAACATAGAACATAGGAGTTACCATACAATTGAGGTGCATCCATTGGCTCCCAAAAACCTGAAAGAAAATTACATGATGGAGGAAGACAGGAAGGAACATGCTGATTGAAGTGACATAAACAACATTTGGGAATGACATATGAGTTTAGAGATGGAGAGGTGGCTTAATAATCATCCAGCCCAAATCTTACAGTCTTTCAATCTGATGCCAGCACCTTGTCTGTACTTGTCCGACTCCCCAGGCTTAGCTCTTCTACTTGTTCTAATGTTCCTGCCACACTGGCCTTTGGACATGGGTTTCTTCTTTCTGGAATGTTCTTTTTTTCCTATATTCACCTCCAACCTTTTCAATTTTTGCCAAAGTCCTTCTCTGAATTCCACTCCTAAATCTATTTCATGTTGCCTGCCCTATTACAGGCTTTCATTTGTATCATTATTTCTCCTTTCCAGCAGGTGTCATAGTGTTATAGTTATTTGTGTGTTTGAAAAATGTCTGTCTTCCCCCTCTGGATGTTAAACTTCATGTGAGTTACAACCATGTCTATTTCGTTTAGCTTGTATCCCCCAGTGACTGACTCATAATAAGCCTTTTTTAAATTAATGGATGGAACTTTTACTCTATCATGAGAAAATATTTAAATGGCCCAGAAGTTTTTGCTTACACCATTGTACATGTTATTTCTTTAAACTAAAATATCTTCCCTAGTTTTCTCTGGTTAATTTCGGCCCATCCCTCAAGATGAATCTGAATACCTTCTTTGGAAATACTTCCTCAACTCTAGTTCAATAGAGATTAGTAACTAGACGTCATGTGTTCCCAATGTTCGTGTAGTTTAGAAAAGCTAAGGGATCCATGGGTGGCTCAGCAGTTTAGCGCCTGCCTTCGGCCGAGGGCATGATCCTGGAGTCTGCAGATATAGTGGCACGTTGGGCTCCTTGCATCATGGAGCCTGTTTCTCCCTCTGTCTGTGTCTCTGCCTCTGTGTGTGTGTGTGTGTCTCTCATGAATAAATAAATAAAATCCTTTAAAAAAAAAAAAAAGAAAAGAAAAGCTAATATATGGTGGCATCAATGGGACAAGATTTCAAATTCCATTGAACAAAATTATATCCTTTTTTTTTTTCAATTCAAAATACACGTATTAAGGGACGCCTGGATGACTCAGCGGTTGATTGTCTGCCTTCAGCCCCGGGCATGGTCCTGGGGTCCCAGGATCAAGTCCCGCATCGGGCTCCCTGCATGGAACCTGCTTCTCTCTCTGCCTGTGTCTCTGTCTCTCTCTGTCTCTCGTGAATAAATAAATAAAATCTTTTAAAAATACACATATTAAAACCTTACTACACATCAAGACTGTGTTGAGAGTTAAAGACCCAAAGATGAAATATACCCAAGTCCTGCTACCACTGTGCTTTAAGACAATAACATTAAACATCCATACCCAGACTGGTGTCTCATCTAAACTTCCACAAGAAATGCTGCCAGGTGGATTGCTTATGAAATGACTGCAAAGTTGAGTCCAGTCTCTGCAAAGCAGAGTTTCTTGGGTACAGGAAACAGTTGTGGGCCAGGCAGCTTGGTCACTAACTTCCCATCTCACCTTGGATAGTTTCTCTTCAGCAATCTGCACTTCGGTTCCCTCATCTGTAAACAATCTTCTGAGTTAAATTTCTCTATTTAGCATCTATAGACTCTCCAGAAACCTTAACAGTCCTTGAGAGCCTGACTCAGATTCTCAAAGCCTCAGACAGGAGCATTTGGGGAAAGAGAATAAAAACAAACCATCTGAGGTCTCCATTATCCCAAAGGAAATAACCCAAAACAATAAGCCCTATAGTCCAATTACATCCAGCAGAATGTTTCCTGCTTAAGTCAGTACCTGCTAATCATATGGCTAAGCTGTCACACAAAGTGATACATGCAAAAAAACAGCCTTCTGGGGAAAGAGCCAAAAATCCTCTCTTCCTAGCCAAAGAAATCAAAAGAAGTGATTGCTTCATTCAACTCCCAGGGCCCTAGTGAGAAGGAATTGTTTCAAGCTAGGTAAATAAGTCTATCTTCATCTATGTGTGTTCTCAAGGACATTCCATGCCTTATGATAAAGGCCCAAAAAAATCTAGGGGCACCATTAGCTCTAAGAGGTATCTCTTGTTTAATTCATCACTTCTCTCTAAAACCAAAATCAAGTAAAACATTTCTCTGACTCCATCCTAATTTGTACCACATACCCTTACTCGGTGCTCCCCAAATCCAGATGTAACCCATTATCACTGTACTAATTATTCATAAGTCTCTTTCATGTCTGTTATTCTGACTGTATAGTGAGCTCCTTGAGTGCAGGGACTGTGTCTAACCTGTCCTTTTTTGTATCCCTCATGACAAACACAGTGCCTGACACAGAATTCAGAAACTATATTAAGCAAGTAAATTGCATATTTACCTATCTGTTTATCCCACTGGATTATAAGCTTTCCAAGACAGAGTATGTGTCCCATTCATTTTAATATTACTATTACCTAACTTAAATGCTGGCTCATAGTCAAGATAGGCTTGTTGAGCAAGTGAATGCACACTAAAGGGATGGAAGCACTCTTCCTTCCTATGCTACCTCCCATCTTCAGATTGAGCAGATTTCTTTAATGTGATTCATTATGAGTATGTCCATTGATGCTCAATTGTACAGAAGCCTTTATATCCACATATCAGGCTGGGAAATCTCAGATCCTACATGTTGTGGCATATCCTAGTCCTCCTATAAACTTATTCTATACCTACCCAATGTAGCAGATATTTCAATGCCCTGAAATTCAAAAATCCTGAACTCTAGTCCCAGCTCTGCCACCAAACTCTGTGAACTTGGCACATCATTCAGCCTCATCTGTTCATTAAACTATAAAATAAATGGATAACTAACGACTGACTATTCAAGTTTTGTTCCAAGAAATGTAATGTGTTATAAAGCTCTAACATAGGTTGAGCCCATAACCATGTGATTATAATTACACAATTGTCCTTCTTACTTCATTTTCATAGCATCAGCCATTCAGAAGCAAAGAACTACATGTTTCAGGTTATTGTTGGAGCCTTGAACTCAAAAGACTTAACAATGTGCTTTCCTATATCTTGAAGAGCCCCCCTCTTCCTATATGGACTGATCAGAACACTGTGTGGTATTAATAAATGAGGTCTCCAGACTCATAATGTGTATGATGTCAATTAAGACATACTCAGCTTTTAAAGCTAAAACCTGAGGTTTATTGACTTCTACTGTTATCCAATTCAAATATTGCCCTAATGACTTCAGAAGAGTTCCCATTTCTTGCCAATAAGATTCTCTTCTCTTCTGCACTGTGTGGTCATTGGTCTATTTAAATCAAGGGCACAGCTTGCATACATTTTTTTGAGATTCTTTACTCCTTTTTCTCTGAACAAAACAGAACAAAACAAAAACAAACCGTTCAAGAGATACGTTGAAAGTACAAATAATCTCCCAGAGTCACGGTGGACCTCAACTGAAATGAGTAACAAACAACATTCTAGGTGGCTTACTTTTAAGTAATCAAATCACCTATTTGATTATAGGCCCTAATAATTGGAAAAGGGGTATCCATTCAAGATAATCATTGTGCATAAGATCTAAGAATATTTTCAGTTAACAGGGGCTGATAGCCACCTACCTACTTCTTTTCATATACACACATGCACACACACACACACACACACACACACACACACACATTCTGTATCCAGTCATGCACAAGAGAAGGGGAATGATTTTGAATATACTTTAAAAACAAGTAGAGAAATAAGTTGGTTATTAATTCTACAGCCCTTAGATGAGGCCTGAAGGTGAATTTTTTTCCAGCATAAGTATTTCCTAGAAATATGCTCATCTCAGCAAGTGGGTATAAGTTACACTTTGAAAGATTGAAGGGTAACTCCTAACAGTAAAATGGGTCACTGGTTCAGTTCAGAAGTTGAAGAATACCACTTCTTGGATAGTACAGCATTTTGTAAGTGAGTTGGAAGACAAATTTTGAGATATGGCCAAGGGCAACCAGTGTGCTACAGTTGGGTTTCTCACAGTAATGATATCTTTACTCTGTTTGGGGTTAGAATAGATAACTTGCCAAATAATCTCCTTTATTGGCCACTTATCTGAAATATAGCTTTTTTAATTTTAATGTGCAAATGATTCACCTAAGATTCTGGATATAATGAAGATTCTGATTCTGTAGGTCTGTGGCAAAGCCTGAAATTCTTTACTTCTAACAAGCCCCCAGGCGATGTTGATGCCACTGTTCCTTGGGCCATACTTGAGTAGCAAATATCTCAATCAGATCAATCACCCCTCTAGTTCCAGTGATAATTTTGTTTACCTTTTATAGTGACAAGAAATAAGAAGGATTTGGTAGATATAAGGCTTTTTGTTGTCTGAAGATAGACTCCAAATAAAGAGTCTCTTCTGTAATCATTTCCTATCCTCATTTGGTTACAATTATCAGAATATTATTGGTAGATAAATCATGGGTCCCTGTGGTTGTATAGCCAAAATACGAGGTGAAAATATTAAGGATTAATATGTATTTATAATCACAAATCTTAGAGCAGAGAAGGCATTCAATGTTGGTTGGATCAAATCATAAGTATCTCCAGCGGTCTCCCAGAGTGGGGGAGAGTGGATGAGGTCTCACTTTTACTGATAGCAGAACAAAGACCGGAGCCCAACTATTCTCACACCTACAAGGAAGTGCTTGGTTTACTTTGAGTTTGTAGTAGTAGTAGTAGTAGTAGTAGTAGTAGTAGTAGTATTGAAAAGCAGAGAGGGCACAATAACAATTTAGTTATTCCATCTCTTTTCCCTACAACAGTATCTTGTCAGCATTCCATGAGATATTCCATGAGAATAGGTGAACACACCTATTCCCAATTTAACAACCAAAGAAATCAAAACAGTAGCAAAATAAGCAAAAAATTTGCTTGAGAACACACACACACACACACACAATATGCACACACAAACTGAAATACATGGGTAAAGCTACAATGAGGTTTTTCTCAAATGGCACCCTGATCTGTCATTAAGCCAAGCTTTCTCCTAGCTTCATATTTTATATAAACAAAATGTGATAGATAAAACAATGTGTTCTGTTGTTATTATTTTTCTGTTTCCTTTCTTTCTGAGTTTGCCCATGTGTGAGCATTGATCTTCTTCTCATCCAGTGTTATATTGTGTTTTTTTGTTTTCATCAAAACAATTAGTTGCAGCTCAGAAGATATAATTTGAGCAGCACATCACAGAAAATCCTGTTTCCTGCCTGCTTTAATGAAGTCAGGCATCATGGGAAGCTGAAACACCAGGGAAAAGAACACGTTGTAAAGTATAATTGCTTTCAAGAAGAAAGACCTTCCCCTGTGGATCCATTTTGGATTAAGCATTGTAGAATTGTTTTTTTTTTCCTTTCCTTTTTTTTCCCGGCCCTTCTTTAAGGATATTTTGTACAGTGCCCCAGACTGAGGTGCAAGTTTTGTCCAGCTTCCAAGAATGCTAATGCAGAAGATGAACTAAGACCAAAGATTAATTTCCAGCCTGTACCCCTCATCCCAAGAAAGCTTTTCAAATGCCATTCCTGCTAGTGTTTTGATGTTGAATCATTAAAGTTATCTTTAGGCTCTACCCACCCACTTTGACCCCCACCCACCCACTCAAGTTCTGGTCACAGCTTCACTTTTCCTTTGTTGTGTATGCTCCAACCTTGCTGGCCTTCTCTGAGTGTGTCAGGCTTGTTCCTGCTAGGAGGCATTTGCCTTCACTGCTGCTTCTGCAAAGGATGTTCTTGCAACTCATTGTTGCATGTCTGGCTCCCTAGAGGGGCCTTCTCCAAACCCTCAATGTGAGGGCACCCCAGCAACTCTCATTCACAGTGTTCTGCTTTTATTCTCTTCAGAGCATTCATCACTCACTACCTAAAACTTCTGTGATTGGTTTAGTTTGCTGTTCGTTCCAATAAAAATAGAAGCTCCATGAGATCAGGGACCTTTTATTTTTTATTTTTTTATTTTTTTTAATTTTTATTTATTTATAATAGTCACACACAGAGAGAGAGAGGCAGAGACATAGGCAGAGGGAGAAGTAGGCTCCATGCACTGGGAGCCCGATGTGGGATTCGATCCCGGGTCTCCAGGATCGCGCCCTGGGCCAAAGGCAGGCGCTAAACCGCTGCGCCACCCAGGGATCCCAATCAGGGACCTTTTAAACTGTGATCATCGCTGCACTGGCAACATACCTTGGCACACAGTAGGTGCATAATACATTTTGCTGAATGATTGAATGAACAAGCAAAATAAATCAATCATAAGGTACATGTTTAAGATCATAGAATCTTAGAGCAGGCAAAAGAACTAAATGTTGACATCATCTAGCCACTTAAGTACCAGAAATATATGGTGAACTCCAGAATTTAAAACACCATTTTGGGGAAGGATCTCAGAAGCCTCTGCAACAGAGAGATAATTGATTAATTAATTCTCTCAGCCAACAGTTGTCGGGTGAGAAACACTATTGAGAATAGTTTTCTCAATACAATGTATGTTAAGCTCATTGGTCTCCCCACCATTTATACCAAGAGATGGCAAAATACTCTGCCAAGGACCAGATAATAAAAATTACAAATGGTGGGAAAGACAGACATGGTCTTTGCCATGACGACTCTTAGACTGATATGGAGGAAAAAGGGAAAGAAGGAACAAACCCTGCAATGTGTTGGGGGAAACATTACTCCCCACACCCAGTGCACTAACGAACACCGCCAGAGTCTCAGAGATAAAGGAAATTATACAGCTATCTGAAGCACAGAATATAAAATATGAAAGTGAAGGAAATAGGTAGTGTCAATTCTGAACTACCTATCAGTTCCATTGTTCTGTGACTTGGAAAAACACAAAGCTATCAAAATAGAAACTAAAATAAAAATGAATTCTCAGTGCCATCTCTCGGAGAAACTTCTCACCACCACAGCTGAGTAGGACCCTTACCACTCAGGAGCTCAACACAATCATGATTCCCCCAGAATTCACAAGGGCCAAATGAAAAATCCTATCTACAAGACAAACAACCTAGACTAGAATTTTATTCTTCTGAAAATGATTATTAAGGAGTTCCTAGGGAAAAGAAGATAAACCGAACTGTGTAAAAGAAAGTTTTATCATTAAGAAGGTGTAGCAAACCCTCAGTCAGCACTATTGAAGTGGCAAATTTCTAGGGACCCACGTGTAAAAAGTATTATGCAATAGATAATTACACTCTAGTGGTTGTAACTTAATCATAACACAATTAGTGGCAGGAAAAAAATTTTTTTTAAGTATTTCACGCAAGCCTTAAAATCTGCCAACTTAAACAAATCTTGCTCATTGGCACATATCATAAGCAGAATCTTAATCATAATACAGTCTTGATTTCAGTCCCCCTTGGAAACTAAGTATGGCCTCTTAATTATTATCAATGACTCAGGGGATAGAATGGGTAAGTTTGGCTGCAGCACCTACCAAAAATTGTATATTTATAATAAATTTAGAAACTGATGGTTAATCTAGATTATTCTGGACAAATGTGCTTGACTTTTCTGAGGCTATAAATGGAAAAGAGAAGTATATTACTGCTGCAGTTATTCAAGTCTCAAGAGAATTTCATTTTCTAATTGAATGTTAAAAAATGTTTCATCCACCCTATAAATCCAGGAGTCATTGGCCTTGGTTTAGGGAGCCACGAATCCAAAATAAACAAAAAAGAACAGTTTCGTCTCTCTGGCTCTGTCTGTATAATACCAAATTGACTATCAGCTTCAAAAATAATCAGTCAATTTTATGAAAAAAGTCAAGCTGCTCTTAGCTCTACAGACACAGGAACTGAAGATTGAGCAAATCTTTTCCACCAGTGTTAGGTCATGTGTATGCTTTCCATAGAGCTTTTTGAATTTCAAAGGCCTAAATCATAACATCACAGATCAACCTAGGATAGCATACTCAATTCTTTATGCTCAGAATAGTCAATACAATGTATTTTAAGCTCATTGGTCTCTCCACCATTTATACCAGGGGATGGCAAATACTCTGCCAAGGACCAGATAATAAAAATTTAGATTTTGAGGGCCACATATGATCTGTCACATATTTTTCTTTTTTTGATTGTGTGTGGGTTGGGGGGAAGGGGGTTGCTGCTGTTGTTAGTTTTTACAGCCGTCTAAAAGTGCAAAAAACTAAACCTTGCCCATTAGCCATATAAAAACAGGCCACAGGCCAGAGTTTACTAACCTGTGCCTTTTACCCAACATCAACAGGTATTAGGTATGTATAGTCCAAATAAAGAGTGAAATAAATGACTTTTCCTTTTGTTTTCAAGATTATCCCTATAGGAAATTTTACTTGGTTATTATAGCAGGGATAAAGGGATAATTTTTAAAAATATAGCACACTCGTATCTTTTCTAATTGAAGTAGCTTTTCTAGTTGAAGTAGCATTCACTGGTATAAAGAATAAGCCTCCAAATCTTAACTAGAAAAGACAAGTTTATTTTTTTACCCCATAGGAAGATGAGCAGGGATTATGTCCTACATATAGTCATGCAGGAACCCAAGCTGACAGAGGATCAACCAGTATTAATACAAGGCTCCCAAGGTCAGCATTAACTATGCTAACATCATCCAGCGAGTGACAGGGAGCAAGAAGGAGCACAGAGTAACTACACTCTTCTATAAACTGTATCAACCTAGAATTGACACACCAATTTCCTTTCATATTTTATTGGTTAGAACCAGTCACATGGCCACACTTAAATGCAAGGATAAGTGATACACATGGATGGTTTTCCAGCAAAAACCCTACACTACAGAATGTGAGCAAAAATCTTAGCGGAGCTAGATTTTTCTGCCCCACTTGGGACTCCCAACTGCTTCCAATTGCCCCAAGAATCACTGCCCTTCAACATATTATAGCCAAAATATTTGCAAATGCTTCCAGGAATAGGCACAAAGGCCAAGAATAAGGAAGCCATTGTTCACTATCTGTTTGATCCAAGCAGACTTCCATAGATCCATAGTTCAATAGTATTCCCAAAAGCAAGGCTTTCCTGAAAACTCAGAAAGCTGGATTTTTACATGATACACAACAAAACATGAAGATGTGACCACAGAGTAAATGTAGAGCAGGAAGGAGCTAGGATATGATATAAAGAATGTTTCTTCCCCATAAGTGAAGGGAAATCCTCTTCCAGATTAAAGATGGGAAGTGGGTTGAAAAACCCAGAGGGGTTTAGCAGAAACAAAACAAGGGTTAAATGCTGCTTCTGTTTTCGACTGAGCTCTGGCATTTGGCCTAGAGCTGGGAGGCATGCCAACCTGAGGCAGCAGGGGTGGAACTGAAGGAAGGTGTGAAGGGTGGGACAGAGAGATGGACTGAGGAGGTCCTCCCATGACTCCATTGGCCATCTGTTTGTGGCTTTCAGCATATTCACTAGTTTCCACACACCCCAGGGAGGGATAAATATGAGCTACAAATCTACTGAATGCCAACAAAGAAGCTGTAGAGTCTATGAAACCGGATCTTCAGTAGCGGCTATCAGGCCCTATCATGGGCCAACAAGGAGTAGTTTCCTTACCAACAGTGGCCAGCAAGGATCCAGACACTCCTGCCCTAACCAGAGATACCACTCCCCTGCAGGAGAATGGACCATAGCTTTTCCCAGCACCCGGTGGCATACAGAGAAAGAAGAGAGAAGGATGGAAGTGAGGTAGCGAAGCCTGCAATAGCGAGTCCCCCCCTCCCACTGCCATCCAGAGTCAGGAAGCTTCAAACTGGGCATTTGACTGCAAATTCAACTAAATTGAATAGAATATTCTAGAATGCCATAAAGTAATTATGCTCTAGGCAGCTTCAGGGAACCTAAAGACAAAATGGAGCTGAGTTACAGAAAATGAAAAAGTTATAGTTCTGTGCCCCTGAGTGGTGATGCATGAATTTATACCTGATCCACTATGTTTATTTTGTTAAACTGTCTTGTTCCCCCTCAAGCTGAAGGCAATGTGGCAAAATACATTCACCAACTACAGGAAAGAGTATCCTGAGTACGATCTCACGATGTTAGATATGAAAGCATTTTTCACGGAAGAGTGAGACTTGTGCAGTTGTAATAAACACGAGCTTCAGATCACAGCCGTGGCCATATGCCAGCCACGGGGCCTTGAGCTGCTCACGTAGATGTTGTGCCCTTGGCTTCTTCCCTTACAGAACACAAACAACCTGTACTTCACAAGGTTGCTGTCAGTTGAGTAAGGATGTGTATGTAACACACTTACTGCAGGACTTGGCCACAGAATAAACGCTCAAAAGAGGATCACTAGGGCCAGGCCAGCCCCCACATTTTCAGATAAGGAAATACAGAGCCAACAGGTTCAGTGGTTCACCAAAAAAAAAAAAAAAAATCTAATATTAAATCATTAATTATATTATTCAGATTTAACAGAGTATGTGTTTTCAGAAAGTAGGTCAGAGCCCTATGTCATAATTGTTTTATTTTTACTGTCAGGACCCTTCCTTTGGGCAGGAAATTCAATTCCTAACCACTAACTGGCAAAGAGAGACAATGAGAGCATACAGATCCCATGGATGTGCTCCAAGTTTAAGGCCAAGATAAACCTTTAACACTGTATCTGATATAGAAGGATTTCTTTCAAAAATGAACAAACAAAAAAGTACTTTTGTTGAGAATCTGGAAGTTTTGCTATTGATTACACTAAGTATGAATGAGCTGAACATTCAAGGTCAAATTAGTTTTCAGTCCTTGGAAAAACTGCACATTAAACACTAGTGGTGGCAGCATGCAGTGGTAGATGGCGCAAGTAGTGATAGCGAACACGTATTACCAAGCATCTTCTATGTGACAGAACTGTGGGAAGCAGTTCACCACATATAAGCTCATTTTGTACTTAAAACAACTCTATCCCTGTCCCGTTACCATGTCCATTTTCAGATGAGAAGCTCTGAGAGGTAGCCAACTTACACAGCTGACGAGAAGCCAGGCTTTCCACCAGGAACTCACTCAGGGCCAGTCTTGATTTCCTTTTCGTTCAGCTTCCAGGCAATTGTATCTGTACTTCCTAAATGCAGAAAATAGTGACAGTGCCCTTGCCATCTCCTTCAAAACCCTTATGATTTGGCACCGGGGGGGCGCTTGGTCAGTTGAGCACCTCACTCTTGGTTTTGTCTCAGGTCACGATTTCAGGGTTGTGAGATCCAGCCCCACATCAGGCTTCATGCCCAGTAAGATTCTCTCTCCCTCTCCCTCGGCCCCTCTCCCCACTTGTGCATGCAGTGCACATGCTCTCTCTAAAATAAATAAATCTTATTAAAAGTGCATTCTGTTTTTTCTTTTGAGGTATCATCTATTCTATCTTTTATTAATGCTTATTGCTGGATGAACAAAGATGAACTATAACCACCTCTACATGGTAAAAACATGGTCACCCTTGTCCATGCTGTCCATGAAGTCCAACCCCCTGATAAGTAATGTGGCCACAGTCGCACAGCCTGGGCATAGCAATGGAGCCAGAGACCCAAGCTGTCACTCTATCGTCAAAGGCCTCAGGCTTGACCACTGTTTCTTAGTTGTATTTGTAGCTGTGGCAGCAGCAGCAATAAGAGAAATTCACAGAACTCATCCTAACTTGGGACTCTTTGGCAAATCAATTTCTCTGAAATCTCTGTTTGCTCATCGGCAAAATGAGACTTAAAACCCCTGAAGACCTTGACCTTACAAAGACTCAGTATGGAATGTTTGTGAAAATGTCATGGCATGGAAAGGATGGATTGTCCCAAATGCCAGGCAAAGTACCAAACCCATTAAGATGGATCGCCAAACAGACATCAGGGAGGGATGATATTATCTTCCTGATGCAGGACGTTATCTCCTGATGCAAGATTAAAATAAGAGGCTCTTGACTAAGAGTCTCTATATTAAACACATAATTGACCTAGTTCTTGAAGTGCTCTTAAAACATCATTTCCTTTGGTTCAGATACTGGGAAATATTCTTCAAGGTGACAAAGTGCAGGTAATGATGCCAATCCCCTTTCTATTACTCAGAGCCTTTGTTTTTCATTTTCTCTCTTCGTCATGAAATCATTTTTCTTTTCTCCATTCGTTCTCAATTGTTGGATGATGAGCTTTTGTCAACGATGACCTACAACCACCTCTTAGTAGTAAAAACAGGATTGCCCTTCTCTACAGTGGATCAACCTCTCATCCTCTAGAACATTTTCCTCTCAGCATCTGTCAAGTGCCCCTACCCTTCTTAGGATGGACATCCGTAGTAGCTCTTGGGATGAGGTTGAATGGAAAGAAATTAATCAGTCCTAGACCTTAAAACTGGAAGAATTCTTAGCTCTCACCAGCCTTACCGTCTCAATTCACATTCAGCGGACAGGGAATTTTTAACATGCACTAAGCTAAGGTTTCATGACATTAACTCATTTAATTTCACATAATCCTTACAAAAATTCTGTAAGATCTCGATTTTAGAGAAAATGAAACAAAACGTGGAGATGCTAGGTGCTTGCCAAATAGCCGAGCAGTAGCAACAGGGCACCTACCCTGAAGAGCTTTCTCTCCTAGGTCAGGGAACCAATTGTTCAAATGCAGACCAACAATGGTGCACTGTCCATAAAATCCATAGCACGTTGCCCAGAACAATGAACCAACAACAGGCTGAAAATTAAATTAACACTAAGACTAAATGCCGAGGGTTAACATTCTTCAAAAGGAAAATTCTAATGTAAAGAAAAAAACATCCAAACAATCCTTGTGCCGTGAACGGTTTACATAATGGTTGTGCTTCATTTCTGACAGTGAAGGCTGGTAAGAAATGTTTCTCTCCAGATTTTCTTAAAAAAGAATTCACCCAAAGTTGGATGTTCTTGTTTCGATGGTGCGAAAGATGAGAACAGAGAACAGAGACTGATAAATAATTTATGAACAAGACTGCTTCACTGATCAGATTGGGTGATGAAAACTTCTTTGAAAACCCATGAGAAGCATTCTTAACGGAAATTATTTGCACTTCTCTTGGGTCGTAGGCGTCTTTTTTTTTTTCTCTCTCTCTCTCTCCCCCTGCTATTAGTTTGATTTTGGCTTGACAGTCACCACTGTGCAGAAATGTAGCAGCAAACACAATGAAAAGCCTTTCCACATGATTATTTTCGAAAGTAATAAGACATGTGTGACCTGGAAAATCAGCCCCTCCAACGCGTCAGGTAAGGAGCGTGGATGATTGTATTTTTAAAAACTGCCTCCAGCTTTGCACGGTGGAGGAGCCTAGAAGCAAAACTCCGGGAGTTTAGGGTGGACATTTGCTGCCATCTACTGGTCCACGGTGGAAGAGCAACGGGCGCTTCTGGATTCTCTCAAGACCAAAAGTGGGGGGTGGAGGGGAAATAGTCTTTTTATTAGGTAAGAAATTCCCAGCGGAGAGGGATTTCTACCACCAGTCAGGGAGCCAAATGTAACTTGTGCTAAAAACCAATTAATAGCAGCCCTCGCCCATAATCTAGGGGTTTTACCAATAAAAAGAGATGCCACTCTCCCCTTGTTTCTTCAGCCCTGGTATGTCTGAATGAGCCTCAATTCACTTTCATCCCCATGGAAGCTGGATGAGATCCATAATAGTTTGGCTCCTCCGATGGAGGCTTTGGTTGTCACAGCAAATTAATCATTCCTACCTGGCGGAAACTTCAGGAAAGTTACCTAACCCCTCTGAACCTTAGGGTTCCATTTATAGAAAATGGGAGACAATTGCGTTCACTTCATAGTGTCATTGCTCGTCTCTTATTCAAGGGTCATTCACCGAGATGCTGGCATGAGGATTAAATGTGATCATATGCACAGAGTTGCCCGCAAAATGCCTGAGGTACAAGCTCTCAATAAAGGCTAGCTCTTACCCCTGTTTAACATTATCATTGCTTACTTTCCTTCATGTGAGAATGATCAACAACTCCAGTTTGTGGTATCGAAGGGGGAAACTTCTCAGAACAACCTTCCTGGGTCATAAGCTTCTCTGAGAAATTAGAGATCCACTTTTTTTGTGCCCCGGGGAAGACCATGACAAGAACGAAACGTGGCAACCCTAAAAGCGAAAGACAGCTGCACACATCAGAGCATTTCTGCACTGATTCAGTCCAGATGAATAGCAGAATATATGCTAATTCCAGTTCAGTTTTCATAACAACCTGAAAGATGGGGAAATTATTTTCTAAGGCCGAGAATTTGGAAGAATGGATGTATATGGAGATTTTAAATGATTAGACTCAGATCATTTCTTTAGTCCCTTATATTTGTTTTATGAGCGACACTTATGATTTGGGTAGATATGCAGATCCTGGAGAACTTAAAGTTATGTTCTTAGGAGGGAGAAGGTAAATAGAAATAGGGAAAGGACCACTTCCTATTTATGTCAATAGAAGATACCTGCAAGCATGTGATAGTCTTAAGCAATTACTTTCTTAGCCTTATAATCATAACCATTAAGAAGATTTCGGAAAATAATCATGCCATATACATAAGTCTTCTGACATGTCCCCTATGAATATATTTTAATAAGCTTCAGGAATTTCTTGAAAAGGTTAATAATTGTGCAGGATGCTGTTTTAGTCACAAAATTAATCCCAAATCTATAGCCAGTCCCTACCTCTTAAGCACTTCATTTAGATCAGAGACCACGTCATTGCTCAAAAACTTAAGGAGTGGAGAGAAAAATAGTGGCATACAGTGGAGAAGTATATAACGAAGTAGATTTAAGGACAGATTCTGAAACTGTGCTACTGGGTTTCGGATCCCAGCTCTGCCATGTACTGGATGTATGAATCATGGGCAAGCTAAAATGTCTCTGTTCCCATTTTTCCTCACCTATAAAGTAAGGGTAAAAACGATGCCTCATTTATGAAGCTGTTTTGAGGATTAAGTGAATTTAATACATGCAAATCCCTTAGAATAGTGCCTCATGTGTAGTAAGCACCACAGGTTGGTTATTATTGCAGAAGCAAAGAATATTTGGAATAAAAAATTCTATAAGAGAAGAGAAAAGGAAGGGAAGGGAAGGGAAGGGAAGGGAAGGGAAGGGAAGGGAAGGGAAGAGAAGAGAAGGGAAAGGAAGGGAGAAGGAAAAGGGGAAGAGAGAAAGAGGAGGAGGAGGAGAAAGAGAAAGAGACTTTAGAATTTTTCTTTATGCCGGTGATTTCCAAAGCTTCTTTTTTTCCTTTTTTTAGCAGTAGAATTATGTTTCAAAAATAAAACCATACCAAGTCCAAATATATAAAAGATGAAAGCAGAACTGAACTGCCTGGAGCAGGTGGCAGCCAGGCCATCCAGACATCCCTTGAAAGACTCTTGAGATTCCACGGAAGAACCAAGGGAAGCCCCAGAAAACTAAAAACAGTGAGAAAAACCATTGATATTTGCCATTTGTGTTTCCCAGCACAAACCTTTTTGGGAATAAGCTTCACCTGAGCAAACAAAACCAGAAACACCAACGGAGAAAGCTGTAGAACCTCTCCTTGTGCCCAAGCAGGCATCCCACTGCAGGAACTGCTTCTTAGATTATGCGTACTGAAAAAACTACATGTAGACAGCACTGTGAGCTCCAAGAAAGTTGCAATGTCAAGTTCCCCTACTCGGGAACAGTGGTTAGGTATCAGCTCTTCATCTCATGGATCTCCATGGCCTCAGAGAGTAATGAGACAAATGGAAGGTTATTGAACATTTCACGATAAAGTAAAACAATCCAATTCAGGGAATTAGGATACATTCCATAGGTCTTGGGATTGAGTGTCATTCCGTTAATAAAGCCTCAGCTATGTGCAGGGAAGTTGGGTCTGATATCCAACCAACAATACATGTCTTGGGATGACAAACTCAGTCCCCAATCAATTGTTCTTCCTTATGTGTATTACAGTCTTAAGAAGACAATGCTTCTGCTCACTCTAAAGCTAGTGGTGCTGGTGATGCCCTCTAAAATGGGTGGCTTTGAACTTCAGCCAGCAGCACCGATGTTGCTTCTTGAACATGTCTGTCCAAAGAGACATTTCTTCTAAATGAAAGCATTTGGTGAAGAATTATTTTAGTTTCAGCACTTAAGTGAATATTTAGTTTCAATTCTACTTTTGAATATCACTATATTAAGTGGTTTCTCGTGTATGTTTTATTTCTTAAGTTTTTAAGGATCAAAAATCTTTTTTTTTTTGCCTTTTTTATTATTGAAATATTTGTTGGCCTACCATGTTATATTAGCTTCAGGTGTATGACATAGTGAGTCAACTAATCTATATATTACTCAGTGCTCATCACGGTAAGTATAGTGACCATTTGTCAACCATACATCATTTTTTATAATATCTATTAAAGATGAGTCTCAACTTCAGATGTTCATTTTCCTAGTTTGTTCAATATAGAGACTATCTGGAAGTTTTAGAGTATATTCCATCCTATATTTCTGTTTTATTGGGGCCTCAAAAAGTTTTTCTAATTGTACATGTTCTATTATATCACTTGACATTGGTGATGCTTTTCTAAAAGCTTTCTAATTATTCTTCCTTTTTAATACATCCCAAAGGTTGAATCTTCTTTAAAAACATGCTTTTGTAGCTAGAATAGTTGAGTTTTTTAGAAAAGACTACTCTGTCATCTGCCAGAATGTTTCTATAACACATACTCAAATCCTCAAAACTTATCAGTGCTACTATGTCAGTCCAGTGGTTTTCTATTTGCTCTCTAAAAAGGTAAATGGTATATGAAATAATCTCTGAACCTCTCACATAAGATGATGAGGTAGAAGGATAAAAATGGGATGGTTGGCTGGCTGAATGTAGCCTTACAAAGAGTAGACCAGTAATATGAAATCTAAGATTCCCTCCACCCTATTCAGCATATGTGGATATGAATCAATAGGCCTGGGAGAAAAATATTGACTTTGATTCTTTTTGTTTGTTTGTTCATTTGAAGTTTTTATTTAAACTCCAGTTAGTTAACATACAGTGTAATATTAGTTTCAATATAGGTCTTCAAGACTTCCATACATCACACGGTGCTCATCACAACAAGTGCACTCCTTCATCCCCTATAAACTCATCCTCCTACCCACCTTCCCAGTGGTAACCATCAGTTTGTTCTCTATAGTTGAGTGTGTTCCTTGGTTTGCCTCTCTCTCTCTTTTTGCTCATTTGTTTTGTGTCTTAAACTCCACGTATGAGGGACATCATATGGTATTTGTCTTTCTCTGACTGACTTTGATTCTTGTAGTGACAATTCATCACTTATTTTGGCTACAAAGCATCAGAACCCTTTTTATGTTTGGAGAATTCCACAGTTTATCATTTTGGGTGGACAGCAAAGACCACCATTAGAAAATAGAAATGAGAGCTGATTGTTTTCATAGCATCCCTTCCTCCTCAGACTCAGAAGGTGACGAGCTCTTCCAATCAGAGTTACCCATCCTCGACTTGGCCCCCATGGCTAGTGATACCAGAGAGCAGGGATGAAGAGTTCCCTTTTTGCTTGTGGCAGCAGGGTTGCAGTGGATGCAGGATTGAACATCTGACCCATAATTAGCAATCATGCCAATTCTAGAATCTGATGGCCAGCAGCAGGAGCAGCAGTTTACTCATCAGATGTGTTCTAAGCCATGCCTTTTTCAAAGTTTATTCGAGGGTTTATTCTTCTGCTCTCCCAGTAGATCTATGAGGCACATGATAAGTTTAAACTCCATTTCCCTAGTCTACTAGACTCAGCTTCCCTTGCTTACAACCAAGAACTATGAATTAATAACTCAAGACCTTCAAACTACAGAAGTTAAGCATTTACTTACATATCCACCCCAATGTTTGGAACTTAGTTTTACCTAACCAACACCATTTAGCTCCTTACATATTAGAGCTCAGTCTTCCTTTTTAAAATACCACATACACAAATAGCACAATGCCATCTACCTATGATGTGTACCAAATCGAAATTGGTCAACTGATTGAATAATTGGTAAAGACAAAAAAGGAGGAAAATAATAATAATAGTAATAATAATAATAATATTAATAATATAAATTCCCTGTTCTCTCTTTACCATGTCATTCATGGAGATGTTTTAAGGTCATTTTCAACCATTTGGCAAAAATAGAAGGTAAGTAACTGCTTTAAAATAAGGTCAACTAAGCCCACAACTGGCTATGATTATCAGTCTTCCTCAGAGTTTTCAGACTAAAAGTTAAATATTCAAAAAGAAACTAACATAGCAATTTATGTATAGCACAGTGCATTCGTAAAAATCTGTTGTTCACACAAAAAGTCTAGATGTCTTTGATTTTCACCACCAACATTATGTTTTCTGAGGCTCCAAATATGAAAATGAAAACACTCACGTTAGGTCACCTAAAAGTCACTGGAAAGAAATCCCCCAAATAAGGAGCATCTTGCAAAACAGAAAGAGGAGAAGCCCCAGACTACAAAGTTTAATAAAATTAAACTTAGCAAAAGTATGATTTTAATGTTATCTTCAAATAAAATCCATCAAATATTTAATTTTATTTATTTATTTTTTTTTTTTTTTTATTCCTGATAGACATAGAGAGAGAGAGAGGCAGAGACACAGGCAGAAGGAGAAGCAGGCTCCATGCTGGGAGCCTGACGCGGGACTCGATCCCGGGACTCCAGGATCGCGCCCTGGGCCGAAGGCAGGCGCCAAACCGCTGAGCCACCCAGGGATCCCCAAATCCATCAAATATTGAATCAAGAATTGGGGAGTGTCAAAGGGTCTAGTTGGAGGAATTCAACAAGTATTTGTTCAATAAATGAATAAATTACATTAATTTTCAAAATATTCCATAAATAATAGTACTAAGGTGAGGGCCAAATGCAGATAAATAACCTTCTGTACCCTTCCTGTGAAATTTCACCAGCCGTCTTATTCCTTTACATTCACAGTCTTTCTCTCCTCTTCCCATCCCCAAATATTTAGTAGTGTGTGATTTTGCAGACCCTCTGCAAATCCAAAAACTGCAACGGTTATTATCCACTGGCTTTGAAACAGGTTGCAACCTGTAGAGGGTAGATTCTCCAACACTGTTTTTTAAATTGTTCTAATTTAACCTTTGCTAATCTCTCCATCCTTCACCCTCAGATCATGACAATCATTCTGCACATATGGGACTCAACATGTTTGTTAATTTCAATTGCTATTCAGCCCCTCAGCTGAGTGTATTTGTGCAGTGAACAAACCACACAACAGTGTGCAATGGTGTTGCTCATTCTCCTCTTACTCCTGCTCTATTTTTCTTTACAATGCTGTTACTATGTAACATACTAAATTCTAGCTTATTCATTTCTTATCTGTTTCTCCCACCCAAATAGCAGCTTCAAGAGGGAATGGACTGTGACTCTTTTGTTCCTTATTATATCCCTATGCTGCAGAATAGTCTCTAGGATGTGGTAAGTGTTTAACAAATATTGGTTGAATAAGTGAATTAATTAAATTATTCTTTTAAATACTCCATAAATAATAATGTTGTGGTGAGGAGGGAATATAGACAGTCTTCTCTATTACCTTTTGAAACTGTCAACCATTTTTTTCCTTTCTGTCTGCCATTCACTCTCTTTCTCTCCTCCTCCCCATATAGCAACAATGTGATATTGCAAATCTGAAAACTGCAATGGTTTTTATCCATTGGCTTTGAAACAGGTTGCAACTTGTAGAAAGCAACTTATCTTTATCTGTATTAAAACCAGTTTACTCTGCCTTTCAAAAGTGGCTTGCAAATGTCTCTCTTGTGCTGGGGCTGTGGAGCCATAGGCTGAATGGGGTATGGTCTGTGAAGGTTCATTCAGTTCTGTGAACTAACTGGATCACAGTGAAGAGAGCAAGCCCCACCTCCCACAGTCAACCAAACAATGATAAATGTTACATTTTATTTTCCAAAGCATCATCTTTCAAGAAAGCAGTCAAACAAGTAAAAATTGGATATATCAGCATAAATAATACTTTATCTCCACTTGTCACTGATACTTGCTGCTGACAAATTGGTATAAATATTTGAGGTGCTAAAAAAAATGTGGAGTCATTGTGCTGAAACCAGTGAATCCATTTCCGAAGAGTTGAAATGAGTTTGGTCTTAATGTGAGGATAGACACTATCACATAGAGATGAGGCTTTCCACATCTGTCATCATGGTTCCAAACTTCTGTGGGAGAGGGAGAAGAATAGATAATAATGAGATCACAGTCAGAGTCCAAAAGAGACATCACATACTGATGTCTTTCACCTCTCCCTGGAGCAAACTTCTTCCATGTTGCTCAGTTAGACTCCTCTTTATATTAAACATCTCAAAGATAGACTTTATTTTGATTTCATGTAGCTATTAAAGGTATTACATTAAGTATTTGTTAAGAAATAATACCTTATTGCTTTTTAAATAATGTTTTAAAGAATACGTTTTGATATTAGTAAGTTGGTTCATGTTAATAGTAAGCCCTAGGTTGGTAAGAACAAAATTAAAGATAACATACAGAAGCAAATTACAGACAGGTTTCTTCCAGGTTTCTTGTTCTTTTGAATCCAGGATTTTGGATTTAGCTCCCAGGAGAAGACCTCTGATTTGCAGAATTATAGAAGATTCTCTGAGAAGGAGCTCTTCATAAATAAGAAGCTTTGTGGTCAGAAAGATCTAGGTTCTGGTCCTACCTCATAACAGGACATAACAGGACAGGATAATGTGACTATTTTGTGCTTCAGTTTTCTGAAGAGAAGATTCTCTGAGAAGGAGCTCTTCATAAATAAGAAGCTTTGTGGTCAGAAAGATCTAGGTTCTGGTCCTACCTCATAACAGGACATAACAGGACAGGATAATGTGACTATTTTGTGCTTCAGTTTTCTAATCTGACAAATGGAGGGAAATGATACTCTTTTAGTAGTTTGTTTTAAGAAATAAGTAGGGTAGTCTATGACCATACCACCCTGGATGTACTGATCTCGTCTGATCTCAGAAGCTAAGTAGGGTTGGTCCTGGTTAGTATGTGGATGGGAGAAATAAATGGGGTAAAAATTTAAAAACACAATATATAGCACATAGTAAGCATTCAACAAACATTAGCTATTACAAATATTGTTGTTTTTATACCTCCAAAACCTATGCCAGACTGCCCCAGGCTCTCTATGGTTATTTTGCTGCTGCTTTAAGATCTGAGTCATATGAAATTTGACTCTAATTCAGCTGTATTTCCTAAATTAACCATCTTATGTAATTAGCATCTCCTGATTTGTGTGTCTGAGTGTTTTTTTTCCCATAATTATCTTTTCTTTTCCCTCTTAAACAACATTGCCACCCACGTAGTTTTTCAAATTATAGCTTTCATAGCCTTAGCTTATAAAACTGCTCAAATGGCCATCACTTTTTTTTTTCCTTTTTCTATCACAGTACATTAAAAAAAGAAGAAAAAAAAACCTTGAGGAGCAGCACTCTGTTCCTCAAATCTATATAAAGGTCCATCCTGGACAAAAGGGGTAAAGAACCAGTTTGACGTGGGTTTTGCCCCAACAGTGAAATGATCCCACTTCCCTCTCTCACTCCCAGCTACTTCCTCAATTTTTCTCAATCAGAGCTTTGTGACTAATGGTATGTACTAATTTTAAAATTCATGCTGACCTTTGAATTAAACAAAGGTGAAACAGATATGCCTCCAAGCTACTCATTCTCCAACCATGAACACTGAGGCCCACTAGGTACTCTGTGAGATTTAGAGACCAATTTGGATTATAGAATATGAGATGCCAAAAACTCAGAAATGAATTTAGCTCATTCTTCCATAACCCTATGGGGTTCCTGCCAGGTTTGTACTGGCAGGTGGGGCATAAAAGAAGGGGAAAATTGCAAGGCAAAGGGAAACTTTCTTCATAACAGAAATTTACATTCATAATTAGTCCCAAAGAGCAGACATGGCAAGCACAAAACAGTACTATGGTTTCACTTTGTTTTTTGCATCATCCTTTCCTTTCTCTGCTTCAATCCAACTTAATTTTAAGAAAATAAAATCTTAGCACTGAAATTTAGAAAGAAAATGTATTTTGCTTCAAAAGAAAATCAGTGAGATCACTCATTCTTTCATCAGTTGTATAGATATCCCACTGAGTAACAAGTTTAATGGATGACACAAGAATGTTTCAGCAGATAGATTATCCTACAACAGTACCATGTCTAGTGCACATTAACATAACTTTTTCAAGCTGTGAAATTAATGAAGAGCCTCAAAGTTCCCTGACTCCATGTATTTTTTAAGATGACCCTTAAAAGAAGACTCCACACACAGCTCTTCTCTCTTGTGTGGTAGTTAGGCCTTATCATTTAGCAGCTGCTATTTTCCCTATGGGGGATTAAGAAAAGCTGCTGTCTCAATCTCTTGGACTGAGAGTGACCATCCACTTTAATGAAACCAACCAGCATGAATGTCAAAGTCCCCTTTTATCCTTCTATATACTACAAATGAATTACTAAACCCATGAACCTGCTTGAAGTTGGGAAATTTTAAGTCTTTAAGTTATAAGAGCTAGAAATATTTTTCATAAAACTTTTACTGAAATTTTAGCATACAATCTGGGACTGAATAATCATGTCAGAGAAATTATCTCATGTAATGATTTCAGAATCCTCTGAGAAAGGTCCTGAGACTGCCCCATTTGCTCAAGTGAGACATATGAGTCTTGGGAGTTATATTTCAATGTTAAGTATTTTTCAAAATAAATGAGGAAAACTGTAATCAGATCTGATTCCAAAGCCCATTTGTTTCCCTTCATTACTGAGCAAAATTCGTAAAAATAAAAATAATTGAACGTGTAGAGATTGACTCATTATCAGTTAAAAGAGTATAGCAATAAAAAGTATCCACAAATATTTCTAAGGTGCAAACAGCAAGAGGACAATTAATGTGAAGAAAAGGAATGATGGAGATGTGATGGAATGAAATCAGACAATGATGAAGTCTCTGTATCAACTGCCCCATCCCTTCCTGTGTGAAAAATAACCATGCTGAGAACAGAATAAAGGACTCTTTGTTTCCATATGCAGAAGACAAAGCATCTGAAGCTGAGTGTTGTAGCTGCCACTGTCTTCCTGTTTCCCTGCTTGAGGGTCCAATTAAAATAGAAAAAGTCTGGAGTTTGTGTTTTTCCGTTACCAATAGCTATATATTATTCACTTTGATTTCTCTAGGTATAAAGACAGTTGGGCTTATGGGAGGAAAGAAGCAAAGAGACCAGTGACTGCCATCTGCTCAGATCATAAGGGCAGCCTGTCAACAGAGTGCTTAATAAAGCCATTTCTTTCAAGAATACTTATCAACTATAGGGGCTACAGGCCACTGAACCCTGTGCAGAGTCAGCGATGGAGTTCCTTTACACCCCTCCCTCTAGGCAAATATCAGTGTCACAGTTTCCAGTGTTATCCACAAGACGCTAAACACCTGTTATTAAAAGGAAATAATTCCATCAAATAGCTGGAGACTTTGAAGTGTCTAAGCACTAAGTGAATATACAAATAAGTCAATATTTGTGTCATTCAATTGATTGTAAAATACTAATCAAATGTAAGGTGGTGGGCAGCCCGGGTGGCTCAGTGGTTTAGTGCCCCCTTCAGCCCAGGGTGTGATCCTGGAGTCCCAGGACCGAGTCCCACATTGGGCTCCCTGCATGGAGCCTGCTTCTCCACCTGCCTGTGTCTCTGCCTCTCTCTCTCTCTCTCTCTCTCAAATAAATAAATAAAATCTTTAAAAAAAAACGTAAGGTAGTATTAGGTAGGATACAGGTTGCTCTTATGTATTACATTGTGACATGTTCTCAACAACTGGATGACAGTTGTGTTGATACTTTGTATTGCATTGATAGTTTTCAAATAACAATACGGTCTCTCAAAAATTTTCTCAAAAGTCCTAAGAGTAGGAAGTATTATAGACTACATACAAATGTGGCTCTTTTTATTCCCATTCCAGCAATTTCTTCACTGTATCATAGATCTCTCATTTTGGTTATTTTTTATTGTTACATGGATATCTTCAAGAACAATTTTCCTTGAAGGAGGGAGACAGAATATGCCACCTCAAAATCTGCTACTTTGAGCTGACCACAATTTAGAAGAAGCAGATACCAGAAAAACTCTTGTCCTCTACCTATTTGCCTAAAACAGGACATAAGTCTGTAAAGGTGCCCCCCTCTCCTCTCTACTAGGAAGGACAGAAGTTAATCACCGGAGACAAGTCTAGATCCTCATCAGCCCAAAGAGGGTACTGGAAGGATCTGCATAACAACCTTTATTAATTAGCCCTTAACTTCCATTAGTTACCCTCCATATATTTCCCTTCCCACAGTTTGCTGCCTTTGGAAGCCTAAAATCCTTTTCTTTTGTCTTGCCAATTCTCTATAAATTTATTGTTCTTGTTAAGATGCTGTATAAGCCCAAGTTCTAACCATTTCTTTGAGTTATTCATCATGGAGTTTTCTCCCATGTGATGGATGCTGCACATGTTAATAAACTGTGTGTTTTTCTCTTATTAATCTCCCCTCTTTCTGTCAGTCTACTTTGCACGGCCCCAGCTAGTGAACACAAAATAGGTGGAGGGAAAAGAAAATGTTTCCTTTCCTACTTTGGCACAGTTTATATCGGGAATATTGAAATAATCTCCCTGACATATTTTCTGGTGTTAGTTTATTAATTAAATGAGAACAACGACAACCTAAGATCTTCAGTTTTACCAGCCTACTATTTTGGAATTGGTTTGTGCAGGCTTATAAATGCCAACACATCATACCCATAGTCACTTTTTTTTCACATAATTTTTATATCTCTGACCCAAGAATTTCTTCATATCTGCCTGGAACAAATAGTTCAATTCTCCCATTCTCTCAAAATCTGAAGAATAAAAAAAAAAAAAAAAAAAAAAAAAAAAAAAAAAACCCTAATGCAAAACAATATCTTGAAGTGGAAGAACATATTCAACATCCTTGAAAACTACCACCTGACTTTCTTTAACCATAGCTCAGTGTCTTTGAATCTGCTGTTTTATGGGCCTATGATAATCTTATTGTATTAGAAACTGTCTAGAGTCTGTATACTTTATTAAAGCCAAGCCCCCTGTCTACCTTTTCTGTCCAGGTGAGAACTGACACTCTTGAAACTAGAATAACCCAAATGTCTGAGCCAGAACTCTCTTTCTTTGCAAATTACTCACATGTGTCCCAAACTGTTGGTGAGCTGGTGTTGAATGGCTCTTGGATTTCTTTGTGTAGTTAGTCCCTACACTCCAAGCCATTGACTTATGGGTAATGTGGTGTGAAGCTTGCTTTTCCAATTGGAACTCTCTTTTCAATTCCAACCTTAGTCAGTGGTGATTGAATGTCATCACCTATAGATTGATTTTTGATCCTAAAATGTCACAGAGCATTCATCTCAGAATGGTTCCCAGGAGGTGACCATCAGCATCCCAGAAACCACTACCAGCAGCATGGTTCATCAATCAATATCTGCAATATTTTCTTTAAAACTCTGAAATGAATCCAAGTTTTCCCAAACCTCAAGCCAAGTACAGATGCATGGAAAATGTTAGCAATTTTTTTTTTCTTATAATTGGCTCTGTTTCATGCATACTTTGCAAAGATTTAGGTTTTTAGGTAAATAATGTATATGGCGGTTTCATTTGGTGGCAACCAAAAAATCAGGTGAAAACATGGTAACTCTGTCCATCTTTTCTTTTCTATTCATGGATTTATTCAAATCCAGATGATTCTGAGGTATGATTTTGTACGGACAACAACAAAATGTTCAAATAACCAGAAACAGTCAGCGTTCCTGAAACTCAGTCAACTACTATTAAAAAAGTCAAAACTGCAAAACTGTGACATTCTTAATAAAAAGGAATTAAGATGATTTTTGTTCAGTTAAGCAGAAAAAGTAGTTATAAAATAAAATCATAAAAATGTATACAAATACAGATAGACATTTTATTTTACCTTAAATACACAAATAAGCATGTGCTCAGCAATCTTTCTTTCTTTGTTTTTTTTTGTTTTTGTTTTTGTTTTTGTTTTTGTTTTTGTTTTTTTCCGGCAATCTTTCATTAAGGGTCAAAACCTTTTCTATGAGGCTAACTCCAATAATTTAAATTTAACTCATCTTTCTTTCATAAAACCATATGTAGCATCATCTAAAATGCCCAGTTTTAATTTCTTTAAAGAGAAAAGGAGAATTTAAGGAAGAAAGAACAATCTGAATTAAGATCTTTCTAATTATTTTTCTCCAGTCCTTTTTTTTTAACATTTATTTTTAGACTCTATTCTTAAGTAATCTCTACACCCAGTGTGGGGCTCACACAATCCTGAAATCAAGAGTTGTATGCTCCCTTGACCGAGCCAGCCAGGCGCCCCTCTCCAGTCATTTTAAAAGCTCTTACCAACACTTCATTTGACTTAAAATGTTTTAACAATGCATTTTCATTAAGTCTTTAAGAATTATTCAACTTAGTTTTATAGAAACAAGTTTTTTCTCTAACATGATTTGTTGACTACTATAACATAAAGTAATTTATGTAATTCAAATAATGGGTGAAATTGAAATTAAAATATAGAAACAAAGACAATTGACTCTTAGTGTATAACACAAAGGTGGCAGAAACTGATACGTCTAACTTGCAGAAACATTCAGTATACTGGGGCATCAATTACATGTTCATATCTGTTAGCTGTTGCTATAATAATACTTAATAACAAATAAACACACAACCTAATGTCATACAACATCAAACATTTACATTTCTCAGTCACAAGTTTCTGGGTCCTTTGGGGTTCAGCTGAAATGGGCTCCAGGTCAGGATAAGGCATGTTCTGTGTATTTCACTCTGTATCCCAAATTAAAAGGGAGTAGCTACCTGGAACACTTATTTCATGTAAAACACTTTAGAGAGATGGAAAAAAAAATGAGTAAAGAATTATCTTTGCCCTTGAGGAGATGATGAATTATCTATGTTGAGATATAAAGAATAGTTCAGATTAGACAGTGAAAAGGAAAAAAAAAATGGTTCTTTGACTTTTAATGCCTTTATAAAACAATGGATTTACCTTCCTAAGTATGGTTCTGTAGGAACTAACAATAAAATTAGCTAATATACACTGATTATTGTTAGCAGCAAGTAATTACCCATTGCATTTTACGTGCATCCCCTCAGACCATCACACCTGATAGGTTAAGTATAAGAAAACAAGGAAATATAATTCATTCCTTAAAACTAGGACACTGTGGTGCCCTTCAATAGAAGACACTTGGATAACACCCAGTCAATAAACAGGCAACCAACTGATGAAAGAAAGAAAAGTTTGACAATAATAGAACAGGGCAGTTACTTAAATTTCTTTTACTGTAAGCAGAAAAATGTTAAATGTACTTAAGGGAGTTGTATAGCATAGAGGAAAGAACACTGCACCATCTAAGATTCTTCCCTTTCCATCTCTTTAAAGTAGATTAGAATTTAGACACTCAGTGGGGTGACTGCATGGCTCAGTTAAGCATCCAACTCTTGGTTTCAGCTCAGGTCATAATCTCAGGGTTGTGAGACTGAGCCCCATGTCGAGCCCCATGTAGAGCACATGGTGGAGCCCCATGTTCTATACTCAACAGGGAGTTTGATTGAAGATTCTAGTCTCTCTTTCTCTCTCCCCACTTGTACACATACCTGAACACACTCTCTCTATAAAATGAATAAATCTTTAAAAAATAAATAAAATAACTTAGATACTCAGGAAAGTGACTGAATATAGATTCCAATGTTTGCTCTGCTACTAATTAGCAGTGTGGTCTTTGGCAAAGCACCTAGTGTTTCTAGAGATTGTCTTCCCTAGAAACCTTCTCTGATTACTCTTCTCCCAAATCTGGGATAGATGGGACATCCTTATTCCTTTATATCTTAATATTATCTCCATTACTTTGTCTATTAAATTGTTTTATAATTACTATGGATTATATTTGCCTCTTGTACTACCCTGCTCCTTGAGATCAGAGTCAGTGTCTTAAGAATTTTTTTAAAGATTTATTTACTTATTTTAGGGATGGAGACAGTGCAGAGAGAAAGAGAGAGTATTCTGAAGCAGATCCCCACTGAGCACAGAGTCCATCACAAGACTTAATCCTAGGACCCAAGGATCATGACCCTGAGATCATGACCCAAGCTAAAACCAAGAGTCAGCCACCCAACCAACTAAACCACCAAGGTGCCACATCTTACACTTTTCTGTAGAATTAATCTAAGAAAAAAAAATAAGACTTCTTGGTGATTTGTCTAAAGCACTCACACTCTACCATAGGCCTCTCAGAAACTGTGTGAAAATCTGTTAAGTTCACTATGGCTGAGGAAATCCCAACATTTGCCTGAGAACATGTGGTTAAGAACTCTCTGCCCCATGCAGTATAATAATTTCTATTATAGGACCCAAATCCAAATTCAATAGATTAAGTTGATATTTTATTCTTCAACATCGCATTTAAATTCTGGCCTGCTTATATGACTTTGAAAATAAAACTTAGACCTTTAATCTGCCATCTTTTGCTTGTTGGCAATTAAGAAAAAATGCACAAAGATGAAAATCTTGGTGTTTCCTGAACTCATGACAACTCTCTCCTTAAAAAAAAAAAAAAAAAAAAAGCCTTTTTAATAAGTCACTGGTATGATCTAAAGAAAATACTTCAATGTTAACTTTAGAAGAAAGTTGAGGTTTGAGTCAATCTAAGATTTTTTTAATTTTATTTTATAATTTGAGAAAATTGAGATCCTGAGACATAAATTAACTTGTACAAAGTCTCCTAAATGATACGCCAGGACTTTAAAAGTCTAATATGTATTTTTTTAAAAAGAATAAGATTAAAAAGAAAAATGACACAGTATCTTACTTCCTTCAGTGCCACACATATTACTCGTTTTTATCTGTCACCCTGACAACTCTTCATGAATATTCTTCAATCCAGAATCCTCTACTTCTATTTATGAAGAGCTGTGCAATGATGGGCAAGCCATTAGGCCTCTCTGGTTTCAATTCAAATAAGGAACTTTGTTTATATGATACTCCAGATCCTTTCTACATATCTCATGCATAATAGAGAGATTAGATTGGGATTTGGGAATACGTGTTATAAAATAGGATTTGAGGTATATATATTGCTGGAGAGGTTTGTTTTTTCCTATAATAGGAGGTTTACATTATAACACCAGAGTCTTGGAAACAGAATACTTGCACTCAACCTTGATTGAGTTCTGCACTGATGTATCACAAAGGGGCTACCAAAAGCTGAAAGCTCATATAAATAAAGTGAGATAATTTAAATTAAGGCAGGAAATTGAGTGTCAGATAAAGAGAGGAATATTACATATAGAAAAATATATATTCATATCTTTTGTTATTGCTAATTCATTTTCAAAATTCTCATATTGATCTTGGTTCTTTTTTGTTATAATATCCATTGAGGGAAATTTATAATAACATGGGCAAAATTACATACCTGGTGAAAGTTTAATTTGCTGGCTTTGTTCTGGTAATATAGTAAACATCTTATAAATGACCACTTTTGATCTAGCTTTGGGAGTTTACTGGGATGAAAAAGATTCATGTACAAAAATATCCCATATGGCTTGTGAAAAACTGCAAATGTTCTACATGACCAAAAGGAGTACCAATAATTTAATATTTAGCAATTACCAGATTTTCTAAAACCTTGAGCAGCATTATCTGTTATTTTATCTACATTAGCATCTTAACCATCTGGACCATAAAAATAGTCAAAGTAGACAGGTCCTTTGTCACCATCTTCTCCAAAGTTCTCACTTGAGAAATAGGAAAGTGAAGGCCAAGATATTAAGGGAGTCCCCCCACATGAGCAGCCATTTATAGTCACCAGTAGTTTCTCCTTACAAAGCACAGGAGGGATGGTTCTCCAACTTCTCATCTAGCCAAATAGTAATCAGCTTTTACTCTTTTTTTTATCATAGTTTTATTACTCTGCAAAATACCTAGTTTCTACTGGCAAAATTTCTATTAGGTCAATTCTCAGAAGGAGAATTATTGCCACCCACATGTTCAAAAATTAATCTATTTTCTACTTTGGTTGCTGATGAGTACAAAGACATGATCACATCACACTGGTCCACCAGACTATATTCCAAAGGCCTTTGTAATGCCTAGTAAATCTGAGCTCAACTCGAAATTTATAAAAAACAAAATCCCTGGCTTTTCTCATAAAACAAAGTAGAAAGCTTTTCTTAGCTCTGTCTTCTATCTTGCTCCCGATTTAAGACTAAGCATGCCTCTGAGTAGATGACATAAAATGGCCACCTCATGAAGACCTATTCCTACTCCAATTCCTGAGCAATCATATTTTCTAAGACAATGTACCCTAGAGGGTTAAAGTAAATATTTTGTATGGCACCCAAAGTCATTTGCAAAGCCTAGTAATCATTTCAGGTAATGAGAAAATAATAGAGGAAGCTCTGGAACGCAGCCACTAAAAGCCATCTTCTGAGGCTAACGTGCAAATGGGTTGGCTCGGTTCTGTTGCTTTTAAGGCACAGTGATTTAGGTGATTGTTTAAGTCCTTTTAACTACATCAGTATTTAAACAGCATTTGTATGTCTGAAGACCAGAAGACCTATAACAAATTTCACAGAAACCAACTCAATTTATTAAGAAGGAACAGCTTTAATAACCATAAGGATTCACAACACATGTGAGTCTGAGAACACACCCCAAAGATCACTGGAAGCCTGGAGCAATCTGCAGTTGGCTATCCTCACCATAGAAGGCATAACAAACAAACAAACAAACCTGTCTTTTCCTGAAGTGAAGTCTACTTCCTTAAAAAGCTCAGTGACCTAGCCACTTAAAGTTTGTCTTTGTCTGCTCCTCTTTCCTCTGCTTTGAAAGCAGGTTAAGCCTTCTGGGTTATGCAGAGTCTGTAGCATAACCTGAAATACAACTTAATATGAGCCCATCACCAAAAAATCTTCATGACTACCCTGCTTGGTCCCCTGCAAAGCACCACTGTCCATATGGAGAGGTGTTTCATAACCCTTCCATGTTTATTGCTCCTTCTCAGCATTAAAGTATGTAAGCATCCAAAAGGGATGATTTCTTGGCTGCAATAGCTCATTTGAAATGCACTCCATAATTAACAACTTTGAAAGCAAAGAGGTAAATTTTGTCACATGTATTATTAAAGCAGAGTGAGATCCCCCAGGACCAAATTAGGCGCCTGATTAAAAATGTCCATGTTAAGAGAAACAAGTAGATAGGGAGCTGTGCTCTCAGCCATCCCAAATTAAGTCACTGATTGAAGCGCCTGTTCAAGCCATGTGGAAAGATGTAGAACTTGGGACTGCCCTGGTGCATCAGAACTCAAATGTCTCAACTTGAATGCAGGTCAGCCAGAGTCCATCTCAGTGGGGTCATCTGCAAGTGAGGACTTGAGGGACAGGGATGAGTGACCTGATGGGCAAGTAACCAAGTAACCACGATGCAGTAAGAAAAGTAATACTGGGAACTGATTCATTCTACAATATATTTTCAAGGCCTGAGCTCTATGCTAGGTTTTAGGCTTCTGGTGTTTTCTTTGCCCCTCTTGATTTAGGCCAAGATTTCTACCACCTCCACAGCCCTGGTTCCACTTGTATAAATTGTGGGGGTGGGAATAAATGACTCATAAGGGAACTCTTACATGATTTTAGGAAAAGAAGTTAAAAAAATCTATCTGAACTTTTATTTTATTATGGGATGCAGTATATTTTCATTTAACCACATTCAAATTGATTTTATAAAGATTTTTTAAACTCTAACTGCTGCCAAGCTTCTAGAATGATTTGCAATAATCTCTGAGAAGTGCTACACAGCCATCAAAAGAAGGCCAAACTGCAGCACCACAAATACTGTCACGTTAGGAGCGAAGAATTCCTAAAACTCTGATGCCTAAGAGAGATGAGAACAACAAAACACCCTCTTAACTTATTGGTGATTGTGGCAGGCAAGAAAGAATTTAATGAGCTTGGCAAAGTAGCTCAGTGGCGCTCTGCCTGGACTCAGCTCTGTGCATCCCACATCCGGAGATGGCTCTTTGTTTAAACAAGCCTAACTCCCTGGAGTTACTTTTTCCCTTTTCCTAAGGCAGTGTGTTTGGTTGACAAGAAATGTCTTCCCCAAATGAATGCAGCTACCAAGGATACACAAAACCAAAAATTCAATTAAAAAATTTTTTAAAACTGAAAAAGAAAAGAAAACATGCTAATGTAGTAATCCCAGAGACTCTGTCTTAATGAGCATGCTGACTATTGCCAAGTTGAAACTGTTGTGGGAATCATAACTCGAAATTTCCTGCTCTATGTAAATTCTCTGGGGCCAAATTGCCACAAAGATTTGTCTTATATTGAAATTCCATGTTTCCAGAATGTAAAGAACAATCTACCTTCATATCCAAAGTAAATCAAATTTAAGGGAGGAGTTACAAGGTGACCTTGGATATGTCATTTCATCCTTCCGAATCTCATCATATGAAACGAAGGTTTTTGGATCTCTTAGTCCCTTGCCAACACTAACATTGTATGATTCTGTTTTACAGGTGCTACCCAGTAATTGAAAGTTATATAAATCACACAGAAGTAAGAAGGAATGACTCAGGAAAAGCAGTTAGAAGCATCTCCTTCAAAACGTTAGCCAACGGGTTAATTTCTTTGGTGTATTGCCTCCTTAACTTTCAACATCTAATATCACTTTCTCCACAGGATTTTAAAAAATAAAATCATTTTTAAATGATCCAAACTCTAAAGGGTGACTTGAAGCTAAGAAGATAAAACTACTATGGATAAAAGGTAAGAATGACCATTCATTGAAGAACCTGGTCTCTGTGTTTTTTTATATCATATTCTGAAAACATTTTTCCTAATGTTCTTATTTCAAGGTATATGATACATTTCAGGCTTTATCCTCACATGACAACCTGTGTTTTGCAGAATCCTTAGTGGGATGAAGCCCTATGACATAATATAAGGTTTAAATGACACAGAATGTGCAAGTGAAAGCCATCCTCAATGACAAGGAAGAGAGTCTAGTCCTTTCTTCCTTCTAGATATTGGTTGCATTTTAATTCATATTTATTTTTCTCTCATTCTTGTAAACCACTCTTGTCCATGTGACAAAGATCTAGCTATGGTATGCAGAAGAAAATGAAAACGAAGCCTAAGAAGAAGGAGGAGGAGGAAGGAAAAAGAAAGGAAAGGAAAGGGCATAGAATATAGTTGGTATGAGGTTGTGAGAGTGAAGAGCAGTAAAAAATATCCAGGAACCCAGCTTTGCACTAATTAACTTTGTGCTTGATCTTTAATAAAAGAGTAGATGTCTCTGAACCTCATTGCCTCAACTATAGAATTGATTTGGCTGGATTATTCATGATTATGAGTTGCGTTTACCATTCCTTCCAACTGAAACATGTTATGACATAAGTGACTAGAAAACAGTTATGATTTGAAAGCCCAAATGGTGAAAAACCGTAACGTCCCTAGTTGTGATCTTTTTAAGATCAAAAAAAGTTTTGGTAGGCTTGGCAGGAGGAGGCGAGGGAGGGGGGGGTGGTAATTGGCTGCTTGCTTCTTCTTAACCTGCTATTAACATTCTTTTTTCTCTCTACCCTGTCAGCTCAAGGGACACGTTTTACTCTTAGCACCTCTCCTAAATTCTGAATTCACAATATGCCAGAAGGTCATCAAAATTGTCTTGCTCCTTTCTCTAAGTACCCAGAAACAATTATTCAAATGTTTGCCACTTACATGGAACTGAAAGCGGCTCCGAAGAGTTGAGGGAGTTAGTATAAAGCTTCTGTCAGAGATGCTAGATGGAGGGGTGATAAGACTCATTGAAATGTAGATCGCGGAGAGAGAAGGTTTACAAAGCACTTAGAGAGTCTAAGATGAAAAGAATTATATTAGTGCCAACGAGTATTATTCCATAAAAATTCCCTTTGTGACTGATGAGAAGGAGTTCAAATCTTCAAATAAAACATTTAATTCACACCTGACAGCAATTTTCAGGGTATGGAACAAGCAATGTTAGTAATTCCATTCTTAGCCCAGGGAAAAACCGTGCAGTGGAATAGAGTGGCAATAAAATAAATGTCTATGGTTCTTAGAAAAGAAAAACTCTGAAGAGAAAGGCCCTCTGGCAAAAAGAGTAAACCCCATGTGCTGGTCTGAATTTCTCTAACTTTCCATTAGTGGGCTAAGGGGATTACAATACCTGTGCTATTTCTAGACTGGTTTCACTCACACACTAGTGCATGCACACAGTTGACCCTTGGCATTTGTGAATTCAGCAGTTGTGTTGTTGATCACTTACAAGCAACTTCTGAAGGTCTTTGACTTGTGGTTGTCATTTTGCTGAAACCCCAGCATAAATAGAGCTGGGTAGGAAGGTTGCTGAAATGAGTCAGTTAATGATTGAACCCAGTAACTACTTCTCAATGTGACTGCACTATTCTCTACTCTTCTGTTGGTTTGCTTTAATTTCCATGAAGTAATATACTAGATGGCTCCCTAAATGGGAAAGAACAAGAAGCAAATGATAGATTTGTGTCCTATATGTTGGACCTAGGATGGACAATTGCACCATTTCTGCTACCAAGTGTAACCAACTGAAGAACAGAAGGCATAAGCAGATGAAGTATCAAGACATATTTGGTTCCCAGTAAACTGGTTTAATGAATGCACTTTGGTCTATTGCCACATTTAGGCTTCCCACCATTTTCCTCCTAGAATGAAATACACCTATCCTGTCATAGCAGAGCACTAGACAGAAATAAGTCTTTGCTCCCAGTAACTTGTAGCAGTAAGAGAAGAGAAACATGTGTGTTTCTGCCTCATAGGGAGGTTTTGCTGTTCTTATGAATAGAACTTCCTATTCTCTTTGAAATATTAGGAATTTCTTTTCTAGTTTGTGCTTTCCTCCTTATTCCCTTACTCAGTCCTATCCAAGAAAAAGAAGACAATTTGGATTAATGAGATTGGAAACAATCCATGGGATATACGTAGCAGAACCCTTCTTGTTAGCTTTCAGAGCATTCTTTCCTCTTCAGTTTGTGTGGAAGATTGCTCGTCAAGCAGTGTTTCTTCACCTTATGGCAGAAGGTTCACTCAGGATGTTCCAAAAAGGGAGGAGGGGCCTCCAAATGAAAGTTTATGAAAGCTTCACCCTGTGTCACCAATCAAATATGCCCTCCTTCTTGGAGAAGGAGTAAGTAAAAGGTAGAAAGTAGGGCTAGATGTATTATTCATGGAAGCAGGTGGACACTTTGCTATCTGAATTTATGTCTTCCACATTTCCATTTTGTGTCTGGAAGAACTCATTAAGATCTGCCAATAGTAGTAGGAGTAATTACAATAAAAATAACATTCTGATAAGATAGGCTAAGGTACATCACAGTAACAAACAACCCTAAAACCTCAATGATATAAAACATAAAAAAATTACTTCTTAATCACTTTCTATGACTACTGCAGATTAGTACCTCAGTACTAAAAACTGAGGGCAAATAGCAGATAATAAGATAGGTGTGGAAGATGCAAATATTCAAAATAGTTTTAAGTATGTGATCTAGTTCAAGAAATTGTTGGAATATAATTCTTTATGGGTCTCCTGAGTTTCTGTCCATCTTACAAGGAAAATAATGACAGCTTTTGTTCTTGACTTTCTTTTAAAATATACTAATGTAGCAAGCAGCCTTGGAAGAGAATGGTAATGTCTCCCTCTGAAGCAGCAGGAAGATTTGCTTTCTATATAGAATAATAAAGATGTCTCCCTTCAGGAAAAATGGAGGATTTGCTTATAGTTCATTATAAAAGAGTTATATTTCCCAATTTGGAGATATTTGGCTATTGACATAAACCCACTGCAGTACCCAACTAAATTGCACCTCAAATGGTATTTGAGGAGCAAAGAAAATCAATGTCACCATGAGGCACAGCATCTTGCCATGCTACAAGTAACAGTGTGATATTTCTCTGATCCAATGAGCCCTGTATCTTCTGTCAAGATCCATGAAACTGTGGCATGCTAATTTGTTACCTTGAAAACAAAATAAAATCTCAGACTCTTCTCAGTTCTTGACAGATATTAAACAATTAGATGAAGAATTTCAGCAGAAAGCTGGAAACTATTATAAAATGGAAATCGTAGGACTGGAAATACAGTAACTGAAACTGAGAACACAATAAACAGGTTCAATAGCAAATTAGACACAGTTACAGAAAGGATTAGTAAACTAGAAGATACATAAAAAGAAAATAGCCAGATTGAAGCTTGACAGAAAGAGATGAAAAATACAAAAACAACTTCAGGTCTGTGTGAATCCATTCATAATTCTATTACCTCCACATCCTAAAACTTTTTGAATTCAATATGTATCATACTCAAGTATGTCTCTATAAATTTACTTCAAGTATGTATATATGTACTGTATGTTTGTACATATACTAAACAACATAGAGCACTTTCGTACTACTAGAAACTTTATCTCAGTGGTATTACAATATGCTCGCTTTTTTTACTTGAATTCTATATAAAATTGTTCTTAATAAACCATTTTCATTGACTCCTCTTATTTTATATAACACAGAAAAATTTTAACATTGATTAACGTGTCTTTTCACCAAATTTTATACTACTTTATAAAGTGATTCTACAGCTTTCCAGGCAGATCCATATTTATTTCCCAACTTCAGTCATAAACAAAAACCTAGGCTAGAAAATAAAAGTTGAAAACTAAAGAATGCATTTAAAGAAAGTAAAACACTCTGAAAGAAATTTAGAGTCAATATCAGTACATGACAAGACCTGGAGAAAGATGTGAAATTAAGGCATTCAGAAAGCTCTTTATAAAATTTATCAGTTACAAAATTTATAAATTCCCTAAGGAAGATGAAAAAGGGATCAGCATGATTGAAAATTAATGGAGGAATAGATAACACAAAATAGATAACACAAAATGGTCCTCAGTATCTCAGAGCTCTCCTGTCATAAGGTAATAGTGTCCACTGCAGATCATAAAGTGACACTACGAAATATTCAATGACCAGACTGAACCATGATCAAATGGTATTTTCTCTCAATAAGTTGCATGAAGCACTACAGAATGAGCGGGGGAGAATTTCAGTCCATTTCAATGGAAATGCATAATGCATTTATGCATTCGGAAATGCATAAATTTGTTCATTAGAATTTCTCACCAAGATAAATACTGACACAGTTACCAGAGGGAAGGGGGTTGCGAGATGGGTTAAACAGGTGATGGGGATTAAGGAGTGCATTTATTGCAATGACCACTGGGTGTCATACGAAATTGTTGAATCCCTATATTGTACACCTAAAACTAATATAGCACTGGAATTAAAATAAAAACTTAAAGAGCCAAAAAAAAAATACACCAAAGATAAATGTTGACATATGTCTTCCAATTCAAGAAAACTGAAGAAATAATGTCTAAAATACATGGAATTTGAAAAATATCACTGCCTGAAATAGGGAAAAAGATAATTCTAACATATGAAAAATTCATTTTATTATAGTCATTGAAATGAGGAAGGACTTGCTCCAGTAAAAATATTTAAAAGAAAGCCTTAATATCATTCCTGGAACAGGTTTTCTGTAATGAAAGTGGTGAAGGTTAAGACAATATTTAATAGGGCACACTTTGTAATAGATATGTAAAAAGAAGAGTTTTGAACTATTTAATTTTATCCAACTTAAGCCTACCCCCAGAAAATACAACTTGACCTTGGATAGGACCGCTCTTGGCAGCGGAGACAAACCCTAATGGAGCTGACACCTTGAGGTTATCTGATGACTGCACTCCTTCAAGCTGGGCATCTGGGCCCTCTTTGAGAAAAAAAAAGAGAGAGAAAGAGAAATTTGGGGAGCTGGGCAAAAACACAAGCCTAACTCTTAAGACAGGAATGCAGAGATCTTTTCCTCTTGGGCCAGTCTTGTAATGGTAAGACTTCCCCAATGTTAATAACCCTCTGTGCTGCATATTTTTCTCTTTGCCCCTCTAAATCCACTCTCTTTCCTCACCTGTGACCCTTCACCTGACCTTTATTGATTATATCAATAAGCTTTCTTGACCTTTGGTTTGCTGTTCAGTTCAGCCAATGAGAATCACCTGCAAAACATCAAAGGGCAATAGGAGAGGAAGGTCAGGGTGTTTATTCCCTTGCTGCAACACTGCCAGGCTTTGGATTAGTGGTATTCCCACACAAGTCACTGCTTCTGCTACACATCCCTCCTCTACAGCTACTCTGCTCTCTCCACATGTCAATAATGGCTCCTTCCACTAGACCCTCCATGATTACAAATGTGAGGGCTAGTTATTGCTGCAGTAGGGGTGGGTATATCATTATCCAATATACATCATCATTGCCTACACCTATGCAAAAAAAAAAAAGTCCCTTTACTAAGCTGTTTTCAATTATCCTCTCTCTTCCTATTAAGACCTTGGCTAATTCAGTCTACTTAGAAGTCTCTCTACAAATACTTTTCAAAGGCAATAAAGAAATCCACTATAATATACTGCAGGCAGAGGGTGGAATAGGAGGAAAAGTTATTAGGGCACAATTAATAAGGCTGAATCTGATGAGCAGCAAAAATTTGTTCATTTTGCCAGGAAACCCCTCTCAATTTTGTGCCTCTGCTGTCAATACCCCCTTTTTATTCTTTGGAGCATATGAACATACTAGTTGATCTGCCCAGAAACTACTTGGCCAGAAAGCTTTCCAAAAAGGCCAAGTTTCTTTGTTCATGAACCCAAAGAATTAGTAAACACAGTTTATGGCCAATAAAAATCCCACACACAGCTTGGGCAAATAATAAGGTGAAAGCAGTTTCTTATTAAAGCTATGATTAGGTTTATCACATCTAATCATAACAGTCTCACCAGGGAGAAAAGTAAGCAAGTCTTCATTATGCACCACTACCTGCCAAAGCCAAAATTCTCTTAGGAAACAAAAACAAAGCCGAAGTGAACAATAGCATGCTTTTGGAATATATACCTTTACCCAAAGAATTTGGTCCAGAATGGAATGCAACTGATAAGTAATCACTTGACCAGTTAGTTGAACCAGTTTTACCATGAAGCTAATGAAGTTTAAGCTTTAGCTTTACTTTACTTGCCCAAACCCCTTCCAAGGCTCTGGGAGGAACTCCAACAATATGTTCACATGGTCAGTATGTGTTTGAAGATTTGCCAAAATAAGAATTTTAATCACAATTGGTTAAGACTTATCTGTTTCCACTCTGCTTTTCTCATCATTGGACTTCCAACTGTGTTGGATAATGTTCGAGTGGCTATAGGCATTTTTACAACCTGGCTAAATAGCAGTTCAGTTAGGGGTACATTTAGTTTGGATTGATGTGATATATGTATGTGGTTCTCAGTCACTTCTGCATATAGTTAAGTTACTGCAAGCTTTCCTTTTGTAGGCATGGCCTACAGGAACGTTCCCTCTGCCCACTGTGCCAACGCATCCTACACTAGACACAAAGGTGCCAGCCAAAGTGTTACCATGATGTGAATATGGTGCCCGGGCCTAAGTATTACCATGATGTGAACCAGTAGCATGAGGGAATTAGGGGAGAAACAAACTTGAAAGTTCTGGATCCAGAAGCTGGTATGTGCAATAATGTGAATAATTTTACATATTAGACAGGTGACATTATCCATAGATTCAGTACTCAAAAATGCATAATTAAAACAGAAGTTCTCTCCTATCAGGAATATACTCAATAATACACAAGATGCAGTTTCCAACAGCATACATGTCTTTTCTTTTTTGATGAGAATCGAACAAAGAAACGATCAAACAGAAATCCTGTGGTAAAAGAGGGCAAATCTATAGTCATCCTACAAACAGAGAAGTACATCTATATTTTTATTATTATCAAAAATATAAAAAAGTGTCAATCAACATCTCTAGAGGAAAGACTGAATTATCTTTCCATTCTCTCCATAGAAAATGACATCACAAAATATTGTTATGTGAAGAAGCTGTCAAAATAACATATAGGGAAAAAACGTATAAAAGACAAGTGGCAGGCTGTTAAATAATGTAAAAATCATTATTTTTCTGTATTTTTTATGTCTGTGATATTTGCCACCTTTTTAAAAACTGTGTACTTGGTTGTGATTTCTTTTTCCAGATAAATATTCACTTTTATCTCTAATTTTATATTTGTGAATTTTTATTCTTTTTCCCTAAAGAAGCCCCTGCCCAAATTGTAGAGGCTTCAAGGCCTATGAAAGCTGGATTTCTCTGCCAGTTGGCCTCAAACACAGTGATGTACCTTCCAGGCTCGAGTGCTGTCTAACTCCATAAACACAGAGCAAGTGCTACATAGAATGGGACATAAGGGAATTGTCTCGATATTGGAAAGAATACTTATTGTGGGTAATATGATGACTTCATCTACTCAGAAATGTAACTTAATCAATTGCTTTGAGAAGGTCATCAGGTGTATTCTGTTATCCAGAAAGGAGCTATGAAGTTGGACTTCAGAAAAACTGTCCCTTTGTTCTCTTAGTCTATAGTATCTTCTAGCCACAAAGAAGTCAGATGACTTCTCTGGGCCTTTTCAGCTTCTTCATGCTGAAAATAGGTTGCCTCTGGGCTACTTTTTCTTTACTATCTATACAAAATGGCTCAAGGTCACCTCACCTTCGCCTCACCCATTAAGACTTCCCAGAAAGCCCTTGACCTCATGGTCAAGCTCTTCCTTCAGTCTAGAGCTTTTTTCTCATTTTTCTCTTCAAGTTTCTTACCTCCTTTCTTAAATAAATTGACAATTGCAATATTCTTTTTTACTTTATTGTTTAAACCAACTTTAATCATTTTTGTCTGAATGAACCCCAAATAGAAAAAGTCCTGGCATGAGGTTTGGCTATATTTCATAAAGAAATAGGTCTATTCAGGCATTTAAAAAAAAAAAAAAAAAAGGTGGGGCATCTGGGTGACTAAATTGGTTGAGGGTTTGACTCTGGATTTCGGCCAGGGTCATGATCTCAGGGTTGTGGGATTGAGCCTGAATCAAGCTCTGTGCTCAGCAGGGAGTCTGCTTTTCTCTCTCTCTCTCTCTCTCCCCTGCCCCCTCTGCCTCTCACTCTGCTTGTGCTCACTTTCTCTCAAATGAATAATTTTTTTCCAAAAAAAAAAAAAATGGAGGTTAATTCTCTGCTATCTTACCCGGCCAACCAACTTAAAATACATGCAGCTTTTTAAAGTAGAAAAATTCTTCCAATGTTCAAATATTAGAAAACTTTTGAAAACTAAATGGAAAACTTTTAAATAATTGAAATTTAAACTTTAAAATTGTATTTAAGTTTCAGTTAGTTAACATACAGTGTGATATTAGTTTCAGGTGTACAATATAGTGATCCAACAGTTCCATACAACATTCAGTGCTCATCACAGAAAATGCACCCCTTAATCCCCATCACCTATTTTACCCATCTCCCCACCCATTGTTTAAGTAGGCTCCATGCTCAGTGTGGATGGGGCTTGAACTCATGACCCTGAGATCAAGAGTTACATGTTCTATTGACTGAACTCTAATACTAAGTAAGATATTGTAAAGTATGCATATATAGAACTACAATTTATTACATTAATTCTACTATAAATGTTATTATTATCACCTCCAGAGTTATTTTTTTTCCCAGAGTTATTTTAAATTTCCCTTTTTCTTGCCGTTGACTCAAGTTACAGAAACATGCAAAATAGATGCTAACAACAACAACAAAAAAATCACAGAAAAAGAAGATGGATACAGCTATTCAGACCCATAAAGTGGGTCATTGTTAAGAAAACTGAGCTGTTTTACCATCCCAGGAAGGGCAGCATCCATTCTTCTAGCGAAGACAAAAAGTCCCACCTCACATTCAATTGGCTTCTCTAGGTCTCTAATTTCTATATACAAAATGGGGCCAAGAGATGGAAGAAAGAAATACCCTCTTCACACATAGAACTTTCTTTTAAGTAAAAGAATTATAGAATTATAAGGAACCTTAGAGATCATTTATTCTAGTAGCCCCATTTTAAAAATGAGAATAAAGACCCAAAGAACCTAACTGGCATGGAGGATCATATCCATATTCAAAGCCAACCTGGGCACCAATGCAGTTCTCTTGATTCAGGCCATTCTAATCTCTAGAATGCAATCTACTTACTTAAATTTAGGATGCTAAAAAGATTTATCTTTAGGTTTTAGTTGTTCAGGATACAGATTCTATGGGCACACAAAAATGACACACAAACTGGAAATACCAGTCTTATGTTTAGTCACAACAGTCTACTTGTTTTATGATTTTTTTTAACAAATTCATTCCATATGCTTGGCTTGTATTAACAATCCCTCTCTCTTTTTTTCCTGCAGAAATAAAATGCTGATTTTTCAGTGAACACTCAATGCTATCAGCATTTAATTGCACAAGACTTAATTGTGAAGCTAGGTGGAGTTTTAACAAAGGATCGATCTCTTCATTGCAAGAGCAATGAGTTTCTAATGGTTCATTGGTCTGCCAAACCTCTTTGCCTTCCCAGTGCTAGGTGGAACCCTCTGCTGCCTATCTAGGTGTTAATCACTGTCTCTGACAGCTGATCAAAGGCATTTTATTTCCAAAAGCATTTTAAAAAATACACAGAAAAGAGTAGGAAATAGAAAAAAAGTAATTACCCCATTGTGTTAGCACTACAATAAGAGATCTCCAAGTCTGCATTTCTAAGGAAATGTAGCACTACAATAAGAGATCTCCAAGTCTGCATTTCTAAGGAAATGTATCAGTCAAGGTCTCTTAGTTGCAAGTGATAGAAGCTCACTGCAGTTTAGGCAAAATAGGGAAATTATTGAAAGGATACTGAGATGTCTTATATGAAGGCCAGACGAAAAGAAGTGCAGCTGAACCCCAAGGACAACTGGTATTGCCATTTTCTCATTCTTGTTTCCTTGTACATTTTAATTCCATTCTCAGAGACTAACCTAAACCACAGAATGAGGAACATGACTGCCAACAACTCCTCTGCTTTCTACCTCCAGCATTCAGGATGTTCAAGCTTTAAAAGTCCCAGGGAAGAACATAATTGGCCCAATTCCTTCCTGGAGGACTTGCTAAATTCAGGCAGGCAGGACCACACCAGGCAAAAATTTCATGACTGAAAGAAGGTAGTGCTGCTTCCAGCAGAAAGGAGAAGTGCTTGACAGATTAAAAATTAAAAATAATTTAATATCCACTAAAAATATTTTCAATTATGGAAGCCATAAGTATATCACTAGGGACAGTAGGGTATAAGTAGTTCTGGTCTCGGTTTCCAAATTTAATAGCTCTGGACCTCACGCCAGTACCTTAATCCACTAAGCGCCCTTGGCCTCAGTAATTAATTCATAAAATGGGAATAAATATTTAAAATTCCTAAAGGCGGGAGACTAGAGAGGGCATGTGGCAGCCATGAGCATATGCCTTGCAAACCTCCAACATGGAAAGTGTATTCAACCAGGGGCCTCAGCTGCTATGCTTTGAAATTCATTGACTGGCTTATGCCAAGGCTGCTCTCAGACAATGACTGAGTATGGGAAGAGTGGGGGCAGGAAGGGAGTGTTACAAAAGACAGACTCAGATTCCTGGGAGACAGAGTACTCTGTTGTCATCCAACTTTAGTTCAGAGTTCCCAACAACTTTGCTGCTTCATCCTGAGACTGCATGGCTATCTATGTCATGTTGCCTTAAACTTCTCTCCTTCACTTGGGATCAGACTTCCATTATGTGGTCTGGGAGGTCTTCCAGTTTTTTTATTCCCTTTCCATTTCCTTTCAGACAAACATTTTCCCAAATAAAATCCACACATGTTTAGTCCTGTCTTTGTACCTGCTTTTCAGAGGACGTGGACTAATATAAGATGATACCAAGTTCACTATTTAATCATCTTCATGATCTGTGATATAATTAAAATGCATTTCACCTGTAACAATAGGTCTATGAATAAACTAAATCACCCGGGAGATTTTTTTTAGGAACTGATTCCAATTACTCCTCCTCTACCTACTGAATCAAAGTCTCCCAAGCTTATTCCTGGAATTCTATATTTTATAAAAAGGCTCTTGTGATCAGTGTGGTAATCATAAGTACTATAATAGTTCCTTTCACCCCTTTCTCCATCTTGAGGGCACTCAACAGGATTGAATTCCTTGACTCTCACTGTTGGGAGAGGGAATACATGACTAGCATCAGCCAATGAATTTTGAAAGGAAATAACATGTTGTTTACCAGAGTAAGACCTTCCAGATCAGTAGTATTCCATAAACTATTTTTTCCCAGTCCATGAAAAGATAAGTACAAAGATGGAAATAAATATTTATAAACTGTAATAGTAATTTAGTATTGCTACAACATCCAAACATGTGGTCAATGATTTATCTTTACCATATTTTATAAAAGTATTGGTCCCTAACAGATTAGAATAAAATAAATCAATGAAAATTGGCCTCCTACCTCAGATAGTTTAAAAAAGTACAGTTTAGAACTTTCATTTTGGTCTGGCACTATGAATGACAATCAAGGTGATGATCATTCTACTAATTTGAATCCAAGAGCAACTAATGAGTGGAATCCCCATCCCATCTCTACCTTCAGCTCTTAGTGAACCCACAGTGGAAATGTTAACTTGAATAGGAAATAAACTTCTGTTGGGTTAAGCCAGTAAGATTTGGGAATTGTTATTATAGCAAAATTTAGCCCATCCCAACCAATACAGTCTCATAATTTAGGACCATGTGCACAAAAAGAAAATAGAAAATCTAGTTGATATACTTATGGATCAAAGAAACCTAAGATGTCATCAGAGGAACTGAGAAAGATGGAATTTAAAACTAGAATTGGTCAATGAAGAAACTTCATTAGATAGCATGCAATATTTCCCTTAACATTGCAAGTAAGAGAAGTTAATCTTCATTAGGCATTCCCTGTTACAAGTGGAGGTAAATTATTAATAAATATTGAGTGTCAAACACCATGGTAAGCACTTTAGATAGATTACCACACTTAAATCTAATACAAACTCATGAGGCAGGTCCTATAATTAGCAGAATTTTACCAATAAAGAAAATGAGCATTGGAATATTTAAGTAACTTGTCTAAGGTCACAAAGCTAGTAAATACAGAGTCAGATTCAGAGTCAGGTAACTGTATGCAATAATAAGTTATTAACCTTGTCCAGAGCTAAAATATGCCTCTTTGTCTTTTCCATTCTACTACACCTAATTCTTATGAATGGCGAGGCAGGTTAAATTCAATCCCTTTCACTTTAATGGGAATCTAAACATATTCAAAATATTAAAGGGAGCAGATGCGAAAACTAACAAACACTGGATGCTTATTATAAGTATTGTAACATTTAATTCTCATAGCATAACTTACACAGAAGAAAATAAGGCTCAAATATTTAAATAATTCTTCCATGACTAAAACCATAAGTGGAAGTATTGAAAATCAACTACGTGATTTTTCTCATGTCACTGTAGAGGCTGTTGATTAATAGAGACACAATAATTATTCTCTTTTAAGAGTTCATCTTTCCCAATAATTAAAAAATATTCATTCATTCATTCATTCATTCATTCATTCTTTTCACTTATAATAAAAGACAGTTTTTACTTTGGCCCAAAAATGTCCTGCATTTTCTGCCCCCTAATTCCATTCTGAATTCACCTCAAACTACTCTCTCCCTTTTTCACTCAATCTCAGTCACTGTAGTTATTCTAGTTATTACTATTGCATAACAAACCACCCCAAATCTTTGTGGTATAAAACAACATTTATGTAATATGCTCACAAAGTCTGGCCAGAAAAATGGAAAGAATATTAATATCACATTGTAAGAAGCATATGTGAGATGGATATACTGTGTGGCCAGTCACACTAGCCTTCTTGGTATTCCTTCATGTTGCAGGTCAACTTCTACCTTAGGGCCTTTGTGGTTTCCTCCTTCTGGAATGCATTTTACCCAGATATCTGCCAGGCCAACTATCTTCTGTCCTTCAAGCCTTTGCTCAAAACTTACCTTCTTCAAAGAGATTTACCCTAATCAGTGACAAATCTCTGTCTTTAGTCAGACTTAATCAGGCTCTCTCAGTCTTTTTCTCACCTTGGCTTCAGTCAAAAAACCCATCTTTGGCCGGCCCAACACAGTACTAGCAGGAATCCTGCTAAGGTTTATTTGATCCTTGGTATCTGATCACCCTTGATTTTTAGTCGAGTTTCTCATACCCCAATGTTGATGAATAAGTTCTTGGTCTGCCTCTAACAAGAATCCTGTTAGGCCAAGATAGCAAGAACAACCCTACCCTTGATGTAGCTACCCTCTTAGTGATTTTCCACCCACCTATTCTGTCACTCTGCTTCTTGGCTATAAATTCCCAACTGTCTTTGCTATGTTTGAAGTTGAGTCCAATCTTTCTCTCCTGCTACAATACCTCTATTGCAAAAGTCTTGAATGAAGTCTTCTTTACCATTTTAACAAGTCACAATTTTTCCTTACACCAACCATAACTAATACTTAAATCCAAGTTGCTAGTTTGGACCATTTAACCTAAGAAGACTGTTCCATCATCCAACCTTTAGAGCCAAGTCTAAACTTCCACAGACTGACAAAAGCCTACCACTGATTTCCTAAAAGAAAAATGAGTTGTTAATCTCATTTACTTTCTCTGCATATTTGAGTACCATCTGAGGAGGCCTACCTGGTTCTGGCAGTGAGAATGCCTAAGGAGCCCTTGAAGTTATCCCAACACTTGGAGAGACTTGCTGAGATTTGATGTTGCCTCTGTATGTCTGTGGTTTCTCCCTGTGGAGGCAAAAAGATTTTAATCACAGTTTAAAAATATATCTAATTTGTGTAGGAAGAACGCTAAAAGAGAGAGAGAGAGAGCAGGGAAAAGGTAACTAAGAAACATGGAAAGCCAAATAGCACCCTGAAGAAATAACTGCTTAGCCAAACAATACCATATGTACCCCAGATTTATCTCCTCCTAATGATCATGATAATAACAGTAATAATCAAGAAAGAAAAAAACTTCTATCTAAAACCACACTAGATCCCAGTATGTTCTGCTGTGTACTTGACCTTTTGTTTAATTCAATAACTTGATAAGCTACTTTGGGTGTTAAAGGTAGACTATGGAATCATACTTTCTAAGGAGACTATAAAACAGAGAGAGAGTTAAACTGTTTAACATAAGAAATGAACAAGAATGGGGCAGCCCGGGTGGCTCAGTGGTTTAGCTCTGTTTTTAGCCCAGGGCCTGATCCTGGAGACCCGGGATGGAGTCCCACGTCAGGCTCCCTGCATGGAGCCTGCTTCTCCCTCTGCCTGTGTCTCTGCCTCTCTGTCTCTCTCTGTGTCTCTCATGAATAAATTAAAAAAAAAAAAAAGAAATGAACAAGAATGTAAGACTGTTAGAGAAAGGAAGGTGGGTCGGAGGATGTAGAAGAAAAAGAGCTAAGAAATCAGTTGACTTGGAGTCTAACAAATGTCAGCCAGTAGGAAATCCCTAATGACAGGGAAGCCAATGGAAGCTGTGGTCATTTTAAACTGCATTGTTAGGATATATATGTTTGACTGCCCCTCTTATTCATAGACTCTCAGGCTGGTGACATCTCAAGGGCATGGAGTCACTGGGAACTCATCTCACAGGGGGACATCACACCAAAACTGAACAACACCATGCATTCCACTGAAGCAATCACCCACCGAACTTTCACAACAGAATCAGGAACTTCAAATCAGGCTTGACTTGAAGAACACTCCAGAGCATGCACAAATGAGATTTAAGCCAATTCCATTTCAGTCTCAAAGAACAGGGTAACCCTAGTAGACATGTGAGCAGCAATGATAGTGGCAAGATTTGAGTGTATAAAGAAAATTAGAATCAGCAAGTAAGATTACTGGGTTTCTCCAGTGGCAAATTATGCATTGTTTAGAGCACATCACTAAGGGTCACCTGATTCTGTCTTTTCATTACCTTTGAGCTATTTTCAACTGTGTAAAATTGTAGAAAATTAAAATGCAATGAAAATGACTTTTGAGAAACGCCTGGGTGGCTCAGTGGTTGAGCATCCAGCTTCAGCTCAGGCTGTGATCCCAGGATCCCCGGATTGAGGGCCTACCAAGCCTATAATATTTATTATCTATCTCTTTACAGATAAGGTTTGTTGAACTCTGTAATAGATGAGAAAATAGGCTTTGAAAGGTTATGAAAATTACCCAAATTCAGTGAGTGAGTGACATAGCCCAGACCCTTAAACCTCCTACCTTGTATTTTTCCTCAGAAGTCAGTGTTGCTGGCTTTTATTTGTCCCAAACCAGATCATCTCCTCTCTGGCATACTTTTGATGTTTTTAAAGTAGAGCTCTTCCTGTCTCCATCTATACACTCATGCTTGGAATTTCTTTAGGAAAGGACTATTCTTTCACATTGCAATGATAACGTAAAAATGAAAAATATCCGAGAGAAGAAAACTAAAAAGTTTGGTTTGTGTGAAGGTGATAATGACAGAGAAAAGACCCTGTTCACTGAGTAGAAAAAGAGGTCAAGCCATTTATTTTCACCTAAAGAGAAACTGGAGTGGTTCAACGGGAGGCTGGCACAAAACAAAACTGGGGTTGCCTGAGAGCAGTCAGGTCCCTAACTCAATTTATCTACATGGTTTTCTCTCCCTCACTACTCCAATCTGGTTTGCATTTTATTGTCAAAAGTTGGAGGGGGGTGTTATTACAACAGTCACCTCTTATTAGCTGGTATTAACCCCTCAGGGCCTCGTTGAAAATGGCAGGAGCAATTGTTCTATCTAAAGCTGTTCTATGAAGTGGTATTTAACAAGTTTCCTTTTGGAATATTGTCATCTCTCCCTCCTTCCCCGTCTCCAGCTCTCTGCTCCCATATGACCCCAATTAGTGTGTGTGTGTGTGCAGGGGGTGGGGCACTTGGTTTCCTTTCAAAGAAATGAGTGCACAGGGCTATAAAATAAATGAGGTCTGCCCAGCACTCGTGTATTCATTACAATTTTTCAAGACCCACAAAGAAGTGAAAGAGCCAGGGTGTCAATGGAAAGGCTAATCAGAATTTAGAAGGGCAATGAAAATCATATAAATGGGATTCCACTCGAAACTCTACAAACTCCTAAAGATGAAGTATTCAGGCAATTAATTCACTAGTAACTCAGCACAACTTGGAACAAGAGGAACATAGCATTTGAATTTTATTTCCATCCCTTCAAAAAGAGGAGAAAACACTTTTCCAGAAGAACGCCGCTCTCTTACCTTAACCAACTCTTGACAAAGTTTGGACACAAGCAAATCTCTTCAAACAAACCAAATGATGTAAATTCCAGTCACAAAACGAAAGCCAAGGAGAGGACTCCATGGCACCCAGGAAGAAAACTCATCACTGCCCATACCAACATCCTCTGAGATAGATAGATATAATTGATTCTTGTTCTTGATATTCATGTTCTATAAAGTCACTGCAGACACTGAATTAGTGAATACTAAATCATTGCTTCTGGGGGAAATCCAAAGGTAGAATCCTGAAAGCATTTTTGTCAACTGATGGATACATAACCTGTTTCATGTGTGTTTCTGTTTAAAGATACCTTTTAAAATATATACAGTTGATTTTAACATTGAACTTCTGGCTCACAGCACTATAACTCATGCCTGAATGAAACTTGTCTAACACACATGTTTTCACCATAAGGCACCATACAGCCCCCTTATACCTAGAAAACCTAGACAGCGCTTCAGCTGTACACCTGAGGGTCATTTTAAACAGAGAAATCACCCACATAGAGCACAAAATGTGAAAAAGGTGACACTAAATAAACCGTGAAAAGGATACTTGTTTACAGTGTGAGAGCTGAAATAAAAGGACAGACTATCACCTTGGTCCTCCTCAGCTGGGAACATGTACCAGGGGACTCAAATTTTCACCATCCTGCCATGCTTATGTCTAAGAATGACTAGAAAAGCACCTTAAGTATTGATTTGGGGGTTACACATCACTTTTAGCAAGGTAAGCATTTGCAAATACAGAATCTGGGAAAAATGAGGATTGACTGTATCTCTTTTTCCCCAGAAGCTGCATAAGCAACAAATAACACTGTGGGGATAACACAAACAGATCAGCATTGCCAGGATATATAATACAAACATTTTTAATTCTAAGGATCTGAGGCACAAGGAGCTAGAGAATTCACAAATACTGTGTATTCTTTAAGGAGAAGGTCAAGTTGAATAGTTGGTATGAACGATTTGTGAATGGGGGAAATGTTGATTGCTTTATTACCTGGCAGGGATTGTGTGAAACAGTGGCCAATTTTTGACATCGAGGAAGCTGGCATAGTAATTGATTTCCCAGTTCTCTAAAACTAAGCACCTAAAAATCCAATCTCAAGCAACCCTAAGGGCTTCTCAAAGTGTTCTTCCAAAAATTCTCAAACCTCCCGCATATTAACCTTGAGAATATTAAAAGTCTCTAGGATGAAACCCTGACATACGATTAGCCTGTTAAAGAAAAGGTTGAGTCAAGAAAATACTGATAGTTGAGAAGTCAACAAAAAATCAGTATTAGCTATTTTGCATTTATTAAAAGAATGTGTTTCAGAGAAAACTATGCATTGTCTACATACAGCACATCCTACCAGTTTATCAGATACTAACCTTTTATTATTTTTGATATGTTGCAATCCTTCTGCGTTATAAATAACTGATAAACATGTAAATTCTGTCCAATCTGATAGAGATTTAATTGATTCTCCTTATCCCCAGGGTAAAAAGGATTTTTTTGTTTTTGTTTTTGTTTTTCACCTTCAGTGGATATTCACTTCAGCATTCCTTTGCTTGCCAGGTAAGTTTGCAGTATTTTGACTTCTCCTTTGAACCACTTATAACATCTGTGTGGTTCCCTCTGTCTTTCTTTCTATTCTCATAGTTGCAGTACCAGGAAGCCTAAGAATTAACCTAATAAAATATATCAGTAGGAGAAAAAGCATACAATTTTTATTAATGTTTATGTGCACTGGAGTTCACAAAGAAGAAGTGAAATGCAAATAAGAGGTTAAACTAAGGGGAGTTATATGCCATTTTAACAAAGAAGGTTGTGCTTCAAGAGCTAATAAATCACAGGGAAGTTGGGGGGGGGGGGGATAGAGGAACTAATGGATGATAAAGTCTTATTTTGAGATGCCTGGGTGGCTCAGCAGTTAAGCATCTGCCTTAGGCTCAGGATGTGATCCTGGAATCCCTGGATGAGTCCCACATCAGGCTCCCTGCATGGAGCCTGCTGCTCCCTCTGTCTATGTCTCTGCGCCTCTCTCTCTCTCTCATAAATAAATAAATAAATAAATAAATAAATAACTTTTTTTTAAAAAAGTCTTATTTTGGTAAGATCTATTTACAAACTCATTGCAGTACAGATTCTGTCTCCAGTGATAAGAGTGTTCTTGTCTTCTGGGGTGGGGAAAATAGAAAACCTACAGGTAGAAGGGGATGGTCACCTTCACAAAGGGAATCTTATATCTTGCTTTAGGCAGGTAAGGGGAAGGCAGAGAACTCTCCCTGCATCTGTTGGTTCTCAGTTGCCTTCAATATACCAAATAATCCTTGGTATATTTAGGGGTGGCATACTCTCATCTCCTTCACCACATATATGAGTATAATAAAATCATTCTTGCATGTTCATTTTTAAATCTGTATAATTGTCATTATTTTACCTTTTTAATTTTTTTAAAATTTTAAATTTAAATTTAAAATTTTATTTTATTTTTTTTAAGATTTATTCATGAGAGACACAGAGAGAGAGGCAGAGACAGAGGCAGAGGGAGAAGTAGGCTCCATGCAGGGAGCCCGATGCAGGACTATCCTGGGTCCCGGGATCATGCCCGGAGCTGAAGGTAGATGCTTAACCACTGAGCCACCCAGGCGTCCCTATTTTACCTTTTTTTAAAGAGCTATTCACAGGCCTTTAATTCTACTTGTCCTGTGAGAGAAATGTGGGAAGATGAAAGTTCAATGTTTGCTAAGTCTTATGCATCATTGTTCAGACACTAAAGAGTAGATATGGCAACAGTTCTACAATAGAGCACAATTCTATAATTTGTATGCAGGAGGGTAAGGGAACGGCCACTCTGGAGAGTGTTTGTGGATGGGGTTAATCAAGGGATGTATCTTAATCAATCAGAGTAGCAAAGGACTATAGAGAGGTTTGTTTGTTTGTTTGAAAGATTTTTCAAATTTTAGGTGGCACTCAAACTTGGGATAGAATTTTAAGCAATTTTCCAAGACAGCTCTTAGAGAATAACTACAAAATCAGGTTGCTGAGGAACCCAAGGCTCCTCTAGACTAAATTGTCCAGAGCCTCAGGTATCATCTGAAGGTAGTTATTGGCCACCACTTAATCTTCTGCTAAGAGATAATTCTAGTATAGATAGCTTCCTTTTGAAAGGATATGAGTGTGTGTATGTGTGTGTGTGTGTGTGTGTGTGAGAGAGAGAGAGAGAGAGAGAGAGAGAGTGTGACAGAAAGAGAGAAGATAGATCCTCCGTTATCTAAGCAACATTCCAGAGGCATGATGGGTGGAAACTGTTCTACTTCTCATCAAGTTTCTATAACAATTACCAGAAATGCAGAAATTCATGGCTGGCCAGGACTCCAGGAATCTGAGAGATATTCTCAGGCAGGCTAATTATAGCTACTTTATTTCTTCTACTCTCAATAGTTGAAAACATCTGATCACTGTCTCCAAGCTCAGCCCAACATTCACAGTAACAGTCATGCAGCTTTTCTGACCTAAAGAAAGAGATTCTTAAACATCCCAGTTCATTATGTTGGCATTCAGACTCAAACCATTCCTGCTACTTAGACAACATGAATGCAATGTTGCATTTCCAAAAACTAGGTTTAAGCTTGATTCTCAAAGCTTGTTCCCTTGCTAATAGCCCTTTTACATGTGGTGGGATTTTATTCACTCGGGGCATCTAGTATACAATTTCTCCTTTCTGTTTGCACTCTGATCTTTTTTATGAGGAAATTCTTCTTTATGAAGATTTTTGGTAAGAAAAAGAGCTGACTTCCTACCTCACAACCAGAGAGTGACATTACTTAGTCTTTGTCCTGGCATAACCAGTGAGATGGGTGCATTACTTAGTCTCAGCCAATCAGATGTGTCACATGCATTTGCTTTTTTTTTTTAAGATTTTATTTGTTTATTCATGAAAGACACAGAGGGAGAAAGAGAGAGGCAGAGACACAGGCAGAGGGAGAAGCAGGCTCTGTGCAGGGAGCCCGACGTGGGATTCAATCCCAGGTCTCCAGGATCACACCTTGGACTGAAGGTGGCGCTAAACCGCTGGGCCACCGGGGCTGCCCGCATTTGCTTTTGGGAATATTCAATTCTATCAAATAAATGAATGTGTAATTTATAAAAATAGGCAAAGCCCTTTTAAGGTGTTTCAGTATAGGTGAGGAGCTAGTAAGCAAAAAGTTTGTGGGATATAAGCAGATCTTACAGGGTATGATAAGCATGAGATAAGAAGCTAGCAAATAGAGCAAATGTCTCCCACAAAGAGGAGAATTAAAGAACCAATAGATACCTAATATCCTATAGCACCTGGTTGCTAAGTACACATGCAACTAAATACACAAAAAGAACTAAATATTCAGGATACATTATATATGAGCATTTAATATATACGATGCCTTAACTTATCACCTAGTGGTGACACCCATTCTGGCCTCTTGTATTTTCTGTCCACGAAGCACAACTAGAACCCATGACTGCTGTTTAGACTATCTGGTATTCTCCAGATACCTCCAGGCCTCTCTGTTGGGGGAGCTCACATCCCTGACCCGGGCCAGAAAAAGGTTCTCTAAGGAAACTTCCTCACAATACAAAGCCCAAGAGAAAGCAGATTAAGGAAGCCCCGGAGACCCCAGAGACCTCCCCATAAGAACTGCCATCCGGGACAGAAGACCAGCGTGTCCTGGCTCCCAGAGCACTTGTCTTCAACACCCCTGCATCCTGGGGGCTGGAGACCAGTGGGGGGAAAGAAAACTGTCTTTGTCAAAAGGATGCTCAAGTCTTAGTTATGTATAAAGGGGGCAGGAAATAAACATCCTTTAAGACAGCTCTACCTTAAAAAAAAAAAAAAAAAAGTTGTGGCTGGTTGCACTTATCCCTGTGTATATCCAAGAGAGCGAGTGTGTGTCATTGGATCAAGGCATCACACATCTATGGGCGCATTTGCTCAAACCTCAGTTTTGGTTCTGCACGCACACTTTTGGTGGAGAAGACTCATGTGGTATAGACAGATGGGATGTATGAATATTGCATACCCTGAGATTCAGATTCTGTGGCCCTCCCACATATACCTATCCTAAGTGGGTTAACTTACCTCGGTTTTTCCCGTTGCTTTTCACTGTGTGTTTTAAATCAATTTAAGAAATCATCTCATTTGAGCATTTTAATTTGGTCATCTCATTTGAGCATCTTAATTTGGTGAGGTTTTCTGTCCTATGACCTCTGGGAGAGCACGCCTGGTAGTACATATGGAAGCTCTTACTACCAGGTAATTCTCCTTTGTCCTGAGCCTCTGAGTCAATAGTGAGTGATGCAAGGGTGTGTCAGCTGACATTGGAATCATGGCTGTGGTGTAGTGCTGCCCCGCAGCTCTTAGAGTCCTCCTGATTTCAATATTTTGGAGCATTTTATTTAATTGTAAACTAAGGCATACATAAGAAAAGTATATAAAGGGTGTGTAAAATTTGGCAAATAATTATAATACAAACAACAATGAAACTTCATCAACAGGTAGGAAAATTAAAGCCAAATGTAGAAGCTGAATTTGCCCATGACTACTTCTCCTATAAGTTGGCCTCTTAGAAAGAAAAAAATGGTTTTCTGCAATGTTCCATGGAAATGGGCAGCAGCCTGGTGTTAAAGGCGATTGATCTTGGTCAATAGTAAGAATTGGCTCGCAGACTTTTTGAATCTCCCAGGAGATGATGAATTTTGGTTTGACAAGTCCTGTCACTCACTTGCCATGCTGTAGAGCCATAACTACCAGGCTTAGACCAGCCCCGGGTTGTGAAAGTATGGTGCTACCTCCAATGGAAGGGCTAAGCTGATGGGAAAGGAACGAGGCCACAGTTTTATCATTGCAATTAATTTCTAAAGCCCAAGGGTTGCAATCCCTAACCAAGAGTCTTACATCTGGCTCTGCTAGATATCTGTGTGTTGCCCAGGAGCCTGCACATGGGGCACTGATACTCATGCATCAGTGAGTCAATCCTCTTGACCCCAGCAGGTATGGCATGTGCTCTGCCTGGTGACTAGTCCTCACTGGCACAATGCAAACATTACCAGTGCCTGCTCCCCACTCCCATGACTTATAATACCCTTCCTCTGTCCTGGAAATAACCATAGTCCTGTCTTTTGTGCCCATCATTTTCCAGGTTTTCTTTTAATTATACCACCTAAAGATTCATTACCAAATAACTCAGTTTACTCTCTTTGCCTATTTTGAAACTTTATGTAGTATGTGAGATTTGTCTATGCTGCTGTGCATAGAATGCATTTTATTCTGTAAAGTTATTTATAGATTCATTCAATTACAGATTAACATCTCCAACTGGAATTGCTGTGTGATTAGGTATACATGTGCTCAGTTTTGAGGAGATAATGGGAACAAGTTTTCCATAGTGCTTGTACAGATTTATGTGCCTGCAGAGATGAAAGTCCTGTTCTACATCCTTACCTCCACTTGGTATTATCTGATTTTTTTAATGTTTGCCAATCTGATGAGTGTGTAATGATGCCTCGCTGTGGTTTTATTTTGCATTCCCCTTATTTCTAATGAGGCTGAGAGCCTTTTCAGGTACTTACTAGCCATCTTAATTTCTTCTTTTGTTAAATGCCTTTTCAAGTTCTCTGTACAAATTTCTATTGACCCATATGTCTTTTTCCTATCTCCTATTTGTAGGATCTCTCTGTATATTTTGGATCTAGGCGTTTGGTAGTTAAATATTACAAATGCCATCTCTGTAGTTTGGTTTTTCCCTCTTTTTAAAGAGTTTGGGTGTATTAGTTTTTGGTTTTGGGGGTTCTTTTTGATGGATAGAGTCCTTAATTTTAATGGAGTAGAAAAAATATGGATAGTATTTTCCTGTATGGATAGTATTTTTGTGTGTCTTGTAAGAAAATTCTTCCCAACTCTGACTTCATGAAGGTATTTTCCTGCACTATCTTCTAAAATGCTTTATAATTCTACCTTTCACTTTTAAGTCTATAAGCCACTGGGAATTGATTATTTGTGAATACTCCCACTTTTTTTTCCAGAACCAGGTCTCCAACCTCCAATCAATTTTGGAAGTCTCTGATAACCCTATAATAAATTTTCTTTTTGCTTTAGATAGCCAGCATAAGTTTCTGCTGCTTTCAATCAAGAGGTCTGGCTGATAAAATGGACTACTGCCTTGGCTTCCATTCCTGGAATCCTGCCTTTTAACCCCAGCCCAGTTATGTGCCCTGTGACCACATGCAGACTGGTTTTTGTCCGTGGTTTGGACTATGCCCAAAGATTGCCATACTCCATGATCTTGTGCCTTACCCAGCAGACTACTTCATATTTCAGACCCTACAGTTGGATTGGTTCCACCAGCTCCTGTCCCACTGCCCAGTTTCACTGTAAGTTAAAAACCATGCTCCACTGATTCTCAAGATATGATATGAAATTTTACGCCAGCCCTTAGACACTCAGCTGGAAGAGTGAGAGGCCCATAGAAAGAGCGTTATAGAGATAACATTCATAAGTCATCGCCAATTGACGTCATCTGCTAAGCCAGGCAAGTGAAAGCAGGCTTAACTCCCAGTTGGGGATTTCAGATCTTATTGCCATTCTTTGTCTCTCCTATCAGGAGACCATACAGGAAGATTCACACTTTACTTTTTTTCCAAGTGGTTTATTGATTTGTGGATTCAGAGAAATGTGCATCAATTGAACTAACCATTCCCTTTAAGTAAGGGGGGGATTCACACTGTGCTGAAATTAATGGGCACAACAGTACTGCCTCTTAGAGTTCAACCACAGCACAATAGATGCACACAGTGTGAGGGCAATCTGGAGATTAAATAGCTCTACTTCATCCTTAGCGATCAAAAGCCAGTGTGCTCTTATTCTACTTTCTTTGGCTTCCTCATCCCTCCCGCCAGACATACACACTTCGAGGAGATTATGTGCACTATTTAATAGAAAATAGATTTCTTGCCTTCCCATCTTTCCACTTTCCCTTTATATTTCTAGGTTTTATGTTTCCTCACTAGCTCTTAAGCGTAGCAAACTTTGGATCCTTTCTTCCTAGATTCTGCTTAACTTCACATCTTCTCTGATCAAGTCACAATGGAAATAACATCTAAGACAAGACAAGATAGCAAATATATAACACTTAATCAATGATTTTTTCCTTATAAAAATGTAAGCACTATTCTTGTACATGGATATGATTCCACTGACCTACTGTGTTTTTTTCTCTTGATAATAGATATATCCCTTCCACCACTGTGCTTATGGCTGTCATGACTAATAATTACAGTATTTGTCAATTTTATAACTTTTACAGATTTAAGAGTCCTTTGATAAAAATCACACTTCATTTTATTTCAAAAACTACTAATAAAATAGGTAAGACCTATAGCATTATCCTTAGTTTCTTGAGAAGGAAACTGAGGCTTAGAGGGAATTAGTGAATGATCTAATGTACAGCCAGGACCTAATCTTGACTATCATGACTCCTTGGCCAGTGCTCTTTCCCAGATGATTGTCCTGTATTGAAAGGTTCTCAAAAAAAAAAAAAAAAAAGAAAGGTTCTCTACATAACTATAATAACATTTATTTTGTGCAAAATTTACCAAGAATAAAACCTGCAACACTGGTCATTTTCATATCTTTTTTAACCATCTGATTCCATACTTGGCATAAGGATGCTACTATATGAACTATAAAGACATTAGTTGTACGATAATGCTATTAATAAATATTAGCATGTGCTAGGATTCTGGGAATATCTAATATATGAAATACAATCTCATTTGAGGTTTCTGAGGCTTTTTTTTAGCAATTCACATTCAAAACTTATCTTATTCATTATTGAGATTAAAAAGGCAAACATATTCCAATAAAATGTGTTTAAACAAGAAAGGTCAAATTCCAGACTTCCATCTTTAATAGCAAGCAGATTGAGTAAACAGGCTCTTTCCAAACATATTTAGGTCTTTATAACTGTACAGAAGAGGCAGGGGATGGTTGGTTTCAGGGCACAAATCTGATAACACAATCTGTCCCTTTTATTTTTATTTTTTTGAATACTTAGCTGTTAATTTCAAGGCTCAGTGAAGTTCTACTGCACTAGAAATAAAGGATTTGTTTAAATAGGATTACAAGAGATAAAAGAAGAATGTTCAAGAAAAGCTATTGTATATGTATATTTTTTCAATCTTCTATGCTGATTACCCTGACTCTTCCAAAAGATCAAAAGGAATTTCTTTTTTTCATACTATCATTATTTAATTCATTCTTTCATTTATTTAATTTCATGCAAGTGTTAATTCAATCTCCATTACTCATATAGTAACTACCATGTCTTTCTTGCACTAAACCACAAGCTATAGAAATACGGGTAACAAGTGTACCCAGAGGGGTGAGATTACACAGGTTGCCAAGAGGTCCCACAGAAAGAGAACCAATCACCACCTTGAAAATCAAGACAAGCTTGCCAGAGGAGACACTGTCTAATCTTGGAGGAGCAAACAGGAGCATCCCTTACAGTAAACCCGATTTCTTCAGCTGTTGTGTAACATTAAAGCCTTCCTATGGAATTTAGTGGGACATGAAACAGGAAAGAAAATTGGAAGCCTATGGATTTGATGATTTCCATCCCAGCAGCCCACACTCCTATGGCTCCATTAACTAATTCCAATATTTCGAACAACCTAGAAAAAATCAAATGAATCTTCTTCAGTCTTGTTGGTAGTTTACTAGCTGCTCTGACTCTGAATTTTCTTTACCAGTCTGAGCCGGCATACTTCAGAAGATAGACCTTTTAAGTTATGTATCCCCAACATAGTTCATAGAAAATACCTCTAACTTCCTTATTTTGCTTCAAAGTCTATTCCTTTCCCACTTCACTTAACCTACCTTGAATATTGTGCTTATTTCCCCATCTTTCTGTAGAGGAACTAGGAGTGGTTTTAGAATAACTTTAGCCTTCATAATTTTCATCACCTTTTTCCCTCCCCCACACACAAAATTATTCCAAAAGAGAAGAAGTTCAAAATTTAAGAATGAATTCTATATATATGTATATTCAAAAACAGTAGAAAGAAACTACCTGGTCTCCTCCTCAAACCGAAATACTGGCTGTAGTATGTGTTTTTCTCTATATCCGTAGCAAATCCACCCTACTTCCTTGCTAAAAGAACTGTGCTTTTGTTCAAGAAATAGGTAGTAAAGTGCTCAGAAAAGATTATTTTCCCTTCCCCAGGGACTGAAATCTGATTGTCAATTTTATATTGCCAGTGTTGGCTCAGATGTATATACACAATCCATTTCTGTCCAGCGGCATCTGAGGGCAAGTCAGCTAAGAGCTTCTAGAAAATATTTTACTCTGTGATTTAAGAAAGAGAGACATCTGATAAGAAATTTTTCTTTCTTCCTGCCTGTAGATGTCTTTGAAAGCTTTGGGACCCCTTTGGACTCCTTTTGGAAAGAATGTGATGTGATCTTGTGACCATGCGTAGACAAGCATAAAAACAAAGCTACCATGCTGGTTATCATAGAGTAATAACTTAGAAAGAATTTAGATCCTATGTGACATCACCAACCCATTGTACAACCCTGAAACTGTTCTGTCTCTGCACTTTAAAATTGAAATACAAAATATCCTCCTGGTTTAATTATCTTTGATAGAGATATCTTGGAGCCATCACTGTCCTCTTGCCCTTTTGACCTGACAACAAACCTGGTTCCCCAACCTTAAATTTTGGTTGTCCCTAAAGAATTTAGCTCAATCTTGAACCCCTACTTCCCACTCTGTCTGGATTTCTTTCCAATCTAATAGAACCAGAAAAACATACAGCTCAAGTGGATGTACCCAAATCCTGACTTTGAGTTATTTGACCCATCTTGCTAATTTGTGAAAACACAGAGGATGAAGATGTACTTCATTATATATGCCTTGGATGGCAAATATATATGGAAATCACTTCTTACATGATAATTTTCTTTGAAGCAGACAAAAGCAGTTTAAAAGATAAAATATGTAAGCATCTTTTTAAAGTTGTGGTACTAAGTGTTTGCAAATCACTATCAAAACTTGGGTATTGATTTTGACCTTGTGGGAAAAATCCAGAAGACAAGAATCTCTTTAAGATGTGGTCTACTGAAACCTTTTAAAAGTCAATAGCCAATTTTAATTCTGGGTGATTATTCACATAAAAGTTCCAAAATCTGAAAAAAGCTTAAGAAAAAAGCTATTTATACAGTTAAATATCAGAAACCATCTAAATAACAAATAGTGGTAGAGAATAGATTAAGTAGGTTATGATGTAGCCATATAACTAATACAATAATTAAAAGAGTATTTTAGTATTTTATTAGCATGTGAAATGCTGATTTGTTGTGTAAGGAAACAAAATACAAATCTGAGATGTATAATGTGTTTGTAAGAACAATGTTCTAATAAGACCCTATAGGGAGAAAAGATAACAAGATGAAAATATCACTGAAGTGTAAAAATAGTTACTATATTTGATAATAGAAAAATTAGAACTCTTTACTTCCTTCCTTCTATTTCTTAGTACTTTCCAAGTGTTCTTTTGCAAAAGTTTATTGCCACCTTTGGTTGATTGGTGGCTTGCTCTCAGCCAGGATCAAGGCTTGGCAAACACCCCCAAATAGATAAGGCATAACAAGTATACATATCACCTAACCAGATGAAAACTGAAGGTTTTAACCAAACAATCCAGACGTTCCAACCTCCTAGATGCTTGCTGGAAAGTAAACTAAGTCACCAAACATCTAACTGCTCAGCTTTGTTTCCCCCTTGGAGTTTTGGCTGTTAAGTAGCTGGGTGTCAAAACAGCAGCAGCTAAGTTTGCTGAAGAAGCGGAGCAGGGGAGGCTCTGGCAGAGAAACACACACACACAAAAGTCAACCTTGCAACTGTCCAAAGTGCATCCATGCTAGAGTAACTAGCTGCTTCCAAAAGAAAGGTCTAGATTTTTAATAGAAGCATGTCAGGTACAGTAGCTTACTGGATGCCTCAACTGGCCTAGGAAGAAGGAAAGAAATATTGCCATTGACACAAGATGAAAGGATGCCCGGATTCCATTAGGAATCTCTTATAAGCCTCTAATCTTGTCTTCAAGGACTGTAAAGAGTCCCTTAACCGACAACAGGGACTTGGGGTTCCTAGAATAGGCATAGCTCCTGAGCTGCCTCCAAATCTCCCACTTGCCTGGAGAAGTGCCAAGGTATTAACATTTAAATCACCAAAAAGGGAATTTGGCCTCTCTAAGTTGTTCATATCCCGTTGAGGCTATTTCTCGTTATAGCCTCAAACTTCCCAAGGGAGTGGAAAGCCTCACTCTATTAGTATCTGAATCAGCTTCCGAGGCAACAGCTGCAGCATCCTGGAATAAGAATTAGGTGGGGAATCAGGAAGGCTCACTTCTAATTCGAGCTCTTCTGGGGATAACTTTGACCTTAGGCAATCCATTAAAACTCAAGGTCCAGGGATTCTTTATCTCTAGGAACTCCATAGGTTGATCTCTAAGGCCCCGATGATTCTATTTCCTTATCCTTAAATGTGACCTAGATGTTCGCCACCCAAATGCCCACAGAATTCTCCCAGAATCACCTTTTACCTTAAAGTGTGGAAATTCCAGCGTTCTTTCCACGTTTTCTGCCAGTTCTCCAGAAACATATATTCTTTTTTTTTTTAAGATTTTACTTATTTATTCATGAGAGACACAGAGAGAAAGAGAGGCAGAGACACAGGCAGAGGGAGAAGCAGGCTCCATGCAGGAAGCCCAATGTGGGATTCGATCCCAGGCCCGCAAGGTCACGCCCCAGGCCGAAGGCAGGCTAAACCGCTGAGCCACCGGACTGCCCTGGAGAAATATATTCTTATAGTCACCTCTTGCTCTAATTTCCTGCATCCACTGCATCTTCCATCAGCTAACTCATCTTAAGTCCAGCCATAGTCTCTTCCCTCCATACCTTTTAACCCCACAATGTGACACTTCCTTTTCTTGCTTATGGACCCCCTCTGTCCTCTATCTTCCTCCCAAAAAATAAGTATGGAAGGGTCTGGAGACAACAGAGAATTGATGACAGAGACAGTATCCAAAGGAAAGCAGGCTTGGGAATCCGGATGTAGGCTGAAAAAATCCAGCCTAACAGGAGAGACTAGGCAGGGGGATAAAGATCAGGTCCAGTGATTTAAATAAATAATTAAATAAATAAATGTAGAAGAGACAAACCTTTCTAACAGAAGAATTCTAAATAATAAAATACAGTAGAAACTGTAGGGGTGGAAAAAGTCCTCTGCTCTCCCAAGTTCTTTCCTGAGTCCACATAAATTAGAATGAAAAAAAAAAAAAGTGAACATGAGAAAAAGGAACAGAAGTTGGTTTTGGTTTTGGTTTTGGTTTATTTTTAAAGATTTTATTTATTTATTCATGAGAGACACAGAGAGAGGGAGAGACATAGGCAGAGGGAAAGGCAAGGTCCCTGTGAGGAGCCCGATGTGGGACTTGATCCCAGGACCCCAGGTTCATGACCTGAGCTGAAGGCAAATGCACAACCACTTAGCCACCCACGCGGCCCAGGAACAAAAGTTTATTAACACATGGAGTGAGCATGCACAGGAGAGAAGCTCAGGGATGAGTAACTCCAGGGATGGTTAGAATTTGGGCTTATGTAGCTTACTAGCAAAGAAAAATACTTGTAGAGAGAAGTGGCAAGACAAAGGAAAAGGGTTTTAGGTTTCCAAGAGTGACAAACTCTGGTAAAGTAAACCAGTGGGGGAACCAATGGAAGATAAGGGCTGCTTTTGCAGGTTCGTCTTGTTACCAAATTCCTGTCTTCTTCATGGCTGTAAAACTTCCCCAAGAGAGGAAATTTATGGCAGTCCTCACTCCCTAGAAGTTTCTTCTTTTAGTTCAGATATAAAGGAAGAACTAGGTAGCTTCTTTCTGCATCTGTTGAATCCCAAATGCCCCTACTGCAAGATAACCCATCTGCCAAAGTGCCATATTTTGGGGTGACATATTTTGACCCCCTAGAATACTCTCCCCTCCAAGAAGTGGAGCCTAATTCCCTTACCACTTTCTTTGAGTGTGGATGCAACTAGTGACTTACTTCAAAAGAACAGAATATAGAAAGGGTAAAACAAAAAAGGAACATTACAGTGGATAAAGTGAACCAACAGCCACCTTGGTCAGGTGCAAAGGTTAACTTCAACAAGGATAAGTCATATGAACAGAAATTTCACAGAGAAAGACATAGACATGGCCAACAAACACATGAGAAAATGCTCAGCATCACTTGCCATCAGGGAAATACAAATCAAAACCACAATGAGATACCACCTCACACCAGTGAGAATGGGGAAAATGAACAAGACAGAAACACCAAGTGTTGGAGAGGATGTGGAGAGAGGGGAACCCTATTGCACTGTTGGTGGGAATGTGAACTGGTGCAGCCACTCTGGAAAACTGTGTGGAGGTTCCTCAAAGAGTTAAAAATAGACCTGCCCTACGACCCAGCAATTGCACTGCCGGGGATTTACCCCAAAGATACACATGCAGTGAAACAGCAGGACACCTGCACCCCGATGTTTATAGCAGCAATGTCCACAATAGCCAAACTGTGGAAGGAGCCTCGGTGTCCATCGAAAGATGAATGGATAAAGAAGCTGTGGTCTATGTATACAATGGAATATTCCTCAGCCATTAGAAACAACAAATCCCCACCATTTGCTTCGACGTGGATGGAACTGGAGGGTATTATTCTGAGTGAATTAAGTCAATCGGAGAAGGGCAAACATTATATGGTCTCATTCATTTGGGGAATATAAAAAATAGTGACAGGGAATAAAGGGGAAAGGAGAGAAAATGAATGGGAAATATCAGAGAGGGAGACAGAACATGAGAGACCCCTAACTCTGGGAAACAAACAAAGTGTAGTGGAAAGGGAGTAGGGCGGGAGGATGGGATGACTGGGTGACGGGCAGTGAGGGGGGCACTTGATGGGATGAGCACTGGGTGATATGCTATATGTTGGCAAACTGGACTAAAATAAAAATAATAATTAAAAAAACAAGGATAAGTCACGTGATGGTACATGCCCTTGATATTATGTGGCAAAAAATGGCACTTTACCTCTGTGACCTTCCTTCCAAAGACCTATAACCCCAACCTAATAATGAGAAATACATTAGAAAAATCCAAATTGAGGTACATTCTACAAAATATCTGACCAATGTTCCTCCAGATGGTCAAGGTCATCAAAAACAAGGAGAGCTAAGAAACTGTCAGAGCCAAGAGTTGTCTAAGACATGACTAACTGTCATGTGGTATGTTTGATGGATAAAGAATATTGTTCTAAAAACTAGTGAAATCCAAAGAATATGTAGAGTTTAGTTCATAGTAATGAACTAACATTAGTTCATTTCTCAGAATGACAAAGGAATGACAGTAATGTAAAATGTAAAGAATAGGGGACCTGCATGAAGGGTATGTGGAAACTCTGTACAAAGCCTTTGCAACTTTCCTGCCAATCTCACACTATTCTAAAATTTAAAAATTGATTTTAAGAATCCACTTCCAAGGCCAGTGGGCTGAATTTGGAGGTGAGCAAAGTAATTTCAGAGGGAAAATAGGAAATGAGTCTGGAGAGGTTATGGAGAGCAATTCCCAGGCCCTCTGAAGGGGACCAAGGATTTATGGGAAGGAGGGGTGAGGAGGAATATGGGAAGGCATAGCGCTAGAAACTGGCCACATTATTAGTAGGTTTTTGCAAAATGATTGGCTCTTTTTTTATTCAAGGTATCATATAAAAGATAATCCATATGTCCAAATAACTGTATTTCCCATTTAGAAAGCCTAAGACAAGACTGGCCTCAGAATCAAGCATTTATACTTCCTTCAGCCACGCTTATAACAGCACATCGTCCTTGAAAAGATTTTGAAGAAAACCAGAAAGCCCTGCAAAAATACCTTGCTGAAACAAAGAGAAGTGACAGTGACTGACTGGCTTGAACAATGTGAGATTAAGATTGTGCCTGAGGATAAAGTGACAGCAAAAGCCAGGTGGGAATCTGACTAAAATTGCCTGCTATCTCAGAAAAGAGCCTGAGCAGAAATGTCACCTTTTCACTCAAGGCATTGGCTTCAGGCTCTCTCCAAGTCACATTGACTGAGCTTTCTGAAAGAAAGAAAAAAAACAAAACCCACTTTTCCTCCTTTTAACCCCATGACTCCGCACACAACTGTCTTCCTGCCCTTTTCACCATCTTTCATTGTGAACTGCAGGCATGGGAGCTTTCTGGGCAGAAGTAGGCTGGCTGGGCTGAAGGAACAACAGTGTGAAAGACCAGCTGCCTTTTCCTCCTTCCCATATTTTCAGGGAGGGTGCCAAGTCCCAAGGATGAAAGGATCTTACCTTTCTTAGTAGATGCACCTCCAATCACCAGTCCAGCTGCACAATTGTCAGATCCCCACTTCCCCTCATGCCCTAACCTATTCCACCAGCAAATTGCACCAATTTAAGCACTGAAACATTGTCAGAATCTGCCCACATCTTTCCACTTGTATTATTCGTATTTCCACTTTCCACTTCACCTGGGACTTCTACAATAACCTCATTTTGCCGATAGGGGTTCCCCAGTTTCCCTATATGTCTACAAATTTTCATATTGGCAAGTGAAAAATATATTAATGAAAATTAGCCTTATTTCTCTCTCAATATCTCAGAACGTACATATTGATAATCCATGAAATCAATCTTATACATAGAAGGTAGTCAGACAGTTGGGAAGGTGGATGGAAAATTTATGTCCCTTCCCCACAAGAATATCCCAGCCAAGAATTTAAATCTAAATAATCGACATTGATACCAGGTATCAGCGTTCTCAGGGTCCCTCAGCTATTCCAGAATGATTTTCCTGGCCATCTCCTCCTTCCCTTAAGCTTCATTTCTGCCACATTATTGAGCCTCTAGCTCCTCTCTGTTGAACTCCTCATTCTCCTCCTGGAGCCTATTCATTCCAAACACTCATAATTACCATTAAGTCTAGTGAAGAGCCATTTACCCAACCCATAGCAAGTTCAGACTACATTTGAAGGGATTAATCTTCAAAATCTAACATGCTCACTACTTTACATCCCAAAATAAAATCAAGCCTCTCCTTGGAAAGAATCCCACCCTCAATTGCCAACAAACAAAATACAACAACAAAGGAAAATCTTTTCTTCCTATTGTGGGGACTCACCTGGAAGCTCATAATTAATATGAAGATTATTTTAAACTGAAGATATTTGAGATTCAACAGATACAGAAAGAAGCTTTCTCAGAACTTCCCTTATCTGACTAAAAGCAGCAACTTCTGGGAAATGAGGCTGCCATAAATTATCTTTTCGTGTTGAGTCTACTTCTGGGAGGAAGAAGGACAGTAAACCTGCCATAAATCCCTCACTCTAGAGAGTTTTATAGCCCTGAAGAAGATGGAAAGACCATTCACATCTGCATGGACAAACATCATCACAAAGTTTCTTATCTCCTAGTTGTTCTCCTAAAAACTCATTTGTCGTTCCTAAAGAAATCTATTCATTCTTCCCATAGAAGTCTTTTCTCCCCCTCCCACTTTCCCCTATTAAATTTCCCCTGCTAAGCCCTTAACTTTAACTATTTAAAGAGCTACTTCTTTTGTAAGCTTCCATATGCGCACAAATAAACTTTTCTCCTGTTGTTAATCAGTTTAATTTGCATGTCCCAGTCACTAAACTTAAGATAATTAGAGGGAAAGTTTTATTGTACAAGGATGACCCCAATTTCTATATTAGGAAGCCATGGTGTTCTTTTAAGACTAATATTAACTTAGTGTTAAAATTAACTTGTAGTTGTCACTCAGCACATGTCATCCAGTAGTTAGGTTTGCTCCGCCCTCCATAAAAAATATTACCATCCTCAAAAGAAAACCAAAAATACCTTCTAGGATCCATGTTCCCCAAACACCTATAGAGTTAGTAACATTTAGTTAAGCTCTTTTGGATAATTCACCCTTGAGGAGACTTGATCTCCTTACAGGTGAGGCCTTTTTCTTATTCATTGATCTAAAAGCAGCACCAGTAAAAAAGGAGGTCCTCAATAAATGCTTGCTGAATTGAATTGATTAGGGTGTTGGTTGTAAATTTAATCTTGGCAGTAAGATGAGACTTATAATAATAATTTTTAGATACTTTACAATCCACTAAAAGGTGTAATCACCACAAAAGTAATATCATTTAAGTACAACTTGGTCAAAACAATATCATTTAAGTACAACTTAAGCCCTCTGACCTAGGAACTGTAGGAAACAGACATAACTCAAATAGTACAACCATAACCACACATACACACACACACACACACACACACACACACAGGTTATAGAAAAATGAGGAGCACACTCTCCAAAGCCAACCCATTGCCTCCTCCTCAGCTTCCCTACTCTATCTAACTCAGCCTGTGGAGAAAGCTTAATTCCCCACCACCTCTTTTGAGCTTTTAACAAGATAAAAAAGAGAGAGAGGGAATGTTTTGGGATTAGTTACTTCTCTTGTACACACCCTACAGTCATTATGGTATCTTTTTTAGGATGCTTTCCCCATCAATTTTGCACCTGGTGGGTTTAATTTCTTTTTTATTTAAATGTCTTACATTCAAAAAATATAGTTTTACCATCAGAGTTGTGTTTTGTTTGTTTACCATAATTTCATCTCGGCACCAATTAGGTAAGGGATTGGGCTAGAAAGAGTCTCAAAATTCACACTTTCTCATCTCCTTAGGGACGGACAGGAGGTCTAAAGGGAAAGGCAGGCTAAAGTTAAACTCTTAATATTGTTTCTCGGCTCCGCACCTGCATCTATGATTTCTCAAGTAAAGCTGAAATGGAGAAGTCAAGAGAGACAACTTCTAACCCTGCCCAAATCCTCCTGTTCTTCCCAATAGAATCTCAAGATACAGACCACATTACGAGCAATAGATGACATACAAAAAGAAAAGACCCGTGAAGACAGATACGAGGGAAGGGGAAAATGAATTTTAGTTTTTGTCTGTTTAGCCAAAGGGCTGGGGGGAGGGGAGGAGACATTGAACAAAGATTCTTTGAAAAGTTACTGATCTCCCACTGGAGGTTGGAGTTGTTAATTGAGCTGTTCATTCCCAGCCCGTCAATTCAATGTGGTAAGAGATGTGGCCTGTTTCCAGAGGAAGAGAGGAAATTAAGAGCCTCACACAGCTTCCATTATTACATCTTAGATGTATTCTCGTCAGCCCCCAAATAGCAGTCATTGCTCTTCACCCACTTAGGACTTGCAGCTATAAAGACCCAAAAGGCTCGAAAGTGGGAAAAACTTCAGGGAATCTTCATGACCTTTCAGAGTCCTTAAGTTTAACTCAGTAAAAGTTCCCAAAGTCCACAATTACGAGTGATCAAGCAATTATTCAGGTTTAAATAATTTAGCACTAGCTGACTCTCTCGTTTTAATTGCAGAGATAATTTCCCTGAAAGTTTACAATTTGTACTCCTGGGGAAAAGTAGAAGAGAATGGCAAACCCACTCAGGGACAGGATTTGAATGATTTCACCCTCACCAATTCTGCTAGTTATTTAGTTGATGGTAGCTCTAGCCTTCAAGCATTGACATTTCCTTTTGATTTAGGCAGCTGCTTTCATGCTTGTGAATTCAGTCCCAGGTGACTAAAATAATGAAAATAACTAATATGACAAAAAGTCCTTATAAGATATGAAGGCATATGGTCAGATTACTCCTGTAATCATGTTCAGATTTCTTATCATGGCACAGAAAACCCTTTACCACTACTCCCTACTGTACATTCCCAGCTTCACTTTTCAGGAAATACCACCACCTAACCCTGCATCTAACTGCACTGGATCATTCACTATTGAATGCACATGTGCATCATCTGCAGCCACTGCATGAAATGCCCTGCTCAAGTTTTGTTTTGTTTTTTTGCCAAGTAAATCCATCCTTCAATATAAACATTAGATATCAACTCCCAAGGGAAGACTTCCCAGATTTCTTTGGGGAGAATTATTTTGCTTCTTCTGGGCCTCCAGAGTTCTAGGTACACCCCTTAACTGTTTGATTTGTGTCCCACAACAGATCTCAGCTTTTTTAGGATAAGGTTTCTTCAAGCCTGAGACAATACCAGGCACATAGCAAGCATGCAAATGATCACCAAATACATGTGGGTGGACTCTCCCACTTGTGAAATTCTGTTAACAGCTCTCAACAGTCATGACTAAAAGAGGTGCTGTAACATTTATTGCTCTTTTAATGCTTGCAATTAATACACACTACCTGCCCTGTTCCAAAATGGCATTTTTAATGATTCAATTAACAACTTTAAAAAAAAAAAAAAAACTGTCCTTCTAATTTACTCCTTCCACTTTTACTGTTTTAAACTTTGCCTCTCCCTTTAAGCCAATCCTCCCTGGGCAAGTATATCAAACTCTGAACATGGATCCAATTATCTAGGAGCACAATGGTGTCATACTGGGGCCCTGAGTGTGATTGCACAAGGGACCCAAATACTATGCAGTATCAGGAGACCCAGTAAACTCTTGCCTCTTCCAACAAATTACCAGGACATAATTAAATTTTATTCACAAAGAAAAAGCTTCTCAACATTTATTTTTGGAAAGCAAATGGAGAAGAGGAAATCTGGATTTTCAAGGAAATAGAAAAAAAGCAATGCTGTCTGTGTTTCTTCTACAAAGTTCTTTCACACCTAAGCCAAAAACTCTGGGTTTCACTTTCTAATCAATTATTCTACATTTTGCCTTTGTCTTTTTGTCTCACTTAAAACTAGCAGAAATGTGTTGGGAGCCTATAGTCACACAGAAATGACTGGCTTCAAGGAGTTTACAATCTGTGAGGAAGACCAACATATAACATAACTATCCCAAATGCAGGAGGGTGACATCATGTACACTTAATTTGATGGAAGAATCCAAATGAGAGAGTATTTACTTTTGACTGAATATCAAAGAAGCCCTCTCAGAGAAAGTAGCACTTTAGCACTTAAGGGTTAGAAGAATTTATGTAAGTGGTACCATGAGCATAGACACAAGGCATGAATTAAATGGCAGATTCAATAATAGTAAGTGTTCCATTGCAATTGAGCTAAAGTGGGAATGAATAGAAGAGAGGGGGATTTATATTTTTCAAAAAGTTAATTCTGGAAGGATCTTTGGAGGTCAAATACTTAAGAACTTAAGAAGTTATAAAGAGGCACTCACACATCTTTTTTCCTGAAAGAGTTAACTGATTTTGGACAAATCTAATAACTACTAATAACTAGTAAAGCTAGTGATGTTACATGAACTACATTTAAATTGTCCCTTTCTTTAATATATCCCCATGATAGCACCTCTATGGTTTTCCAGCATGATAAGAGGAATATCAAAAGATAAATACAACCCAATGGGGAAATCCAGTAAAAGTTAGGAGAGAACAGTAATAACAATATCCTGAAATCTCAGATGAAGTTCTTAGTATTTTCTCTTTTTTTTAGATGGAATTTTAATTATAGCTAAGATATAAATTCCTTCTAATTTGAGGGTGGGGACAGGATTCAGTCATGCATAGTTTTAATTGATTTCCACTAGGCTTCAGTCCTAGTGGAAAGGCAACTTTCAACATCAGAACTTGGAAAACCCTACTCCTCGATATATTTTTTCCTATCCAGTCTTTTTCCTATCCATTCTTCTATTTCCTGCCTACTTGCCACCATAGTGAATGATGGGGGCAATTTGCTATATTGACTGGCAAGGATGCAAATTCACACAAAGCAACATCCATCTCTCTGATCACTTAAAGAAAGCTCATTAGGAACCAAATAACTCATGAGCTAAGGCCCATCCATAAAGAATAACTTGCACTAATTGTACTAATTTAAACCGATAAATTCTACAAAATTCAGAAACAAAATCCCTGTTGTGTCAATGTGGAAATATTTTCTTGTTTTGAAACACAGAATTTCACTAGCAGGTGCTGATGAGTCCACTTTGCAACATTCCTTCCCACACATTAAACATTAGCCCTTACAAGTAGTTGTGTCCAATAGCCTTCCACACTTGAACTTAACCAAAAGGCCGAGAAGCGATTGTGTCCAACAGCCTTCTATGAGCAATCTGGAGATCATGCCATCCCTTGACTGGAAGACAATGCATCATCCTAGGCTCGGAGTTCTCTGAGATTAAACCAACTCAAGCAAAGCATGTCCAGCCAATTCTTCCAAAAACACTCTAGGTATAGAGTAGTTCCTGGCGTTCTTACCACCACTAGAAAACATTCAGAGCAGATTATTCTGCAGGTCACAAGGCAACATAGGATTGCTCTCTGGAATACCCCAAACCTGGGCTCATTTCTGACCCAACTGAGAAGTTATAGAATCCCTTCTGAATTTTGCCTTCCAGTAGCAGACACTAATTGAGGAACACTCATACTTGCTCAGTCATGAGGTCCTGACAATCAACAAGGCATGGGAATGGCAGTGTGGGCAGACCAGCACAGTGGAAAGAATGTGGGCTTTGGAACCAAGCAGAGCTAGCTCTGACACTGTTGGTTTTCTCACTTTGGGTAAGACTATGACCCTTGAACCTCTACTTACTCATCTGTAAAATAAAGTTAAATGATAGGATTTGCTATAATAATTGTGAGAGTTAATTAGATAATGCACTCAAATAATCACATATAGACATTCCCTAAATGGTAATAGTTATAATATTAGTGCCCAGGTTATGCGAATAATCTCCATTGGACGATAAGCCACTGGGTCATCCTAAGTGTGTGAATGAATGCAAGTCAACACACCTGATTTATAGGGAGAAGAAAAAGTAATTCTTAGAATAGTAATTCTTAGAATTATTAAGTAATTCTTTCCATTAGAATGGAAATCCCATTTATCAGCTTCTATCAGTTTGTAAATAAATCTGTTCCTTTTCTAGTTGACTAAAGCCAATGTCAAGAGAAACCTAAGGTATATAGTTTTAAAAATCTATGTATTTATATATTTATTCCCCAATTATAATAAAATAATAATTTATGAAATTAATCATCATTTGGGAGGAGATATATCCCAATGTCTAGTACAATATCAACATATTCAATAAATATAAATAAATATTTGTTGATCAATAAATACAGAGCAGTTTCTTATTATTTCCTACTTGGAAAATTTTTGTTTCCCAAGACATAGAGTAGGGTTTCTTTTAGTAAAATAACAAAATATGGCTGTATGTATCCATAAATGCTTGAGGATTCATAAAGATACACATTGGTCACCCAGGATTTCAAAAACTTAACTTATAGACTGGCTTTACTTTGGGGAAAAGCAGGAAACAATTCACACTCTGGAGAATTAAACCTTAACTTGACAAAGCAACTGGCAGGTACTGAGGTTTCAATTTCACCTACTCTTATGTTCTCAGGAGAACTTTGAATTAATCCAAACTGAAAATAAAATTCCAATTCCAGTCTGTCATTTTTTTTTATTATAGTTCAACTTAACGGGCACCATGGAGCTTTGGGGAAGGTAAGCTGATGAGATTCTTTGAAGATATATAATTTAGAGATGACATTTGGAAGTAAATAAAGACCTTTGGGAGGCCAACTTAATGAAATACAGTAGTTGTAGGACTGCCATTAGGTAAAATAAGTTTTAAAAGAGTTGGTTTCCTCCACTTTGAGCACAAAGTCCTTACTCAGCCTCAATCTTTAAGACATAGTAGAAAAACCTTTCAAAATTCCGCAGTAAAGGTAATGCAAAATACTTTTCCAGGATAAAATTTGTGGCAATAGCAAACACACTTCAGATCATGGAATAAAATTCTGAAAATGTATGGAAGCCAGGCTCTAGTGCTTTAGTGGTCAAACGGGTCCCCATTCATTCCTCACCTCTTTGCCACATTTGTTCCTTTTCTTAGTAATAAGGGAGTAAGACGGTGGTAAATGGCGAGGGGGTGGAGTTCAATAAAAACTTCATGATTGATTATTGCCTCATTAGTCACCTTCAGCTCCATTAAGACATAAGAAAAGGAGAAAGAAAGAAACAGACTGAATAAGATCATTCGTCTTGTTCAAATTCAGATGTGAAGTTTAGAGAGTGACTCAATAATTATGTGTAAAGTTTTATTTTGTTCGTAAATTCTCAGAAAGGAAAGGATCTTGGAGTTACCTAGTCCTCATCCAAAGCTTAATATTCAATGCCTTTCAAGCAAAGTTCCATGGAACCCTAAGATTCCTTAATGGTACTTCAGCCCCAATCCAACCTAAGAAGTATCATGTTTACCTGATTTATATATTTAAATTCCATTCATCAGTTGATGGGCATTTAGATTCTTTCCATAATTGGCTATTGTTGATAATGCCACTATAAATATTAAAGTGCATGTATTAGGGCCAACCCACTTTGATTAGAATTTATCCTAGAAAATATTATTTACCCTTCTGATTATAAAAAGAAATGACAATTTTAATATTTGTTGATATTTTATCATATTTATAGAATAGTATTAACAGTATTATGTAGTAATATTGTGATACCTGTAAGAAAATTTAGGGAGGAAAAGACTATTTCCCTGCTTACAAAGAGTCTCAGGCTTTTGTAAAATTTGAGATTTTACCCTTCAAAAAAAATATATGTTCAATGGTCCTGACTAGGTCAGACCTTTAGGCCACATATGGTAGCAAATGGAATTAGATAACACACCTCCATGGTATCTGATTCTTTGTGGTTTTCTTATTTTCATGAGATCAATCAATATTTTGTTTGGAGAAGTTTTTGGACTATGATATTTGAAATGAGACCTGCCTCTAATCAACATCAACAACAACAAATATCAAGTTCTGTAGCTCTTTTTCCTCAGCCCTAGGAATTCTCCTCTTTACAGTGGATTTAGTCACATCATTTAACTTATAGTATGTCATGACTATAGAATACTGAGGTTTGCACCATGATCAGCAGCCCATGGACAGGGAGACTGATTATCTAATGGTAGTTGGTAGCTCAGAAGGTGACAGCAGGCAGTGTCAATGTGGGCTAATAGAGCAGCAGCCAATACTGGCTAAAATTAGAGTCAAGAGAAGTACTTGGAGCAGAGAAACCTGGAAGTCAAGATAGTTGACAAAGGTGGCTAGGCCCACACACACCCCATCCCCCAGGACATTTTAGAAAGAAGTAGAGAAAAGGGAGTGGCTGAGGTTCTGCCATTTGACACAAGGGGCTAAGGAGCTGACTTAGAGAAAACTGTTAAAAAACATCTTGCCCTAAGATCCACCAAGTAAGACTTGAAGGAGACTTAAGTAGTGCAGGCAACTTTCTTGTAATTTTTTTTCCACACTGCTAGAAAGTTTGTAGACCATTCTTGCTGCTGTCAGAACAATTTCTTCTAATGTCTTCTCTAAACTCTAAAAATAAATAAGCTTTATAACATTATCTAGAAAGAATCTGTTGATACCACATGAGAGCTAGGGGATACTTTTTTAAGTATAGCCTTGAATCTTAACCCTTAGACCATATGGCATCTCTTGGTAACTAGACAAAGTCATTGTCATAACAAAAGGGCAGATAGAGGTGAAGCCAAACTAAGTCAACTTTGTCTCCTAAATAGACACTAGTTCTACAATTCCACCACGTGTCTGAGAATCATGACAGACACCCATTGCATCATCTTTATTAATTGCACAGCATATATTTTACTAAAAAATACCTAGGACAATAAAAAGTTTACTCTGAAAATCAGAGAAAAATCAACTGGGGGACTGCCAGCTCTGGAAGCATTTCTAAGCCTCCTAAAACGTCATAGATTTGGTTTTCAGCTTGATGGTTTCTCCAGAGTCCTATCTTCTGTAATATGGATGCTTATAATATTTGCTATTTAGTTGTTAAGATTAATTAAAAATGGTGTGATTTAAAAATACATTTAGTTGAATTACATGAGCTTCTAATATGGAACATTTAAACAGCACATAATTACATTCAAACAGCTGGTGGGCTATCACATAGGAAGAGATTTTTAAAAGCTGGCATTTAAATCTTATGTGCATGTAAGAATGGATACTTGTTTTGGGAAGCACTTGCCCTAAATTACTAACCCATTGATGAAGTCATCAATAAAAACTTAAGTGAACATCTATTTTGTGAAAAGCTAATTTGAGTAGGCATTGGGTAAATGAAGAAGTATAGAGGCAATCTGAACCAGAGGGTTTATAAAGTGGCTATAATTTAAATATAAATACCATCAATGCTTAATAATAATTGTTAGTTACAGTTACCAAATCATCTTGAAGACCTTTAAATTTTTGACTTATAAATTTAAAGGAGAACTTAGAGTCCAACACTACCTTTAAAAATAAGGACATCGAGGCCAGCAAAATGAACATCTCCAGTTTTAATTCTACATTTTAAAACATTGGAAAATATCTCTTTATTTTTCATCATTTCCTTTCTATTTGGAGAACTTCGTTTTTTCTTTTCTCCTCCTCCTTCTCCTTCTTCTTTGTTATTGTTCTTCTTCTACTACTTCTTCTCCTTCTTTCTTTTGACAAATTATTACTTTTCTAGAATCTGAGAATGTGCTGATTCCCCTTTCAGTTTTTCTCTGGATATCAAATATGGTACTTTTTTTTTAGCACTTGAAAAATTTTGTACCACTCTCTTCTGGCCTCCCTGATTTCTGATGAGAAACCCACTATCATTCATATTGTTCCTCCTTGATAAACAAGATGTCATGGCTCTATTACTTCTTTCATGATTTTTTCTTTTTCTTTTTTTTTTTAAAGATGGTATTTATTTATTTATTTATTTATTTATTTATTTATTTATTGAGAGAATACACAGAGGGAGTCGCATAAGCAGGTTCCTCTCTGATCAGGGAGCTCAACACGGAGCTCAATCCCAGGACCCTGGATCATGACTTAAGCTGAAGGTAGGCACTTAACCAACTGAACCACTCAGGTCCCCTTAAGAATTTTTTTCTTTGCCTTCTCAGAAATTTGACTATATATCTTATATGAATTTCTTTGGGCTTATTCTATTTGGGATTCACTTAGTTCTCCTGAATGTATAGGTTTATGTCTTTTTCTAAATTGGGGAGTTTTCCATCATCATTTATTTCCTCAGCCCCACCCTCTTTCTTCTTTCTTTATGGGACTCCAATGACATGAATGTTAAATCTTTTGTTATAGTAATGCAGGTCTCAAGGTTCCTTTTTTTTTTTTTATTTACTTTAGTCTATTTTTTCTCTGTGGTTCAGATTCAATAATTTCTATTGTTGTATCTTTTAACTTACTAATTGTTTCCTCTATCCCTTCCATTCTACCATCAAGTTTATCAACTGAGTTTTTTATTATCGTTACTGTATTTTTATTTTATATTTGAAATTTCCTTTGATTCTTCTTTTAATTTTTTTAAAAGATTTATTTATTTATTCATTCATTTATTTATTTATTTATTTATTTATGATAGACAGAGAGAGAGAGGCAGAGACACAGGAGGAGGGAGAAGCAGGCTCCACGCCGGGAGCCCGATGTGGGACCCAATCCCGGGACTCCAGGATCGCGCCCTGGGCCAAAGGCAGGCGCTAAACCACTGAGCCACCCAGGGATCCCCTTCTTTTAATCTTTTATCTCTTTGCTAATGATATTTATATTTATTTGTTTCAAGCATGTTTATAATTGCTTATTGCAAAAAAAATGATGACTTATTTATTTATTTTTAAAGATTTTATTTATTTATTCATGAGAGACACAGAGGGAGAGGCAAAGACATAGGCAAAGGGAGAAATAGGTTCCCCACGAGAAACCCATATGATGACTGCTTTAAATTCCTTGTCGGTATTCTAAGATCTCTGATATCTCAATATTAGAATCTACTGATTGGCTTTTGTCACTCAGTTTGAAACCATCCTTGATCTTGCTATGAAGAGTAACTTTCAGCAGAAACCTGGACATTTTGGTATTACATCATGAAACTCTGAATCTCATTTAAACCTCTGGTCTAGATGACTTTTTCTGAAGCCACTCTAGCTGAATGGAGGTGGAGGTTCTAGCTCCCACCAAGTGTCCACTGATACTGGCTAGGAGGAGTAGGAGTACTGCATTATTGTACCTCACATGTTCTCTACTGACACCATGGTGGGAAGGTGTGGCCCCATGATTGTTGGGTAGTGATAAAAGTCCCTGACACTACCCCAGTGGTGTGCATTGGCAGGAGTTGGAGGGTGTAGGGGGGCTCCTCATTTCAGCCTGGTGAGTTCTTGAAGTATAGACTCTCCCCTTGACCTTTGCTGGTACATATAGGGGTAAGAGTGGAACATATATTTTTCTGTGGTGTTTAGCAGGAATAGAATCTACAAGTATTCTGCCCTCTTAGGCTTCACTTTCCTGGTTTTGTTGCTAGAGAGACTAGAATATTGTCCATAGGGATAAGGGAAGGGGGAAGTCTGCACCATTGGCACTTCTACATTGCTGGCTTCTTTAGCTACAAGTCAAAACCCAAGGAATTCATCACCATGTTGTTCCTTAAGTCTTGAGGTCCCTAGCCTTCTTCTCTCCACCTTTAAGAGTTCTTTGGCATTTGTTCTAATATTTTAGTTGTACCTAATGGGAGAAATGGAAAAATATATATCTATTCCATCTTCCCTGAGCAGAAGTTCCGTTTCATCCTTGTTTTTGTGGCCTCTTTTTATGAAAGCATAATCTCCCAATATTTTTTTTTAAATGATAAAGCCATTTTGGAAGATAGGTTAGGCTGGTTTTTTTGTTTTTTTTTTTAATTTTTTTATTTATTTATGATAGTCACAGAGAGAGAGAGAGGCAGAGACACAGGCAGAGGGAGAAGCAGGCTCCATGCACCGGGAGCCCGACGTGGGATTCAATCCCAGGTCTCCAGGATCGCGCCCTGGGCCAAAGGCAGGCGCCAAACCGCTGCGCCACCCAGGGATCCCATCTCCCAATATTTGAATAAAAAATTAGCCTTTCATATTATGCCTTAGAATCCTGAAAATCTATGTCATTTTGCCCTCAAACTAGTCTGTTAGATACAGCCTCTAGTTATCAAACAAACTCCTCACCTTCACACTTGTCCCTGTGCATTGCCCCTAGGAGTTGCTCACAGAATCTTTACCTTTTCTAAAATTATCACTAGACAGCCACTATCTATCATTAAAGTGTGACCTCAGTATGTCTCAAAGCTCCCAGGTATTATCATCTCCGAGTACTGTTGAACTCCTGACAAAGTTAAGAACAGCTTCTCCTCTAATAATGCCTTGCTTTGGCATTTGGATCCCAACAAAATTCCTTTTATTCCTAAACACCAGCCTCCAATCCCTCTCTCCACAGAAGCTGGAAACCAGTCAAGCTACCAAATGAGAGCCATTTCCCATTTTACTTCTCACACACCTAGCTCCTACTCTTGCTCCTAACACCAACTTCCTCTTGCTCTCCTAAACAGAAAAGTACCCATGTGTATCTACAAGTGCAAATAGCTAAAGTAAGTGATATCTTTCCTTACATTATCTTACTTCTGTCCTAAGCCAACCAAAATACTGCCAAACATATCTTATTCAAAGCAATAGTGGATTCAAAAATGTATATGACAATATTTATGAGATCAAAGGCATGATCATCTAGTTTCAAAGAATTCACACCTCAAAAAAATCTAAATAAAAGTCTTTGAACTATATATTAATATACCATATTAGTGGGGGGAGCATCTGAAAAAAATCCCTTGTCAACTTTTCTCTCTTAAATTTTCCAAGAAAACACAAAAACATGAGAAAAAACAGACCCCCCAAAATTTAAGTGGCTTGTCCCATGTTATTTCACTAGTAAACAATGATTCTAGGACTAAAACCTAGTTGGCTTTACTGAGTACTAGACCATGTAAGGAACTTTTAATGAGATCAGTAAGTATTTTAGCTCATGCAAACACAAATCATCTGAAGATTAAACTGGAGAACAACGACAGGAAGAAAAGTTAGCAAAGTGACAGCTCCAAAAGACTTAAATGCAAAAACAAAGAAAAAGAAAGGCAATGTCTAGAAACCTCCACAGATAAGATTTGAGATGTTCATCTTATAATGGCATATATTTAAAAAGAAGAAGAAGAAGACCTATTTCTCCTAACAATCTCACAAGATAAAATTCTGTTTACTCTTGCTTTAATGCCTAAAGCTCTTACTGTCTGTTAGTTCCTGATTCAATAATTAGTAAGTGGTAAACAGGTGAGATTTAAAGTTCCCTAATAAAAGTTTCCTTATAGCAGGCAATAGAAGTACTAAGAAGCTGTAATTGTGAAAATGGTTTTCAAATAGTCATCTATAAGCAACAGCATTTGATGATGTGAAAAAAATACATGAAAAGCATTCTAAAGGTAGAGATGGTTTTAAATTTTGTTTATTACTGTATTTTTTCTTAGAATAATGTACAACACATAATAGGAACTCATTAGATATTTGTTAAATGAATTCTAGGAAATTATTTCTGTTATTAACAACAAAACTCTCTTAGAAATCCATGTAATATCACTTGATGTTGTCTCAGGACAATTTTACTGAGTCAAAAACTAACTTCTGAGTCCTTGATCTCATCCTTTTTGACCAATCAACCAACAGGGTAGAAAACTTATTAGCAACTCTGACAGATACAGTTTCATCACTTACTGGAAGAAGCTGCACTCAATTAACCAAAGCCAGGTTCCCATATCCGTGTCCTGTGGGAGGATGAAACAGAGAGAAAAAATTAGAGGATCTGATGGTAGACCTAAGTTCCAATCCCACTTGTGTCATTTGCTCACTGAATAATCCTGATCTTCAGGGGGGTTTTTATCTGAGAAATAAAAACTTCATCTCTTAAGATACTTATGATGAATGCGGAAAAAAGATTGGTAAAGAGAAATATATTACACATATCCTGACACAGAGTATGTACATAATATTTGCAGAATATTTAAGTCAGATCCTGAAAATTCACCCCTTCTCTATGATGCTTATGAACAGATTTATCAGCTAACCTGAGATAATTCTATTAAATTCTAGCAGCCAAAAACCAGACATAGGGCTATTTCCACAGACAATTTATGCCTTTATAATTCTAACTCCCTTCAGAGTTCCTAAATCCTGTAGCCTTTGATAGTTTGGGACAAACAGAACCTTCCAGTTATCCAAAGATTAGAGGTAAAGATTCTCAAAACGTGCAACTGTTTGGTACATAATCAATAGTCACCTATGGTATGGATAACAACACAATAAAAACATAACTCCATATCCTCCACTGAAGCTCAAATATAATCACTCTGGAAAACAATATCTCAGAGCTGGCTTATTCTGAGCTCCGATAAAATATAGCCCACAAAGAAATGCTGTCAATGTGGCCAACACTGAATCTGGATGATTGGAGCCAAAGAAAAATAATCACTGAATCACCTTGAGTCTCTCATTATAGATTGGGAATCAGAAAAGACTTAGATGAGATGTCTTCAGTCTCCTTTCACGTGGATCTAGATCTTTCTACTTCTATTTTCAGCATCCTGTACATATGTGAAGGTGTGCAGTTACTTAGAGGTGATAGATGATGTGATTTCTAAGGCCTCCTTGCTCTAATATCCTTGTTTTTTTAATTTTTATTTATTTATGATATTCACACAGAGAGAGAGAGAGGCAGAGACATAGGCAGAGGGAGAAGCAGGCTCCATGCACCGGGAGCCCGACGTGGGATTCGATCCCGGGTCTCCAGGATCGCCCCCTGGGCCAAAGGCAGGCGCGAAACCGCTGCGCCACCCAGGGATCCCATATCCTTGCTTATTAATATTCACTAATATCCTGTGAATATCTGAATAGTAGGTGACATGAGTATTATGATAACAACGGCTAATGTTTCTTTGCCATGTACCAGGTATTATGCTAAGTACTTTCATTTAATTTTCTTTAATAACAAAGGAGCTAGGCACCACTAATAATATTTTATTAATGAAGAAATCTGGACATCACTTGTTTAAGCTTCACAGCTAGGACCCGTAGAGGTGATGAATGAACCTAGACTGTCAGCCCCCAAGTCCACACTCTTAACCAATGCTGTTCTGCTAACCAGGACATCATTTACAGAACTCCTGGGGCCGGCTTAGAGGCAAATAAATTCAAGGGATTTTCCAACCCAACTTCTGAAGTATGAGCTGGTATGATCTTTTTTGACTACCTTTAAAATAAAGGGGAAAGGAAAAGTCAGAGAAGAATCAGAATGATTTTCTTCATGTGATTTAATAAAGAGTTCTTTCCTAAATTTCCTTTATCTGCTTTCTGAGCATAAGAATAGAAGTAGAAAGAAATGAAGAGTAAAGCGTTGAGCTGGGGGAAGGTGGTTTTCCAAAGCATGGTGCTCCAAAATACAGTAGCTGAGGCGTTCCTAGAGCTGAGGATGAAATACTACACACCTGTTTCCCACCCCAACCTCATTTCTCAAGTCACTTGCAATAATGAGCAGTAAAAAATAATTATATGCACACACACACACACACTCTCTCTCTCTCTCTCTCTCTCACACACACACACATATACATATATATATTAAATCTTCCACCTTTATGCATTCTGCTTTTCAGGTTTATTAAAAACAGCACTCATTAACACCAAACAAGAATTTATATCTACTGTACATAAATTAGCATGCCAATTTCAACAATCCTTACCCTATGGCAATGAAGTAAAGTTAAAAGGAAAAATCAGACCAGCTTTAGTCATCCTATTCCTTCCCTCTTCCACACTTTTAATTTATCTTTTGCCTCCTCTAAACCTGCTCCCAGCCGCCAGCTACAAGCTGTAGGAGTTTCAAACCTCAGGCATCAAGTGGTATTTATCCTGAGGCTGACCTCTACAGTTGAACAGCCCACTTCAGGTTCACAGAAGCCTATGCAAGGACCCTACTCTCTTTCAGTCTTGCTTGTTCTTTCTCTGCCGTGCACTCTCTGGATGTTCTCAGGATACATATCTCAGTAATGTTCACACAAGGTAACTTCCCAGACCTATTCCTTCATCCAGATGCCACGTCCTGCATTTTTTTAATAGATTTAAAAGATTATTTTGTCTGTGCCTTCATTGAAAGTCTCAGTCTCAGTCTTCTGTTCTGGATGCAGCAGGTGTTCAGGTGGGGGAACTCTTATCAATTCTATCTGCACCCACTTTGTTAATGGATCCCTTCCACAGTAAATACGGGGATAAGGGATTGGCCAGGAAACCCAAATTACTTACTCATAGTTCTTAGAAATTAGTCAAAAGACAGAGTGATAAGACTGATACAAATTAGAGGCTGATTTTAATCAATAATGTGAACAAGATAATGAGGAAGGTGGAATTGCAATTTGTCTCTGAGTTAGGGGAGAGTCAGTTACAGGCATACAGGCACAGTGGAAAAGACTTGCCTTTTCTGGGAGCCTCGGTCTTAAATGTTTTATGTTTAGGCTTACATACTAAATAAAATTTTCCTGCCTTGAAACATCTGGAAAATTGTAAAAGATGAAATGGAAAGCTACTGTATCTAGAGGCTTTAATTAAATGTTTAGACAGACATATGATTTCACTGGTGGGATCTAAAAACCAAAACAAGTAAAACAAGCAGACTCTTAAATACGGAGAACAAACTGCTGATTGCCAAAGGGGAGGATAAAATAGTTAAAGAGGATTAAGAGGTACAACCTTCCAATTATAAAATAAATAAGTCACATAGATAAAAAGCACAGCATAGGAAATATAGTCAATAATATTGTAATTTGGTTGTGTGGTGACAGATGGTGACCACACAGATAGTGGTGAGCACTGTGTGATATGCAGAATTAGTGAATCAATGTTATATACCTGAACCAAATATAACACTGTACTATACTACATTATAATACTTCATATTATATAGTATACACTCTAACTTTATAATCTAATAATAACATTATAATATAGTACTCTACTACATTAATTATACTCCAATTTTGAAAAGGCTTTGGCATCCAGGTTGACTGCTTTAATATTTAAATGTTTCTCATCATTACATTTGCATATGGAAGATGGCCATTTGTTTATTCAAGTCATTTATTCATCAAGAATGCATTAAGCAACTTAGGGAAAGTCCTATGCTAAATGTGGGAGCTACATCACTGTATAAGACAGGGCTGCTATTCTCAAGAGATGTATGATACATAACAGAGATGTAGAGTCTTCCTCTTTGCATAAACCACCATCCTACTGGTAAAACATAAATTCAAGATCATCTAGCCCAGCGCTTCACACACATTAAGATACATACAAAGCATTTGAGGACCTATTTAGAATGCAGCTTCTGATGTAGGTCTCAGATGGTGCCTATGATTTTGTATTTTTAACAAGTGCCCAGGTAATGCAGAAGCTTCTGGAACATATGAGATACCTGGTATTTAGAAGCAGCTGGAATCACTATACATTAATCTTTTATACACCAATAGCCATTACCCCAAAAGAGCAGCCTCATAATACCTTTACAACATAATGTCCCCCAGAGAAGCAGCATGCCCACATCTGCGACTCACCAGCTATTTCGTTTTGCAAGCTATTTACCTCTGTAAGCCTGTTTATCCATCTGAAAGATGGAAGGCAATAATACCTAGCCAAAAGAGTTGTGGAGAGGACAAGACAGATCATGCTGCTATAGTACCCAGTACATAGAAGTTGGCACCCAGAAACAAGAAGCTCTTTTTACCGTTATTATGAGCTGAGGAAAAAATAGGTATTTCTGTTTAAATTTTAATAATTAAACTTTGTCTTTTCTAGTCATAAGAGGCAATATCATTAAGAAGAAAAGTAAACCTCAGTAGGAATTTGCAAGTTGAGTCGTTTTTAAAGCACTGGTGAAGGACATGTTCCAGCACTACCACTTGGTCAGAGGCTCCCATCAGTAATTAAGGACCACTCGCAATCAGCAGTGTGCGTTTGCATTATGTAAGACATACTGATTTCTGGAGGAAGTCAACCCAGATCTCTCCCTTGCTAATAAGAAATTGGGAGGCACGAAACAACCCCAGATGGTGCATGTTTGTAGTAACAAATGGAGGTATTTTAATAGTGTGAGTTAAGTTTTACTTTGCGTTTTTAATGAGGGCCTCACTGCCCGTGACATTTTAATTGTAAACTAGATTGCCTCATGAGGTCTTAAACTATTTTATGTTAAACATAAAGCTTTGTAAATTTGTATCGATGATATTATTCATCCCCTGAAGCACAGAGGGATATAAAAATATTTCATAATGAGCCATGAATACATAACATAACCCCACAAGTTTAATAATACTAACCCATATTTCATTTCACCAAATGATTCCTACTTCCACCTGCATGAAACCATGTTCAAATGAGAAGATTCAAAGTCAGTTTCAAAGATATCAACAGAGTTATTTTCCTGAAATTCTAAGTGAGAATAACCAAGCAGCAAGTGGGGTAGGAGATAAGATTATTCTTTTGACAGCATATTCTGGATGGACAAGCAAGTCATTTACCAAAATCTCTTTTCTTTGATTATTTGAAAAGTAACATTATTTTGGGATAACTTATATAATAAGATCAGTCCCCATCACCCAAGAACTATTCAAGCTTTAAAGTTCTCATCTCATTCAATAGAATATTTTCTTCCAAATGAAGACATGGGGAAATGAAGCTACTGGGAACATTTTTAAAGACTTTCCCAGAGATTATGAAAATAAGACACCTTGAGGCACATTAAGAGTCACTCGCACTCCATTTAAAGAAGAAAATTAGTTTCTAATCCCATTTCTGTCACTTAATATGAATGTTTGTCCTTGGGCAAGTCTGTGAATCTTTAGATCTTTCTTTCCCTGTCTCTCAAGGAAGAGTTTTTCAAAATCTAGTTGAGGATCACCTATCTACAGCATCACCTGAAGAGCATTTTAAAGTACATTTCCTGGGTCACACCTATTGCTATCAAATCAGACTCCAAGAGTATCATTTTTCTTGGCAAGTGTTTTCTTATGCTCTCAAAATATGAGAAGCACTGGAGTAGTAGAGCCAAGCCTTCAGGTTTCAATATTCTTTGCTTTGGAATACAGAGTCAACCTGAATTACAACACTCGACAAATCTCACACCCAATCCATTTCACCATTTCCCTATGACACTGTACTTCAGTACAGTACTGTCTGAAGTACTGTACTGTCTCCACTTAAAATTTGAGTTCTGCCATCAAGGTGACAATTACTAATTGTGTGCTTACAATATGCAATGTCTTCTTTATCTCTACGCTAACTGAAATGAGGCATGTGAAAAACCTTAGGGGAAGCATGTGAAAGAGGGTGTAGACAACTAGCAAAGGACTAGAAATGACTTACGATTAATACACCCAAGGCTTCCTTCCATTTATAATCAAAAGAATCATACCTATGTTAAACTATTAGAGTTAAGCCAGTCGCTAAAAGCAAGATGTATTAAAGTATGTCTAATATCATCCTATTTTTGTAATATAGCATTGAAAATGCTCTTTAGGGAAATGTGTATGTGTGCAATGTTTATGTAGGTGCAGTGATGATTTTCATATAATATATAAGCATGAGAATAAAAGGAAGCAATTACTTTCTCCAAAATGTTAGTAAGGAGTGAATTGAGTGGGAAGAAAAAGGAAGAAAGAAACAAGAAAACAGAGAGTAGATTAGATACAGTAATTATGCATTTATATAAAATTATAAGTCTATGTGTATATATAAATATATTTTAAGATAAAGTAGAATAAATTTGAATATTGAAAAACTAAAGCCAGAGGTTATGCAAATAACTCAACAATCGTACATGTTTTAAATATATTACGTAAAACTGGCCATCTGCACCATCCTTCAGAATACTATGGTTCTATTCTAATTAGATACTTTCTAATTTAAAACCTAGAAACCTCAGGACTTCTCTATAAAGAAGAAACTTTGGCTCTATTCAGGGCAGAGGATCAGCAAAAGTTTTGTTTGGATCAGATTAACTCTAGCAGAAATTACCTGCATAATTCTGAGCAGTCCCTGTTGTCACTCCAGTTTTCATTAAATCATTTGTGGAATGAAAATATAGATACAGATTTTTAAGATTTTCTTCATAATTTGATCCTGTTCTCCGCAAATTCTGGCTCTGTAGAAATCCAAATTTATTTATTTTTTTCTTTTTTTGTCAAGTTTCAGGCAAAAAAAAAAAATCACTTTGTAAAAAAAAATTTTTTTTTTAACTAATTTCCCTTAGTTACCCCTAAGGAGAGAACCACTACTGACACCATAAACCATACAGAAGACAGTGACAAGATAAAATTCTTTCCTGCCAGGAAGAGGCAGGAGTAGAGAGGGATCCTGAAGCCTTTTCTCTAAGAAATGAGGAAAGAGAAAGAATGAGACAGAGAGAAAGAAAGAAAGAAAGAAAGAAAGAAAGAAAGAAAGAAAGAAAGAAAAGAAAGAAAGAAAGAAAGGAAGGAAGGAAGAAGAAAGAAAGAAGAAAGAAAGAAAGAAAGAAAGAAAGAAAGAAAGAAAGAAAGAAAGAAAGAAAGAAAGGAGGGAAGGAAGGAAGGAATGATGGGAAGGAAGATGGAAGAAATGAGTGAAGGAAGAAGTGATGGAAGGAAGGATGGAAGGAAGGTTGGAGGGAAGGAAGGCTATAAGGAAGGATGAAAAGAAAAAAAGATGTAAGGAAAGATGGAAGGATGGAAGGAGAAAGGAAAAGAGAAACCTTAGCATCTGTGGTGTAAGAAAGGGCCTTTCCAACCAAGCAGGTGTATGCCTGTTGAATGTAACCTGCAGGAAAAGGGAACTGTCCCAGAGAAAGTGGCAGTCATATTCTTATCTCAGCCAAGATGTGGGTAATAATCCCATCTGTTAGGGAGATGATGAAATGTGAGGCAAAGAAAATGAGTTCATGAACTTGAGATGTTAAAAAAAGAGAGAGAGAGAGAGAGAGTTCATTCAATATCTCAGGACTGCCTAAAGCTTTCTTTGAGCCAAGTTTAATTTCCTTTGTCAAGTACAATTTGCAGATCTCAAAGGACATAAGTGTGGGTACATGCGTTCTTCCTAGTACATTTTGTTCTGTACTGTCCATCCACAGCTCAGCAGGGTGAACATACGAAGTAATTTAGGTAAAGATTCAGATTCCTTTCTGTAATACTGGAATTTTCAAGTCTAAGCAAGTCTGCAGAAGACATCATCAGTCAGCTTTGTGCTTAATAAAAAACTGCTTTTCCTGCACTAGAACTAAACATTTAAAATGAGCTTATAGATTTCAATGCTCCTGGGATTGTATTGTGTGACCTTGAAGATAGTTACATCACCTTGCAGTGTCTTTATTTCCTGGTTCCCAAAACAGAACTTGTATGTCAGATTCCAAGCAGAGGCCCAGAGATGTGAAGTGACATATTCAAGGTCCCATAGCTGGTTACTAGCTGTGTCTAGGAGGATTCTCAGCTCCCAGTGACTACATACCCATCCCAAACTGGTTTAAGCAAAAATAATTACCAGTTCAAGTTTAAGAGTAAGGCTAGCTCCAGGCTTAAGTTGATGCAATGTCCCAAAAATTCTCATCAGACCTAATTCTCTCCCGGGCTCCTCATTCTCCACCTTCTAAGTTGGCTTTATTCTTAGGTAGATTCTCTCCTTATACTACAAGGTGTCTGCCAGTAGTTCCAGACCTTATTCTCTTATTCTTGAGTCAAAATCCAGTAGGAAGGAGCAACTGCTTCTGTATCATAATTATCAGAAAAAAATTGTGTCTGATGTCTTTGTGAAAATAAAATGTCCTACTTGAAGCAAAATGTCCTGCTTATAGCCAGTCCTAGAATGTGACTCAATCATGTGTCTAGCTCCAAGGTAGGAGTGGTACTCCAGGAGTAGCGCATAGACTGAGAACACTAGAGGCATGTAGAGAGTCTCAAAGAGCAGATGCTGCTAACAGAAGGAAGGAAAATGGATAAAGGAAGGTCAACAAGTATTTATCATGCTGGCAGAGACTGCACCAGGAACCAAATTTTCACGTTACCAGTTCCTTCCTACCTCAACCCATTTTTTTTTCCATTCTGTGTGTGGCTGTGGTATTGATAACTGATGGGGAGGTTAATTACATGGTGAATCCTAAGATTTAAATGAAAATCAATCTTTGGTGATAATCCAAGGAACAAAACCACTCATGTAAGTTAACATTATACTGTTAAAGTCAAGTACATTTTCATCTTTATGACCTTGGATTTAGCCATATATCGTTAGATATGACATGAGCATGAACAACAAAAGAAAAAATAGATAAAAATTGGGCTTTATCCAAACTAAAAGCTTTTGTGCATTGAAGGATACTATTACAAAGTGGAAGGCAACCCACATAATGGGAGAAAATATAGGGGTTTACTACCTAGAACATAAAGAACACCTACAACTCAACAACAAAGACCACCCAATTTTAAAATGGACAAAGGAACTGAATAATATTTCTCCAAAGATTTGCAAATGGTCATTAAGCACTTGAAAACATGTTCAACATCATTAGTCATTGGGGAAACACAAATCAAAACCATGAGATAACACTTCACAATTACTATGACAGCTTTAATGAAAAGATAAAAAAAAAATTTAAAAAAAAAACAGAAAACAAATGTTGGTGAGAATGCAAATATTGGAACCCTCTTTCATTGGTAGTAGAAATGTAAAATGGTGCAGGCATATAGAAAGTAGGGGAGGTTTCTAAAAAATTAAACATAAAATGACCGCATGACCCAGTAATTCTACTCCTAGGCATATACTCAATGGATTGAAAACAGAGGCTCAATCAGATATTTGAACGCCAATGTTTATTGCAGCATTATTCACAACAGATGAAAGGTGAAAAACAACTGAAATGTCCATCAATAGGTGAAGTGATAAACAAAATGTGATATCATACATACAATGGAATGTTATTCCGCCATAAAAAAAGATTAAAGTTCTATACAGGCTGCAACATGGTTGAACCTTGAAATAATAAGTCAGACACAAAAGGAAACACTGTATGAATATACTTACATGAGATATTCACAATAGACAAATTTATAGAGATATAAAGTATGTTAGAGATTATGGAGGGATGGGAGATTATTGTTGAATGTGTACACAGATTCTGTTGGGGTAATGGAAAAGTATCAAAAACAAATAGTGGTGATGATTGCACATTGTGAATACAATCAATGTCACTGAATTATACATTTAAAATATATTAAAATGAAAAAAAATAAAATAAAATAAAATATATTAAAATGGCAAATTTTATATATATTTCACTGTAACAAAATAAAAAGAAGAACAAAGTCAAGCACATTGCCAATTTTTATACTGGTAGAGAGCAATGTGCTCATATTTTTCATTAACTCAGAACTATCACATAGCCAGCTACAAAAGAGGCTAAGAATTTGTTTTTATTCGAGTACACTGCAAACCAAAAAAATACATCAATTTAGTAAAGTAGACGTAGAGAGTGGATATTAGGTAGGAAACCAATAGCATCTAATATTTATGTTCTTTTTTTCCTTCTGATTTCCTATCAAGTATCCAAAACTCCTCCAGCATGGTAACAACCACTATTTCCCACTCATGAGGATATGTAGATGCCACATAGCTAGAGATCTTCACTGATGTATTTGGCAAAAATCTAACTACCATTTGTGTTAAATATTGAAACCACCTGAGCCTACGATTTATTAACTTTATGAGAAATTCCTGTCACTTGCAGATGTCAAGCCAAAAAATATATATTCATCTGATATATATTCTGTACTGTGTGGCTGTACATATGTAAATTCCACACCTTGCATTCAGGTACTATATTCCAATAGTTTTGACTGGAAATGTTTTCATTCACTTATTGATTGATTTATACATTCAACAATCATGGTGCATCTACCTGTGTGTGCAAGACCCATAAAGTAATGGAAATATCAACCAAACAAAGCATCCACTTTTAAAGAACCTCTAAGTAGGAAAAGTGAGACAAGCTGTCAAATAATTATGTTGACCTAAAAACTTCTCGAGTCCATATCTCCACCCGGAAGGTCGGGGTTCCTTGACTTTCAATCTCCAACACAGACCCCCTTAGTGCTGGTGTTCTCAGTTTCCGATCTCTTTTGGACGTGGTTCAATCTGACTTTGTATCCAATTCATAATGAAAGCTTCAGCTTTCCCTTGTTCTTCCACTCTCACTATTCTCCCCAAGGAACTAAGGATTACCTTAAAATCTATCCAGTCATCTATTTATTACGTATTCATTTACTTAAAATATTTTATTAAGCCAGCCCCTATGATAATTATAATGGGGGTATTATAATGAGCAAAAGCAGCCATGGAGCTTAGCCTACAGACAAAAGTATACAGTAGCCAAACTTTCTCCCAAATAAACTTAAATCTCCATGGTGACAGGGCTATGACAGAGTGGCACATGTCACTGGGAGAATCTATAGTGAGAGAGAGTAGTCCTAAGCTCTGTTCACCACCATCAGGACCATCTGATACTAAACGCTAAATCCATGCATTCATGTTACCAACAAACATATTAGTGGCAAATTTAATGTCAGTTAACCATTTGTTGCTTACTATATGCTTGGTTTCCCTGATTTCCACCTGCCTCTTGGCATCTCCACAACCTACTGGTTGGCATCTCTGATGCTAATTATTTCTATATGGTAATACTATTGCTAGGATCACTATTATATTTGCCCAACATGAATTTCCTCTCATGAAAATTGGCCTAAGTCATAGGAGTACCCCACCCTAGTAAGCCTGACCAGTTTCCAGATCCAGATGTTTCTGGGGTAGCTTGTCCTAATTATATCCCAAGCTCCTTAAACAAGATTTTTAATTTTTTAAAATATATGTATAACAACTTATAATTTGTTTCTTCTAGTGAAATATTCTGGGAGTATTCCTCTATCTTATTAACCTTAAAGTTTGATCTCTTAAAATTCACGGCTTCATCTGGAGTTTTGGCTTGCTAATACTCATTGTAGAAGTAGCATGATATAGAATTGCATCTAAAATATTTAGGTAGGTGGACAATCTTCTGCTGGAAAAGACAGGGTCGGGGAAGCACAGTTATTTGCTCCCAGCTCCAAGTCAAAGGCCTGGCTCTGATCTATGTGAGAGAGGAGCTTCAGGCCTTGTGGAAGGGGCTCTTCATGTGAGGAAATTTGAAGCATGAATACCACAAAGTTGCTTTGGAAAAGCGACTACACTCTCTCTGTGTTTTGTGGGGGCCACAACTTTGTTCTAGCACAAAGAAACCTAAGAGAAAGCCTGGTATCCTGAAAGCCTTGGTGCCTCAACATCTGTGCACAAAGCCATGAAAACCTAAAGGACAACAGAAGCCTAGAGACTTTTTGAAGAAACCACAGTTAGTAAGCAGCTCTGGCTGCCAATTTCTCGGTACCCAGACGTCACTCGTTCCTCCCATTTGTCCTGGCCATCAGAACACCAGTTTTGTTCAGTGGCAATGTACTCTATCCCAAAGGAAGAACCACAATTGGGTTAAGCCAATCCTAGTAACATCACAGCTCTTTGGAAGTGATTGTTGTAGGGGTAGGTGTGAGACCTAGTTCCAGCCCAAGGAAAATTTAGTACGAGAATTTTTTTTTCCTTTTCAAGTAAGGGAGGAATATACAAGGAGATGCTCCCTGCCTCCCCCTTTCTGCTTTTGCACATTTTCTAATAGAAGAAAAAGGGGGAGGGGGGAACAAGAGTGGAAAAGCAAAGAAGCAATCTACATGGTGCTGAATACCATGAGTCCTGGTGGTCACCAATTTGGCCTCTGTGCTGTAGGATTATGATTGGTACACCTTGCCCTTTAACCTGTGCCCCTTGTGTGGCCAGTACGCAATGAGGAAATTGAGAGGGTCTGAGCGAGGTCCTTCGCTGTGCCATGACTAAAGGCATGGTACAAATGGAAAGCATTATCATCTTGTTATCTCTCATTTCAGGAGGGGTCCTCATTAACAACTGGAAGCTGTATCCTGCCATAGTCATAAAGCCATAAACGGTACAGAAATGAGCCATAAATTACTTCTAATTGCACTATCCCATCACATTAGAACCAGGGACTGCTCCAAATTAACAGGCAGCAAATTTAACGCAGATATAGGGATATCATTTTCTATGCAATACTTAATTAGCCTCTAGAAACTGCTATCATGGGGCATTACATCAGGGCCCTAGATGTATCTCCAGGAGAGCAACTGCAGTCATAGTACATAGTACAAAAGGTATGGATGGCCCCTCCCAGAGTTTGCAACCCATTCTAATTGCTCATGGACTGTCATCAGAAAGGACGTTCCAGAGTGGCATACTGTGCAATTGGCCTCTTACTTATTAAAGTGGTCTATAGCTGTTTCTTTATGGCTAGAGCGATGCTACGGCAAGCCCCTTCATTGCCTCTCCATGGTCTTGTCAATGATCTGACTGAGACAGTGGTGGCTCTTTATGTATACAGTTTAGAACAATATCGAGACCAACTACAAACTCTAGCTGCCAATGAAGGATGGGTAATCTTGGTGGAGGATTCTATAGCCTTCTGTTCAATAACTGCTTAGAGTGTCATTGAATTCAATATTAGAGTTTAACCTGGACCAGAGGGGAGAAAGTGGAACACTCACCCGGGAGAGCACAACTTTCAGCACGGCCAGTCATCTCTGCCAATGACAAAAGGAGATTGGAGTTTATTTTGTCCTCCACTGGCTCAATCACTGAAAAAGTCCTGTGGAACTGGCTTTAGCAAACTTGTCATCGGATACTCTTGAGATACAAGATGTTCAGGGTCTAATCCTCCTTACTTCCTTGGATTCTGAACATTGTTGCTGGGAATGTATAATCATACTCATTAGAATACACAAGACCTAAAGCCAGCTGGAAAATCTCTCCTTCAAATTTTTCAAAAAAAAAATAAAAAATAAGAAACAACTAATTATATCACAGAAGCGAAAACATGGTAATTAAAATGACCATTATGTAGCAAGCTTCCTATAATTATTGTTATTCATTTTGGCAACTGGGAGTTTGAGGATTTGAATTTTATTTTCCAAGCCATAAGTGTGAAAAAAAGCAATTTATTTACTTTACTGTTGGCCACTAGGAGATAATTTCCACCCATTTTCTTCAGACTTCATTGGAGGACTGTATCATTCCTCTTTATCCTTGTCATTAATTTTTAAGGGATAGTTTTCCCATCTATTCTCAGATCACATTGACAGGCACAATTCCTACACTATGCCAATCACTGATCTCAGTGCAGAGCCTCTTCTAGCTACGCACTCTCCCCAAATACTTCTCTCTCTTTTTTTTCATCCAGGGAAGGAAAAAGTTAACTCTGCAGAATTGTTTGAACTCATCTGCCCAATTTGTTATTGATGGCCACAATCATTTCCTAATTATTGCCAATTCTATGTCTAAATGTTAGATTTCATCAAATCACCACTATATATAATAGTGTCATGCCCAGGATAGAAGGATATAATGTATTATGTGGAAATAATAATCTTAAAAACAATAGTAGGAGAGGAACACAGAAATTCTACAAAATAGAAAGATGAAGACCAAGAAAGGAACATATGAGACGACAGAGGAAAAATAAGTGTTACTCTATGCAACTCTTATAAATCCAATATCGTACTAGGAATGCTGTATGCATTAATCATGCACCTAAGAATAATCTTAACAGATGTTTTTGTCTGAATTTTATAATTGAGACACAGAGAGGTTAAATAACTTGTCTGTGATCATTCAGAGATAGAACTTGTAATTCATAACCAGATTTCTTGATTCCAAAGATTAAAATAATCATTTTTTTCATTTGCATATGCATAGCATCTTCCTTCATCTCTTTGTTTTTTACTTACCTGAATTTTAATAATTAAAGTATGTTTTTCAGAGACAGCATGTACTTTGGTCTTGTCTTTTTATTCACTCTGGGAATCTCAGTCCTTTAACTAGTACATTAAGCCATCCACATTTAAAGGAATGATGGAGGTGCCCCAGGTGACTCAGTCAGTTAAGTGTCTGACTCAGTTTCTGCTCAGATCATGATCTCAGCATTGTGAGATTGAGCCAGCTTGGGATTGTCTCCCTGCCCCTGCTTGTGCTCGTCCAATAAATAAATAAATAAATAAGTAAGTAAATAAATAAATAAATAGCGTTGATGTATATAGTTGGATTAATATCTGCCATTTTTGTAACTGTCTTCTATTTGTTGCATCTGTTCCTTGATTCCTTTTTCCCCCTTTTTCTGGTTATTAATTTTTAACTTAGCATTTTCTAGAATTCCATTATAGCTTCTTTCTTAACATATCATTTATACTTCTTTTTAAAATGTTTTGGTGGCTACCCTAGAGCTTATGATACACATTTTAAAATAATCTAAGACAGCTTTCACATAACACCATACTGTTTCACATGCAGCATGGATATCTCATAGGAGAGTATCCTCTCATTTCTCTCTCCCCCCCTTTCTGACATTGCTGTCATTAATTTTGATGATCCCTATGCTATAATCAACCAATATGTTGCTCTATTATTGTTATAAACAAACCATTATCAGGTGCCTCGGTGGCTCATTTAGTTAAGCGTCTGCCTTCAGCTCAGGTCATGATCCCAGGCTCCTAAAATGGAGTCCCACATAGGGCTCCCTGCTTAGCATGGAGTCTGCTCCTCCCTCTTCCCTCACCCTGATTGCTCCCTCTCTCTCAAATAAATGAATAAAATCATTTTTAAAAAATAAAATAAACAAGCTATTACTTTTAGATTAACTAAGAATAAGAAAAGTAAAAAATATATATTTTACTTTTATTTATTCTTGCTCTCTCTTCCTTTCTTTATGCAGATTCAAGTATTTAACCTGTATCATTTTTTTCTCCTGCTTGCAGAACTTTTTAAAACATTTCTTGCAGAGCAGGTCAGCTGGTAAGGAAGTCTCTAATTTGTTTGTTTGTTTGTTTGTGAAAGTATTTCTCTTTCACTCATGAAGAGTAACATTGTTGAATATAATATTCTAGGTTGGTAAGAGTTTTTCTTTCAACCCTTTAAAGATTTCACTGCACTGTTTCTTCCCTGCATGGTTTCTGATAAGAAGTCTGCTATAATTTTTATCCTTTTTTCTCTATAGGCAAGGCAATTTTATCTCTCTGGCTTCCCTGAAGTTTTTCTCTTCATCTTTTTATTTATTTATTTATTTATTTATTTATTTATTTATTTATTTATTGTGTGGTTTGAATATGATACACTGAGTTGTGAGGCTTGGGGTGTTTATTTTGCTTGGTATTCTCTGAGCTTCTTGGATTTGTGGATGGTGCCTGGCATTAACTTTGGAGAATTCTCTACTATTATCATTTCAAATATTTCTGTTCTGTTTTCTCTTGTCTCTTCTTCCAGTATTCCAGCTATGTATATGTTACACCTTTTGACATTATCTTACAGGTTTTTTCATTTTTTCAATTGAGGTAAAATTAATATACAATGTTATATCAGTTTCAGATGTATAATAAAGTAATTCAACAACTCTATACATTTCTGAATGGGAAATTCTATACATTGCAAATGTATATGACTTGCAAATGATATACCTGATAAAGCGTTAATATCCAAAACATATAAAGAACTTATACAACTTAAACACACACAAAAACCCCATAAATAATATGATTTAAAAACAGAGAACTCCAATAGACATTTTTCCAAAGAAGACAGACAGATGGCAAACAGACACATGAAAAGATGCTCAACATTACTAATCATCAGGGAGACACACACCAAAAAAATGTCACTTTACACCTGTCAGAATAGCTAAAATCAAAAACACAAGACATAACAAGGTTCATTCTTTTGTTTTTCTCTTTGTATTTCAAGTTGGGATCTTCCTATTGACCTATCTTCAGCTTTACTGACTTTTACCCTCAGCTGTGTCAAGTCTACTGATGAGGCCACCGAAGACATTCTTCACTTCTGTTACTGTATTTTTTATTTGCAGAATTTTCTTTTGGCTCTTATGGTTTCCACATTGTCCATGTGTTTTTGCATACTGTTTACTTTTTCCATTAAAGCCCTTAACATTTTAATCATCATTATTTTAAATTCCTTGTCTGATAATTCCAGCATCTGTGGCACATCAGAATCTGGTTGTAATGATTGTTTTCTCTTCAGACTTTGAATTTTTCTTGACTTTTCACAAAACCTGTAGTTTTTGTTGCATACTGGTCATGGAGTATTGGTAACAGGAACTGAGGGTTTAACCAGGCTATTAGTGTGAGGATTTGTGCTAAGCTGGCTAGGAGATGGCCTGTGTTAAATGCTTGCCCTAACTGAAAGAACCGGAGACTTCAAATCCCTCCAATGTCCTTGTTTTTGTCTCCCTCTTGGCTTTGAGGTATCATCATATATAGTTCAGCTACAATCCACTGCTGAGACATGGAGACTTTTGGTGTGGTGTTAGGTAGGGTACATGGAAGGGAATCACTCTATAATGTTTAAATTATGTCTACATCTTTTAGCAGGCCTGTGGCTCAGGCTGGGGCCTTCACAAATGCCTCTGTCCCTCCTCCAGAGGTGTGTATAGCTTTTTGCTTCTGTTCCCTTCCCTAGCTGAAGCATTCCGAATTTATTTCATTGAAACCCTACCCCCTAGCAATTATATTTATTGTTACCCATTTAGGTGAGACAGGAAGGATGAAGAGAGTTCAAGGGAATAGAGAGAATTTCTTTTCCTCCTGTTAGGATAAAAATTGCACCCTGGCAAAGTCCTTTCCCCTGGAGAAAATACCTATGTCATGGAAGAGTCTTAGGGAATATTTAACAATGGTTACCTTTCTCCTCTCTCTGCCAAAGTCACAAGAGAATCTTTCACAAAGCCAGGTTTTAGGATTTCTCACTTTCAAGCTAGTCCACACTCAGCCTGCAGCAATTTGTTGAAATTACCACTAAATGTTCCTACCGGTTTATAGTTCCAGTAGCTCCTGCTCCAGGGTAAGCAGATCTCCGTGGCTGTATCTTTCTGTATGCACCTGTCTCTACAGATTTCAGGGTGATGTTTTGCCCTGTAACCTCAGTTCTCTGATGTGTCCAAGCAAAGTGGATGATTTTTCACTTTGTCCAGGCCTTTCTTGTTGAAAAGATGGTGGTAACAACTTCTAAGTTCTGTACATGTCAAAGCTGAAACTGGAAGAAATCATCCTTTTTTGGATAAGGACAATTTGGTGAGGAAACTAATAAAGAATAAATTAAAGTTTGATGAATCAGACACAGCCAATGTCTAAAACACTGGTCCTTCTAGAAATTTTAATATTCATTTTATGTGCATCTATAAGTAATAGATAGTAGCCAAAGCTTCCAGATTTCTTTTCTACTTCCACCATGACTTCACCATATATACTAGTCTATTAAACACTCTGAGGAAAAAAAGATATCCATTACCAAAAAAGTAATTCCTTTGGAAATAAAGGCTCAGAAAAATCCTTCTTTAAGAGTCACATGTCCAGTGCTATTGATACCAAATGTTTCCCAGATTTATCTGACTATGAAACTCCTTGATTCCTTCTTATTACCTATTAATATCCATGATGGACAGAATAATGGCACTCCAAAGGAGTCCAGATCCTAATTCCCAGAATTGGGGAATATGTTACCTAATTGGCAAAAGGGACTTTGCAGATGTGGTTAAATTACAGATTTTGAGATGAAGAGATAATCCAGGATTATTGGGGGCGGGAGCACCACCAAATTAATCACAAGTGTCCCTGAGGGAGGCAGGAGAGTCAGAAACAGAGAGAGGTAATGTTACCATGGAAGCAAAGAGAGATTTGAAAATGCTATGCTGCTGGCTTTGAAGGTGTGGGAGGAAATCACAAGCCAAGGCATAAGAGAGACTCTAGAAGCTGAAAAAGATAAGCAATAGATCCTCTCTTAGAGCCTCTGAAGGAACCAGTCCTCCTGATATCTTGACCTTATTTAGCACAGTAAGACTAATTTTTTACCTCAAACTTCCAGAACTGTGAGATAATGAGTTCGGAGTGTTTTAAGCCACTAAGTTTGTGGTAACTTGTTCCAATAACAATGGGATACTAATACAACACTCTATTATGTTTTCAATGGAAAACCCTCTGGGAAATGACACACGATAGGCAAGTTATAGTATTAGGCATTATAATGGATATAAAGAGAAACAGACAGACGGTGCTCCAACTAAGCCTACAAGTGAGCAGAGTACGCAAAGTGTAAAAAACAGATAGAAGACAGACTATAAAAGAAAAAAAAATGTCCTCCATGAAGATACCATCATTGAAGGATCACAAAAAGAGAGATTAATTTTGGCTAGGTAAATTTAAGAAATGTAACAAATATTTGTTTAAAACTTATTGTGAGATAGTCATGGTGCCAGGCAGAGTAGCTACAGGGATGAATAAGAAATGGTTCATGTTCCTCCTTTGATAAATAATTTCTTTTGCACAAGAGCCAAGTTAATCAATATAAGACTGGTTATGGCCCATGTTATAAGTAAGAAATGTTTTATTAGTTTTGCAGAGTTGAAAGTACCTAAATCATTGAATGAGAGGATGTAATGAGAAAATACTCATTTCGGTGGTCTAAAACATTCATTTCTAGGCATATGAGCAATATGAAAATAGAAGGAGGCACTTTAATCTCTCATCCCATTCATAAATGCTTCACAAGCATTATTTCATTTCATCTTCAGAATATCTAGAAATGAAAATATTCACACTGCCATTTTTGCCTTAGAAATAGGAAAACTGACACTCTATGAGTTTGCACCCCAAACCTTCCACCTTCTCTACCTTCATTCCTCAGCGATTGATAACTGGTGAGGTTTGTGAGCACTGGTGTGGCACGATCAAGCCTGTGAATCTCATTGTCCTTTTCATGTCATGACCTGTCATCCTGAATCACTAGAAATGCCAAATAGAGATTAGCACTAACAGCTCCCTTCACTCTGAGTTTCCTTCTTCCTACAGAAAGCTAAGTGTAGGTAGTGCACCACTGCTTCACAGTGAATAGTCACAAAAGGCTACACGGTTTATGTTAAAATTACTGAGACTACATAGTTGATGTCAAAACTGTTGGAATTTCCAGGACAAGAAATTAGAAGGTAAAAGGAGAACATGTAATTTACCTACACACTCCAGTTCCCAGAAGACAAATACACATTGTCATTGAGAAGGGTTCTTTGGTGCCTGACAGCTACAGAGTCTGTATCTCATCTTTGCTTAGAGGTTCTAATACAAACACCAGGTCCTAAAACAAAATGGGAGATAAAAGTCTGCAGATATTTCTTAACAAATATTGCTCATTTTATCCCTAAATTCTAAGTTCTTATGAAACTTTGTTTTAATCCAGATAAAAGAATGAAAGTCATTATTTCAGTGATTATTTAAGTCATAAACCTTGAGAAATGGTTATCAGAGGCAGTTAATGACCTAGCCTCTCAGCTAATGGAGGTTAACACTCTAATAAACCATTTGTTAACTGCAGCAATTGACTGATTGCAAGAGAATTACAGCTATTATAACTCTTTTATGACTGATGGCGGGGGGTGGGGGGGAGGCATGGTTAGATGGGGACAGCATGTACAAGCACACCAAAAGGTGACTATAGAGAAAATGATTGCCACCTGCCACTGAAATGTTCCCCTTACAAAAAAGTGAGAAGGAAAGAGGAGCCACCATGATATAAGTAGATAATGAATAAGACTTCAGGAAGTGTTATTCTTGATATGAAAGTAAAAATTGCCAGAACTAAGACTGCCTGAAGCATTCAAATGTATTCTCAGTAAAAATGAACATTGACTACTTTGATGAAAGTTTGAAACCACTCAAACACTGAACATGGAGAGAACTTCTGCCTTCATAAGGAAATGTCTTTCTAAATGCAATTTAAATACTTCAAGAATCTATATTTTGAGGACTGGAAATTGGAATCATATTTCCCTGACAATTAGTGAGATTTTTTTTTTTTCTCAAATACGGACATTTTTAAAGCAAAAGAGTAGGCATTATTTTTCTAAATTGGAGGGTCAAGAACATGCAGTTTTGGTTAGGATTATATTTAATGATTGTGAGTGGGGAGAAAAGTAAAAATAAATGGCTTCAATCAGATCAATTTTTATTTCTCATTTGTATAAAAGAATTTAGAGCTAAGCAGGCCCCGCTATGGGTGACTTTGGCACATGAAGTTGTCTGAGGTCTAGATTCCTCCTCAGACACCAGGCCAGCAACTCTAAAATGTGGTGTGTTCCTCCCAATGATAGAGAGCTCCATCCATTAAATGGGTGTTCTGGCCAGCAGGAGGAAGGAAGAGGGACAGAAAGCCCTGACCTTCTGTGTAGTGGAGAATTAACCTTACCGAAAAAAAGAGACTCTGTCTTTGCCCTCAGCTACTGAGAGGTGATTTCTTGGTCCCTGAAATTCTCCACATGATAGTACTGTTTGCGCCATGGGATTTGACCACTGGACAGTCTAATAGTGTGACTTGTGATGGGCCCTACACAGTATACATTCCAACCACCAGAGGAAGTGGAGACTATAGGTAGGAGCCCAATCTCTTGGAGGGACTGGAGACTTCAGGCCAGCCAATGATCAGTATGTGATGGAACCCCAATAAAAACTCTGGACACCAAGGCTTGGGTGAGCTTTCCTGGCTGAAAAGACTCCGTGTGTTTGTCATCTTGTCACACATCATGACCAGGAGGAGTTTATGCCATCCATAACTCCATGGGGGGCCAACAACAGAAAGTTCTGCAGTTGGCTCATTGCTAGATTCTGTCTTCTTGCATCTCCCTCCTTGGCTAATTTCAATCTGTCTCCTTCCCCTGTAGTGAACAGTAAATGTAAATACAGCAGCTTTACTGTGTCAGTTTTGTGAATCCTTATAGTGAACTACCAGACCGGAAGGTGTTTTGAGAAGACCCTGAACTTGTAGTTGGTGTCAGATGTGAGGCAAGTCTTGTGTGCACTGTGTTCCCTCTAACCTGTGTACTTAGCTGAAACTCCCATAACCTGCTTTTTTGAGGAACAGTCCAGAAATACTATAAAACCCTTCAATTCACATCTCATTGGCCAAAACCTAAACATATGGAAACACCTACCTGTAAAGGAGTCTGAGAAATACAGATTTTTGGTTGAGTATATTTCTACATTAATAAATCAGGAGTTCCATGACTTAGAAAGAGAAGGATAATGGGCCACACATTGTGATACACACCTTCCATAAAAACAGACTGTAAAATATCTATAGTCAAAAAACTTCATGTCTACATCCTAGATAACAAGTAAAATTGGAATGCTCATGTTTTTGAAACAATCAAGAATTTTCTATTTAACTGAAAGTAGTTTTCATGTCAACCTTCACTTTTTGCCTTATAATTTATATGCTTGCTTCTAAGCATGATTACCTTTCACTTTATGCCAAACATATTATTCTTGATATCTTCGGAATATAGAAGCAACATAGTAACAGCTACATGTCAAGTGTGATATGTTTGGTGTTATATAAAAATCAAACTACTCCGTCAGAGAGGTAGTATTTCCATTTTATAGGTAAGAAAACTGTAGCTCGTAGATGCTAATGCCTAGCTAATGCCTAGCCCTCTGGGGCTTGAAAGATTGGGGGTTCCTATATTCTTTCAAAATATAGGCTTTCCACAGAGGTCTCAAGCCACTGCTTTACCAAAGTCAAGATGGACACTATCTGGAGTGCGTATAGCCTCTCACTACCTTGTTGGTCTGGGTTGATACTACTCCAATGTAATCCTTGCTTCCCAAGGAAAGAAAGGCTGAGCTCTAAAACACCAGAACCCCCCCTACCTCTTTTTTCCAAGGATGCCTCTGAGGTTTGGGAGATATATCTGATTTCTATAAAGTAGTAGAGGTGGCAGAGGGTGGACGTCTGGTCCTCTCTGCAGCTATCTGCCCACTCAGCACCCAGGAGACATCCTTGTCCCTCTGTGGTGTTTGGTTGTCCATCAGTACAGATCACTGCTGGTCAACCTCGTTTCAACCCCACGGTCTCATCATGTCAGAGGCTTTCTGCAAGCCATAGCTGAGTCCTCCTAAATGCTCAAAGCTATGATTTCCCTGCCTCTTGAGTATGATTTATGTTTCTGACTCTTGTTCCTGTCTCTAGCTCTCAAACCTGTATACCAAGACATTGGATGTAGTCACTTCAGCTTCCCCAACATGCTGAGCAATGGGGCACCAAGATTGCAGCTTCCACAGGATTCAGCTGGCAACAGACATAGGCTTTCTCTGCCTTCTGATCTACCAACCCTTTCTGGGGTTTCTATTCCCCACCTTCCTCCCATTCCTGCTAAGAGAAGAGCCCAGAAATAACAGGTTCAAGAAGCCACCAACACCTATGCTTTCCTCCATCCTGTCTATCCTGGGAAGGTTTTCTAGTCTCATAACCCAAAAGAGCCAGATAAATATAATCACATGTTTCCTACACTCTCAGTGGCCTAATCATCTGAACTTTCAAAATGGAAAAGCCTTGACTGTGTTTCTGCCCTAACAACCTTTCTCTGGCCTATGGGCATTAGAGAGAGGGATGGTGCAGTGGTCTTGAAATGTGCCCTTCAGACCAGTAGCATCATCACCACCCAGGAATTTGTTAGAATATGCATGTTCAGGCTCTCCCCCTGATTTACTGACTCAGAACTTCTAGGAGTGGCTCCCAGCAATCTGTAACTCAAGGAGTCCTCTGGGTGATTCTGATGAATGCTCAAGCTTGACAAACATGGTACAAGGTTAACTGCTAGAGTTAGGCTGCTTGGGTCTCACGAGCTGTGTGACCTTGGGCAAATGGCTTAATGTCTCTGTGCCTTCTATAGGTACTACAACTGCAAAATAGGGATGAGGCTAACATTGAGGCTTTTGTAATGATTACATGGACTAATAAGTGTAAAGTACTCAGAGCACAGTCTGGCATATAGTAAGTACTATAAAAATAGGTGCTACTTGTACTATATCTTCTGACTAAAGCTCAAACTGCGTGAAGGGCTGGAGCAACAAAGAATATCAGGGTGAGAGGCATCAGTTAAGGTTTCAAATATACCAGCTCACAAAATGTAAAAAAATAAAGCCGCCTTACTTCAATTTCTTTAAATTCATTCTATAATCCATATTTTGTATCTGTTGGCTTTCTCACTCTTTAGTTTGAATTAAAGATCACATTGAATCACACAAAAAAGACTTTCTAAAATAATTCATTCAATACTTCTACCAAAAGAATGAAAGAATTACGTGGGAACTAAGGCTGTTTCATCCACGTAGGAGCAGTTGACCAAAGCACTTGTTTACTGGTTTTAGGCACTCAGATGTGCGAATCATGCCACTGGCTTAGAAATGGGAAAGACGTTTAAAATGCAAATTCTTTTCCTACAATAGGATTTGACCTGTATTACCATATGCTGGCTGAGCTTACTGTTAAATAAATTACCTGCTGAAAGAAATTGCTCACTCATTCACATGAGGTGAATTTAATTCTTCAAGGAATTCAGTGTCCCATTTAGTAATTTAGGCAATTTACTCAACATTAGTTATTTACTCTAGGTTCCAGAAAACGCTCGCCTCATCTGATTCATCAGCACACCTCTAGAGATGAGATCAGCTACAGATTTGGAAATGAATACTTCCCGCAATTTTGTGAAGCTATCACCTACATGACTAATGACCCACCTCTCATTTAAGAGGGAGTGTGATCCTGGTGTCAACACTCTCTCCAAGGTCTTCCATGAGGAAAGGGTAGCTCCACTGATGACGATTGATAAAAGCTGGAAATCTGCCTTTCCTACTTTCTTGGAAGGAGTATTCAAAAAGGTATATAATGTAAAAATATGTAAGGATTAACTACCTCTTTTAAATCCCCCAACCATCTGCTTCATTTTGGTCATCATCCCCTTGTCAAATTCACAGGAAAGAATAGTCCAGTGTCAGGCACCCTGTGGAAAACAGAAAAAATACTCTTTCCATACAATACAATACATCTGGTATTTGAAAATATCACTGTTTTGGCTCATATTCCAATCTTGATGTGGGTGATGTTTGGCATCATGGAAACATGACAACAATGAAGTTAAAATAGAGTAAATAAAATCATAACATTTTTAGGTTGGAGAGAGCCCTACTGGTGAATCATCTCATCCAACTCCTCCATTTTACATACGGGAAAACTCAAGGCCAAACTGGTGGCCTCTCTGCAAGCTTCTTAAAACACTGTGGATTTACAAACACCTGGACTTAAAATTACAAACCTCATCTTATCATAAGGAGGACTGTATCTGCATTTTCTAGGGACTCTCCTAGCCACTGGCAGTTCTGAAGTTGGGTAAGACCTGCTTAAAGACAGGTAGACACAGGATGACCCTACGTCCCATGCTGAGAAAAATGCACCTTCTCTATTAATAACAACAAACACTGATTGATTTCATTATGTGCCACAGTGCTGAGTCTCACCAACATTAGTTCATAAGGTCCTTACAAAAACCTTGTGAGGAAGGCTTTATCATTATTCCTTTTACATATGGAAGAACTGAAACAACAGTTGTCCTTGGGTTGCCCAAGGTCAAATGGACAACTGGCAAAACTGGGACACACACTTGTCTGACTCCAAGGCCCATTCCCATAACTGTCCCTTCTTGAGCAAGGGAATGACATGATCACACTCTCCTTCTAGAAGATTAATTTGGCAACAGCACAGAGCATGCACTGTCTTTTTCCTAGCCCACAGCACAAACAGGAATAACTTAACTACGGTTTCCTTTAGCCATTTAGAGATTTATGAGAAAGTCGTTTCATACTTCTCGGATTTAAAATGCTCATTTCTCTTTACATCAACATTTTTTTTTTTTGAGTCCTGAATTGTGACCTAATGGTTTCCTTATTCACAGGTTTCCCTTCCCTCCCCTCCTCTGTCTCTCAGTGGAGCCAATTTCTCTCTTGATGACCATTATTGCTTTCCTAAGGCCTTGGGCAAAAAGACAGGGCTCTCCTACCCAGGCTAATCACCAGAATAGACACAAAAAAAGGAGAGGGGAGGGAGGAAATGTGTTCGATATAATTACAAACAATAGCACACAAAGCTGCCTCTATCCCTTAATGCTGAAATGTATCCGTTCAAACTAATTGGTTTTGGGGGGACCACTAATAAATCCTAATATTTCTCAAAGAGAAATGGCTTGTAATTTAATTTATATTAAGCTGTTACTAAAGTTTATGCTAATTAAATCTGGGCTTCAATAGCAATTAATCCCAAGAACAATCTGAAAATATAAATAATGTGATAAAGTAAACAACTCTGCATGCCCCCCGAGAAACAACAGGGAGCGTGGGGTGGGGGTGGCTCTGAGTTTGCGTGCATGAGAGCAAAAAGGAGAAAGAACTGTTCCTTGTCCTCTCAGCACAGAACATTTCCTCTATAATAAGCATAGATAGATTCTGCATGTATTTCCTTCAGAGAATGGATCCTCTGTTGCAAATGCTGAAGGTTAGCTCTGGAGGTGTCTTCTGTGAACAAATGACTTGTCAAGGTCCACCCTGGGAAGAAAATGAACTGATCAGCATGGAGGCACAAGGCAATCTCCAAGGACACTGCCAGCCCTGAAGGCTCAACCCAGCATAGGTATGCTGCTCTCTTTGGTTATATCAGATGCCTTCTGGTCTTCCCAAGGGTGCAACACCTACCAAATGTGTATTCCCCTTGGCCCATTCACTGAAACGCCAGCCCAAAGAGAATGAGATGAGCCCTGGTTATATATGAGGTGTATCTCTGCATGCACTTTTCTAGTACAGATTCTTTAGGTTTATAAGATATATATTTTAAAGTTTTACGAATTCTTCTAAGTAAACCTTCACGTAGCTGCAGCCAAAAGGGACTAAAGTTTAAAAAGTCTGATTAAGGAATAAAATAAGTACCTCCCAAAGCAGTTATCCTTTACACCCCATCTTTGAACCCTTCAGCATACAAAAAGCTAAAAAAGGAGCTCCTGGGAGGCTCAGTTAGGTAAGCTTCTGACTCTTGATTTTGGCTCAGGTCATGATCTCAGGGTCATGAGATTGAGCCCCATGTTGGGCTCTGTGCTGGACATGGAGCCTCTGTCCCTCTCTTTCTGCCCCTTCTCGCCTCTAAGAAAAAAAAGAAAGAAAAGAAGAGAGAAGAAAGAAAGAAAGAAAGAAAGAAAGAAAGAAAGAAAGAAAGAAAGAAAGAAAGAAAGAAAGAAAGAAAGAAAGAAGGCTATTAGTCAAATTCCCTCAGGGCTAAAGTGAGAAAGGCCTATGTCTTTCTAGATACCTTCACTAGAAGTGAAGGTGTCTAGACTCCTCCCTCAAGGAGCTAATCCCTATATACTCTGCTGGATCTCCTTTCTGGAATTTTCTGCCCACTTTATAAAAGTGTTGTAAGTATAAGATGATATGAATTGGAGGCTGTATCTAAATGCCAAAACCTTCCAAAAACATAGGCTATTATCTTTTTTAAAAAATAATTTATTTATTTATTATTATTATTTTTTTTTTTTAGGGTAAGAGAAAGGGAATATGTGAGCATGGAGGGGCAGAGGGAAAAGGAGAGAGAGAATCTCAAGCAGACTCCGCACTGAGCATGGAGCCTGATGATCATGACCTGAGCCAAAATCAAGAGTCAGAAGCTTAACTGACTAAGCCACCCAGGTGCCCCAAGGCTATTATCTTTGAAGACTAAATGAAGTAAATCCTAAATCTTTCTAAATAGGTTGCCTCAAGCAATCAGTGCCTAAGCAAGGAGACTGGGCAGGGGGTTGGGGGTATGAGTAAAGACTTGAAAGAGTATCATTAAATGAGGACTTAATTATTTACAAAGTGCTAAGCAAGGCATCTCCGTTTATAACACCAAATTTAACTTTTAAAACTTTCCTCTGAAAGAGATACTGTTACCCCCACTTAACAGGTGGGTAAGTTGAAACAACAAGGGTTAAGAATCTTGCTCAATGTCACACAACTAGTCAATAGCCAAACTTATTCTCAAACTCAGGGCTCATGAATTTGGATTCTAGATACATAATACTTAAAAGGGAACCAATTTTTCCATCTTTGGATTAACCATCTTGTTCAAAAGCCCTGTCATGACTGCTACTGGATCATGGTCTAAAAGCAGGGACTTTTTCACATCAGTTAGACATTAGGCAAGGTTTCTACTTTCTCCATCTAAAATGCCCTACCTCAATGTCCTCTCTGTCTCTGACCTGTCTATTAAATTCTGTAAGACCCAGAGCAAATACCACCTTCAAGAAACCTTCCTAGAACGCTCTATTCCTCAGTGATCTTTCACTCCTCCTTAATACACTTCCAATTGAACACATCTATTCTTGGGACCCTTAATGATATGCATTTGTCTGCTGATCCTGAAACTGTTCCTGAGGTTGGGGCTTCAGTCTGCAGAAAGACCATCACCTTCTTGAAAACATAACTCTTATCTGTCTATTAATTCATTTATTTATATTGTACTCTCCTAGAAAGACTGTATGCTATCTTTAAAATATTTAATGATATTTATTGAGGGGTGCCTGGATGGTTCAGTCAGTTAAGTATCTGCCTTTGGCTCACTCAGTTCATGATCTTGGGGTCCTGGGATTGAGCTCCACATCAGGCTGTCTGCTCAGGGATGATCTGCTTCTCCCTCTCCCTCTGCCTCTGTGATCTCTCTGGCTCTCACTCTCTCTCAAATAAATAAATAAAATCTTTCTAAAAAATGATACTTATTGAGATTATTTTGGTACAGGACTGTATAAATCCTTATCTGTATTAAGTACTAATATAAAGTACAATCAGATAAATATATGATTGACTTCATTGGATTTTCTCAGAAAGATACAATTTTTATCCCCATTTTAAAGAGGCAGAAGCTTAGGTTCAGAGACTATCATAATTTTCCCAATGTTGCTCAGCTAGTACAGAAAACAGTAAGATTAAAACCAGGTAAGTTTAACTGCAGAGCTTAGTTCACACCCCCTGGGTAGTACCACCTTTCCATGACACAGGCAATTTACATTGATCTTAATAGACTGAATCCAGTATCTACAAAAATATCCAAGACTGACCACCAATTCCTTGAGCTTAACTTTGGTTCTAATTTTCAAAATGCCTAAGGACTTGGGATTTAAGATATTATGCTCTTTTTGTACTATTTAATTGTTCCTTCAGGGGTTTCTGACATAACAAGGTGGTAGAGTGGATGAGGTTTCTGAACTCTTATTTGGCATCATTAGGTTTTATAGTCCCTACAAGTTCTATACTCGAAAATCTTGAATCTGATATCAGTGTGTGTTATGGTCTCCTCTAAGTAAATTTGAACCTAGCAACAACGGTACCAACACTCTGTGATATATACCTACTGAGAAAAGCTTTCATTAGTGTTGACCCACTATTAAGGGCTTTTTTATTAGACTACAGACTACAGAGAAACATTAGGTTGGTCTTATCCAAAGTCAAATTTCTTGAGCATGACTACTGATATCACACACATACATCCAAATTAGAAAATGGTAGGTGTGTTATTAACACAAGTATAATAATATAAAAAAATGAAAGAATTTAAAAAGTATAAGGATAATGTGAGTATACATACAGCAGAAAGAGTAAGAACAAGTGGCCAGAGATGCCAGCACTGTGAAAACGAGTGTCAGAAATGGGAAATATAAAGCATTGCATCATCATAATTTGTGACATCTACACCATTATAGTAGTGCTTGGAGAGTTAACTGAAATCAGCCAGATGTAGCATCTATTTGGGGTTGGTTCTAAAATACTCCATTTTCCTTCTCATATTTCTCATTTCTCCAAAATAATTATACAAACTATACTGCAAAGCCCAGAAGGGAAATTCAATTTTTATGAAGAAAACATGAAAAATCTTACACAAGAAAAATATGTTTAAATGTCTTTCTCCTCCGCTTCCCTGGTTTCTCATCTATTTTAATTAAGACTCTCTATTTAGGCGACAAGTGATTTCATATTCTAAGAAACACAAACAAAAATTTACCCTTCTCATAATGTTTTCTAGTCTTTCATTGAATTATTTCTTGGCAGCCAAAAAAAAAAAGTCTTTCACAAAATCGATTAAACTAAAATTAAACAAACTGAATGATTTTAAGATGAACATTTTTCACCCTTGAAATTATTCCCCCATTGTACTATATTGTATATGTCCTTTCATTTACACACATACATACACACACCATCATTAATTGCTAATATCTCTCTGAACAGCAGAAGGCTAAAGAAGATGTCTTTCCAAAGTCAGAGAGGCAGACAAACTATAAGAGAAGTTGAACTCTAGGGAACAAATAGGATTGCTGGAGGGGAAGGGAGGGTGGAAGGATGGGGTAACTAAGTGATGGGCATTAAGAAGGGCACTTGATAGAATGAGCACTGGGTGTTATAGGCAACTGATGAATCACTAAATTCTACCTCTGAAACTAATAATACATTATATGTTAACTAAATTGAATTTAAATACAAAATTTTTTTAAAAAGATGTCTTTCCTATTTGTCAACTAGTAACCTTTTGATATTAGGAAGAACCATTTATATGGAGGCCTTTGTCTTTATTCAACCCAATCCTCAACCCACTGTCTTCTATATCCTCCCATGCATAAAGTGCACGCAGGCATATTTCATTCCTTTGTCCATTTTTGTTTGGGATAAATCAGAGAAAATCTAATATTCTAAATGAAACAGCAGTTTGTAGCATGGTTTTAAAAGATTCACATATGGCAAGATTGCTAGTGTTACTAAAAGATAAAATATTCATGGTAGATCAATTTTCTCTTTAGATCATCACAGCATGAACACAAAAATATCCGTCTATATCTATCCATTTATATGAAAATATTTTTCTCATACAATTACTGAGAGAAATTATATACTGTACCAGCCCAAGAACTTTGGGATACTTCTGGCAAGTTACTCTACACACATGTAGCACTTGATCTTTTTTCCAAGAATTTTTAGGAGCACAAATTCATTTGGATTTCACAACAGCCTAGGAGAATAGGAAAGCCAGTATTATAATCATTTTAGAGAAGAGCAAATCCAATGCGATAAGTCCTTATTTAATGTCAGAAGTGAGTGGAAAATCCTAGACTCCCAAAACTTTGATCAGTTATCTTTCCACTGTGCCACAAAAATAGGCTTTGTTTGTCTTTCACTGTTTTTAAAATACTCTTACAAAGACGTTCATTATAAATAAATTGTGGTTTTGAATTCTACATATAAAAATGCAAATGTAAATTGTCTTACAACTCTAAAAGGCTGGATCCATCAATATCTATAGTAATTTTTATGAAATATTTACACTCTAGTTACTTATGTGTGCATCTTAAAGAGCAAGAGTCAGCAGACTAGAGCAGGCCAAATCTGGTCTGCCACCTTGTGTTTTGTTGTTTTCTTAACAGTCTGTGAATGAAACATGATTTTTACATTTTTAAATATTTGGAAAGGATCAAAATAAGAAGAATTTCATCCCAAGTGAAAATCACATGAAATGCAAATTTCAGTGTCCATAAATAAAGTTTATTGGAATGCAGCCACACTCATTCTTTTACATATTGTCTTTGCCTTTGCTACTGACTTGAATAGTAATGAGAGATCACATGGCTCAAAAGCCACACATATGTATTATCTGACCTGTTACTGGAAAGGTTTGCCATACCTGTTATAGAGTATACCCTTTTTCATTCCTACCAAATTATCTTTTCTTGATCAGGAAATAAAAGAATGTCCATTTCTAGAGCACCTTCCATGTAATACTCCTGTATTTCCGTCCCTAGAAAGGAAGATAAAAGTTGAGACCTTCCTAAGAAAATAATTATCTTACTAATAATCATAGGAAAGTCTATATGACACAGGAATAAAATATTTTGTAATTTGGAAGGTTCCAGAACCTAATTAGTTCCATTAGATAAAGAGAACTACAGGGTGGAGGTATAAGAAAGCACAACAGCCTGTACTTGGGAGCTCCTACCCAGCTCTTTGGAGTAGACGTATTGAAACATCTTCCCAGAGTAAAGCAGAGAAGTTTCCCTAGTTCCTAGTCTCTAAACGGAGGATGTTTTCAGAGGGAGATAGATTCATTTCTCTTTCCCCAAAACTATTAAAACTACAAACATCTGAGAACTCCACAGACCACTAGACCCAATTAGCTTTGGACATTGGCCCATGCAAGTCACAATACATAACACAATTGAAATTTCAGGCCAAAGTCACCAACTTTGGGCCCAGTCTGTAAAAGGGGCCAACACACCTGTTAAAGATATGATGGCAAGCTGCCATGTTTTGCAGTAGTCAGAAGTTCAGTGTCATGTAAAAGACTTTTGTCCCTAGTGCTGAGATAATGAGCTTGCTCCTTCTTGATGATTTATGGGATGCAGATGAGAAACTGGCTGATTGAGACTTTGGAAGATGAAAGTTTTCTGCTCTTGGCAGTAGTACGAGTACCCTGGAGAACATGGTTTAACTGCTCCAGTTCTTTTACTGCCATTGGAAAAAAGTCTAATGACAAATTATGCCAGGTGAATATAAATAATACTTATTTCACTCAATTTGCTGTCTGGAAAGCACTCTGAACTTCTTTGCTAAACCAAACTATGATATTCTGATAAATAGTTCTTGACATACTCCAAAGTCTTGCTTTTCCAGAGCAACAGGCTGGTCCCTAAATTACTTCAGTTGTGGTGTTTTGAAGATTGACATCAAAGATTGAATAGGAAAGCCAGTATCATAATCAGTTGTGGTGTTTTGAGCTTAAATTTAGGCCTCTACATTCAGTCCCTATTAGCCATAAACATAACCTTTTTCTCCTACCTCCTTAATGTAACTCAATAAAAAACTTGAATTTTGCTAGAATGTGAAAAAATTTCAATGTACCAATGGTATATACCTGAGGTTAATGAGTACCATCTTGTATTATAGATTCTGCTTTAAATAAGCATTAAATAAATCCTTCTGTCTAATATAGTAACCACCAGCTACAGGGACTATTAAACTTAAATTTAAATTAAGTAAAATTAAACAGAATGTATAATTTACTTCTGCAGGCACACTAACATGTTTCAAGGGCTCAATAGCCACATGCGGTCAGCGGCTCCCATATTGAACTATGCATATGTACAGCCTTTCCATCATTGCAGTAAGCACTATTGGACAGGCTTGTGCTAAATCTTAACCCACAAAAGTAAAATTATCCTTTAGTCCTCTTCTTATTTTCCACTTATTCTTAGAGCCAAAGCAAAGCTTTTGTCTTTTTACTTTTGAAGAAAAAAAATAGAAACCAATATTTTTTTGAGTATCTGCTATGTACTAAGCATACATTCCTGGTTTACTCAAATAATTCATTTAATTCTCCCAAAATAGTCAAAGAGGTCCTTTATTCCCAGGTCTGCTCCCTTTAAGGCCCCTGATCTAGGCTGTCTCCACACCTGTCTCTTCACTGTTTTGTTTTGTTGCCATTAAATAAACATTTACTGTGTACTTATATTATGCCTAGGAACTGTTCTAGAAGTTGTCATCTACCTGGTGCTGCCTCTGGGAATCCTATTTTGTCAATCTTTGATGTCTTCATCTTTCTCAGGAATCCTTCCACAGCTCCTCTTATCAGAATGAATGTAGCCCATGTTCTCTCTGAGCATCTTTCCACAGTTTTCCTTCAACAACCCACAATGAATCCCAAACCTGCCTCTTCTCCATCCTGCTCTTTAGCTGGTGAGCTATGAAACCACTGAGTCCTTCTGCCAAAAATGCAAGGAAGATCTAAGTATCCCCATTTCTTCTCACAATTTCATCCAGAAATTCAGTTAAAGTGTGTATATTAAAAGACAATCACTATATAGTCATTGCTCTGAGAAAGTCTAGTTGTCTTATTTGAACAGCAAATATTTACTAAAGGCTCTGGCATCTCAGCTTCAAATGGTTTTCAGAGAGAAAACACTTTATTAGAAATACATTGAATCCTTAAAAACCTAAATATGAGACCTGAAACCATAAAAACCCTAGAAAAGAACACAGGCAGGAACTTCTTTGGCATTGGCTATAGCAACTTCTTTCTAGATATGTCTTCTGAGGCAAGAGAAACAAAATCAAAAATAAATTATTGGAACTACATCAAAATAAAAAGCTTTTGCACAGTGAAGGAAACAACAAAACTAAAAGGCAACCTATGGAATGGGAGAACGTATTTGCAAATGATATCTCTGATAAAGGGTGAGTATCCAAAATATATAAAGAACTTATCAAACTCAACATCCAAAATGAATAATCCAATTAAAATGGTGGAAGACATGAATAGACATTTTTTCCAAAGAAGACATACAGCTGGCCAACAGACATATGCAAAGATGCTCAACATCACTTATCATCAGGGAAATGCAAATCAAAACCACAATGAAATGTCACCTCACATCTGTCAGAATGGCGAAAATCAACAACATGAAACAACAGGTATTGACAACAATGTGGAGAAAGGGGAACCTTCTTACACCCTTTTGGGGAATGCAAACTGGTACAGCCACTCTGAAAAACAGTATGGTAGTTCTTCAGAAAGTTAAAAATAGAACTAGCCTACAATCCAGCAATTGCACTACTAGGTATCTACCCAAAGAATACAAAAATACTAATTCAAAAGGATACATACACCCCAATGTTTATAGCAGCAGTATCCACAATAGCCAAAATATGGAAACAGCTCAAGTATCCATCAACTAATGAATGGATAAAAAAGTTGTGGTATATTCAATGGAATATTGTTCAACCATAAAAAAGAATAAAATAATGCCTTTTGCAATGACACGGATGGAGCTCAAGAGTATTATGCTAAGCAAGGTAAGTCAGAGAAAGACAAATACCATATGATTTCTCTCATATGTGGAATTTAAGACACAAAACAAATGAGCAAAGAGAAAAAAGAGAGAGGGAGACAAACCAAGAAACAGACTCTTAACTATAGAGAATAAACTGATGGTTACCAGGTGGGAGACAAGTGGGGGATGGGTTAAATAGGTGATGAGGATTAAAGAGGGTACTTGCTGTGATAAGCAGCAGATGATGAATAGAAGTGTTAAATCACTATATGTTACACCTAAAACTAACATTACACTGTAGGTTAACTAACTGAAATTTAAATTAAAACTTAAAAAAAAAAAAAATACATTGAATCCTTTATGCAAATTCAAGGCAAAGTCAACTAGAAAGAATGGTGGATGAAAAATGGCCATACATTCTTTAACATTCCTTCAATCCAGAGGTGGCCCTGGCCCGGCCTGTAGCTAGCTGCTTTAATCAATGAAGAATGGTGGGAGTGACATCGTATCAGTTCTGGGTTTAGCTTTAAAAGAACTGGCAGCATTAACCATGGTCTCCCTTCATAGCTGGGGCATCACGTAGGCATTCTGACTACCTACTGGAGAGACCACATAAAGAAGTCCTGAGACTACATGAAGAGGGAGGTCAGCTTTCCAGATGTCCCTCCAAGATGCCAGGCATGTGAACAAAGCCATCCTGGACCCTCCATACTAGTTCAGACACCAGTTGTGTACACCCCATGACCAGAGTCTCTGCCAGGTAGAACGGAATAGCCTAGCCAAGTCCTGTTAAATTACTGTCCCAGAAAATCATGATAGATAATAAAAAGGTTGTTGTTTAAGCCATTGCATTTTGGAGTAGCTTGTTATGCCATAACAGATAGCTAGAGTTTAGGGCAACAGATTAACCTCATTTGGACATGTTTCAACATGATCCTCTAAAAAATTATGAGGAGATAGAAAACACCCAGACAGATTTTGCAGAGAGAGTGAGTCATACAATGTACATGATGTGCCCGGAGAGACAAATATTATGTGGGTGAGAAAGGAGAAGAAAACTTCCTGGTTCTCCTGGATGCTGTCTCCCATTATTATACCAGATCTATTTGCTTTTAAGAAATGGCCCCTTGTTGATATTTTCAGTTTACTTTTAAGAAATGGCCCCTTGTTGATATTTTCAGTTTACTCCCCCATCTCTTTTAAGAAATGGCCTCTTGTTAATATTTTCAGTTTACTCCCCCCATCTCCCCACTAGGCTATAAGTTTCCTAGAATCAGAGATCTCTAATCTAGATGTGTCCCCAGCATGTAGAGATTACATTATAAGTATATGAGCTATGACAGCACTCAGTTTCTAATCTAGTCCTACTACTCTCTAGTAATTTAACCTTGGGCAACTTAACCTCCATGTACCTCAGTTTTGTCATCCGTAAAATGGGAATATTAGTATGGTACCTATCTTACTGGGTACTGAGAATTGAATGACAAAATATTGAGTTTGGTGAATGAATCAAAATATCAACTACTTGATAATCTTGCCTTAGGCTAGCCCAGAGCAGCTTATAAATCTCAACAAAAAGTACACATTTATAAAGATTAATTATAACACAGGAAAGGATCTCAGAAACCACACCAGGCAGGGTCTTCAAATGCAAGACTTTTCAGAAAAGCACATAGTGACACTAATTAGAGCTCTCAAATTCAGTTTTCTTTCTAGCTCCTGATAGGAGGTGACTTTTATTGGACTGTGGTGAAGGAGAGGACAGGAAGAGCTTTTTCATCCTCAAGTTGGAGAGCAATAGCCCAGATTCAAAAGCCAGTCCCTGCATTGGCCTCTCCTGGCCCACAACCCAGTTCCAAAGAGCCTAATAGGTACAAATATGGTTCAGGAGACGTGACAAAGGGTGAAGAAAGCAGGAGAGATGAATGCTGAAGCCCTGAGGCTATATGGATGTGGTTCTGTTGTTCTGGAGGTGGCTTCTGGCTGGCAGAGGGTAGGTGCTAAAGCTGTGGAGGCTTGTATAGCTTTTGGTGGGGACTCCACAGCTGAGGCTGAGCTGGGCCCACCAGAAGGGACTCTCAGTGTCTCCCACTTCAGCAAGTTCTAGGAAAGTCAAGTGGAATCCGACAGCAGAACCTGCTAATCTGTAATTTCTGGAAGGAGAAGGAGAAAATTTTAAAAGCCTTCTAGAGAGTGAAAATAGCATAGGCATTGAGGATTCAGGTCCTTAGGTCTGTACTGCCAAGTTGGTCTCTCAGCTCCATTACTTTCTTGAGCAAATGGGTTAACCTCTGTAAGCCTGTTTCCCCATCTGAAAAGGGGGAACAACATCAGGGAAATACAGATGAAAACCACAATGAGATACCTCCTCACACCAGTGAGAATGGCTAAAACTAACAAGTTGGAGAGGATGTGGAAAAAGGGGAACCCTCTTGCACTGTTGGTGGGAATGCAAGCTGGTACAGCCACTCTGGAAAACAGTGTGGAGGTTCCTCAAGAAGTTAGAAATAGAGCTAACCTACCACCCAGCAATTGCACTACTGGGTATTTACCCCGAAGATACTGATGTAGCGAAATGCCAGGACACTTGCACCCCAGTGTTCATAGCAGCAATGTCGACAATAGCCAAACTGTGGAAGGAGCCTCGGTGTCCATCAACAGATGAATAGACGAAGATGTGGTCTATACATACAATGGAATATTACTCAGCCATCAGAAAGGACAAATACCTACAATTTGCTTCGAAGTGGTTGAAACTGGAGGGTATTATGCTGAGTGAAATAAGTCCATCGGAGAAGGACAGTCATCATATGGTTTCACTTATATGTGGAATATAAGAAATAGTGAAAGGGATTATAAGGGAAAGAAGAGGAAATGATTGGGAAAAATTAGGGAGGAAGACAAACCATGAGAGACTCCTAACTGGGAAACAAACAAGGGGTTGTGGAAGGGGAGGTGAGTGGGGGGATAGGGTGACTGGGTGATGGGCACTAAGGAGGGCACTTGATGGGATGAGCACTGGGTGTTATACTGTATGTTGGCAAATTGAATTTAAATTTAACAAAAAAATGAAAAGAGGGTATAAGAATAGTACCTGCCTCAAAAGTATTGTGAGGATTCAATGAGATTTTTCAGGAACAAGTATACCTCATGAAATAGGGTATCTCTTGCCCTCTTCCACTTTTTCTTTCTCCATTACATTTAACACTGTCTGACATGTAAAATGTGCGAATGAATGAATAATAACAGTATCTATATAGCCTATACCTTAGTGTTTCTTTCCTTCTGTTACAACACAAGATCCAAGAAGGCAGAGATATCTCTCTGTTCTTTTTTTTTTTTTTTTTTTTTTAATAATAGATCACAAGTACTTAGAAGGGTGTCAGATGCACAGTAGGAGCTCAGGAAATATTTTGTAAATGAAGGTAAAGCCCTTGACGCATAGTAGACACTCAAGAGCTACCACTGTTGTTTGCTTACTCTTGCTTCTTAAATCCTGTCTGAATTGCCTTCCCAGCAGTTCTGTGTTCCGTAATGCTGAGCTCACTCCTTTCTTACAGCATTTGTCCCATTTTGTCTCATATTACAGCCTCTGTATGTGTGGATCTTATTTCCTCTGCTAGGATACAAGTGCAGCAATTTGAGGATTAGGTTCAGTGACTAAAGGCCAGGCCAATATGCACTGTCGTTAAGAGAATAGGCTTTTGATTCCAACTCAGTTTTGTATATCCAGCTTGGCCACTTACCGGATGCCCTTGGGCCAGTTACTGTCACCAAGCTTAATTTTCCTCATCACTTTAATGAGTGTCATGGTTGTTCTGCACGCAGAAATGTTGGGAGGATTAAATGAGATACTGCTTTTAACTTGCTCACACGTTGCCTGACACCCAATAAGAAGGAAGTAAATGTCAGCTGTGATTATTCATTGTAGCCTCCCTCCCTCTGGGTATTTTGCATGGTGCCTGGCACAAAGCATCCAGTAGAGTAAACAATCACTGAACAAATGCATTTCGGATTTAACCTGAAGCAACCCACGACTTCACACAGTTCTCCTAATGTTCTCTCACTCTGCCCTGCCTCGCCCTCCGTCCCCATCCTCCCAGCCAACTAACTAAGTTCCAGTCTCCCCTGCCGACTGACCGCATCACCCCTCACGTCTTCCTGCTCCCATTTGTGAGCCAAAGCTGTCATTCTTACAGCAGTCTGGCGGGGCTGCAGGCTGCTTGTCAGAGATCAGGTCAAGCAACAAAGGAAGAGATTAGATGCCAAGGACTTACTGCATTTTAATGCTTGGTCCCTGGACCATATTTATGCTAAGGCACAACAATTACAACAATATGACCTTGCATAACAAATGGATCTGTCAAATCAGGCCTTGCAAAATGACTTGCGTGAATTCAAGCTTCACTGGTGAGTTTCCAATACACAGTCGTTGGTATCCACACTGGCCTACCATACTCATTTGTCAAAATTGAAAGGAAAGGGATGCATTCATTCATTCATTTGTTCATTCGTTCACTCCTCTATCTGTCAAGAACCATTTGCTCAGCACTAGGCTAAGACTGTTGAATAAGACGTAATTTGCCCTTTGAAGGAGCTCACAGTATAGAAGTAGAAGTGGAAGTCACAGTATAGAGTAGAAGTCACAGAAAAGTCAGCATTCTGCGTAGAACAGATCAAACCCCCAAAACTTCTGATTCCCTCTGGAAAGCTAAGCTACTGTCTTAGCCTTAGATCGGGCAGCTATAGCAAAATACCATAAACTGGGTGGCTTATAGACAACAAAAATTTATTTCTCACAATTCTGGAGACTGGGAGCTCCAAGATCAATATGTTGGCAGATTTGGTGACAGGTAAGAGCCTGCTTCCTGGTTCACAGACAGTGCTATTTTCGCTGTTTTCAATATGGTAGAAGGGACAAGGGCCTCTTTGATAAGCGCGCTCAACCCATACATGATTCTGTCCTTATGTCCTAATTACCTCCCAAAGGCCCCACTTCCTAATACCATCATAATGGAGGTTAAGATTTCAACATGAGTTTTGGGGGTTCACAAACATACAGTCTATAGTAGCTGGTAACTGAGGCCAGAATTTGGGAAATTGGAAGAACTATGACATTTTTTAATGTTCCATTCATCATCTAGCTAATTATCTCCTTTTCAGTTCCCTCTGCCGGAGCAGATTTGAAGACTGTGTATAAGAGGACAAACATGTCCTATCATTGCTCTCCTTGAGGAAAGTCATCCGGCTGTTTTTATCCACATCTATGTTGGTCAATGTATTATTTTCCATGGCTGCTGTAATGAATTATCACAAACTTTATGGCTTAAAATGACACAAAATTTAGTATCTTTAGTAATAGAGGCCAGGAGTCTGAAAAGGGTCTTACTGGCATAAAAGTATCAGCAGGGCTTCTTTCCTTTCTGGGACCTCTCAGAGAAAACTTTCTCATCTTTTCCAGTGTCTACAGGCTGCCTACATTCCTTGGCTCACAGCCTCCTTCCATCTCCAAAGCCGGCAATGGCAAGTCAAGTTGAGTAAGGGACAGGCAGGGCTAGGTAGGGAGAGAGAGATAGGGGGCTATGTGATCAGGCTTACAGAAATCCCAAAAATGCTAAGGTATAAGGAAACCAGAGATAAGGGAATAAACCAGATCACCCTGCCCTAGGTGTGGGTATGGATGGGGAAGGTGTCTTTTTTATGACAGTCATCTGTGACCAACAAAGAATAACCAGACCCCAAAGAAGTAAGCTATTAAAGATGTTATCACGAGTCCTCACTCAAAGACATCACAAGAATGATAAGGCCACAAGCTCCCTGGTCAGTTCTAAATAAAAGTCTGTCAGTGGAGGCTCATGTTGGCAACACTGTCAGGACCCCTCTCACTCCCGAGAGCTTTTTCTGCGTCCTTGCTTAATAAATTTCAGTTGCTTTACTCCTTCTCCTTTGTCCACAAAATTTATTCTTCCACTCCATGAGACAAGAACCCAGCTCTCCTACTTCAGAGTCTTTCCCCATATCACTTTACTACTTACTGTCTCTTCCACCTCCGTCTTCCACATTTATTTTTTTTTAAAGATTTATTTACTTATTCATGAGAGACACAGAGAGAGAGGGGCAGAGACACAGGGAGAAGGAGAAGCAGGCTTCCTGCAGGGAACCTGTTGTGAGACTTGATCCTGGATCCCGGGATCACACCCTGAGCAGAAGGCAGATGCTCAACCGCTGAGCCACCCAGGCGTCCTCATCTTCCACATTTAAAGGACCCTGGTGATTATAATGAACCCACCTAGGTAATCCAGGAAAATCTTCTTATGTGAACACCAGTTTATTAACAACCTTAATTCCATCGGCAACTTGATTCCCCCTTTTCCTTAAAACATAACATATTTACGGGTTCTGAGGAGTCAGATGTGAACATATTTCATGGACTATTAACCTGCCTGCCATACCATTGCTATGGCAGCTTTGCCTTCATACTGTCATTATGGAGTTCTAAAATATTTAGGACAAAGGAGAGAGAGAATCACTCTGAGTGTCCCAGACCATTGGATGTAATAGGTGTTCATATGGATGGGTTGCATGCAGAGCTAAATCCCAGAACTCAAGTCTCAGAAAATATAGCAAATACTTCACTAATGCTACCTGTTACCAATTGATACTTTTATCAATTTCTCATCAGAAAACTACAATAAGGACAAGTGTGACTCTGATTCCATATAACTCCCTGGATATGGTTCCTGATGATGAATAATCCATCAGTCTTAAGATCTTTCCGTTTCAAGTGGCCATTCCTCCCTGTCTGTCCCCAGTTCTTCCCCAGCCTATCTTCTATCTGATGCCAAAGTGGGAAATCTCCCGTAGAAATTTGAATAAAAATTTGTCTTTCCTGCGGGCATTAGCAAATTTTGAAATGATTGCTTAGGCCAAAAAACTTTGGAAAGATGCATGATTCTTCTCTTCCCACCACCCCACATGCAATCCTCTGGTAATTCTTATTGGGTATACTTCTAAAAGATATACCAAATCTAAGTATTTAGATTAAGTACTTCTCATCACTTTCACCAGGCCCACCCTTTTTCAAGTCCCACCATCAAGTAATAACTCCCTCCACTTGTTTTTCTGGGAAGGGGTACAGAATATGCGACCTCAAAATATGTCACTTCAGCATAAAGATTCATTTCACCTGAAGGCAATTAAGAAGTAAGAAAACTATCTGCCTTCTCCCTCCCTATCAGGAAAGGCAGGATAATTCTGAATCACCAGACTAGACTCTTAACCCAAGGACAGCACCAGAATAATCTACAAAACCAATCTTGCTAAAAACAACCCTTATGTTTCGTCAGTTTCTCTCATATATTTGCCTTCCCTTGATTTGCCACCCCTAGAAGGTCAAAGTCCTTTTCCTTTGTCTTTGTCACTTCTCTACAAATGTATGGTTTTTTGTTAAGATGCCATAAAAGCCCAGCTTCTAACTACTCCTTTGAATTATTAGTCTCTGAGTGCTCCCACGTGTAAGTGCGACACGTGCAATAAACTTCTATTTGTTCTTCTCTTGTTGATCTGCCTTTTGTCAATCTAACTGACAGGCCCCAATGATCCTGAGATGGGTAGAAGAAAGAGTTGCTTTCCTCCCTTGTATCTTCTTCTCTTACTTCCTGGCTGTTTTCAACCCTGAAGTCAGAGTGATATCTTTAAAACAAAAAGCAGAAAATATCACTCTTGTTCCCAGGTGACTTTTTCAGTGATTTTCCTCCCACTAAAATAAAATCCACAACCCATAACATGGCTCACAGGCCCTACACCACCCGTATCCTCAGTCTCTCCTCTTGGTTCCTAATTTAAGGCATCTTACACATGTGAATTCCCGGCCTGCCAGCTCCCTCTCTAGGGCTTCCCATAGCCAACTTCTTCGCATTATTCAAGACACGATTTAAGTGTAGGGTTGCAAGATAAAACAGAAGATGTTCAGTTAAATTTGAACCTAAGATTAACAATGAATAATGTTTTAGTGTAAGCACGGCGCTTGTACGTACATACCGGACATCTTGTACTTTTATTTGCTAAATCTGGCAATACTATTTAAATGACATTTATTCAATGAGGTATCTATTCTCACCCACTTCATGTTCTTTTTAGCCTGATATGATTATTAATTATCATTATTGTTACAGCAGTTATATTGATTACTTATAAGTTTCTGTTTATTGTCTATCTATGCAAGTAAAATGTAAGCTTCACAAGGTAGGGACAATATTTTAAGTGCACTGTATCCCCAGTACAATTTAGGGGTTATATTAATTATTTATTAAAGAAATAAGTGAATAACTAAGTTTCTTTGACCTTGTGCTCTGACTGTATAGTGGCCTCCTTGTCCCCCTCAAAGCAATATACAGTTGTCTGGGCTGGGATAGAGAAGGCCCAGCAAACTTGATTATCACAGGAGGTAATTTAAGAAGGAAAAAGCCCCCCAATTTGTATTTTAGAATATGTTTCCATCACATGTGTTTATGCAGGTTAGCACTGGCCAAACACTATAGACACTCATTCAGTCAATGTCAGACCCTCTGCCCTGGATCACAAGGGCAATGGCATTTCCCTTTCTGTTTGAGGGGGATAAGGAGCAGCTGGCACAGGACCCCTGGGGAAATCCATTATGCATTTAATTGCCTGGGCACTTAAGGAAGGGATGGGGTCACTTTTCCAGTTCTGCTTTTCCTGTTCATTTAAATGCATACATTTAAATGGGGTCCTTCTTCCTGTCTGGCTGACAATTACCATATTTGACAGTTGCTAGACCTCAGCAATGCCTGAGACTTGTGAATAATTTAGGAACACTGGGTTATTGTTTAATCAGGACAACTAAATAAAAGTGAGATCTGGACTTGTAGCATCAGCAGCTCCTTGCCAAAAATGGCAGCATTACAACTGAGGAAGTGATAAGCACATTGAGAAGGAGAAGCACTATCCTACAGCATTCTGCAATGTGTTCATTGTTTGGATATAATCTCTGTCTAACATTCATATCACAATAGCTATAAATCCCAACTTGACATATAGCTGACAAGAATAAAGAGGAAATTCACCAGTACTATATCCTAGATTTTATGGAAGAGTCTTTACTCCAAAGAGACTGGGCCCTGTCCCTGTCCCCCAAGACCACATCCCATGATATTTGGTTTGGAAACTATGGTCACTATTCATTTGTTCAACTATCAAAATTGCATCATATACCTACTATGTGTCAAATACTGTGCTAGGCACCAAGATAAAATTCTCAAAAAAAATAAGTGCAGCCCCAGGGCATATAGAAATTACTGGAAGAAGTAAAAAATGTCACAAGTATGTGCATTTATCATAATAAGTGTCATGAAAAAAACTTAAGAATGAGATGAGAGCCTGGTAAAGGGAACACTGATTTGGATAGTGGGAGAAGAGAGAGCTGGTCAGGAAAGTTTTCTTAGAAGAAATGACATGAAAGAAGATATTCAAAGAATGAGCGAAAATTATTCGTGGGAAGAATAGATGTAAAAGCTTTCAAACCAACTTACAGGAAAACTCGGTGACAGTCATGAGTTTGCAGCTTTGGAACAGCTAAAATAAAAACCAAGATGGCAGGAGCCTAATGAACCAGGGCCAGAGGAGTGGAGAAGTGCTTGGAGAAGGTAACAGGTCAGATTGGAACAGGGTAGGAGGGCCTCTGCGACCTCTGGGAACAGGATCTCATTCATAATGCAGAGGGAAGCCATCTTAGTCTTAAACAGATGAGTGATAGGATTATATTTGCATCTCAAAAAGTTCACTCTGGCTCTTGAAAGAAGCACATCTTGGAGCAGGTTCTCCAAAGTGAAATGAAGCTTCAAAGATCCACCGGGGAGTGAGGAAAGAATACCAGAATACTGATTTTTTTTATTTAACATTTCTATTTTTATGTGTGTTTTATAATGCACAGAAATACTAGGGCAGCACTACCAGTATATAATTTATATACAAATAAATATACATATAGTGGAGTTCTGTGCCTACTGATAAGATGATAAAAGGACAGGATAAAATAAATCTGGTAACCAATGGCTTAGGCAAATTAGAAGTTCACAGAGAAAAATGAGAGATAGATTTGAGATAGTACCTGCAGGAGAGGGAGAGAAAGACTTCTTTATTGTACCCTCTTAGGCTCTGTAAATGAAGCCTGCAAATTAGACTGATGACTGACAGATTAACGGGAGAAAAGGCATACAAAGTTTATTTGATGTTAATATTTTAATTTTTATATGCATGGAGGCCTTCATAGAAAAGAAGTGAAGACCTAAAGAATCAGTTAGATCTGGGGATTTGTATATCATTTTTAACAAAGAGGAATACATTTGTGAGAAGTGATACAACAAAGGAAAGGGGGCTTAGTGTTCTAGGGGCAGTAATTGTGAGAAGGTAAATATATTGGGGAAACTAATAGAAGATAAGTGTTATTTTAGTAAGATTTGCTTATGCAGACTTATCTCAGTGCCTACTTTCTCTCTCCAGCAATAAGGGTTCTTCTTCTCTTGGTGTGGGAAAGGGGTGGGAGGGAAAGAGAGAACTTCACGAAGGGAAATATATGTCCTGCTTTTAGGGAGATGGGAAAGAGTTAAGACCTCTTTCTGCATTGCTTTATTGCCTTCAAATCAAAATAATCCTTATGCCAAAGGGACATATTTGGGGATGGCATATTCTGATCCCCTTCATACCCTGGAGGATGCCACATAAAGTTGCCCATGTGAGAAGCTCAAACATCAACCGGCAGCCACAACTAACCTGTCAATTTAAGACTTTGGATCTTGGAGTCATACCATTGACTCGCTTTCTCTGCTCTCCACATTTCAATATGTCTGGCCTATGTCTTCAGATATGGCCCACTACAGGACTCTTTTAACTATCCTTCAGTCTCAGTTTCTCCAGGGAAGGACTGTTTAACTCGTAAAGATACTCCCATGGCCCCCTGAAGTGAATTCTGCACACTTTTCAAAGGCTGCATTTTGAGTTCTACTATCCCAAATACATCTTGTAGCCAATAAAAATTCACTCAGCCATTTTCTGAAATGAGATAATGGTCAAAGAGAAATCTGAGTTGTTATTGTCCATCTCCCTCCTGACCCCGGACCCTTATAAAGAATCCCCACAAAAGACGAGGGGCTGATAAAAGTCTTTCAGCTTTCAGGATTCATTTTGGATTCTCTATTGTAAACCCATTCACTCTGAAGCCCAAGGCTTTGGTGGGCTCTACCACCATCTTCTCTGAGTTAGATAAGCATTCACTCAACAGGAAATTTTAAAAAGAGAGAAAAAAAAGTCAGGCACAATTTCCTTGTGCAGTTAGGAAATTTGCTGGGGCTCTGGTGTGCCTGGATAAGTCTGAGAAATTTCACTGTCTTTAACCTCAATCTGCATAAAAAAGCTGGTGTTGGCTGCTTAACATAATGGGAAGATGTTCAGAATACCACCCACACTTGGGATGCTCAACAAAATACAGGCAGGCACAACTCTAAATCCTAGGACTCAGGATGAAGGAGGAATTCACCCTCCCTTGCCTCCTCCCACTGTGTGGAGGGCAACCAGCCAGGGACACAGGTGTGCAGCTCATTAAGAACAGAATTAAGCCCAACGGGATAGGTAACAACCACATGAAGAATGCTCTGCTGAGTACAGGCACTCTCTTCCTGCTCTGACCTTGAGAAGAGAGTTAGGAGGAAAAATTCTACCTCCCTTATTTATCTGTTCACTCTGCCATCAACCCAGGGAGGAAAGCCACAAAACTGTTTTATCTCTAGATCTGCAGCAGGAGTCCCCAAGATATGGTTGTTTTTAATAATATATTGAAGGAAATAGCTGCTAAGTGTATACAGTATCTCAAGAACTATCCCGAGAGCTGGAGAAGCTAATGAAAACAGCAAAAAGCCAACATTTCAAAGGAATCCCAAAAATACGTGAACACATCTAAAATACTATTTCTCTCAACATTTTTTCAGATCATAAAGCTACATTCAGATGGCTAAATCTCTCACTCCCAAACCATACAGTCTCACAGAGCATGAGGCCTTAGCAAAATTAGAGATCACTTCACTTCACAGACCTCAGGGGTTGCTGTCAAATAATAAAAACTAGAAACAAATCCTCAGTGCCTAAGATCTATTCAATAGGCTTGTTTCCAAGAAGAAAGTATGCACAGAGATTTTGAGCCTAGAGAGGAAACAAAATATGAGCTAGACAGAGGGAGGGTTGGAAGTTTCCAAGTATAGATTACAAGAGGAACTAGAGTTTTGGTAACCCTGTTGTCTTAATGTATTCTAAAACATTGAAAACAGCACGAAAAATTTCATGACTGGTTTATTTTCTTGAAAGCCCTCAGGAAATTTTTAATTTGTCTGAGCATCTTGGAATATGGTGTCTAACAAGTGTAAGTGATGTCAAATAAAGATAAATTTGGGTTTGGTAGGGAGAGACTGTTTGAAAGGATTATTGCAAGTGGTAAACATGGGAAAGCTATTGGAATAGGGAAGGGGGGCTATTACAGTAGGAAGAACACTCTGACCATAACATCTATAAGCATCTCAAGAGTAAGGCAGAAAGGATGCTTCTTTTATGGGGTAGGAGTAAACAAGGCTACAAAGAACCAGATATGGGGAAGTGGGATGAAAAGATGGTGTTATGGGATCATAGATGAGAGAATGCTTTACCATGAGGCCAGTCTCAGGAGAGGCTGTGTCTTAGTCTGTTCCGGCTGCTATAACAAACTACCATAGAGTAGGAGGCTCATGGAAATTTATTTCTCACAGTTCTGGAGGCTGTAATTTCAGGATGCCAGCATGGTCAGGTTCTGGTGAGAACTTGCTGCAATTTGGAGACTGCCTACTTCTTGTTGTATCCTCACAGGAGAGAGAGCAGAGAGAGGAAGCAAGCTCTCTCCTGACTCTTCTAAGGGCACTGATCCCATTCATGAAGCCTTCCCCCTCATGAACTCATCTCATCCTAATTACCCCCCAAAGCACCCACGTTGTAGTATCATTACGTTGGTGGGTAGGATTTCTACATATGAATTTGGGGAGTATACAAACTTTCAGACCATAGCAGGCCATTAAGGAAGGGTTACATACAGGCTCAGGCTGAGAAGTAGAGCAAAGTATGAGAAGGGAGCCTTGACCAAAGCTTAGTTAACAAGCATTTTGCTTCGGTTAATGAGTGGGAACAAAACAGTTTAGCTAATCATTTAAAAGGTGAAGAATGGAAACTTGAAGTGTCTGTGTCTGGCCTTATCGTGGGCAAACAAGGGGGGTATCCATGAGTCTTATGTAGGTCAGATGAGGAAAGATGGTTCTTTGGATTAATCATTTCCAGGAACACAAAGGGTGGGAGGATTCTTACTCTTTGTTCTTTTCCAAGAACACAGGGCTCAGGTAAAACTTAACATTATCAGTAAAAATAATTATAGAGGTATCAAGGCTGTTTGTTTAAAATCAGATGTTCCAGAAATATCCAGTTTGAATGGAATCTCTTTTAATGTTTGGACATGGTGTTTTGGCTTTTAAGTAATTGGGCATTTACTTTTTTTATAGAAATCCACAACACAACACCCTTCTAGGGTGCCATTAGAATACTGCATTAACCCGACAAAGCCCTCAATTTAAATATATTATAGTGAAAAAGTAATTGTCATGGTGAGGAAACCTCTCATTTATGACCAATTCAGTAAATATCTATTGAGTGCCTACAGTGTGCATCCTGCTTATTACCTACATATTTATGCAGACAAATTCCACCAACACTCAATTCCCCAAATCCAACTTTTCGGTAAAATCTAGCTTAAACAGCTAGTTCAAGCAACCCTACAATAAACATAATTTATATACAAAAGGAACTTTGTCAAGGAAAACTGTTTCTTTTCCCCCTGTTACCATATCTTCCTCTGGGTTGTTTCTATGTGAGTTTTACCAAAAGATATTTCTTAGCTGCTGGAAAAAAATATTCAGGTATCTTTAGAAAATTCCTGTTAGAGAATATATGCAGGCAAAGGAGCATAAGAAATCACAGAAGAAATTAAAGTGATAAAAAATTAATTACAATTTAATCCCTAAAATGCTTTACAACCTATATACACAATGTACTAAGCCAACGTAATAAGCAGTATACATTTTGATAATCCATTTTTAAATATTACTTTTAAACTATAATCTCCTTCAATTATGGAACAAGAATAAAGCATCATTAAGCATGTAACAATGGAAGGGTAGACTGGCTGAGTTACATGTTAAAAAAGCAAACCGCCCCCCCCCCCACCAAGTAAACACTTAGAAAGGGCCCTCCTGCCACTCCACCTACCCCCTAATTATGTTTCTCCTTCTGCTCTCTCCACCCACCACCCAGAATTATTTCAAAGGAACTAAAGCTCTTATTTACTGAGTTACCAGAGTGTTAATCATGTCTAATGGTTTTAACACAAAAGCAGCCAAACTTTAAATGTGTTACTTAGAAGCCATTATTGCCTTGCCTCCTTTTGTCCATTTGGATTTCTCCTCCTGTCTCAAAATTCCCCCCTGATTCCAGTAAACCTCCCTCCCTCTATTGAAATTACATCTTTTTTCAGTAAGCCTGTTTTGGGGTAAGGGTGGTGGGGGTGTGTGCACAATTTAGGAAAGGCACAGCAATAGTGCAGACTGTTGGCTTCAGGAAGTCGCCTTATTTATCCCTATGTCACCACCACCACTGTAGGGAAGGAAAAATTTTCCCTCTACCCTTTTAGGGTTTTTCCTCTATGCTTTAGAATTAAACTGACATAAAACAAATTAACAGAAGAGAAGCACACAGATTTACATAAATTTTATGTGACATGGGAGTCCAAATAAGTGGCAAAACGTAAATGCTTTTATACTGCATTGAACAAAGAGAGGCAATTGTGGAAAAGTAACTAAAATATTCCGAAGACTAAAGGAAGGTAAGAATTATTTTGACAAGTTCTGTTTGTACAGAATTCTCTCGGCTTTGGCTCCCCACTGAGGAATGTTTCTTTTCCCCCAATACAAGGAGAATATCTTTCACATGGGAATTTTTAATCTCCTGTGTTCAGACAGAAAAGGGAAGATTAGAATGCCTTTCTTTGCACCTGCTGTGTTTCTAGTGTCTTTAGCTCAAAATAATCCCTATGCCGAAGTAAGTAATATATTTCAGGGTGCATATGCTGCCACTCTTTACCATCTAACACAGTGCCTGACCCCTAGTAGATACTCCATCAATATTTATGAAGTGAGTGGGGAGGGAAGAAAGGAGAGAGGAAGAAAAGTAGGCAGGCAGGTGATGTTACTCCTCATTAAGAGGATGGAGAACTCCCACTTCTTGGGGGGAATTTACCAAAGAGATCAAGCAGAAAATAAAGATACTGGGTGGCTGGGGAGCTCGCCCACATTTCCTATTTCCCTCCTGCTCTATAAATGTTTGCCCTACAAGGGTAGATATGAAGTGGTTGGTCCTAGGACACAAAGAAAAGTCAGCTCTGGAAGTCTCTGCGGCCAAGCTGGTCTAAGAATTAATTGCTCTCTCTTAAACAAGTTCAGGGTTCATTAGCTCAGTGATGCGGCAAGGGCCTTAGGGCTCCTTTCTCTGGACTCAAGTACTATCGTCCATCATCACTGGCTAGGGACAGTTAAGCAATACAGCGTAAATAGAGCTGGGGTGCAGAGTTTGTTAGCTACAAACACTAGAAACCACCTACAGGTCACTGTTTGGTTTTATTTCCCATTCTGTATAATTTCCTGAGAAGGTATGGGGTAATCAGTAATTACTTAGAATACAATGGTCAGAGTTAATTGTTCCTCTTCCAACTGTGTCAAGAAAAAAAAAAAGAAAAAAAAAGAAAAAAAAAAAACAAGGGAATTAAGAGAATTGAGCCTGTAAATGGGCTTTGTGTAGCAAGAGGCATAAAATAACACTGAGTACTTTATTTAGGAGTTTGTTTGTTTGTTTGTTTGTTTCAAAACGCTTGGTCATTGACCAATACCTTATTTCTACAGAATACCCTTAGGGGATTGGCCTGGTCATTTTGCTAATCTTTCAAATCTGTCAGGAAAAAAGAAGGTTGAGAGCGTTTGGTGTCCCAGATTTATCACTGTGAGTCACTGAATGAGTGAGCTGTGCCTGTCAGACCAACCTAACCTCTATTTCCACAGAGAAGTCACCCCAGAAGAAGCTGAACATGGCAAGATGTTCTTCACAGGTAAGCCAGCAAAGGCAGGCTATTATTATTGTTCACTGTTAGTAGTCCACACATTTTTGAGAATTAAGTATCCAGTCCCTCCTTCACTCCACAGCTTCAAAAACAGTTAACAAATCCTGGGGATCCTTCTAGTTTTCCTGTCCTAAGAATTAATTATTAATAAGAAAATGTAGGATACAAACTCAGAGGTAGGAATAAACATAGACATTGTAGATACAAATTTGCCTATACATCTTACATGATTCTGTGCATCGGCATATGATGTAGGAAAGACGTTTGGGTTTGAAGCCAATGGCCAAGAAAGAATATTTGAGACATTTTTGGTGCAAAAAGATGATTAATTAAAGCACGGGGAGAGGACCCATGGGCAGAAAGAGCTGCACCAGGGTCATGAGTGTGGGACCCAGGAAATTTAACAAAAATCCCCTACCCCTGGACAAGCAGAGCAGGACTAACTCCATTTTGTGCTACACCTGCCACCTTCTGTATGACCCCCACATAACCTGCTTATTGCTTAAGGCGCTGCCCCACCCTAGTCCAGCCGCTGGGCACACCCTAATGGGAAATCGGCTCATAACAATGTAACCCTGCCTTGTGCCCGCCAAAACTGCGCGCCAATTCTGACCAAATAGGCCAGCTCAAACGGATACCATAGGGTAAGATGTAATCCAATTGGCCACCTGCGTGTGGACCGACATGACTGTGCAACTTTCTGTGTATCCCATTGGCCACTGGCCCCTATAAAGCTGCCAAGCCTCTGAGTCTCGGGGTCCAAGTCCCTGCTCTGCTGTGTCGGGTGTACTTGGACCCAAGCTCGAACTTGTAAATAAACCCTCGTGTGTTTGCATCGGTGTGGGCTCCCGGATTCGCAATCTTGGGCACAACAATGAGGAGTGGCCCATTATACACTTTCAAATTGGGAGGGGGGTAGGGATAGCATAAGTCTCAGAGGAATGTTGGAAGCAAGGATACAGGACCTTGAGGAGCTAGGTATTGTTGGGAAAAGGTCATTTATTACTGTCTAGTAAAACCTTAGTCATGAGACTCTTCAGATATATATCAGTAGGTCATATGCTTGGAGGATGATTGCCAACATGTATCTTGGGGTGGGTGAACAGAGGTGAGATAAAGGAAGTTTCCAAAGGAATTTTTAAATGTTAAGGTAGATTACAGGGTCCTGGAGGATCAGGCTAAAATTGCTTTTTGCTCTTAGCAAAGTATTAACATCAAGGCAGCTGAGTCTCTAGAGGAATATCACTGTCTGTTTCGAGGACTTGTCAATGGGCTCTAAGTAGTGAGGAAATTACTTAATTAATAATTTTTCTTCTGCCTTTGTTTCCCACATCTATATATATAGAGAGAAACACACACATACACATAACCTTCAAAGTCATGACATGCCAGTGTAACAACCTAGACTGCAAAGTCAAAAATGTGGAAACCAGTGACATCTTCCCAATATACCTCTGTGTAAAAATCTTTCCAGTTCTAATTGTATCAGACTTCAATAAAGCATTAATTTATCTTTATAACACTCTGTGTCTCCAACCTTTTAAATAATTTATTTAAGGGCTGTGTTACTGTTGTAAGCATTAATTTCTTGTTAACATCTTGCACTTTTCCAGTTGAAGATGTGCCTCTCCAGACTTACATTCAGTCCCTGAAACTTCAAGAGCTCATCCTCTGCTAAATGAGACAGTGATGTTTAGGATGGTGACAGGAGAAGTGTATGAAGAATGGCCATAAAACAGAGAAAAATCTACTCCTATTCCTTTTAGCAAAATTTCAAACATCTGTGTATGGAATGGCTCTTTCTGAATGCCATTCTTAATCTTAAAATTTTTGTTCTAGGAAGTCTGAAGAGGAGGAGAAGGTAGAGATATCTATATATACCAAGAAAAGCAGATTTTAAACATCTCCATGAAAAGATAGAAGTAATCCCTTGATAAGAAGCATGCTGAAAATTTTTTAATCTGATAATATAATTAAATTATCCCAATACAAAAGAGAGAAGACTCTGTGGAAATGTTATTATTAATAAAAAGCCTAAAATCCTAAAATTGTGTTGTCTAATATGATAACCATTAGCCATATATGGCTATTTAAAGTTAAGTTAAAATTAATCAAAATTTAAATATCAGTCCCTTAGCTGCACTAGTAAAATGTCAAGTTTTCAATTGCCACATGTAACTAGCAGGATTGTTTTGGGAAGTGCAGATACAGAACATTTCCAACATCACAGAAAGTTCTAATAGATAGTACTGTTCTAGAACATGGGAATCTTTCTAGAACTACTTTGAAATCTAGATGAATAATAAAGAGTTAAATAAATGTTTCCAACCCACATTAAGTTAAATCATGGTACTAAGTGAATCTTGAGTTATTATCATGATGTCAGTGTCTTTGAGACATTCAAGAAGGCAAATATACCAGATGAAAATGAAAATTTTAAATGAAAAAGGTTCTGGAAATTATAGACTAATCAAGTTCATGTCTTTTACAACACACCCATACCAATAGCTAATGAGAATATTGGTATACTCACAAAGAAAAATGTGATGATTCTTAAGAACTAGCATGAGCTTAAGACAAAATACACTCTCTTCTCTTTGTGATAAGGAAATTTGATAAGACAATACAATCTTACCAAAGACTTCAGCAAAGCTGTAACAAAGCTCTTAGGACACCTTTTGGGCAAAACGAAGAAATGTTTGCTGGCTGATAATACCATTACATGTTTTCACAAAGGGTAGGACATTGGAACCTAAAAGATATTGATTAAAGTACCCACGTCTGTCTGGAGGGAGGTCCCAAATACAGACCTAAGGGTCTAATTCTTGGTTCTATCCTATTCAATAACTTTATCTAAAGTTTAGATTAAGACATAAATGTCATACTTATCAAATGAAAGATGACAGAAATTTTCGCTGGAGGACAGAATCAAGCCATAAGAGATTCTTAAGGGAATGGAAATAAAAGAGAGAGAGAGAGATGAAAAATGACATGATAAAATTTAGCAGGAATAAAAATCAGACACTCTATTTAGTATTATGGGCTATTTCACCAGTTTGTACCACTACGTAAAGTGAGGTTCAGAAGGTCAAGTCCAAAAGGCTCCAGTTGACCTCTGTACTCTCTATAAGCCACGAAAATCTGCTTCATTTTATTAATCAAATTGTAATTTGAGGCTGCCTTGAGAGAACTACACTGATAAGATCAAGAGAAGTCACAGTCACCCCAGATTTTCGATAATTTAGGTAGAGGGAGAGCCAGAGCCTTAGAGCCCAGCCAGGAGGGAAAGAGAGGGAGTATCAGGGCTGGAAGGCTGCCTAAGGAAGCCCTCCTCAAAGTCTCCAGACTTCATGTTCTGTGTTGTCTCTCATGGTTTCATCTCCTCATTACTCCTCTAAAATAATTTCATCATAGTCTTAACTACCACAATATCAATGTATTCCCTTTAAAAGCATTGGAAAGACATTCTTTTAAGAGATTGCATTGCTTTCCTGACCCCTTTCTCTTCTGGAAGTTATATTTAAAGGAAATATTAAAGACGGAGGGCGGATCTTCAGAAAGGTGGCTAGGAGAATAAAAGATTCAGAGAAAAAAATTCCAATTCAGTTCAGCATAGGACAAAGACGAAGAAAGAGAGTGGAAATGCACACAAATTAATATGCTAATTGACATGATATAAATTCCAAATGCAAGAAGGAAATAAAGTGCTTTGGAATTGTCATTTATGTAAGGAATAGAGATTTTTATTTAGCCTCTAGAAAAGACTGATAGAGGACATGATAGTGAGCTTCAGCTATTTGGAGGGCAATTATAAGAAAGATGAATTAAATCTATTCTGTGTTACTCCAGAGGATAGAATAAGGGCCACTGGGTAAAAGTTATGGGAAGCATATTTCAACTCAATAGAAAGAAGGATTTCCTAATAATTAGTTCTGTCCTAAAGTGAAATGAGATCCCTCAATAGAGCAATCATCATTCTCGGTGGGATGTTCAACAGAAGCCATATGTCGGTGGCACTTGGGAAAGACTCCTGCTACTGGCAGAAGATTGAACCAAATGACCTCTAAGAACCTCTGTACTTCTGAAAGTATATGACTTTGTTTTCTACTTCCTCTCACCTGCTAGGTAGAAATCTAGGGAGTGGCCTGGCTATTCAATATAGCATCATAAATCAGATTTTCCACTGTTCTCTACCCCCTCACTGTCTCCAAGCAAGATAATGTAGCCACCCTCTCAAAGCCTGCAATGTGGGGGAGGTCATGATGTATTAGATTTTTTCTGTGTCTTGGATTTTCTTGGCTTTTATATAAACAACTTAATTTGTCTCACTTTCCCTCCTCCTTGGATACAACACATAGCATTCATTTAACCCTTTTCTAAGCATTAAATGTACCATCCAAAAGCACAAGGAGAGCTTATAGTACAAAATATAATAATGCAAACTAAGATACATGTGGCAATTTGGGACTTTGTTTAAGCGTTTGATTCAAATAAACATTTGTAGAGTAATTTCTTGGGTATATATATTCAATTACTTATTTAAAAACACCTTTATTTTCTTAAAAATGGCACCTAATTAAGGATTTAGCTGAAGTACTAAGATTCTTGATGTAGAATTTGAAATTCTATTTCATTCAAAGTAATCTTTAACACCAACTATTTATAAAGTTTATTGCTAATCACTATGGAAAATACAAAGATAGTTACAAATAAAGCCTCTGTAATGAAGAAGCTTACAGTCTAATGATATGCAAATACTTAAAGCCTCCATAGAGTTACGTATCCTTTGGAGAGAAAGTTCACAACTGGCAAGGGAATATCAAAGCAAATTTCCTACAAAAGAAGGGCAAAAAGCCATACCATAAAGGTCCGTTAATCCTGGAATAATCTGTTTGTTCTTCATTCAATAGATGTAAAGAAGTCAATAAAGGCTTTTGTGCAGTAGTCTCATAACAAAAATTATATTTAGGGAAGATTAATCCAGTAGCCATGTATATGCTATACAGAGAGAGGAAGGAATAAGCTTGTTGATTCTGGTTGGAGGGAAACTACATGAAAAAAGTAAGAATAGAAGGCTAAACTGAAGACATCATGTGGGTTAATCAATAACATTTGGAAATTGATAGGAAATGATTGGAGAAGTCCCTGAACTCAAAATGGAGAGGATGGATTAAAAGAATTTCCAGGAATCACAGGCTTGAATAAGCATAAAGAACTTGTTGAGTGGAATAAACAAAGAGAGATAAAGGAGGACCAGTTATATGCAGGTAGTAAGGGAAATTTCAGATAATAAGATCCAAAGTGTGTGTGAAGTATGGTTAATCTAATCCAGTGCTTCGTCATGGTAGTTTAATTGAATATGGTGACCATTGGCACTGACAGGGTGGGAGTATTGGTGGAGAGTTGAATTCCCGAGTGTGAAAATAGAATATCAAGTTAACTGTGTGGGAAATGAGAAGGAGATTATTAAGTGGGGAAGAAGAAAGAAATCCAATCATTAAGAGATCTGAAGAGAATCTAGGAGACGGGGATCCCTGGGTGGCGCAGCGGTTTGGCGCCTGCCTTTGGCCCAGGGCGCGATCCTGGAGACCCAGGATCGAATCCCACATCAGGCTCCCAGTGCATGGAGCCTGCTTCTCCCTCTGCCTGTGTCTCTGCCTCTCTCTCTCTCTCTGTGACTATCATAAATAAATAAAAATTAAAAAAAAAAAAAAGAATCTAGGAGACGGGATATACTAACCATGCCTGTTTGTATTCTGTATTCTCTGACGTTCTGACATCTGGGGCCTTGCAACTCCTTGAGAGACTGTTTCCCCTGACTATCCAATTCTTAGAGACTATAAAGGACTTTCCTGCAAGTTCTCATTTCATATGAAAACCAATTCATCCAAAACCCATACCCCTCAATCACCTCACTTATCTGTCCCTACACTCTAGGCCAAGATCTATTTGCCCTAATCATTCCATAGTGGGGGACCAGACAACTCAAGACAACCTCTGCTCTTCAGAGCCTGCTGAAATTATTCTCTTTTTTTCCTTTGAATTCAGTTTGCCAACATATAGTATAATACCCAGTCTCACCCCATCAAGTGCCCTCCTTAGTGCCCATCACCCAGTTACCTCATCCCCCTTCCACCCCCCCTTCTGCAACCCTTTGCTTGTTTCCCAGAGTTAAGAGTCTTTCATGGTTTATCTCCCTTTTTAATTTTTCCCACTCAGTTGTCCTTTCCCTTATAATCCCTTTCACTATTTCTTATATTCCACGTATGAGTGAGACCATATAATGATTATCCTTTTCCAATTGACTTATTTCATAGCCTAATACCTTCCAGTTCCATCCACATCGAAACAAATGGTGGGTATTGTTCTTTTCTGATGGCTGAGTAATATTCCATTGTGTATATATACCACATCTTCTTTATCCATTCAGCTGTCGAAAGACATCGTGGCCCGTTTCATAGTTTGGCTATTGTGGACATTGCTGCTGTGAACATTGGGGTGCAGGTGTCCTGACGTTTCACTACCTCTGTTGTCCCAGAGTGTTGTCCCACTCTTTTCAATGGCAGTTGTCTTCTCATCGTATGGCCTCACTACACCTAAATAATAAACCAACATTATAAGACAACATTATAAGACACTCTCTATTCTATCTCTATAAGTGGATAGTAAGAATGTTAAGAGGGGGCAACATTTTAAATGAATATATTAAACTAAAGGAAGAAATTACAGTGTGTCAGGAAGATTGGAAAATCTTTATAAAATAGAACTATCACTTGAGAAGTACAAGGAAGGTTGAACTGGATGTTGGAAGAAATATACCAAACTCTAAGTTGGCTCCAAACTTCTAGGGAACACCAAAGGATTATAAGAGTAAGAAATTACCGGATATTTATCTAGTATTTATTTGTCTTGTGGGAATGAAACATAGTTTAAATTAAACCTCAATAGAAGTTTCAACAATGTGTATATAGATTAAATAAGATTTAAGCCCCCCTGCAGGAGGTTACCAGAAACAAAGTAACGAAGGAAAACTCAGTTTCAGTTGTTATGACCAAAAAGAAAGGGTATTAGAAGTAGGTTTCTAAATGACACTATAATAGGGTGAAAAGGGGGTGGCGTATGTTGTTGCATTAGTAAAACAGGAGTATTAAAAGAAATAAGTGTATGAAAAGAGATGGAGGGGGAAGGGTTGGTCCCTGTGGCCCAACTATCCATAAGAGGGACTACAAAAAAGGGGTTCATGCTGCCACAGGGAGAACACCAAGTAAGCATAACTGCAATCCTAGAGGAATTCAGAGGACAATTCAGTAAAAAGTGTGCCACGTAAGATCTCTGTGCTCCCTAATAGGCCTCTCCACACAATAGTCCAAGACCAAGGAGAGTACTTGCTGACACTTTTAATCCAAGTAGAGCCCTGAGACTATTTGTTTATGGGTATAAATACAATGTAGATATCATCTATGCTTAACAGTGACCATAGTTGGGATTGGAGGAGCTGAACTTGTAGAAAATGTGAAAGACATTACAAAGTCACCAGATATTTATCTGGTATTTACTTACCATGTGGGGGCGATTTGAAGCTTAAATTAAAGCTCAGCAGAAGCGTCAGCTATGATGCCATAGGGATGTATTTAGCTTTGAGAGGTTTTGTTTTTAATCTCTGAAAGGGAAAAACAAACATTTCATAAAAAGTAGCCTTCTTCCCATCTCAGCCCTTATTCTATCTCTAAATATATAGATGACATTAAAAAGTAAATGTAACATATCAGAATATTTACAGAAATGCTATGGACCAAGGAGAAAGAAGGGCAAGGTAGGCAGATTAGGAGTGCCAATTGGCTCATGGGCAGAGCAGGTTGAGATATGAAGTATGATGCTCAGGGAGGTCTTACTGAGAAAGAAAGACTTGAAGAAATGCTTAGAGTAGGGGAGGGGATGAGCAAAGTGGCTATAAGGAGAAGCACTTTATAGATGCCAGGCACTGTGTAAAATGCTTCACAAGCATGAGCTTGTTTTCACCCCTATGAAACATTTACTACCCATTATCAACCCTTGACAGAAGAAATGGAGTAGAGAGAGGGTAACTAGCTTTGCCAAGTTCACACAGCTAGTAAAGGACAGTCTGGGTGGGGACCCAGGCAGCTTGATCATTAAAGCCATTGCTTCTTTCAAAGCTCCTTCTTTCCCTTTAAGCTCCAACCTGAATTTCACCACACTCCACACTGTCATGTAGAAGGAGGAAAGTCCAGAGAATGCCAGCAAGTTGGTTACAGGAATGTTAGTGCTGTATCAGTTCACAACCTCTACCACAGGGAAGGAAAAGAAAGTCTCAAGCACCAAAAAGAGAGCCCCATAGCCAGGCTATCACCTTCAATGCACAGTGACATCACTCCTGTGAGTGTGGCCGACTTGGGGTCCTGGAATGTCCCTGGAAAGAGGCAGAGAGGAAGTGAGCTTAAGTGAGAACTTCACCTTAGTCTCTCAGAATACCCTACTTCCTCATTTTTAAGGGACTGCCCATTCATTCATTCTTTCTTTCTTTCCTTCTTTCTTTCTGCAATGGCTGGCTGCCTCTTATGTTCACCACACCTGGCTACAGTTGCACACAACAGACATGGCCCCGGTGCCCATGGTATGTCCAGTTCAAGGGAATGAAGACAGTGAGAAGGTCACCTCTGATGGAGGAAAGGGGAATCAGGAAAGAAATTGTAAGTAAGTGATTCACAGCATTCTAGAGGAAAATATTACCACCTAAACACATGCAAAGATTGGAAAATGAATTCTAAGTTTAGAAACTTTAAACTGAAAAACGATTTATTTTTGAAGAGAAAATTTATGGATTTATCACTTTTAAAGTATCTGGAGTTAGAATCTGAATGTAACATATGGCCAGTAAATTAGTTTCCCTGAGTGACTGCCCTGCAGTCATCCTACCCCTCAGTGAAGATGTTGTATTGTGGTAGAATGAATTGAGATGGAGACCTGAATCTCTCCCTCCTACATCCGGTGGATTATCCATGGATTATCCAGCAAGTCTGCATAATCACAAAAAGCCCTTAAAATCAGGACTCACTCCCAGCTGAGGACAAAAGGGGAAGTCGAAGAGATTCAAAGCATGAGAAAGACCTGTTGTGCTGTTGCTCATTTGAGGATGGAGAAAGCAATGTGATGCGGAATGCAGGGGTCCTCAAGGAGTGGAAAGATGCTACAGCCCTACCACCAGCAAGGAAATGGGGACCTCAGTCCTATGACTACAAGGAACTGAATTTGGCAGACAACCTGAATGATCTTTTTTTTTTTTTTTTTTAATTTATTTATGATAGTCACAGAGAGAGAGAGAGAGAGAGGCAGAGACATAGGCAGAGGGAGAAGCAGGCTCCATGCACCGGGAGCCCGACGTGGGATTCGATCCCAGGTCTCCAGGATCACGCCCTGGGCCAAAGGCAGGCGCTAAACCGCTGCGCCACCCAGGGATCCCCCAACCTGAATGATCTTAAAAGCAGCTTCCTTCCCTGGAGCTCTGGGAAGGAAGACAGCTCTGCCTATATCTTTATTCCAGCCTTGTGAGACTCTAAGCAAAGGACCCCATGAGCCACACTGTACCCAAACTACTGATATACAGCACAGAGATACAAGTGGATATTATTTTAAGCTGCAAAATTATGATAATTCATTACTGTAGCAATGAAAATTTGATATAAGGGCACCTGGGTGGCTCAGTCGGTTAGGCATCGACTCTTGATTTCATCTCAGGTCATGATTTCAGGGTCCGAGGATCGAGCCCTGAGTTGGGCTCCATGCTCAGTGGGGAATCTGCTTAAGTATTCTCTCTCTCTCTCTCAAATAAATAAATAAATAAATAAATAAATAAATATTTTTAAAAATTGATATATAGGTCAGTGTAGCACTATGGCAAATCTACTCTATGTTGTCATATACTCTTAAACTTTAATCTCAGATCATAAAGGGAGCTAGTTACCATACCTCTCAAAGCATGGATTTAGGATACTAAGCCCTTAAAAAGGAGGCATGGTTTCACTGTGAGAATTAAATTAGCTGAGATATAGGAAAATGACTAGCATATCAAACTTTTTTTTTTTAATTAACTGAACTCCATATTCAGATTTCCTTAGTTTTTGCCTGATCTAGGAAAGGCCTTTTTTCTGTTCTAGGACTTCACATGACATTTAATTGTCATGTCCTTTCAGGCTCCTCTTGTCTGTGACAGTTTCTCAGACTCTCCTTTGTTTTTGAAGACTTAGGTAGTTTTGAGGAGTACTGGTCAAGTGTTTTGTAGAATGCCTCACTATTGGAATTTGTCTGATATTTTTCTCATGATTAGACACAGTAATGGGGCTTGGAGAGAAGACACCAGAGGCAAAGATGTCATTTTCATCATATCACATCAAGGGTACATGTAGTTGACATGATTTATGATTGTTGGTGTTGACCTTGCTCCTTTAGCTGAGGTAGAGTTTGTCAGGTTTCTCTTCTGTAAGTTCACTCTTTTATCCCCCTCTCCATACAGTGCTCTTTGGGAGGAAGTCACTCTGTGCAGCTCATACTTTAGCACTAGGGAGTTATGCCCCACTTCCTTGCAGGGGACAGCAGAGGGGTGGAGGGAGAGTATCTACAAAAATTATTTGGAGCTCTTCTTCATGAGAGATGCCATTATAAACCTTTAACACCCTTAGTGCACTTTTAGTTCTCAAAGGCTTCCAAATTCTGATTTTACAATATCATCTTCCTCTCTCTGAATACAACCCAAAACCTGATTAGAGAAAACAGGATTATCATCCAAGGGGAGAATTTGTAATCTCTCTGAGGAATGGGGCACTGTTGTACAGATAGTAATTTTCAGATGACATCTGTTTCAGTCATTATCTTTCTCCCAACAAAAGTACATTTGATTCAGTTCAAGGTTTTGAGGGGTCATACAACTGTCTCTCAACCTCTCATTCAGCCTGTTACTCATGTCCAGATGTCAGAGACTTCAGATCACAATCTTCAGCTTTGAAAACCGATGTTCTCAAGAGTGCTTCAACACTGTGTACTTTTGACATAAGCAGCAGGACAAAGAACACCTACAGCATTTCATTCTCTGTCTATATTAGTCTGGACTATGGTGGCAGTCCTTGGCACAACCATAATAAGCTAGAGGAAAGAGTAAAATTAAAGTTAGAACTGAATGGACAGGAGAAATGAACTTTCCAATTACAGTGCAGGATAGAGAATAGACTGACCTACTTGCTGGTTCCAAACTGTTGATCTGCAACTCTAAGCCACCATCCAGGGCACACAGAGTGTGGAAATTCCATGAGAGAAGTTATCTTTGCAGTGTCTCCAGCCTTGTCTTGAATTAAGAGGACCAGAAATGCTGGGAGACACTTTCTGCCTACAAAATTGTGTTAGCCCCATTTGTGCATTAGAGAAATTGGCCAGCCCTGGCAAGCTCTTGGAGGAACATCTGTGTTTCCAAGGCTTGGCTTAGTGAACCCCAGACCTCCCCATCAGTGCTGTCATTACCCACTGAAATTCAGAGCAATATCAGGTGTTGACAGTCTCTCGGATTTTCCCACCTAAAAGAAATCTGCAATTAAAATATGGGCAGAGGACAGGAAAGGGAAGAGAGGTGCCAAATAATTTTTATGGAACATTTAATATAAACAACCCAAAAGCTCAGGTATAAAAAATCAAGAGCTTGTTCTAGAGAATAAAAATTCATTCATGGAAGGTGAAAATGGAGAAACAAGAAGATCTCAAAATTCTATGGAACTGACATCACCAGCTTTTTCCTAGAATTATATAGTCAACTATCTTCTTAGTTGTTTCTAAGATATATCTTAAAAAGATACAAAACACAAGAAATATCCTCAAAGGTTTACTATAGTTGTCATCATTCACAATTAAGGCATGAGCCCTGTTTAAGTCTGTGAACACATTTTCATCAGTTTCAAGGCTTCCTCAACAGTCCTTACAGCTCATGGGTCCTGAGATCATTCAAAAGAAGATAAACTTGGCTTACTGGCTCACACTTATCCTTGAGGGTAAGAGATAAGGTATATGTAAAACATGCATTAAGATACTGCATGCCTATCTCATAGGTCTATAATATTTTTTCTTGATATATATATATAATATATATATAAAGAAACTCTTCCTCCAGTACAGTATGATATAATTATGTCCCTATTCCAGGCCCTCCAAAAAAAGTAAAGTGATTACTCACATCTTAGGACATATTGTGGGGCAAGTGGGGGGTATTATAAAGAAGAATGGGATCATTTGGTTATTTGCCCTACAAATGTTGCCCTTTATCCTAGAAAGTCACTTTGAAGTGACTTCCCTGAGGGGCTTCAAAGTTCTTGATATCTTGTGATCAACAACAACACAATAACTTGAAATTATAGTGTCACAATGCTGTTCTAAACACTGTGCATGTGTTAACTCACTTCATATAACAATATTGAGAAAATTGCTATTGTTATCCTTGTTTTACAAATGAAGAGAGTGAGGCACAAAGAGTTAAGTAACTTAATCAAGATTACATAACTAGCAAGTGAAGGGTTGAGTTTTGACATTGGCAATCTGCCATGAGAGCACATTGTCTTAATCATTCTACTGTTCTTTCCTAGGAGCCAGGCTTATTGGTGATGTGAGGGTCACTCCCCAAGTAGATTTTACTCACTGAGTAGAAGACAAGACAAGAACGAAAATATGACAACTTGAATAAATATCCAGAGCAGTTATGAACTGATACCTAAATGCTTAGGTGGGAACTCAGAATTTCAACTGAAGATATGTTAAGACACTGAAGAAAGAGAAGTGATTGTTCAGCCATCATCTGAGCAGAACCACTTTTCAACATGGATAATCCTAAATTTTATCTTAAGTGCATGTTCCATTGTTGTGGTCCCCAAACAGAACTGGACTCCCTAGGTATCAGGGTCCAACAGAGAGAAAACACTCTCTTTAGGCAGGTGTATTGCTGAGAAAGGGGCATTTATCTTTGTGAAGCAAAGTAAAGCTGTTAGTAGAGTATACACCAGGTCAGTAAACCAGAAAGGTTTGCAGACAGTGACTTGGGCTTCTGGATAAACCAAGGGTCCACCTAAAATGTGGCCTGCTAAGGATTGTTTAAACCTATGCACTGGCTCATGGAGTTGGAGAGGAGGATTCTAATCATAACTTGGACAATGGAAAAATTGAGGGAAGAGTGGTGACAGAGAAAACATAGGGCTCTCCTCTCTGCTCATTTTTCTCCTTGTAGCAAGTGAAGGTTTGGCTGGGTTTTCAGTTTTCTCTAGATTACAAAATGAAAACTTCCTACCAACAAACTTGTTGTTTTTTTTTTTTTTTTTACCTGAAAGTCCTACCACTGCTCTTGACGCTGACAAAATGAATCTCTTCAGTCTTGCCTCCAGGCCTCTGTCCTTTCCACTCCCTCTCTAATATGCCTTTCCCCACATTGTATTACCCTCACCTCTTGGCCAATTTATCTACTCTTCCTTCCAGTCTTAGTGGAGCAACACAACTGACATCTACTATAAACTATTTAGGGATGAATAGAAGATGATGAAACAGAACTTGCAAGTTTAGGCTTGCTTGGTTCAAAATTTGGGTGATAAGTGGAAAATGAGGCCATGGGCTTTAATACATTAAATGGGTTGAGAGAAATGGGTTTTCTGAGATGAGGAACCCCAAGCATATTTGTACTCTAAGGGAACCTGGGCTCCATTTGTTGGACCAGAGAGGGAGATTAAACAATCAAAGGAGAGACTGACTGCAACTGAAGGATCAGAGAAGGAAAAGTTAACCTTGGAAAAGAGGAGATGGGGTTAGCAGAATCTTGGAGTGAAGGCCCACAAGACGTTAGACAAATTGGGGAAATTTGAACATCCTCTGACCCGCCACAGCCACTTCTAAGCAAATAGTATTTTCTTACCTTCATTATGAAGATGGAAATGTGGGGTTGAGAAGACAAACATTCCTGTCTTGGGGCTATAAAGATAAAAGTTATGCTGATTTAAGTCAGGTTGTTGAAAATGCTCATGTAAAGTGCTTCATATGTTTGACTTGAATGCCAAATGTAGTCCCTGAAAATAAAAACACAAATGTATGTTCTAAAGTAATAAATATGCTGTAGATGCCATCAGATTTGAGCCAAAGGTAGGAAAGATACAATGTAGAAGTGTAGACTTTTAAGTACCTCATTCATTTCTCTAGGTGGATCAGAAAAAAATCAATGAATTGCCCCTGAAGACCCATGAATATTTTCAGATACCATAATAAGGGAGGCAAGTTACTTGAAATTTTTAAAGCTTGAACCCTAAGCACATGATATATCTTAAGGTGTAAAACTACACAATTTCACAGAAGGAAAAATTCTGACCTTAGCAATATATGATGTCCCAGTGGATACGAGGATTAAGTGTCTGAACAGGCAGTTGTAATACAGCAGGGAAGTTACAACAACCACTGAGGCATGAAATGTGAAAGAAATAATAAAGCGTGTTCAGGTTATAAAAGGCAGCATTAAATGTTTGCTGATGTGATTGTAAGAGCTGAAGGTTTACCCATGATACATTCTATACACATAAAAGAAAAGGATGAGATCCTGTGCAGAGTATGACACTGCTCAAATACGAGCCAGAAAGAATAAGGGGGACACAGGACTAATAAGCTGATTACCAAGAAAGCAGCAATGGAGAGATGCACTTGATAAAGCAATAGGAAAAAACCCAGATGGCAATTTGAGGATTTGTAAGGCTCCGAAGAAGCCAAATGAAACTGTCAAAGAGGAACATTTTCATCTGCCAAGCCAAAGCAAAACAATGGGAGAAATGGCAGGAGTGCTGGGGATTTCTAAAGCAGATGTTGTTGCTGGTTCCGGGCCTGTGTTTCTGACTGGATCCAGTTCTAGAATGCATCCATGGCACGTACCACTGCTGAGGTCTGACTAGGAGACACAGCAGAGTCTTCTATAAACAGCACAGGTCAGTGCACAAAAGAGAAAGGAAAAGAGATCAATACTACACAGTCAAGTTGTTGAAGTCAATGAAGGAAAAAAACTTTTGAGTTCAGTTCCTGGATCTCTTCTGTGCTGTTAAGTCTCCATCTAGGCACTTCGTCTCTTGCGGTCTTGCTCCTTCATCAGGGATGGAGAGTCTTGGTAATAAGTACTTACTGTACAGAAACTCCACTAGGGTGGTAGAAAAAGTGTGACATAATCAGCCATTTTACTCCTTGTTAAAGCAGGCTATATAGAAAATTGAATAACTCCAGGAATCGCACTTGAAAAGTGAGTATTATAAGAAGATTTTAAGATTAAGCAAAAATAATGGCTTTAGTCCCTGTCTCAGGATGTGGGGACCATATGAGTCAAAGGAAACCAAATTTGACAATGTAAAAATGAAAGCACTTCAAAAAATAGCTTTGCTACAGAATTCTCAGTGGTAGTCCAGGCTTCAAATGAATACTTAATCTTTTGGGAAATCCATCCCAGTGGCAAATCTAAAACAGTTGATGTTCATCCCCACTGAGTCTAGACACAAAAAAAGTGGGGACTCTTGTAATGCTTTTGTATTCGATAGGATACTTCTATTGTAAGCAACAAAAACAAATGTGCTAACTTAAGCAAAAAGTAAATGTATTAGAAGGATGTTGGTAAGAGAATAAAGAACCATGCTCAGGCTTAAAACCTGGCAGTTCCAAACACGTAAGCAGCAGGAAGTACTCAAAGAACCTCTGCCACTGAAAGAGTTGAACCCAACTATTTATCCTCCTATGTCACTCTACCCAAGATTCATAGTCCCAGAAACAAAGTCTGCTGAGATTAGCTTGAGTCATCTGTCTGACCTTCAGGTAGAAACTGTCTGACCTTCAGGTAGGGAACTTTGATGTACAGTTCCCCCAAGATCAGGCAATTGAAGAGAGTTAATTCCCTAAAAGAATATCAAGAACTGATACAAAAGAAAAAAATGGATACTGGATAGTAGAAAACAAATAAAAAACAAGAATTTGTTTCAATTAAAAAAAATTTTGACTTAAGAATTTTAATGCAGAAACAACTATGGGCTACTGTTCCTAATACATATTAAAATCGAATAAGGCAAATACATTGATGGTTAATTTTATATGTCAACCTGACTGGATCATGAAACGTGCAGATGTTTGGTCAAACATTATTCTGGATGTGTCTGTGAGGGTGTTTCTGATTGAAATTAATCTTAGAATCCTTAGACTCAGTATATCATATTGCCTTCCTTTTTTTAAAAAAAGATTTTATTTATTTATTCATGAAAGACACAGAGACAGAGGCAGAGACATAGACAGAGGGAAGAAATAGGCTCCTCACAGGGAGCCCAATGTGGGACCAGATCCCTGGACCAGGATCATGCCCTGAGCAGAAGGCTGACTCTCAACTGCTGAGCCACCCAGGCATCCCTGTATTGCTTTCCTAATGTAAGTAGCCTTCATCCAATCAAGAGGATCTGAATAAAACAAAAAGGCTGACCCTCCCATAATTAAGAGGAAACTCCTTTTGCCTTGAGCTGACAGGTTTTTTCCTGCCTCCAGACTTGAACTGAAACTTCAGTACTTTCTGGATCTCAAGGCTGCCAGCATTCAGACTGGAACTCACACTATTTGCTCTCTTAAGTCACCAGTTTGGAGATTGCAGGTCTTGGGATTTGCCAGCTTCCATAATAGTGTGAACCAATTTCTTAAAATAAACAAACAAACAATTGATTCTGTTTCTCTAGAGAACCCTAATACACTCACTTTCTTAAAGTAGAGATATATAAGTACATGTTTTCCTCCCCTGCCATATTTAGAGTAGTTTGCCTTATTCTATAGTCATTTCTTTGATGCTATGTATCATTTGTCTTTCTGCAGTAGGCACTGGACTTTAAAACTAGAAAACTAATTTTAAGTACTAGTTCTGACATAAATTTAATCTTGTAAGAACTTGTAGCCTTCAGTTTTCCCATCTGCCAGACATGGACAATAATAATTATACAGCATGATGGCTTTGAGAAATAAATGACATAATTAAAGAGAAAGTGTCCAGCTGATCCTAGTAAACAGTAGGTGTTCAACTAATGTTTATAATACCCAATATGGAATATAAATCATATTGTCTACTTTCTTGTCTACATTCCCTAAAGAGTTAGGCATAGTAGATATTTGATAAATGTCTGTGGGCAAAAATGAAATATGCCGATAAAAACTCTTTCTTTGGTTTCTAAAATTATACACACTGGTATATGCATGAAATGAACTGTGAATGTGTAGAGTTAACCAAATAATATCAACCACGAACACATGGCATGTGATCTCAGCACAAAAATGAGCAATTGGTGAACAGCACTAAAGACCAAATGGACCTAACAGACATATACAGAACATTCTATCCAAAAACAGCAGAATACACATTTTTCTCAAGTGCACATTGAACATTTTCTAGGCTAGACCATATGTTAGGCCACAAAACAAGTCTTAGCAAATTCAAGAAGACCGAAATCATACCAAGCATTTTTTTGACCTTGTGGCATAAAACTAGAAGTCCATAACAAGAGGAAAACTGGAGAATTCATGGAAATTAAACAACACTCTCCTGAATAACCAATAAATCAAAGAAAAACTTAAAGGGAAAATAAAAAAGTTTCTTGAGACAAATAAAAATGGAAACACAACGTATCAGAACTTGCAAAATACAACAAAAGCAGTTCTAAAAGGGAAGTTTATAGCAATAAAGGCCTACATTAAGAAGCAAGAAATATCCCAAATAAACAACCTAACTCTACACCTTAAGGACCTAGGAAAAGAACAAATTGACTCCAAAGTTAGCAAAGGAAAGGAAATAATAAAAACTAGAACAGAAATAAATGAAATAGAAAACAGAAAAAAATAATAGAAAAGACTAACCAAACTAAGACTTGGCTCTCTGAAAAGATAAACAATGGACATCTGGGTGGTTAAGCGCCTGCCTTCAGCTCAGGGTGTGATCCTGGAGTCCTGAGATCAAGTCCCACACCGGGCTTCCTGCATGGAGCCTGCTTCTCTCTCTGCCTATGTCTCTGCCATTCTCTCTGTCTCTCTTATGAATAAATAATATCTTTAAAAAAAAAAAAAGAAAAGATAAACAATATTGACAAACCCTTAACTAGACTAACCAAGGAAAAAAGAGACTCAAATCAACAAAATCATGAATGAAAAAGGAGGAACAACCAATACTACAAAAATTCAAAATCTTAAAGGGCTATAAACAACTATGTGCCAACAAACTAGATAACCCAGAAGAAATGGAAAAATTCTTAAAAATGTACAATTTACCAAAACTGGACCAGGAAGAAATAGAAATCTGAGTAGACCAATAACTAGTGAGAAGATTGAATCAGTAATTAAAAATCCCCCAAGGAAGAAAAGCCCAGGACTAGATTGTTGCACTGGTGATTTTACCGGGCATTTAAAGAATTAACACCAATCCTTCTCAAACTCTTCCAAAAAAAATGAAAAGGAGGAAACACTCCCATCTCATTTTACAAAGTCAGCATGATCCTGACACCAAAACCAGAAAAGAAAACTACTAGAAAAGAAAACTACATGTTAATATTCCTGACAAATATAGATGAAAAAATTCTCAGTAAAATACCAGCAAACAAAATTCAGCAGCATGTTAAACAGATCATTCCCCATGATCCAATAGGATTTATCCCTGAGATGCAAGGATCGTTCAACATATGCAAACTAATCCATGTGATACATCACATTAATAAAATGAAAGAAAAGAACCATATGAACATCTCAATAGATGTAGAAAAAACATTTGACAAAATTCAACATCCTTTCACAACAAAACGTCTTAACAAATTAGGTATAGAAGGAACATATCTCAACATAATAAAGGCCATATATGACAAGCCCACAGCTAACATCATACTCAATGATGAAAGATTGAAAGCTTTTCCTCTAAGATCAGGAACAAGACAATATTTGCACAACATATATCTGATAAGATATCCAAAATGTGTAAACACATACAGCTCAATAGAAAAAATAATAACTCAATTTAAAAAATGGGTTAGGTACCTGAATAAATATTTCTTCAAAAGACATACAAAAGGGCAACAAGTACACAAAAGGATGCTCAATAACACTAGTCATCAGTAATGTAGATTAAAACCACAATGAGATATCACCCCTTGCGTGTTAGAATCATCATCATCAAAAAGGCAAGAGAGAACAAATGCTGACATAGATGTAGAAAAGGGGGACCTTTGTGTACTGCTGGTGGGATTGCAAATTGGTACACTACTATGGAAAATAATATGAAAGATCCTCAAAAAAATAAAATATAACTACCATACCATCTAGCAATTCCACTTCTGGAAATATATCCAAAAGAAATGAAAACACTAATTCAAAAAGATGTGTGCACACCTATGTTCATAGCAGCATTGTTTACAACCACCAAGACATGGAAACAACCTAAGAATCCATCAGTGGATGGTGGATGAATGGATATGCAATGCAACATTATTCAGCCATAAAAAAATCAACAAGGAAATCCTACCATTTGCAACAAAACGGGTAGACCATGAAGGCATTATGCTAAGTGAAATAAAGACAAACACTATACAATCAATCTCACTACTGTGTGGAATCTAAAAACAAAACAAAACAAAAAACTAACTAATTAGAAAAGACCAGATATGTGGATACTGGATGCAAAGGATCATGTCAGATGAATTAGAAGAAAGTGGTCAAAGGTACAAACTTCCAGCTTTAAGATATATAAGTACTAGGAATATAATGTACAGCATGATGACTATAGCTTATGATGTTATATGATATATGGGAAAGTTAAAAGAGTAAATCCTAAGAGTTCTTATCATGAGAAATTTCTTCTTCTTTTCTCTTTCTTTTCTTTTTACTGTATCTGTATGAGAAGATGGATGTTAGCTGAATTTCACAATTTATGTAAATTTCACAATATATGTAAATCAAACCACAATACATATAAATCAAGCCATCATGCTGTACCCCTTAAACTTATACAGTGTTATATGTCACTTATTTCTCAATAAAACTGGAGGGAAAAAATGAGCGATTTTTTAAGACAACTGCAGTCTTCTAGGAAGAAGAATTCAACAGCCTGCTAATAAAAGTGTAATCTTTAAGATAAATGACAAGGCCAGTGCTATGGGGGGGATGTGTGTTAGGAAAAATTTTCTATCATCTTCAAAAAAATCAAAATTGAAGTCATGCTGATGATATCTTAAATGTTATTAACATAACTCTAGTGAGCATGCCTTATTTTTCTATCATCACCATGGATCACTTCTCAATGGAAAATAATCAGCTGACAACTGGGAAACATAATATTTGTATCTCATATCTCAGGATTTTAGGGGTCAACTATTCTAGTTTAATCTCCTTTTAACTATTCATTTGAATTGTGCTTATATAACCTGAAAATAAACTTTTTGTCATGTCAAATAACAGATTTGATGGAATCATTTCGTTATTTTGGCCTTATGAGGACATAGCCACAGAGTAAGATGCACAGTAGTAATTCCTAATTCCAATAGTATGATTGTTTTGTATGACTATCAAAATCTGAAGGCAGTGAAAAGAAAAATATCCATAGAGTCAGAAAATATAAGTATAAAAATTCTTTAAGAGTATCAAATGCTTTGATTTTAAGAAAACTGAAACCGGAAAGAATATGAAGATTTCCAATTTTTATAGGACTGGTTTTGAACCTGATCCAGATTTATCTGACTCATTCTTAAATTCAGTCTTTCAGAAAATACTAATTAAGCATCACCTTGTGCCAGGCATTGTTTAGAAGCTGTACACAGACAGAAAAGGACAGCACTCTCAAGAAACTTGTAGTGAAACAATAAAAAATAAAAAAGTAAACAAATAACTAAGAAAGTCCCAGATAATGAAAAGTGCTATAGAGAAAACAATTTGGGATCATGTATCAGAGTAATGTGGATGCCTCTTCAAAGGGAGTTGTCAGCAAAGAACTCCCCAAGAAAGTGACATTTGAACCCAATCAAAGATCACAAAGAATCAGCCTTGCAAACACCTGGGTGAAAGATATTCTAGGCAGAGCCACAGCAAGTGCAAAGTCCTCAGAATGGCAAACACTTGACAGATTTGAGGGACAGAGAGAAAGCCAATGTGGTTGGAGCATATGGATGAGGAAGAAAGCGGTGACACAAGATGGAGGTATTTACAGCCATGATGAGAAATTGGGACTTTATTTGCAATGCAGAGGATATTCCCAGTCCTGTGCTCTCACAGTCCAGTGTTCCCCATTATCATGAAGCTGAACATTTTCTGGCAACAAATGACTCTACTTCTGGAAAAATAACTAAAAAGCAGGTTTGGCTCCTTTGCTAAAGAATTTCATTTATCTGTAACATGAGGCTGTGCAGTAAGCCAAATGATTCCATAAAACAGATTCCCTCAGATGGCCCAATCCATTTAATCTACCAAAGGGGTGCCATTTGTTTCCCCTGGGCTGATGCAGAGTTGTATGTCCAAGTTGGACATTATGTAGTCGTCTGGGAAGCAAAAACCAAGCAAGTGAGTAATGACGGATGGCTTGCCTCTGAGGAGAATACTTCCTCAATGAATCTGCATCAGCTGTGCTGGGCCTTCCAGCTTCTTCTCTAGAACAGGGCCAACTCCACAGGCTCCTTAGAGACAAGAGTAATTTTTGCTCACATTTTTTTCCTGCCTGAGAAACAGAGAGAGACAGCTCTGTTTTAAATCAAGCCCCAATCCAAGGCTTGCCTCCATCCTATAATGGCTAAATGAAACAAGTGAAAGTTGTTTTGACTTACACCCAATAGAGTTAGAAATTCATTCAGGCATTCAGTGAGCAGTTGAGGCAGGCGGTGATCATGGGAGTGGCCAAGTTAAGGTCTATCTCAGGTCATCCCATTTTCCTCAGCTGTTATTCTTTGTTACAGCAAATAGGATCCATTTATATGTCAGATTTTCCACTGGACTCCCATCCAGTTTAATTCCTCCACAACCTCAATTCCATGATCTATTTTATAAATCTTTACACATCCATCTCTGCTGAGCAAGAGAGAGGGAAAGACTAAGAAATCAGAAAGTAGGTGTCTTGGTCTTGGGTCAAGTTGATGTGAGAATATAGACCTTCCCTTGTGCAGTTGCATTTATCCTACAAAATTTTTTCATTCTCAGAATGTCTCAGAAGGAAATCAGACACTGACTGAAAATAAAGATAATGCCTGGGGCTCCTGGGTCATGCAGTTGATTAGGCATCTGACTTTGGCTCAGCTCATGATCCCAGAGTCCTGGGATGGAGCCCCACATCAGGCTTCCAGCTCAGTGGCAAGACTGCTTCTCCCTCTCCCTCTGTCCCTCCCCTTGCTTGTGCTCTCTCTTGCTCCCACTCTCTCTCAAATGAATACATAAAGTCTTTTTTAAAAATTTAAATTAAATTAAAAATACATAGATAAAAATAGTGAAAATGCCAGGAAAGTAATTATAAAGAAAAACTTCCGGGGAAAGAACAACAATATTAATGAAGTATCATTTATTAAGCACTTAATAAGGGCCAACCACTTTATTATGAGTGCATTAGCTACATTTTCTAACTTATTCCTCCGCATTACCCTATGAAATGGATAGCTTAGAAAGTGGCAAAGTAGAATCCTGGCCTTTGTAACTGCAAACCCTATACTCTTAACCAAAACTGGAAAATATGTTAGTTAGGTTTTTTATTTGAAATGAAAATTAATCCTATTTTAAGAGAGTAGATTAATTGGAAACACTGAGTATTCTTCTGTTATTCTGTCTCTCAGGGGTCACCAGATCACAGCCAAATCCACACACACACACACACACACACACACACACACATCCATCTGATAATGTAAAGAAAGTTCTATTAGAATGCAGCCTTGCCCATTTGTTTATATATTGTCTATGTCTGTTTTTATGCTACAATAGCAGAGTTGAGGTGGTTGCAACAAACACTATGTGGCCCACAAAGTCTGAAATACTTGTTATCTGGCCCTTTACAGCAAGTATCTATTGACCCCTGACCTATATCTCCAATAATTCTCTTCACACAAAGATTTAGCTTAACCGCAATAAGTCCTGGGATATCTTTCTCTTAAACAAATTTATACAAGATGGATATTTTACATGGAATAGCAGGCTGTCCGTGCCCTGGCATGACTTCCTTCATCTCCTAACTGTTCTGATTTGGTTCCTAGCAGTTCACAGATGTATCCTTCTCCTGAGAATTGCTCTCAGGAGCGTGACTGGAGACATTTCCCTAGAAATCCTTGCAAGGTTAGATCTTCCTTCCAGGGTCACTCATTGCCAATGACTAACTGATGTGAAACATAAAACACTAGCTCCCTTGCTCCAAGCAGGACAATCATGTGACACCAAAGCTCCCTGTGGAATGAGGCTAAGGCTGGACTTTTGTGGAATCTACAACTTGGCAGAGCTTCTATTCCTACCCCATCCTGTTTCCTCACTTCTCTAGAGTTTTACCTGCATCACTCTCCCAGCAAATCCCTTGCAGAAGAATCCTCTCCTTAAAGAATTCTCTCCTCTGTTTCTTAATGACCTACTTAGAACATATGGCAAATATACACAAGAAATATTTATTGTATCCATATATAATGCAGAGGAAATGTGTGAAAGTATAGTCTGCATTATGAGATGATGTAATGAACTTGGGAAGCTAGAGGAGGGGTAGAAAACTTTTTCCTTTATGCTCCTATATTTAGTGATGGGGGTGTGCAAATTAAACTGAAAAAAAAAGACAAATTAACTAGAGAAAGGGGTTTTTGTATGCACATGGGAGCCAACAAAAGAAGTAACTGGCTTCCTAAAAGGTTGAAGTTAGAGGCTTATATACCTAATTTAAATCAAGGAAGTGAGATAGAAAAGTCTTTTATGAAAAGAACAGCCTTTTTTGGGAAAGATAAATGGGCTTTTAGAAGAAAAATCAAGAAATAAAATATATATATATGTGATGTTTGTCTATATAAATATGAGTGGGCTTTCTAGCTCCTTCAGAGCCATAAAACTCCCCCAGAGAAGGGATCTCAGGTAGGTTTTATTCTCATTTTTCCTTCTGGGGGAAGATCTCTCCTAAAAAAGCAATTTATGGTAGCCTTATTTCCCAGTAGTTGCCCAGGGAAGCTTCAAGAAGGTTTCTTTTTGTACCTGTTGATTCTCAATTGTCTTCATCTCAAAATAATCCTTATGCCAAAGTAGAATATTCTAATCTCCGGCCTTATCAACTCTGGGGTTCAAGCTGGATCCCGTTGGAAAAGAAGAAAAGGAAGGAAGGAGGAGGTGCTATCTAGTGCTATTCTACTCTAAGCTGGGCTAGTCCTCTGCCATAAAGGAACCTCCATTGTCTTCCTTTTCCTTCACCTGTAATATTGACTATTACCCTCAGGATAGCACATCTTCTGGCTGAAGCCTTGGGACTACAGATGCCAAAAAAAGATTGAGAACTACCATCGTGTAGACTTCATTGGTGCTACTGCAAGATTTGTCAGCCTACTCCCCAGTCAGGAGAGGACTCAGAGAAAGTAGCAGATGACAACTGAACATAAATGGTCCATTTAAAAATGTATTTTGTATCTGGTTCCTAGTCTGACATGTTCCTTGCCATGTGAACTCCAGAAGCTTACGGGAGTGAGAAAAATAAGAACAGCTTTCTTCTTTAAAACAGTGCACAGTTGTCATGTACTTTTTAGCTAAATTGTGTTCTATTTCTGAGGTCAAAAAAAATAACCTTTTTGGAATACCCTCTCTCCTACACAATCACCACCACCCCCCATGCACCCTGTGAGACACCTTATTCTGCTCCGGGTATACTCACACACCCCAGGATAGACAGCCCATTGGAATGTCTGTTAATAAACGTCCTGAGGCATTCTCTTTAGCTGAACAATTAAGAAAAATTTCTAAGAGACTGAACCATGTGTGACCTAAATTGGCTTTAAAAATGCTATTCAGAGCAGAGGGAGCAGCATTTGCAACATAATGCCTTCCACCTTGACATTAATTATGCACCGTGGTGTTCAGAGAGCAACTCTGAGCCAGGAATATAAGTGTTTGTAAAGTAAACATGTCAAGCAAGGTAGAACATTGTAAAAAGAAGAAAATATTAAATCCAATGCTGTTATGATCCATTTCTCTACTCTTTTTTCTTTATAAATCTTCTACATTCAACCAACAAAGGGATGGCATTTCCCTCTTCAAAGAGAGATAAGGTAACTCAACAATACTTATAGTTTGAATTTCTTGAAAGAGAAAAAGAGAAAAGAAGGTGCTTTTTCCACTTTGTGATTGAAAATAAAAGGGGCTTGCTGATTTAAAAAGCTGCACAGCCCTAGGGAACCTGTAGAAAGCATTCTCTATAGGAACAATTCTGTTTCTAGACAGCCATATGAACTGTAATTTCAGTCCCCTTTCTGCATTATCAAGGACATTTGCATGACAGCAGGGTCCTAGCACTTCCTGAGTTTACCTATTCCTAATCCTTACTTCTTCATTTGCTGCCATTAGCCCTTGTAGGTGGCATCCTTATCAATTGTTAGAAATAAAATTTCACTGCCACAAAAGATTCTAGCTTTAGCAAGAGGCTTCATGGGAATATTCCATTGTTTTTATGGAAAAATCCTCAGATAGTAACCAAAATATTCCAGTGGCTTTCAAAATAATTTTTAGCCATTCTTCAACTAAATCTTATGACAAAGCTTGATTTAAAATACACACACACACACACACACACACAGACCAGATAAAGGTGGAGCATCCTTAGTTGAGCTGGGTACCACCCCTTTTATACACATCCCCCATCCCCATGTTGGCTGTGTATATAACTCCAAGAAACTCTCAAGGCACCTGACAAGCTCAGTTTAGAAATCAATAATTTAATTCACTCACAATATATTGTTGTCTTCTGGTTGAAGTATTTATACTCACTGACAATAGGCCTATTAAAATCATCTCCTTTAAAACCATTCTGCAGAAAAGCATCTCTAACAAAATTTCGCTCACTGGAAGACAGGTAAAATACATTTTTTCTGGGAAATGCTGCCTTTACTTCTCTAGACATGTCTTTTGACAAAACATCTCTGCCAGGAAGCTCAAGTTAGTAGAAATCGTGAACACATTAGAAGATCGTAACGTTAAAAAAAGGAAAAACATCAAGGAAGGACTTATTTCTGGTTAAGCTCAAAAAATTCCTAAAGCAGCCAAAGCTCTCTATAGGTCAAAAATATTTAAATTTTCTTTTAGAAGGAAATTAACAAGCACTTGAGAGATGTGAAAGATAATTTAAAGATAGAGAGTGACCAAAAAAAGTAATTCTATGAGGTCAAGTATAGTCTCGTGGGTATAGGAAGGTGATCTCTGATAGATAGACAAGTACATGAGAAAGAGACAAAGAGAATCTGATTGTGTTTAGCTAAGAAAGAATTCGTGTAGAAATGTAAAAATTGAATTGTGTGCATATGTTTGAAATTCCATTAAGTTAAAAAAAAAATAAACTTGTTCTATGTTACTCCAATAGCAAAATGAGAAAACTTTTCAAGAAATGAGATTTCATACAAACATAAGAAAAGGCCTTCAAACTAGAGCTTTAAAATGAACCAACTTAGGAGGTAGTAAGCTTCTAATAATAGGTAGTAAGCTTCTAATAATAGAGTTCTAATAATAAACTATAGAGAACTGGGATTCTTGAATGGGATTTGGTGCTTGGTAGACAAGACCTTAAAAGTCCTTACCAGTGCTCAATATACATATTCCGTTTTCACTACATATGTTAAAAGATAAACTGAGACATACTAAAATTTTAAGAGTTTATTTGAGCAAAATTGACTCAAATTAGGCAGCACCAAACAGGAAGTGGTTAGAAGCACTCCACTCATGGGAAGTAGGGAAAACTTTTAGAAGGAAAGTGTAGAATCAAAGTAAAGGAATTACTGATTGACTTAAAGCCTAGTTGGCTGCTTGTGACCGGTTGTTTTTAGGCTTTGATTTGGTAAATCTGAGGTATCTACGGGCTTAAGTTTTGCTTTGTTTACATGGGACCACAGTATTAGAGCCACCTCAGTCTAGAGAACTTTTGTCGAATTAAACAAGTATGAGGAAAAGTCAAAACACATTCTATCTAATGTCTTTATTAAAACGTCCATTGAGGCACCTGGGTGGCTCAGTGATTGTCTGTCTGCCTTTGGCTCTGGTCATGATCCTGGGATTGAGTCCCACATCAGGCTCTCTGCAGGGAGTCTGCTTCTCCCTCTGCCTATGTCTCTGCCTCTCTCTGTGTCTCTCATGAATAAATTAAATCTTTAAAAAAAATAGTCCATGAACCACCAGGAGTGCTCAAAGTCTTCATCAATTTGTTGCATGTAGTAAAATCCACATATAAAGAAGGAAAAGGTTAGGAGCATCTTTGGGAACTGTGATGTGATCTCCCAAGTGGTTGTAAATAAGATTTTTCTTCACCATTTAAACACTCCATATTTAGTTACACAATACATTTTGGAAACATGGATAGTTATCATATACATTACTTTTTTTTTAACATAAATATATGTCTGAAGTTGTTTTCAAATGAAAAGCCTTAAGTAATAAGGAGCACACACACAAACACACCCACAGAGAGAACAACATTAAATCACAGAACCTCAGAATTTGGAGTTTTTTTCACACTCTGTTCTAAAAGCTTTGTATGACCTGCGTATTGTTTACTTCAGCTTGAGCCCCCTTTCTCTACTTTTTGTGTTAAAAAACAAAAACAAAATCTACTTCTCTGAGTGCGCCTCTCTTTTATTCAAACTTCAGCTCCCAAATAAAATACATCTTCCTCAGAGAGACCATTCCAATTTAAAGAACACCCCCTCCCTTTATTATTTATTCGTTCTTCTTCTCTGCCTAAATAATTGATTTATTTCTTTAATCTCTAAGTCTGTACTAGATGAAAAGTTCCGTGTTTGTTTAGTTCACCATTGTAAATTCAAGACCAAAACCACAGGAGGCTCCATAAATATTAGGAAAGATAATGAACAAATCTGTAAGTATAAGGAGAAACTTGTTTCTGAGGTTTATTATGGAAAGTCTCTTTAAGCTTTCCAAGATGTATAAGCATTTCTTTTTAAGTGCTATATAAAAATTTTAGTCATCCTTCTTTCCATTTTAAAAATTCAATTTTAAACCAATAATTAATTGAATAACTACTATGTGCTGATGTTATGCTAGGTATTGTGTGGTAAATTAGTAAATGTTCCAGATAGTACAAACTCAAAAACTTCACTCAGTTTGGATACATAACATATACTCAAACAACTATCTGTAAGATTAGGCAATAAATGATATTCTAGAGATAGGAAACCTGGCACAATGATTCCAAGAGATAGGAGAAAGATAAAAGAAAGCCAAATTGTTTCTAAGTCTTCAATTTTTTTTTTGTTTTTGTGTCTCTGTGAGGAAAAAAAAATACATATATATATACATATACACATGTGTTCCTACATGTATGGATGGATATACACATATATATATAAGTATGTGTAAGACTAATGTAAGGTAGGATACAAGAAGGTCTACATAGGTATTATAAAATAATTGATATCTATGTAACTTTCAATGGATCTATATTCTTTAACATTAAACTTATTTAAGCAATTTTTTAAAGAAATATTTATTTTTTGTATATTATTATAAATAAACCCCAAGTTATATTTTTTGTTTCTCTACTAATTGTTATCTACCATGTTTATTATCTTCACTGTTTTAGTCAATATTTGACATTCAAAAGAGAAAAACACTCCATTAGAGGAAGGATTTTTAAAAAGTCACTTGACTTAAATGTCAGGTGAAATATTCCAGAGGACATAGAGACTGAGATCTGGTTAAGAATCACTCCAGAGAAGAGGCAGAGGGGAAGTTATTCCAGGCAGAGAGAACAGCATTGTTGGAGTGAGGAATTGAAAAAGAATATGGCTTCTTCCAGACACTGACAGAAATTCTGTATGGCTGGAGTATAGCAGGCTTGCAGTTGGAGCAGAAATGGCAAGTGATGAAGCAAGAGAGGTAGGCTGGAGCCAAATCCTGAAATTTCATTTAAACCCAAGTTCAAAGTTTGGAGGACTTTAGCAACAAAGAGTTGCTTTTGAATATGGCATGAGCAGTAATGGGGCCTGCTTCTTTTGCTAAGGAAACTCTTTCTTCATATTACCTTGTGATGTTTAGTAGGTTTTTAAAAATTTGAAGCAAATATAGAAAAATGCTATGATTTACTCAAACAATATTGTTTTTTAATAGCATTCTCTATACTTTTGTATTATGTTTAAAATTTGCATCATAAAAACTTAAGGGTAGCACAGACTGATACATAAGCCCATCCAGTAAATAAGGTTCTCTACTTTCTGCTTTCAAGACTCCAGTATTGTTACTGTGAAGAAAGTCTTAACTCCTGACAGTGGTCTTCACTTTAACTCTTAAAAAGCAGAACCTTTGTAAGTTAAGGACTACCTTTCAAAACAGAGCTGACATGATAGGGTCTCTTGCTTACAGCAGTTCATAAGGTTTGCTAATATATATTAGCAAGAAAGAGTCCTACAAAAATCATAAGAAGGTAATTTGATATCCCCACAATAAACCCAGAAATGCATGTATGCCTATTGAACATCTCTCTTACAAAAGTATCCACCTATTGAGACTACTGAATCATTTCCACCTACTGACGGGAGTCCTGACCCTCTGTGGCCAACTGAAGATGTCTAAAGACTCCCACACACCAGCCTTTCATTCCAATTTCAATCTCAGGTTTCTGAACATGTAAGGTAATGTACAACTACTGTTTTTCCATTATACAGTACTCCTGTACTTGTAAGTGTACACCAACGTTACAATAAGGTAAGGCTCATGCCTGAGGTGATGGTGCTTATCCGAGAAGCATGAACCAGTCTCATCACTTAAGGTAGCTCCCTCCCTTCCCTACCAGCCAATTTAGTTCTCTGATCCGGAGTATGAAGATTAGATGTCCTTCTTCAAAAGCAGTATCATAGACTTCTCAGTATTTAGCTATCAAGTTATCCAAATGCTTAACAAATCAAATCACCCATATTATTTCAAGGTTCTCTCTACCAACAGAAATGACATAGAATTAAAGAACTCCTATAGGCTAGCCATGGGGAATGACTATCAGATATTCCCCAGGGCCTTCATTTCCTCAGAAATGGCACTTCACAGTGCCAACTTTCCTATCCCTAAAATACCACTTACTGCACAGTTTTATGGAGAATTGTTTGTGTTCCTCCTTCTCTTGCTAGACCATGAACTCTTTCAATGGACAGACTGACTAAGGATTACTCCTCTTCCAAAATCTGGCAATTAACATACTGCCTATAAAAAAGTAAAAGCTCAGAAGATGTTAACCAAACTCCATTGGCTTGCAATCATCTATTTTCCAGAAGAACTGGGCTTTGTGAAAACCATTGCTGAGTCAGACATTGGCAAGAGCCATTTTATATCCCATTGGCATGTGGTTGTCTCCCCATTTCATAGGTGTTTCTTTCAAAAATAAATCTGCCGAGAGCAGAACTCAGGTGTTGACAGCCAGCTGGGTGTATCCATTTTCATCAATTGCAGAACTTCCAATGTGGTTGGGGGTGTGAGTTGAAATTAATACAAACATTTTTTCCCAGTGTCCCTAGCACTGTGAGACAAGAAATGTTAAAATTAAAGTTTCAATATTTGGTGAAAACATAATGAATTTATAATATTCCAAAAGAAATAAGGTTTGTCTAAATTGTTTTGTGAATGGTCCCAGAAATATATGCTGTATCAACTTATTTAAAACGAAAACAGAAACTTAAGAGCTCCTTTAAAAACATGAAAATTGAGAGTCTGTACTTTCTGTTATTCTTCTAATCATCTACCTTCAAAACCACAATAAGCTTTCCTCATTAGTTCTGCTTTATGGAGAAATACAGCTGCCTGAGGTGACAGCAGCAATTACACTTTCAGAAGTAATATGCAAGGTTACGTGCAATCACTTTAGTTTTTTTTTCCTTTTCCTTTTTATGTGTGTTAGTTGCCATTGTGTTCTCTGCCCCTCACTATAAAAACAATAATCAAAAGTACCTTTAAATGTAATAGGCTGAAGATTTATGACACCTAGTGCCAAGGGAACGTCAATAATATTGTTTACTGATGTAGGACGCAGGTATTCTAGAAAATCCTGATTGCCATGTGGCCCAAATGTCTTCCTGCTAATGGAAAAATAAGAAGGTCTGGTTGGTGATATTTGCCATGATTTTAATAAGAGGTAGAGAGGAAGGAGTAAAAACAACAACAACAACAAAGTTGCATAAAAACTCTTAGAAGTTCTAACGAGTCAGAAGAATGAGAATGAATCTAGAGCAGAGAGCTACTCCAGAAAGACAATCTCCAAGAAATGAAGGAAGAAGAGAAAAATCCCAGAAGTCCTTCTGAATATATGCAACCATGGTTGCCTACAGAATCTAGAGCATGAAATGTGATTTAGAAATGATTTTGGTTTATTTTTTCCTAATTATACAAGGAATAGTTAACGCTTGTGAAGATATGAATAACTATTTAAAGATTAACTATCACTTATTATTCTAGTCCTCAGCAATAACTTCTGTGAACTGAGTGTTGTATTTCCTTCCAGATACAGAAACATATGCATGTTTCATAACATCAAGACTATACTGAATATATAATTTTTTGTGTCCTACATTTATTTACATTTTCCAGTGCCATTAAAAACTTTTAGTACATAATTATATGGATGTACAATGGTATACCGAAAGATTAGTTCAATACTTGAATATTTTTATTTCCAATGATTCAGTTATTTTTAGAAGATCGTTGGGAATTCATAATCACCGAAACCTGGAAGCAAGATGCCCTTCAATAGGTGAATGGACAAACTGTGGTACATCCATACAATGTAATACTGTTTAGCAATAAAAGGAATGAGCAGGGATCCCTGGGTGGCGCAGCGGTTTAGCGCCTGCCTTTGGCCCAGGGCGCGATCCTGGAGTCCCGGGATCGAATCCCACGTCGGGCTTCCGGTGCATGGAGCCTGCTTCTCCCTCTGCGTGTGTCTCTGTCTCTCTCTCTCACTGTGTGCCTATCATAAAAAGTTAAAAAAAGGAATGAGCAAAGCCACTGCAAAGATACAGATAAATCTTAAATGGATTATTGCTAGGTGAAAGAAATTAGTCTAAAATGGTGACATATTTTGTGATTCCATCTATACGACACTCTGTAAAAGGCAGAAATTTCTAGAGCAGTAAAACTAGTCTGACACTGTAATTATGAATAGATACTATGCAATTGTCAAAACCCATAGGATTTAAGAGAAAAAAAAAAAAGAATAAACCTTAAGGTATGGAACAAGAGAAGTGACTTTTAAAAATACTGATCTAGGGCAGCCCAGGTGGCTCAGCAGTTTAATGCCGCCTTCAGCCCAGGGTCTGATCCTGGAGACGGGGGATCGAGTCCCACCTCAGGCTCCCTACATGAAGCCTGCTTCTCTCTCTGCCTGTGTGTCTGCCTCTCTCTCTCTCTCTCTCTCTCTCTCTTTCTCTCTCTCTCTTTGTGTCTCATGAATAAATAAATAAAATATTAAAAAAATAAAATAAAATAATAAAAATACTTATCTAGGAGGTCAGGGGTCCTGTGTCAAAATGTAGACGGTAGCAGAATGTCATATTACAAATGTATGAACCAACCTCATTGAAAGAGATGGCAAAATCGTTCTAACCTAAATAACTTTGGAATGTTATTCCAAAAGGCAAAAGGTACTATACATAAGCAGTGCACTCTTGATAAAACTGTTTCCACGATGATATGATTGGCACGATTTGAAACCACTCCACAAGTATAACTGGATCTGAAGAATTAAGCACATAGATGACCGATGGTAAGAACCAAGTTTTTCCTGTCATAGTGGGACGTCACACATAAGCAATGGTGGAGGCTAAAGTGATCCATGTGGTCAGGGATGAGAGCTGGAGACCACAGGATGAACTCATGTTTAGAGTTCATATAATATAAATACGGATTGTTACATTTAGAAATAGTTCTAGGTATGTGTATATATGCTAATTAGTATACACACATCCATTTCTTTGCTCTGTCAGTTGAGAGAGCTCAGAAACACCATCACCATAGTAGTAACAAGCCCAGGTCTTGTTTTCCATATTCCAGTATTTTCAATATTATTCTAAGGGACAAAGGCTCCTTAAAAGCATTGTTGACTTTAGGACCAGAGTAAAATGCAAGGTGAGTCTGAAGCATTCAGTAGTGATGGAAACTAAGGAAATACTCAAAAAAACACAATGATGGGTTATGTCAAAGGGACACAGGCACCGATTAAAAAATCTCCAAAAGCTGGAATAACTTAAGCAAGAAAATAATGAAGTATTAGATTATAACCAAAAGTACAAAATAAATATCTGTGAATCCATACTGTATCCACAAATAGATGATTAAATTAATAAGTTAATGAAAGGAAAAAGTCAATTTTCCTGTGGAGAAAATTTCTAAATTATGTAAATACTCTAGTCTTAAGGTAGGTACATAATTTCCTCCTCCTTAAATGTAAGCTGCTTATACTGGCTTTCTTCCAAAAAGTACAGCATGGGAAGGGGGCAAAAGAGTAACTTTATAGTGGAGAAACCTGACAAACACTACCTCTGCCAGGTAGTCAAGATCAACAGCAACAGTGATAAGTCATGTTGGTAGTATGTACTCTTGATAGGATGTGACTTCACCTTGTGGTTTTCCTCTCAAAACCCACAACCCCAGGGTAATCATTAGAAAAACAACAGACAACTTCTAATACAAGGGGATCCTACAAAACATGTGACCAGTACTCCTTAAAACTCTCAAGGTTATCAAAAGCAACGTAAGTCTAAGAAACCCACAGTTTAGAAGAATCTAAAAAGATCCTGGATAGGATTTTGGAAGAGGAAAAGGTTATTAGGAGAAAAAATAAGGAAATCTGAATGAAGTGTGCTTTTAATTAATAATTATGTATCAATATTGGTTCATTCATTGTGATAAATGTATCATAGTAATAAGATGGTCATGATAAGGGAAACTGGATGTAGTATATTGGAAACTGTACTATTTTAGCAATTTTCCTATAAATCTAAAAATATTCTAAAGTGAAAAGGTTATTTTTAAAACCCTTAGGAATAATATTTGGGCTACAAAGTGTTGCCTATATTTTGCATTATTTTGAGAAATGGAATAATTGTTTAAAAGGAAATAATATTTTAAAGGATCATAATGCCAATTGCTTACCATTAACTTTGCACTAACTTACAGTGTCAGTGATAGCGTTTGAGACTTTAGCCCTCTGTAGAAGCCTCGAATAATAAAAGTGACTTAGACTTTGAATCTTCTTCACAGAAACCAACTATTTAAAAATGCTAGTTTTATTCAACATTAGGGTTAGGGTTAGTGGATAAATGTTCAAGATAAAATGTGCGTGTATGTGTGTGTGTGTGTGTGTGTGCCTTTTCTGTGCCTTTCTTTGCCAGCAGAAAACTAACTATAGGTAGCGGTCACTTTTCTGTGCCTTTGAGTGAGATACTTAGATGCTCTGAGCCTCAGTCTTTCTCATCTGTAAAATGGTGATCATCAAATGTTCCGCCATGGGGTTTAGAGGAAAGCTAAATGAGATAATGCATGCAAACCAAGTGGTACAGTTGCTGGTACAAAGTACTTGATGTTAATTATTATTATAGTTTTTAGTCATTCACTTATTTATTTAACAAATATTTATTAAAGAACCACCATGTGTTAAGCACTCTGGAAGGTTCTGGTAAACAAGACACAATCCCTACATGTAGGAGCTTACAGACTAGCAGTAGAGTGAGAAAATGTGCAAGGAATTGCAATATCATGTGATAAGTGTGAAAACAGATGAAGATCAGGCTACAGTAGAAGCATATGGCATGAAGAGAAAACATTTTCAAGGAAAGGGGCAGCTAAGCCTGCATCTGAAGGATTTGTAAGATTTAGCCCAGTGGTATGCTGGAGTCAGGAGGGACCCACTTGCTAGGGCCAGTTGTGTTACATCTCTTTTCAATTCCCTGTTCAATGGCAACACATTGGTAGCCTGAAAGGAGCCATAGTAAAAGTATTTACACCATGGAAGTTGTCAAATGCTGCAAATCAGGGCTCTCCCCCTACTCCTCGTTCACCCGCATAGCAATCAAATTTCAAGGAAATGCAAAGAGAGACAAGAAGCATGACAAATTTGGGAAACCGGAAAGCATTTGGCCTAACTAGTGTGTGAGGGGGGAATGAGGACAGAGAGATAAGCAGGGACCAGATTATGGTCATAAACCAAATGAAGGTGGTGAGAGCCACTGAAGGGTACAGAGCAAAGGATGGGACTTAGTTTGCATGTTAGAGAGATTTCTTCTGTCTTCAGAAGACAGAGTAAAACTGGAACTAGATATGGGGTGCCATTACCATTAACTTACATGGAGCATTTTTTAGCATTCCAAGATCCCAAAAATAGTCTTAGGCTTTTCTGATACCTTAGGACACATCTTGTTAACAGATACACAAAATAAGTTGGGATAAAGCGCAGATGCTCACAGACACAGTTCAAAGCTCCAGTAGCTTGATGCTAAGATGCTGATGTAGCTCCCAGAAGGAGCCTAGGAGGGAGCCCCTCTCACTGCTGGGGGTGCGCGCTGCCTCTATTTCTGCTCACTGAAGCACAGACACTGAACACTATTTGCACTCTTTGCCTTTTTTTCATAAAAGCAAAAATCCTCTTCAGATTTCTTTCACTTGGTGAAAACAAGTACTAATGTGGATCTTTTGTTAAGAGCAAAGTGTCATAACGATGAACTTTCAAAAAGCGGCTGCTACCTATAGTTAGTTTTCTGCTGGCAAAGAAAGGATAATGTTCACTTTTGGCTAATGGAACAATTGGAGCCAAAAACTAGAGACAAGAAAGTGCATGATATTTACAAAAAACTGAGTAAGGTATAATGCTTGGATAGAGAGGGGTGGAAGGATAATTCTAAAAGATAAACCCAAAAAGTTGGGTGGAAGCCAGATCATAGAGGCTCTTGAACTTGGATTCAGTTGTTCTAAAATGTAGTGAGATCCCCTGACAAAGTTAGAAATAAACCAATGAATGCATAAAAAAAAATATGTTCTAATTTCATTTGTATTTTATTCTCATTCCTTTTATTCACATTTCTGTATATATGTATTGTAATATATAATGATATACCTAGTAAGTGCAAGTATTTCATAAATAAATATGTAAATCTGCATACATGGGATGTTGAGTCAAATTTTTTATTGCTAAGAGTACGTAATCAAAAATCTAAAAACACTGCTATAGACAATGGGGAGCTATGGAGGTTTTTGAACTGAGACTATTGTGACTCAGTCTGTGTCAGAGGAAGATGATCATGGTAGTGGAGTGAAGAAGAGATTTCAGGTGAGAAATCTGAGACAGCTGGACCAGGTTTTGGAAGACCCGTTGAAATCCCACCTTTGCCACTCAACAATTATGGACTCTTAACTTAAGTCACACAGCCCTGGCAATTTTCAATTCCTGCAGGTGGAAATGGGAAAAATAATAACACAATTTTTATGAGAATGAACGACATGAATATGTGGAAACACCCAACACAATGATGAATTATAGCAGAGGCTTCAAGAACGTCCACTGACATTGATGCTGATGTTTTAATATACACTAGGAAGAGGAAGCAAACGACCAGTTTACAAGATGCCGATGGTCTAAGATTAGGGCACTACTGGGGGGACTAGAAAGTTGGAATTTACATGGTTAGTTTGGATGAAGAATCAATCACTGAACAGGTGTAGGAATCGGGGAGAAAGAAACGCTGATTTGGCTCCGGAGTTTCTTGCATGGATGTGTGGAAAGGTGGGCCTTCTCCTTGTGATGGTGAAATACAGGAAAAGAAGCCGGTGAAAGTCACAGTGTCAGTTTGGTGCGCGTTGTGTCAAAGGTACCTGCCGCACAGCTCCTTGGGGTTTATTAGGCTTGTAAATCTAGACCACAGATTCAGAGGGGAGATGTAGATGGTGTCTAGAATGAAGCTTTTCTGTGAGTCACAAGGCAACGAGCTGAGCTTCCTGGCCTGACAAGTCATCCAGAAATTGTGCTCTGTACTATTCTCAGATAGTTAACTTGCTTCTCGTGGTCAAAAACCATGTGTTAGGAGTCTAATTAGAATGCTAGGCAATTTCAACTCCATTCCCAGTGTTTCGTAGATACAGCCTTACATACACAGACAGGGGGCCTTGATTTAACCATGTGGAGTCTGTGAGGGCCTGATAGTGAGCCACAGTCTTTTATCCAATCTCCAGGCCTGGTCTCAATCTTTAATTTGCACTAAAAACACCCCTGACAGTTTTTTATAAAGATTCCTAGATCCCTTACTGCAAGATTTTGATTTAGCAGGAATTTGTATTTTTTTTCTCTTTAAAGGTTTCAATTCTAAGCAATTTCTCCCCCCAAAGTGGGACTCCCAACTCACAATCCTGAGATCAAGAGCCGCTGACTCCTCCATGGACTGAGCCAGCCAGATGCCCCAGGAATCTGCATTTTTAACAAGCACTTGGCTTACTTACTGTAGGCTCCCTGGAAAAGAGATAACACTCAAGACTTCCACTGTGTCGGTGGACTCCTCCTTCATTAACAACAGCAGTAATCAGCAGGTTAAAGGGGTCAGCAAGGAAATGTGATTTCTATTGCCCATGTAGGAATTATGGTATAGGAAGTTGAATAGAAACAAGAACTTTGCAAGAATGTCAGTGGAAATCATTGCAACTAATTTGAGTCCTCTTTGGGTACCTGTGACTGCGTGAGGGCTACGATGCTTGGAGGAGTAGGATTTTTGACCCAACAGTTTTGTGGTAATAAACAACTAAGCAGCTACATTCATCTTTTTATTGCATCCCAACCCGGCAAAAATCATAAAATAAGCATTTATTTACAGCCTAGTACTTCTTGTCCTTGTGTTTATTATGATTGTGGAGGACGTTGGTCACCGTGTCCTCTTTTTGAGGACCTTAGGGAAAAATTTCTGTCCAGTTTTAGAGATAACTATGTTTCTCCTGGGAATGCTTTCAACCTTAACCTTATATGAAATCCAAATTACCCACTTGACCAGATTCCCTTAGGTGATTGCCTCCTAGACCTTTTAGAATCAAATTACTTGAGATCAAATGGAAGTTTCCTTATGGTATGAACATACTTTCTAACATAAGATGAAGAGGAGGAGCACCTGGGTGGCTCAGTGAGTTAAGCGTTTGACTCTTGCTTTCAGCTCAGGTCATGATATCAAGGTCCTGGGATCGAACCCAACTTTGGGCTCTGCACTCAGCAGGGAGTCTGCTTAAAGATTTCTCTTCTTTTCTCCCTCTGCCCCACCCCTATTTGTGCATGTGCTCTCTCTCTTTCCAATAAATAAGTAGATCTTTTTTAAAATATAAGGTAAATATTAATAAGCATGTGTGTATTACTTTTAGAATTTCCAAAGGATGTCACATATATCTTATTAGAACTTAATATCAGTTATTCTCATTATTTTAACAGATGAAAAATTGAGATTCAGAGCAACTAAATTGATTTTCTTTTTTTTTTTTAAGATTTTATTTATTTATTCATGAGAGAGAGAGAGAGAGAGGCAGAGATGCAGGCAGAGGGAGAAGCAGGCTCCATGCAGGGAGCCCGATATGGGACTCGATCCTGGGATTCTGGGATCACACCCTGAGCCAAAGGCAGATGCTCAACTGTTGAGCCACCCAAGCGTCCCCTAAATTGATTTTTTTGAAATCACACAACTAGTGATGGGAAAACTAGAATTTTAGTACACAAATTCTGACTTCAAATCCAGTTCTCATTTTGTTGCCACTACAAAAAGAAAAAAGAAAAATCTTTTTTATTATGCTCTTCAATTTATGAAACTATATATACATATATGTCTATATACACAGAGATGTATAAAATTCTATTTAATCTGACCACCAATCCTGAAAAAGAGCCACTTTTATTTATCAAATGTTTTACAGATCTGAGACACAGAGCTTTCAAAAGACTTGCTCAAGGGCAATCAGCACAAGCCACAGTGTTTGGACAGAAACCGCAAATTTGTAACACCAAATTCTGGGCCTTCCCTTAAACTGTTTCTAATGTGCAATCTGCTATATTCAGGGGTACACTGATATTCCCTCTATCTGACCACTGTTACTACCAGGGAGAAGCAAAGAACTGAAATGCCAAAATTTTTCTAATTGAATAAATTTATATTCATTATTTTAAAAAAGTCATCATAAGATAGGAAGCCATGTTCCCACCTTACCATGTAGTGATGTAAGTGAATGTGCATTGAGCAGAGTTTAGGGAAGCGTAGATAATGCACAGATTCTGAGAACATGAGGTACAGAGCCACACACTAGTGAGAATAGAAAGCCAGTGGGTGGGTGGGGGGTGGGCAGAAACCTTGATAACCAGCACTGCCATCCTTATAATCCTGCCCAAGATGGGACTCAGAAACCAAGAAATTATTCCACCATGCCTGTCCCTGTGCTTCTTTTCTGTGAAATGAGAAACTGAGGTGGGGGGAGGGTTAGTTAAATGTATGTGTCTCTGATGGTGTCAATTTTTCAAGAGCCTAAATTCCCATCTAATGTGTTACTTTTCTTAAAATATCATCTGGAAAAGAAGAAAGTCACTGAATAATTTTTCAGCATGCTACAAGAGCATACCCAAAATACGGGCGTATGTTTGGGGCTTTCATTCCACCCATCCTAGATTATTGGAGCTGCAAGTCTCCTTTGCAAGCAGATTGTGCTGATGGGTCATTATAGATGGCACTAGGGTACAAAAGTGGACCAAGTGGAAATGCGAGGCTAATCTGTCAGGCCCAACAAAGATAAATATCCCGGCAGCACTGTCATATTTCACAGCACATAGTGTTGACTATAGATCTCCCAACATGATAAATTTTATGGCCAAATGTGGTGGCATTTTGCAACCTCGGGTCTACTAAGGATGGTTGGTCCTTCTCTGATGGGGTCAATTTTGATAAATCGCCCTGTTGAACTCCCCATGAAGGATGACATTTCAGGTTAGCCAAATTCTCTTTGATGTGCATTATCCCAGTTAGCCTCAAGACATTTACTGGAGGAGTTTTTCTAGTTAGGAAGATATGCCCTTGTCTTCTTATTACTTTGTCAACCATGAAGAGGAAGGTAGGAGAATCTCTTTCCTGGGAATATTGTGGACAGATGTCCTTCTGGGGTAGCACAAGATGGAGGGCACTGCCTGAGAGGAGAGAGAGAAATAAGACCACCTGTTCAATCTCTTGCATCTTGTGTTGATTCCCCTGGCACAGAGCCACCACTCAGTTTTTCTTTTGGGTTGTCTTTCTTCATACATAGACTCTTGAATAGTTAATGAGCTAATGCGACATATTCTTCAAGGAGACTGTCACTTATCCAGAGCAAGCAAGAATTATGTCTCCATTCACAGATTTATTTAAGTGCCTCACATAAGGAAAGAAATCTTGAAACTTGTGCGGGCCACCCCATTTCTCCAGCTTTTCAAGACTGGTTGCTGAATGGCAGCGAGAATAAAAGCACCTGGTACCTGCAGGCTAATGTCACCATAACCTGCCTCCAATTAATTCAGTCTTGCACACAAAAGCATAAACTGTCATGGTTCCAGCTCTGTCACAAAATAATTGTGACCCTGGGCAAGTCACCAAACTTCTCTAGGACTTTGATTTCTCATCTCTAAAGTGAGGCTTATTATATTACATGATCTCCATATTGCCTTCCATAGCAAAGCTTCTAGTGGGTAGTACAGCAAAGTACCCAAGAGCATAGGCTCTGGAACCAGACTCAGTTCAAAACCTGGATCTTCCACATAAAAGCTGAGTGTCCTTGAGCTGCTTATGTAATCTCTCTTAACTCCATTTTCCTCACTTGTAAAATGAGGATGATATTACCACTCACCTCACAGGTCTGTTATGAGGATTACATAATTTAATATATGTAAAGTGCTTATAATTATAAATGGAAGATAGTTTTCCATAAGTGCTAGCTAATATCATACTAAGATTTTATGTTATCGGTATTCAAAAAATGGTGACCATTCCAATACATGGGCTGTTATATAGCAAAATAATTAACATTTTCTTAATTCTTTGCCTTCACCTAGAACTGGACACTTTCATGTGGACAACTTATTTTCCACATGAAACTACAGGGATGGAAATGTGTAATATTGATTATTATATATTTTTTAAGATTTTGTTTATTTATTCATGAGAGACACAGAGAGGGAAGCAGAGACAAAGCAGAGGGAGAAGCAGGCTGCCTGTGAGGAGCCTGATGTGGGACTCAATCCCAGGACCCCAGGATCAGGACCTGAGCCAAAGGCAGATGCTCAACAACTGAGCCACCCAGTGCCCTTGATCACTATATTTCTGTTTCGTTTATCAGTTTATGTTACTACCGTAACCACAAAAAAACCACATTGTACATTTCTCTCCTCTTAATTATTTCCACCTCCATATCCTTCCCCAGTGAACACACACACTCAAACCTCAATAATTATGCAACTAGTTTCAACTGCTCAATATTTCTATAAACATCCTTTCTTTTCCAGTCCTATTATAATTGTATGTAGGACACATTCAATAAAGTTGCATGGATGATGATAATATGCCTGAATATGAGGATAATGGCCTTATATTAGTAAATTGTGTTAATTATTTCCAAAGTATATACATAAGTCACATGTACTTCATTCATTAACATAGCAAATATTTTTGAGAGCTACCAAAAGGCCCTGCAAAAGCTCTGGTGGGTTTAAAACAATGATGTAACAGATAAAAACATGTCTAAATTTAAACTCAGACAAAATTTCAATTATTATCCTATGGTTACCCTACAGAATGTTAATTTTGTAAGCAATTAGTTGCAGAAAATAATTCATTAAGTTACTAATTCTTTTTTCTTCTTAGAATTTTGCCCTAGTCTATAGATACACCTTTCTCCCTGTAACTTCCTCATTTGAATAGTAAAGGAATTTGACTAGATAGCCTGAAAGGTCTGCTACTTCTCTAATACTCTTTGGAACAAATGCAATCAGCTCCCTATGACTAGGGTTTAAGAAAAAAAGAACAGCCTGGAAATAGAATGCTTTCTAAAATAATGACTAAAAGGATACACACAAAATTGATTATATCTGGGTGGTCAGCTTGCGGATGAATTTTATTATTACCTTCAAGTAATGTTCCCTGTTTCTCCTCTCTATTTCTTTCTTGTTTGGTTGTACTATTATTACATGGGCTGCCAAAAAGAGTAAAATGTAGCCAGCTTTTCTGGAACACTAAGTCTGGAGAAGTTCTGAGAGGATATAGTCCTGTCTCCCAATTGATTGATGGGTCAATTGAGCAACAACTGATGTATAATGGAAAAACCATAGACTTCAGAGCCCAAAGACAATATATTAAGACTCGTTTTTCTCCTTCGGCTTTATATTCAACCATGGGCAATTCACATATCCTCTCTAAGGTTCAGGTTCAGCATCTTTAAAATGCAGACCTTCACAACTGGCAGGAGTAACCCTAGGCTGATTGGCTATCTCTATCTATCCATGTAAGATAGATATTGTTATATCTTGCTTTCCAGATGCAAAAGCAGAATCTCAGGGAGATTAAAAGAAATCATATAGGTAAAAGTAGATTATAAATCCCCAGAAATCATATAGGTGAAAGTAGATTATGAAAAATGTTGTAATTTTTATTACTATTAGATTACCCCATCTAAATATCAGAGTTTAATGCCTGGTTGATCACAGTAATGTAGATAAAATAAGTTTGATTATGAGTAAATGTTTTCCTTCTCCTTGACTTGAGATATAAAGAAGAAAAATCATGAGGACAAGAGCATTTATTCTTCCTACTAAACTTTAAGCAGCAAAAGGAATGGTCTATGTCTATCATATTTACTAGTGAGTATCTCTAGCATATAGTAGAACTGTGCCTGGAGTATAGTAGAAGTTCAGTTAAGTAGGGTAAAAACCCATCCAAAGAGTGATGTGAGCTCAACTATTCATTCATATAAAGTGCCTGACCACATTATTGCAAGATTAACAAAAGGGGCATGTAGTTCACTAGGTGGGAGGTGTGGGGTGTACCACCCAAATTCATGTAATCCCATGACTGTGGCTTGGTCCCACCTCACCTCGTATTTATCTTCTCTGTTCTAAATATTTTTAAATATTGATTCTGGCTCTTCTAGCTATCTAAGATTTCCAAGATAGCAACAACAATTACCAGCATATCCTTATGCCTTTTGGCCCCAATTCAGGTAAGAATGGGAGAACATAGAAATATGAGGATCCAGCCTCCACATTTACCCCCAAAACCGTCCCTGCTATTTCTTCACCTAAACTCACCTTCTTCTCTTCCAACACAGTATCATCTTCCCATTTCCCTTAGATTGTAAGAACTTTAGTCAGGGGCTGGGCAGAGAACCAACATCAATTAGCAATCACTAATCACAGTATCTTACTTTTGATAAATTGAATAAATATATAGCCAGAAGGATAACCTAGATAAATAAAAGTATATTTATAGCATATTTAAGGAGGTAAATGAAACTAGTGTGTATTGGGGCAAAGGGTACCCCTAACAAGATTTGAATTTTTATTTCTCGAAGTGATAGAATGAGCTCAGAGGAAAAGCTTAAGGAAAAAGAGAAAGAGAAACAGAAAGACACGCATACTAGTGACTGGCCCAGTTGTGTTTTTAAAGATAGACCACATTTGGGGAAGAAAACAGACTCACAGACAAAAATCTCCCAAACAGCAACTTTGTAAATCTTCAGCTTCCACTATAAAACCAATTACTTTTCCATGAATACTAACCCTCTTCCTTACTCTGACAATATATCTAAGAGAGAGTCTATTTTGGAGTCACTTAATTGGGTCCACTTGTTCTTCATAAGCACCACATCGTTGTACACTCCAAGTCTGAAGGAATCTTCCCATATCTACCTCATCAGACTGTAGTTGGCTACCATCTCAGCTTATCAAATTTATGAGCTGTGAGTGTCCATGACCACTAACAGCTGTCTTGATTTTCCCTGGGTATGTGGCAGCATTGGTTGAGAAGAAATTCATAAGTGTTTGGCTTTGAAAAATCATGGTGGCCTCCTGAGACTTGAACACGAAAAGAGAGAAGGTTTCTGTTTCCTCCAGATTTGATTTTAACAAGACCAGACTGACATAATTTTCCAACCAAGTGGGATCACTTTAAATACCAGGATATGGGGGGGGGGGGGTTCCTCACTATTTGACTTTAATATTTAGGTTTTTTGATCCAAAAACCATAAGACAAAAAAAAAAAAAAACATAAGACATCATTTGGTAAATATTTAATAAACTGTTATAATTAGACAGTACTGTGCTAGGTCCTGCTGAAGGCATAAAAAAAATAAGATGACTTGCTTCCTGCCCAATTATGATATATATCATACATACATACACATGTACCTATGTGTATATATTATATATATAAAACCTCACAATATATGGCAACACATAGATTCAAAGAAGGTAATGGCAATATGAAAAAAATGGAGATTTAAGAAAGAGTGGGAATGCCAGAGAAAAATTAAAAGATATGAGCTGAGTTGGTCCACTCACCCAAAAAATAAAGAAGACTTCAAATAATAGAGAGGAAACGGGGGAAAGATACGATATCTTCTTGGGAAATATTAAGAGATAATTTTTCAATGATACTTAAGGGCTGAATTTTAAGAGTCCTTAGAAGTCAGGCTAAGGAATTTGGCCTTCATGCTATGGGTATGAAAAAGCCATTCACAGATTCTGAATGAAGGAGCATCAAGGAAGTGGTATGCAGGAGGATCCATCCATCTACGAGCACTAATGAGACTAGTTGAAAGTAGCTTGGAAGCAGGAAGACCAATAGAATGAACTTACTGGAAAGTCAGAAAATGTAGGAATGCTCTCTAATATCCCACTGATCTGGGTTCAAATCCTACACACGAGTTCAATGGCCTAGCTTCTCTTTGGTTTCACAGTGCCTCCATCTACAAAGCAGGAATTAAAAAAAAAAAAAAAAAAAAAAAGGAAACTTAACAAGTCCTGGGTCAGGATGAAATTGACTAGCATGTGGAAAGTACCTTGCAAGTAATTCTCTCAATATTTGTTTATAAAAAATATATATATATTTGTTTATGGTAGAATGTCTTTATTTTGCCATCACTTCTGAAGACTAATTTTGCTGATAGTACAAGTCAAGGTTGATAGGATTTTTCCCTTCAGCACTGTGAATATTTTTTCTGGCTCCATTGTTTCTGATGAGCTGTAAGTCCTCATATTATTATTCCCCACCACACATTAGGTCATTTTTCTTTTGCTGCTTTCAAGTTTTTCTTTTCTTTTTACTTTTGGCTTTTCAATAGTTTGTGGTATATATTTGGGGACAGATATTTTGGTCTTTGTTGGGATTCTTGGAGCTCCTCATTTTGTCATTTTGGTAATGATTGAATGAGCTTCTCTCTTTCAAGTAATATTTAAGTCAATCCAAACTTATAGTTTCTTCAATTTTGAATTTTAGCTTATTTAGCTTAGAACCAATTCTCCTCTTTGCCTGTGATATTTTTTTTTGACATTTTGCCTCACCAAGCACTTTACAAGTTACTCCACCACTCTTATACTTTACTTTCTCTCAAAACTCAGAGCAGATACATTATCAGTTTCTATGCTATAAAGAATTAATTTGTAAAATTTTATTACATTTAATAAGAACTAGTATTTAATGATCACTCACTCCCTACTCACCTCTAAACATCTTACTAAGCGTTTTGCAAATATTCTCATGTAACCTTCATCAAAAACCTACGAGCTATATATTGACATTATTCCATTTTACAGATGAGGAAGCAGAGACCCAATGAGATTAAATAGCTTGTCCTAGTTTATACAACTAGTGAGGAATAGATGAGCCCAGATTCAATCCAGCAGTCTGGTCCTTAAGCACTATGTGTTACTGCCTCAATTGAAACATGCTTATTTAATTTCATATTCCTTTTCCCAAAGGCAGAAACTTGTTTTAAGTCTCCAATCTTCATTATAACTTGAATATGATGAGAATGTGTTTTACATTTCCACTGGAGCCTCTATTTGTACTCCCATATAAGAAGCAATACTAACACACTGTTTCATGTACCCTGATTTTGGTGATAGTTTACCTGGATACAAATAGGGGTTCATAAAAAAAAAAAAAAAAAAAAACAAATAGGGGTTCATCTCTGCTACTTCTGTAGACCTGACAAGTTATTCAAAATCACTGTGTCTTGGTTTTCTTATCCTAATTCAGCATAATAAGAGGTAATCCTACCTCATGGGATTTTTTTAAGGTTATTTGTTTATTTATTTATTTATGAGAGAGAGAGAGAGAGGCAGAGACACAGGCAGAGGCAGAAGCAGGCTCCATGCAGGGAGCCTGACGTGGGACTCGATCCCAGGATTCCAGGATCATGCCCTGGGACTAAGGCAGGCTCTAAACCACTGAGCCACCCAGGCATCCCCTCATAGGATTTTATAAGAATAAAATGACATAAGAGATATAAAATTTTGGGACAATGTCAAGTTACAAATTAAGCTCTCAATAAAAATTGGAAATTACCATTATCTTGTCTGTCTTACATTGTACATATCTGATTGCCTCATGATCTTTCCTGCTTGTCTGTCTCTCCCTATTACATCATTAACCCCAAAAGGCCAGGACAATATCATTTTCATCTTGGGGGCTATAAGGTTTAGCAGTTCTGAAACATAGTAAAAGCACATTAAATGTTAAAGGGAGGGATGAATAAACAAGTCCTTCTCAATTGGCAAGCTAACATTTTACGTCATATGAGGCTTTCAGCCCAGAAAAGGATAGGCCAGGTGTTCTCTGTTAATTTTCAGAATGCCTAAGTTCACCACACTCGTAGCAGTAAACCGCCGAAGGCAAAGACATCAAGAATTCCCTGCAAACCGTGACAGAGGTGTCTGTGGCCCCAGCTCATTACACATCTCCAGCAAATCTAGTTTTTGTAATTCCACAGAAGCTAATGAGAAGCAATGAGGACTAATGACCTAGAAGTTCTCTTGAATTCAAAGTAATCCACACGAGTCTTACTGAGGGTCAAAACATTAGAACATTTGTGTAGTTGTCTTCACCTGTACATGTTGTTTCATCCCCCGTTTCTCTTGTAATGAATCATCAGGTCACCTTGCCCATCCTCCCTTCCTCCTGCCTCTCATCCACACCCAGTCCACATAGGCACTGAAAGAAACACCTGCATCCCTATGCCACATCAGCCCCTTGAGAGGCCCTCACATTTGGAAATGTATTTAGTCCTAAAAGAAACAAAGGAGCCAGACAATATCATAGCCCTGTACCACAAACACAGACGCATACACACAAAAGAGCTGGCCTATTGGTATTCTTAGAAATTCAGTTCAGCAAACATGCAGTGACACCACTTGGGCTTGAAGTTCAGTTTTCATTATTTGCTCCCTGTGCCTCTTTTTCAAAAAGTCACTTCTTTGAGCATCTGTTTCCTTATCTACAGTTAGGAGATAATAGTCCCTTTCTTGCTGGCTTGATGTCAGGATGAAAGGAGATAATTAGGTAAAGCATTTGCACAATGTCTGGCATGAAATGAGCAATTATTAATATTATTAGTCTACCATGTGTCAGGCCTTGGGAATATTTACAGAGAAGATACTTTGATGGAAATACATAAATGGTACAAAAGAAATACAGATGCGGGAACAAGGAAAGAAAGGCAATGTTACTGGAATTCTCATTTTACAAACGTGGAAAGTGGAAAAGTGAGGAAAGTGAGGTTTGGAGAAGTTAGCAGCCAGCAGTAGGGTCAATGTCCTTAACATTGAATTCAGGAAAATTCAACTTTCTAGATGTCTAATTTGTTCTATTTATCATATTGACTGTTTTAATGAAAATGGTTTTTATAATCTGTACAGATGAGGAAACTGAAAATTAAACAGGAATATTTTAAGAGCTTAAAGGGAAGGTCAAATTTCGATTTCTGCTAATAAAACTTTGCTTAAAAACAAATGTCAGTACTTTTTATAAAAATTTCTTAATTCTAAAAAAAAAGAATTTCTCAATTCTTATCTGAAATTTCAATTCTTATCAATTTAATCTACTGGTTTCTAAATTCATTTTAACATTATTTCTGTTTTGTCAGATTTTAGCAGTTTTAGTATTTTTTAGTCTATTTTTAAAATTCTTTCTTCCCATTATCTGATTCCTTGAAGAATAGTAGCAGTACTAATCATATGTCTGTCATAATAAAAGATTGTAAACAGTCCCACTTCCTTTATAGTCTTCTAACTTTTTTGTCCCTTACATCTGATATTTCAGTAAATTTGCAATACATTGACCTACTCCAATTGTCTCTTATCAGTAAACAGAGTTTCTGCAATTCCCATGAGTTTTTATTTTTTCAGATGATTCTTTCTTTAAGATGGATTTAAGTTTAAATTTTAATTGAACTTAAATACTCAGTGTGATTAAATCTTACTTTAATAAAAATAACTGAAAATTAGACTTAATATAAAATAGATTTAATTCTATTTCAAGTTGAAATTCAATATAATTTAAAATTAAAATTTAATTTAATTTAAAATTGTGATATTTCACATGCTATTGAACTTAAATTTAAATTTTAAATGGCTAGAGATACATGCTGAAAGCTGATATGCCATTTGAGATGTTGGCAACATAATATTAAAAAGTGCTTAAAGTTTGAATAAAATACAAAATGACAGTCAAAAGCATCCAAATTCAAATCCAAAAGGAGATGAAACAATTCTAACATGTATGAAAAGTCAAATTCTGGTTGGAAGATGACATTTCTTATAGGAACTTTTTATCATTTTTTAAATTCTTTGACCATTTTCTTAGCATATCAACTTCAGTGTAAATCATACTTTCCTAAACTTACTAGTATTTTGTTAAAACTGTCACAAGAAAATTTAGGAAAAAAAACTGACTATTTGGTTAACAGATCATCAGTAGAATTGACCTGCTTTTTGGAGAACCTGCCCAAGGTCAAGGACTGAAACCAAAATCTACCTAAGACACAGATAATGTTCCTGTCTGTGCACAATTTCAGAGAATATGAGGGTAACAAAACTCAAATGGAAGTCTACTTTAGCAAGTCTTACCAGATGCCAGACAAAAATGAAATTTTGGTTTTGACCACCTAATCAGAAAAAATAAAAAACATGTTATCGCTGTTCCAGATATTTTGTGCTGAAGAATAAGCCTCTTTCTTGCGTCCTCCCCCTTCTCAGCTAAATATTATCTCCCAAACATCCTTTTTTGATTTTTTAAGTAAGCTTTATACCCAACATTGGGCTTAAGCTCACAACCCTGAGACTCTGAGACCCTGAGATCAAGAGTCGTACACTCTACCTACTAAGATAGCTCCTCTTAAATATCCTTTTCATCAAACAAGATGGGAGTTCCATTTTCTGGTTCCCCAGTATTCAAAACTATATTATTTACCTGTTTAAAGAGCCAGACTTTGAAACATGCCATAATATTTTTTATTATCCATTTCATTCCTTAATGGAGTCAGTAAAATGCTCTCTTTTAAGAGAAAAGCAAGATGATGCATTAACAAGAAAAACATATTTTGATGGGTACCCAAAGAAACAGAAAAACAAACAATAGTTGCCTTTTCCTTCCAGAACTTAACAGTTTTGTCTCATTATTTTGAATATATGGTTCCTGTTTAGGAAACTCCTGTCACCACTGTTTGTGATAAAATGTTACTAAAATACATATTTATCCTATCTCTTTTCAAGAGTTACATAAACCTCTACTTATTTACAGAAAAATGTCATACTTTTCAATGATTTATTTCCTTTCTGTAATAAAAAGCATTTTAGAAAAAGCCAAGAAAATTAGGAGAGAACATGGGACGATGCACCACACATTGTGTGTAGGTGTTCAGTAAATGGTATTTCATGTCGATAAGGAGGAGGAGAGAAAGGAGGGGAAAGCATAATTCTAGGGACATTTGCCTTCTTAATTTATGCTTCAAGACAGAATTATTTAGTCACACCTCTGTATTTAATGTAAAATCGGTGATGAGACAATCACTAAAAGTGTAAATCGGGCAGAAGAGAGTAAGAACAAAGATCTACTTTTAACCATTTTCTTGGTGAGTTGAGAAGAAAATACTACTTCACCTTCCATGATGGGTGTGTTTTAGGAATTCAGGGGGTCAGGGATTTCTTTCTTATGCCTCAGGGCATGTCAACATGATTGTCATTTTAGTTACCAGTTGTCAGGTGCCTACTATATGCCAGCAATATATTTACTTATTTAATCCTCCAGGTAATATTACCACCACTATTTTATAGATAAGGAAACGAAATCAAAGAGGTTATGAACCTGTCCACATCTAATGCCTTAGAAGCAAAGGAGTCAAGACTCGGTAGATGGAATTCCAGAGCCTGAGTGAAAGTGGATTTTTTTTTTATTCTGAGAAGCAATGTTCCCTGGTGACTTAGCATGAACTCTAGGGCCAGGCTGTCTACATCTGAACCCTGGCTCTGCCACTTACTAGCTGTATGATCTTGGGAAAGTTACTTAAATTCTCTGCCCTTTAATTTCTTCATCTGTAAACTAGGTTATTTATTTTGATTATTAAGTAAATCAATATATCTAAGGCAATCAGATCAATCAATACCTAGTGCCAAGTAAGCACTATATAACTGTCAGCTATTATTACTAATTTTTGCCCAGGATCTATTTCTTCTTTTTCTAGAAAAAAATAATCCCCATTTCTCCTTAGGAATTCACTCCTCCACTACTCTTTGTATTTACGTGTTTCGAATAGTATAACTGCATCCTGGTTCCTGACCATGAATATATGCTCCAAACCTATTCAGTCAGAGCAATGAATCCCTACCATCACTGGTTCAATAATGGATTTAAGACATAGCTGATCCAATAAAACTTTTGAAAAAATCATTTGGGGGGGGAAAGAGGCTCTTACAATTGGATTGAGAGCTATCAGAATATAAGTGTGGACTGTCCAGAAGTCACCTTGTAGAACTGGAATGCTTAAGAGTAAATGTCATGTGGGACAAAGCATAAATAAATGACAGAAAAGGAGAAAACTAAATTTAAAAGTATCATTTGAGCTCCTCCATCTAGTTTTGACAGGCAAAAACCTACCATTGAGCTTTAAAGATAAATGACCCAATTCTACTCTTTGCTCAAATTGGTTTGGATTATGTTTCTATAACTTGTAAACAAAGGTAATCTTACTAATGCCTCTGCTGCTATCTTCGGAAAAGCTAAGCATCTACTCATTCTGAGCGACTACTGTTATACACCCTCCCTGCAGGACCAAACTGGGCCAAAACCATGAGCAGTGCTAAATTTGGTTACATCAATCATGTCCACTGTGCAGAAGAGGAAGCCAAGGCTCCAGAAATTAAGTACAACTTCTGAATTCATATATTGATCCATTGATTTATGTGTTACTTCATTTTTTAAAAAAGTATCTAGAGCAGATTATCCAGATACAGGTAGAACTAAGAAAGTTTCATGGACCCTGTTTGAATTCTCTTGCTACCCTAAATGATCAAGTTCCCAAACTCTCTCTTAAAGAAAGAAAGAGACACAGAGACAGAGGAAGGAAGGAAGAAAGAGAAAAAAAGAAAGGAATATCCTGACAGAGAGTTTGGCCTGGTCATCAAATGTTACCATAAAATTCAAGGATTTTTTGTTCTCTTTTCCCTATAAGCTGCCATGAAATTACATCCTTGAATTCCTTATATCATATCCGTTATATGAAGAAAGATTGCAGGGCACAGAGAGACTTGCAGCCCGGGTGTAGGCACACACTTAGCATTTGGCCTTCACAGACAGACTCTCTGGTTCCACAGAAATGAGGTTTTTGGAAGTACAATTTTAGATACCAATTTAAAATTCCAAATGCTACTGAAGTAAGAATTTATTTTCACTATTACTCTTTAGCATTACTAGATGTGAGAATGATAAAATTACATGTGAACTCTCTGATTCCCAGCCAGGCTGAAAGTCTATGACATGACATGAAATTTTGGGCAATTACAGTGTTTCTTATGCCAGTGAAACTATTTCTTACACAATCCAGTGAAAACATTCAGATCTACACTCTAAGAAAAGGATCTCTTGCCTCCATTTCCAAACAGCTTACATAATTTATGGGACAATACACATACCAGGCACCATCATGAAAATAATTCCCTATTACTTCAGACTAGTACAAGCAATATGGCTTAATTTCCTAATATCTTCTACATGCAACTGTCTCACAAGCTATTTAAGTATCAGTGATCAAAATGCTGGAAAAGAAGCAGGGAAAATGGAGGATGATAAACTGAGAGATAAGAAGGTTATTAATAGCTGTAGAATTAGACAGCCTTGCTGAATTAAGAGGATGGAGTTGGCGGTTTCATAATTGCCTCTGATTGATTGATGTGACAAATGTAACAATAGCAGATGATATACGGCACAGTCCCAAATAGCAATAAGTTATATACATCAAAACACAAGAGCAGACTTCTTTTTTATTCTCTTTTAATTTTAGCTAAATCTTGAAAGTTAACCTGCCCACTGACTACAACGTCTGGTTTTTCTTTTCTGGAGACGGAGTCTAGCTTGAGCTAGGAGAGTCATGGTGGGCTGGAAAGAGGGTCTCTTGCCCAGAGCAGTGGGTGCTGTCATTGCCAAGAATCCCATGGACTCGATAGTCAAAATATAAGTTGGAGATAGCCAAAGATACTGAGGTGGAAAGAAGAGGTCAAATAAGCCAGTAACTCAGTTAGGAAATGGGAAACAAAATTGGTACTTGAAGCACACAATCAAGGTTAGAAGGGACAGGGACGTGAAGCAGGAGCCTTGAGTAAAGGCACCAGGAGTCCGTGTAAGTGAAATCTGAAACAGGAGCCGTTGGCCTCTGCTGTCCCAATGGTCTAAGGCCATCATGACAGAGGAATAATGGTTAACAGGCCAAAGAGCCAGAGGACACAAAATTGAACTAATGATACCCTGTAATCCCCAAGCTGAAGTGCCAGTAGAAGGTCATTCATAGGGGCACCTGGGAGGCTCAGTGGTTGAGCGTCGTCTGCCTTCAGCTCAGGGCCTGATCCTGGAGTCCCAGGCTCAAGTCCCGCATCGGGCTCCCCACAGGAAGCCAGCTTCTCCCTCTGCCTGTGTCTCGGCCTCTCTCTGTGTCTCTCATGAATAAATAAATAAAATCCCAAAAAAAGAAAGATCATTCATAGAAGAGAAATCTAAAAATAATTATCCAGATTAACTTCTCAGTGATTCATACATGGGATATGAAAGAGTAGATGGAGAATATGCTTTGGAATTCCACCAGACTTGGGTTAAAGTAGGAGCTGTTTCTCTGACTATTGTACATTTTGGTTAGTAATTTTGTTCATGTAAAACTCAAGGCTCCTGAGAATAATAATAGTGCTTACCTCACAAAGTTTTAGAAAGACAAAACTGTGTAATTCACATAAAGTGCTGAAAATATTACCTATTACATAAAAGTGCTGTGTACTTTTTTTTTTTAAGAACAGCTTTACTCAGGTACAAATGACCTACAATAAACTACACATATTTAGGCTACACAGCCTGATAAGTTTTAACATACGTATTCATTTATTAAACCAGCTCCACAATTAGGAAAATGAACATACACATATAAAATTGCATAGTATGGTAGATAGATTTATACACACACACACACACACACACACACATATAAAATCATACAGTATATAGTCAGTACTCATTTTATGAGAGGGACAGAGTCTAGCTTCTTTCACAAGTTCAAGACCACCCTTAGCTTCCATGATTTGCTGGGAAAACTCACAGGACTCAACTGCCCATGGCTGTGATTTATTGCAGGAAAAGGGATACAAAGTATAATCAGAGAAGGAAAAGAAGCATGAAAAAAAAAAAAAGGAAAAGAAGCATGAAGTGAAGTCTGGCAGGAATAAGAGTCCTCTCCCAATGAAGTCACACAGGACACACTTAGTTCTCCCCAGCACCAAGTTATGACAACACATATATAATGTTATTTATCAGGAAAGCTTATTAGACACTCAGTGCCCAAGGTTTTTATTTGGGATTGGTCATGTAGGCAGCCTCTGCTTGGCGTGTTACAAATTACCAGACTCTCAAAAGAAAAGCAAATGTTCAGCATAAACTACTGTTTGTGAAAACAGGTACACTGAGTCTTTTTTTTTTTTTAATTAACATACACTGCATTTCTAGTTTCAGGGGTAGAATTTAGTGACTCATCAGTTGCATTTAACACCCACTGCTCATTGCATCAAGTGCCCTCCTTAATGCCCAACACCCAGTTACCCCATCCCCCCACCCACCTCCCCTCCAGCAACCCTGTTTGTTTCCTAGAGTTCAGAATCTCTTATAGTTTGACTCTCTCTCTGATTTCATCTTTTTTAAAAAATATATTTTATTTATTTATCCGTGAGAGACACAGAGAGAGAGAGGCAGAGACACAGGCAGAGGGAGAAGCAGCCTCCATGCAGGGAACCTGATGTGGGACTCCATCCCAGATCTCCAGGATTACACCTTGGGCTGAAGGCAGGCGCTAAACCGCTGAGCCACCTGGGCTGCCCTCTGATTTCATCTTATTTTATTTTTCCTTTCCTTCTCCTATGTTCATCTGCTTTGTTTCTTAAATTCCACATATAAGTGAAATCATATGGTATTTGTCCTTCTCTGATTGACTTATTTCACTTAGCATAATACCCTTTAGTTCTATCCACATTGTTGCAAATGGCAAGATTTCATTCTTTTTGATGGCTGAGTAGTATTCCATTGTACATATATACACCACATCTTCTTTATCCATTCATCTGGCAATGGACAACTGGGTTCTTTCCGTATTTTGGCTATTGTGGATATTGCTGCTATAAACATTGGGGTGCATGTACCCCTTCGAAGGGGCACATATACTGAGTCATTCTTAACAGTTCTGGGAATGGTGGGAACCCTCTTGAAATCCAAATTCCCAGGCAGCCTGGGTGGCTCAGCTGTTTAGCGCTGCTTTCAGCCCAGAGCATGATCCTGGAGACCCAGAATCGAGTCCCATGTCCGGCTCCCTGCGTGGAGCCTGCTTCTCCCTCTGCCTGTGTTTCTGCCTCTCTCTCTCTCTCTCTCTCTCTCTCTCTCTGTATCTCATGAATAAATAAATAAAATCTTAAAAAAAAAAAAAGAAATCCAAGTTCCCAGACACCAGCCAAGGGCCAACCATTTCAGCAGGCCTTTTTAAGGAAAACAGCCTCAGGCCTGCCAGTGTTAGCCCTTTTCTGAACATCTACTCATGTGGTGCATATATAAATAGTCCATTTATTTTCAATATTGAATAGGATTCCATTATACATTATATTCCCTTATCCATGAGATGCATGTTCCAAGAACTCCAGTGGAGGCCTGAAACTGTGATAAAATCTATATATATTTTATATATATATAAAATATATTTTTTAATTTTTTATTTTTAATTCATTTTTTATAAATTTTTAATTTATTTTTTATAAATTTTTAATTTATTTTTTATTCATAAATTTATTTTTTATTGGTGTTCAATTTGCCAACATATAAAATAACACCCAGTGCTCATCCCGTCAAGTGCCCACCTCAGTGCCCATCACCCAGTCACCCCCACCCCCACCCACCTCCCCTTCCACCACCCCTAGTTCGTTTCCCAGAGTTAGGAGTCTTTCATGTTCTGTCTCCCTTTCTGATATTTCCCACTCATTTTTTCTTCTTTCCCCTTTATTCCCTGTCACTATTTTTTATATTCCCCAAATGAATAAGACCATATAATGTTTGTCCTTCTCCGATTGACTTATTTCACTCAGCATAATACCCTCCAGTTCCATCTACGTCAAAGCAAATGGTGGGTATTTGTCGTTTCTAATGGCTGAGGAATATTCCATTGTATACACAGACCACAGCTTCTTTATCCATTCATCTTTCAATGGACACTGAGGCTCCTTCCACAGTTTGGCTATTGTGGACATTGTTGCTATAAACATCGGGGTGCAAGTGTCCCAGCATTTCATTGCATCTGTATCTTTGGGGTAAATCCCCAGCAGTGCAATTGCTGGGTCGTAGGGTAGATCTATTTTTAACTCTTTGAGGAACCTCCACACAGTTTTCCAGAGTGGCTGCACCAGTTCACATTCCCACCAACAGTGTAAGAGGGTTCCCCTTTCTCCGCATCCTGTCCAACATTTGTGGTTTCCTGCCTTGTTAATTTTCCCCATTCTCACTGGTGTGAGGTGGTATCTCATTGTGGTTTTGATTTGTATTTCCCTGATGGCAAGTGATGCGGAGCTTTTCCTCATGTGCTTGTTGGCCATGTGTATGTCTTCTTCTGTGAGATTTCTGTTCATGTCTTTTGCCCATTTCATGATTGGATTGTTTGTTTCTTGGGCATTGAGTTTAGTAAGTTCTTTATAGATCTTGAAAACTAGCCCTTTATCTGATACATCATTTGCAAATATCTTCTCCCATATATATATATATATATATATACATATATATATGTATATATATATATATATGTATATATATATATATACGCTCACGCTCACACAATGTTTTTCCTATATAAATGTACTGATAATAAAGTTTAATTTATAAATTAAACACCAGAAGAGATTAATAAGAATAACTAATAATCAAATGGAACAATAATATATTGCAATAAAGTTATGTGAATGTCATGTTTCTCTCTCAAAATATATCTTTGCACTGTTCTCACCCTTCTTGTGATGATGTGAGATGATAAAATGCTTACATGATGAGCTGAAGTGAGGTGAGTAAGGTAGGCATAAGGATAGTGTTAGGCTAGCTACTGATCCTCTGATGGTATGTCAGATGGACTTCTGAATCAGAGTTGACCACAAGTAACTGAAATCACAGAAAGTAAAGTCTTGGATAAGGGAGGGAGCTATTGATGTCTATACAACATTTTGTTTATCCATTCCCCTCTTGAAAAGCAGATAGGTTGCTTCAGGTTTGGGGCTCTTATAAATAAAGCTGCTATGAACATTCATGACATAGACTTCGTATGAACATATGTTTTCACTGCCCTTGGATAAGTACCTGGGAGTGGAATGGCAAGGTCATTTGGTAGGTGTATACTGAACTTTGTACAGAACTGTCAAACTGTTTTTCAAACTGGTTATACCACTTTACATTCTTACCAGCTGTGTATAAAAGTTCCATTTGATTCACATCTTACCGAAACTTGACAATCTTCATTCTTCTTCATTTTGGACATTCTAAGAGGTTTGTAGTGGTATCTCATTGTGGGTTTTTTTCTTAAGATTTATTTATTTATTTATTTATTTATTTGAGAGAGAGGGAGAGAGAGCAGGTGCACACTTGAGTGGGGGGAAAGGCAGAGGGAGAGTCTCAAGCAGACTCCCTGCTGAGCACAGAGCCTGAAGTGGGGTTCAGTCTCACAATTCATGAGATCATTACCTGAGCCGAAACCAAGAGTTGGAGGCTTAATCACTTGAGCCACCCAGGTGCCCCTCACTGTGGTGTAATTGGCATTTCCCAAATAGCTCATAGTGTTGACCACTTCTTACATGCTTATTTGCTGTCCATATTTTTTGTAAAGTGTCTATGCAAACAACTTGCACATTTTTTAAAAAGTTGTTTCTTTTCTTACTATTGAATTTTCAGAATTTTTATACATTATGGATAAAAGTCCTTCATCCTGTATGTGACTTGCTGATATTTTCTCCCAGTCAATGGCTTTTAATTTTGCAGATTGTCTTAATTTGGAAAACAAGCAACTTCTCCATTTTTTTTCTGTAAGCATCATGCTAATTTCTAATTACTATTTGTTCTTTATGGTGAGAATATTTAAGATCTACTCTCTTAGAAACTTTCACGTATACAACACAGTACTGTTAGCTATAATCGCCATCCTATACATTACACACCCAGAACTTGTAGATCTTAGAACTGGAAGTTTGTACCCTTTGACCAATACCTCTCCATTTCCTCCAAGACCCTGTGTAAGTTCCAAGCACTTTCACTAATCATTTTGCATGGTTATTTCTCCAGTCTCAATAGTTCCTCAAACATGCACTGATCGACATTCAAGGAAAGGTTTGATGGAAGTCCTCAGATCTCTATGGCTCTTTCCTTTCTGTGGCTCCAGCTCCCTTGACCTTCCCAGACTCCCAGCTCCATCTCTTTGACTTAGGAAGAGGTCAGTTGTATTCCTCTTCCCTCAGCTGCAGCCTAGACAACAATCAGGATATTTTAGGGCTTTTCTTACCTGTTCTTTGTTGATCAACATCTCAAAAATAGTTACTTCATAAACTTTGTCTGAATTTTAATAGTTTCAGGTTGAGAGAGTAAATCTGGTTTGTTTCTTCATCTTGACTGGCAATCCTATGTACTTTTTCATGTCAACATTTTCCATTACTGAGGTATTTAAATAGATCTGTCTGCAATTTATTATAAGGTATTTAATGAACCATTAAAAGCAACCTATGCGTATATGTTTATAGGGTTTTTTTTAAGGTTTTTAAAACAGAAAGAGATCTTAGAGAACTTCTAGTCCAAAGGCTTCAAAATTTGTTAGATTTGTTTTTATTTTTAACTGTAAGCCACATGATGAGAAGTCCATGTAAATGTGGACTACATAATGTCTACTTCGTTGATAAGAACAATAAGTAGAGAAAATTCATAACTAGCATATAAGAATAGTACATAATAGGTGAGTCAGCGCATATCAAGCTTTACTCATAGTATGCTACCTTTTAGTCAGCTGTTTTTCATAGTGTCCCAGCTTCTGGATGTAATTTTGGTTCAATTAAACTTGAACAGCTTAAAATTATATAATTAAATATATTCAGCTTCAATTTAAAATGATCACGGATTCAAAGTTGTTATCATAATACCTGGTAGCAAGAACACAGAAGCACCAAGAGTCTATTAGTTGATGTATATCAGATAATTACTGAAAAATAGGGGAATGGAAATGGGTGGGTAAAGTAATTTTTTCATAGAATACATTCAATCAGGAAGACATGATAGATAACCTGAATGTAATGCAATGCATTACATCCGCCTTTTATAGATGAGAAAACTGAAACTCAAGTTTAACATCCAAAGTTACACCCTAGGTATGTGACTAAATATGGAAATGAACTTGAATCATTTGACTCTCAGTATCGATAATTAATTTACCTGCCAGTTTGCTCAAAATGAAAATTGTTTCTTTAGTATAGCACATTTATCCATATAAGACTTTGGGATCTAGGGAGAAACCCATGTTGAGTCTCAACTCATCAATTATTCACATCTTCATGAGTCATCTCATCCATGATAGATGTTGTTTGGGTAATATAAATAAAAACTTAATTAATTAACTAGTGTGGGTTTTTTTTTTTTTTTAGCATCTTCCCCATGCCATTCATCCTTTTAGGTGCTAGGGATACGGAGAAGAATAAGACAGACAAGATCTTACCCTTCAGGATTTTGCCTTTTAGTTGCAGGGGAAAATATAGAATGCAGACAAAACACAAATACAGGGGCAGCCTGGTGGCTCAGCGGTTTAGCGCCGCCTTCAGCCCAGGGCCTGATCCTGGAGACCCGGGATCGAGTCCCACATGGGGCTCCCTGCGTGAAGCCTGCTTCTCCCTCTGCCTGTGTCTCTCTGCCTCTCCTTCTCTCTGTGTTCCTCATGAATAAATAAAATCTTTAAAAAAAAAAAAAACACAAATACAGAAATATAAGTTAACCTGAAACCATGGTGAGTGACATAGTGAATACAATGATGAAAAGCAGTTGTCACAAAGAATGGTACAAATGAATGAATTCATAACATAATTGGAGGTAGGACTCATTGGATTTTTTAATGGAATGTCTGAGAGAAGTGAGAGAAAGAAAGAAATGAGATGAGGGTGGTAGTAGTTATGGAGAAGAGCACCTGGGAAGGAATTGGATAGGAAAAAGAGTCAAAAATTCTGTTCTGGCCTAATTCAGTGTGAGGTGCCTTTTAGAATAGTTCTTCTCAAACTTTAACATGCACGGAAATCACCTGGGGATCTTGTTAAAATGCAGATTCTGATTCAGTAAGTTTGGAGTGGGCCCTAGATCCAACATTTCCAACATTTCCCAGATAATGTCAATGATGTTGATACACAGATCGTGCTTTGAGGAGCAGGACCTTAGACAACCAAGTTGAATACAAGTACAACAGAAATCTGGAGTTCTGAAGAAAGATTATAAAACTTGGGAACATTGGCTACATTACTTAAAGAAAGTCAAAATTGATTGAAATATATGAAAGAATGAGCAAACCAGAGAGTTTAAAGGAAAATCCTATCAAATCTAGTATAGGAGAAGCTGGCATGTGCACAACACAGAATATGAATGCAAAAGAAGTTTAAAAAGAGAAGGGATTGTTGTAGGGCTCAGGAAACAGAGACCGGATATGGGCTGGTTATTGCACCCTAGATCTAGTAGGCAGGTAAGATGAAAAGGTTCCCTCAGATTCCCTTTCCACTAATCCTGTCCTGATTCATCCTGGAAGAATCATTTGGAATTTTAGATTTTAAAAAAATCTGGGAAGGCTTGGGGTGAAAAACAGAAGGCAAAGCCAAAAAGTCATTAGAGTTTGGTGAATTCTAGATACAAAACAAACAGCTTAAAAATTAATCCTCAAACTAGTGGCTAACTGGACCATTTGGGGGGAAATGGAGAAATATGAGCACATCCAGGGACTGAAGAAGTTAAAACTATTGCTGAATTTTGACTGAACTCTAAGTTAAAAAAGAAGAAGATCCCCTAAAGGGCCATTCAAAGCATTTAAATTTGAGCTCACCAAAGCATGTACTAATGTTTTAACAGCTGGAGTGGTTAAGCATTCTTCTGTTTTAGCAATTTTAATAGCTGATGACAAGAGGGCAAGGTTAGACACCCAGAGAGCTCGGCAGCCTCACGGGCAACACCTAAAGTGAGGAAGAATCTGTTTTGATGGGATGGAACAGTGTCTTCTGAAGAACAAAAAGAAAAAAAAATGTTTAATAGACTGTTCTATATATTTAAAGTGGATTTGCCCTTTACTTAAACTTGACCAGCAATCTCCACAAAAGCCCTAAGCAATAGTAATGCAATTGCTGGGTTGCAGAAAGGGTAGCAGATTACCATCAATGAACACATATCTAGTGACTATGGCAGGAGAGTACGTCTGTTCTGTGTTCAGACAGACACCGCATAAAGCAAAATAGGGATTTGGACATAAAGTGAAATAGGGATTTAGTAATTATCCGGTCCACTCAGTCAAAGCAGGAGGCAAATTGGAAAATTGAGAAATGGGATTAGGCTCTGTTTCCTTCTCTTTTTCTTATGTAAGCTCTATGTCATATTATGCCTAGTCATCTACAAACTTTCATATTTCAATGTCTTTTACCTTTTACTGGGGCCTAAAAATAAAAACTGACATAGACATCTTCCCAGGAGCACGTTATCTAGTAGAGCAGCTGTTACACATTCTCCATGTAAATATGAGACAGAATGTTCAGTTTTGGAGCTGTGGGATTCAAACTGTATCATTTAATGACCCAGAGTGCTTGTGAACCCACAGCCTGTTGAGCCTCACCTCCAGAGTTCATGAGTCAGTCGGTTGTGTGGAAGATTTGCATTTCCAATCAGAATCATGGTATTGTCCCTGCTGTTGCTCTGGTGACTACACTTTGAGAACCACTATTGTAGAGGATGGCAGATAGTACTTTGAGCTGAGGCTCTCAGAGATAGCTTCCTTGAGACAAGTTAACCATGAGTTGGGTCTGCAGCATGGGAAATGGGGGGAAGAGGGTATTAGAAACCAAAGTAATGCGCTAATTAATAAGGTAAAACTACAAGGACATTTCTCCACCCCTACACTTTTATGGTCCTTGGATCTTCCTTGGAAGATCTAGGAATAAAAGACAGATAACGAAGATACTTCCATTTTCATAATGCTTAAAAAATTCAAAACAGTTTCAAAGGAGTTCCTCTGGATCCTAATTTTGCAATATCTTCTCTAATATTTCTTTTGCTGCTTCATCACAATGACAATCTACATGCAGAAATGAACAAAAGCATTAACCAAAATACTAGAGCAGCTTTGGGAGCTTTTTTGTCCAGGGCCTGATTTTCTTCTTAGACATCCATAGTCACTAATTCTATTGCAATTGTTCTCCAACTACAAATTAATTGAAGCCTTTGTCGCTTTTTTGCTATTGTCCAGGATACTTACATTTAAGAATAAAAAGAGAGAAAAAAAATACTTTTTAAATGAAGTATGAAAACATTTAATTAGAGGGCTATAAAACAATGTTGACAAGGACAATGAGGAATATAAAGTGGTTCTTAAGTCAATTGCTGAAATAGCAATGAAAGAACCAGAAAAAAAAAAAAAGATATTACTCAAATGCCATGAATGGCATTATATCCTGAAGAAAAAAACAAACCTGGCCCTTAGATCAATTTTGGAAAAAAAGCGAAAAAATAAATTTTTAAATATTCTACTTTCTAATTTGTAAAAGCATAGTTTAACCCAATTCTGACTATAAAGGGCCCTCAATACAATATAATGGAGGAGAAAATATTTGGGGAACAGTGAGTGGCCATATCTCTCTGGAGCCTAGATAGGACTCTGGGAACAATAGAAGATAAAGCTGAAAATGTAAGTTGAGGTCGGATTATTCACAGGATTTAAGATGCCTAAAGAGAAGACTCAAACTATATTACTACCAAGAGAAAATTATCTTCTCCCAGAACCGTAGCCAGGACAACACCACAGTAGATATCTGATACACTTGTCTACTCAGCACCTCTCTTTCTTTTTGGAAACTGTCCCTTTCCTTCTCCATGTCATCCAGCAAAATTGTCAGCCACAATGCCTCACCTACCCATGGAAGCTGTACAAATGGACCTATGACTGTCTCCCATTCCTTAAGCCACAGCAGGCACTTTACCAAAACAGAGACTATCAATTTTCCTTTCAAGAAAATGTTATATAAAATTTGGGAATTGAAAACTTCCTTTTCACTCTTATGCTGTAGACAAATCAGCTTAGGGCCATCATCAGCCCATCACTATGAAGGACACATGAGAAGTAGAGTCTAGAGATGGGGGCAGAGGTAGGAAGCTGACATCTTTGAGATCCTGGATCCAACAGAGGCAACCCCAAAGCTACACTTGAACTTCCTGTTTCTACAATACAAAATTTTCTCCTTTGTCTTCCTTAAATCTGTTTGAGTTGGCTTATGTTATTGACAGTTACAGGAATCATTAGGCAATAATAAAAATACGTCGGTTTTGCAAATGGCCAGAAAAGAAAAAAAAAGCTACATTTCTTATGAATCTTTGGGAGTCTTGTGTTTCAGAAAAGTCACTTCTCAGCCTCAGTTGTGGGAAGGGCTTTTAAGGTATCTTTAGAAGGCATTATTCCCTCTATTTTTGTAGGAAGACCCTACTGAAGTCATAAGAGAATAAGAATAAAAGAGAAGAAGGAAGGAGGGCAAAAGGGAAAGAAGGAGGGGGAAAAAAAGAAAGAAGAAACACTGAACTGAAATGAAAATCCAAAGGATAATTTCAGGCAGCCTTGGCAGAAACAGCTTTTGTCTAAGGAGACTGAATTTCTTCAGAGATTAACTGTTACATGCAAAGAATATTAGATTAGGTGACACCCAATCTGTTTGCATGTTTACCAACCAGCATTTCCATTTGAAAGTCTGATACATCCATTGTAATCAAACCAGACCCCTGGGCCCACAAATTGACCCCTTGTTCACAAACTACACTTCTTACAACAAAGGGTCCTGGCACCAACTTGGGAATACTATGGCCTACCCCATCCAAAACCCACCCCACAGCTCTGCTCCCTCCCACCACCCTGTGACTGACCTTGTATCAATTACAGTTCAAATTCATTTCCCTTTCAGTCTCTCTCCCAATTCCCTTGCAAGTCCAGTAAACACCAAGTCTCCTCAGTTACAAAATACTTCAGCAAGAGCGTGAGGCTCCGTCAAGCCCTGATAACCTTTCTTGCTGCAAGAATAATAGAATGGTGGCCTTCTTGGGCTGCTTCCATCAATTACTATTAAACCTATCCTTCCAAGCTGTCAAACCACTCATTCCTCCTTCCTCCTATAGAGATGCCAGTGGGTTGGGAGCAGCGGGGGAGAGGTGGAAAGCATGGGGGTAGAGGGGGAGTGTGAAAGGGACAGCTGGTGTAGGCTGACTGGGGTGGGGAGGGCATCAAACCCTACATGACCTGTGTATAAGGACCACAATCACAGGAACTTCACTTAATCTCACCAAGGCTATTAGGAGCTACATTTCCAGGTTGCATCTCGCTGCTCAGAAAGATAACTGCTTTGTGGACTTCAATATACCTTGAGAGAATTAGATTTCTCGAAGCCAAAGATTGAATTCCTTCCTGCTTTTCCCCCCTTCTTCGCTGTAACCAGGGCCTCATGCAAGCAATTTTATTTTCCTTGTACACCGGGCAGATGACATCCCGCTAAGTATGCCAGAAGCAGGGAAGACTGAAATACAAGACCTGTGACGTCGCTTGCCAGCTCGTTTGCTTTGCTCACCTATTCTACTGAAGGGGCTGCTGCAGAGAGCCTTAATCAGAAACCTAAAAAATTAAGTGCTCTCTGCAATGGCCAGGAGCCGATCCACCTCAGCAAAGAGGAACTTTTACTTAGAACCCTTCGCTAGTTGCCTGATGCATTTGAGCTGATTGTAATTGTTCGCTCTGTTATAGAGCAACCGCAGATAAGGGGCAAGATTGGTTGCCGAGCCCTTAAACAATCAAATGTCATCTCAAGGTTGGAGATATAATGTGCGAATTCAGTATTGCAACTTCACCACCTGCAGGTAGTATGTTTTCCATGAAACCAGCTAATTTCCCAAACAGAGCCTGCCCCTCCCTCCTCTGTGTTCCCATAATACTCTGTTGCCACCTCCACTATATCATTTGTGACATTGTATTACAATTACTTGTTTGCATACCTACCTCCTCTTCCTGGCACTAGAAATTCCTTCAAAGCAAAGGGTGTATTTTGTTTATCTTAATCTCCAATTCCTGCCTAAAGTTAGCACATGGCTGATGCTCCTCACATCCAGGTTGAAAGAATGAGGAAACTTAATTTCTCATGTGTTTCTAACCAAAGGACCGTAAATTTATTCACAAAGATGTTTTTCCACCCTAGAAACTAAATCAAACACACACACACACACACACACACACACACACGTATAATCAATGAATGAATATGGGGCAACTCTTTTTAATATAGTAATCATTTACCAAATAAAAAATAGTAAAATAGTGGATGACATTCAGATCACTACTGGCAGCTTAGAGGTTTGAAAAGTGTCCTTTGGAAAATCCCAAGATACTCTTTAGGCTAGGTGTGCCTGTCGCCTTCCTGTCCTGCAAGGGGGTCATCTATATTGGGAACTTACGTAGTGCAGAGCCTTTGAAGGTCTGAGGATCAGCTGATGCAGGGGAGCAGCATGTGGTGGGGGAGCTATTCCCCAAATTCAAGATCATCACTGACCAGAGTAAAGGGCCCAGGCCAAGTAGGAGACCATGGGCCAAGCCATCCCCGTAGATGTCATCTGTACTCCCCTCACTTGGCACCTTTGAACCTGTCTGCACAGAGCCCAGCTCACCACTTTCCCAATTCAGAACCCCTTTTTTCAAACTTCCCAAACAAAAGGAAATAAGTACCTAAACACCCTGACCGCATTGCTTTATAACTTAGGACATGAGAACCCGAGTGGAGTGACCCTTGTCTCCTTGGATCAAATCAAAACAAGGGTGTAGCAACACAGTCAAAACCATTGTTCGGGGAGGGGGGGTGTCCCATCCCTGAACTGGCCCCACTGCCCTTTACCTCTTCAGAGCCAGCACTGCTTTCAAGGGAGTAACAAGCCACTTATCTTCAGTTCTCCCAGAATGACCTCTCAGATGGCTCAGCCTCCATTTTTCCTTACCCTCATCCCTCTTAGTCCCAGGCATTCATCATCCCTATATTTTTTTCTTTACTCCTTAGGGACTGGTCCTTAATCTTTCACTGATACAATGTACAAAAGCCTAAAAACATAGAATTTTAACCTAAACTTTGATGCTCTAGCTCTACAATTCCCTGGAAATGGAAGAGGATTCAGGGTTAATGGGACTTTCTTGGAATCTCTGAAATAGTACTTAGGGCCTCAAAGGATGTCACTAGATTTGGCCTCAGTCCTCCAGGGCAGACTACTGTTAAGGCAAGAGGACAAGAATAAAAACTGAAAATGTAGAAAAACCATGGGCATTTGCAGTAACACAAAGGGCAAAGAAAAGTAAAGGAAAGCAGAAAGAGGGTAAGAGGGTTAGGGACCGCAAGGAAACATCAGCTGCCTTAAAATGGGAAATATGGCTTCTGCCGGATGTCCTCCACCTCCTTCTCTTGGTGTTGCAGAGAGACCATGTGCTTTCTTATCAGGTAGACATGGACCTTTCCTTTCGTTCGTACATATATCCACCAGGGATTTCTCAAGTGCCCACCAAGTACCAGACACACACTACATTTGACTTCTGTCTTTTACTTGGTAAGATAATTTAATTTTCTAGAGGCATAAATGCTTGGGAGAAAGAGCAAATGAGAACTTTGAATTGAAGAAGCGGTGTATGCTGTGGTTAATGTGCACACAATGAAACGAGCTAAATCTCAGTTTGAGCCCAAGCTCTGATACAACCTATTATTCAATCTCTTTCATTCAGCCTTAGTGTCCTGTTCCAAAAAAATGGAGATTGTGATCATTATATCCTCACACCATTTTTGCATGGATTAAAAGAGGTAAGGGATGCAAGGTACACTTTGGGGCAGAAAACAAACATGCAATACATATTAGCAAGTACCATTTAAATAGAGGAAAGCAAAATCTGAACCGAAGGCCGCCCTTTCCACCAAAAGCCAAGTGTGGAATGGAAGTGTTGAGTTTCAATATCATTTTATTTTATAGCAGCTGGAAGTGACTGTACAGTTTAGTGCAAGAGAGAAAAGAGAGATGAGAAATCAACATATATAATGAATGTTTTGGATTATCTCTGGACTCAGAATAGCTATACTTCATTATTACAGAAAACCAGGAATTGTTAGAACAGTGCTTCTCAAGTTTAATGCATATGAATCACCTGGGGATCCTATTAGACTGTAGGTTGTGATTCAGTAGGTTTCAGGTAGAGCCTGAGATTCTTCATCTCTAACAAGCTCCTGGTGATGGCAATTCTTCAGGTCCACAGACCACATTTTCAGTCTAAGGGGGTAGATAAAATTAGGATTCAAGCTACATTACACACACACACACACACACACACACACACACACACACAAATGTGGGTAGTTTATTGCTAAGATGCAGAAATATATATATATACACATATATTACAGGCATACATATACATATACTATATGTGCATTGTGTTAGCAACAAACTAGTAGCTGAAAATCCTAACTTCTTGTTCCAGGTCTGCCACAAATCAGTGACATGGCTTAGTTTCTTCTGGTTTCATTTCATGTTTGAAAATGAAGGGATTGAAATATGTTTTTAAAGTTTCCTTCCAGCTTAATTTTCTAGATGAACATTTTTTCCACTGGAGGAAAAAAAAGAAATTTACTTACGATTGTATGGGATTTAACAGACACAGAGAAAGTAACTTTTGATACTCAGATACTTTTTTTCACCCAGCCTTCAGGAAAATCCTCGCAGAGACCACTGCTTCGGACTCATTTGAAATGGAGAAAATGTAGCAAATTTCACATAACCAAAATATGAATGTCAATGAAGGGACCCTATATAGATATTATTTAGAAAAGCAGCATTAGATTTTCACATAAAAGAACTCAGTTTGACTCACTGTCATAAACAAAATCGAGCATTCAGCCTCACATCTCTAACAATTTCAAGGAATATAGGAGGGGGCTGTTGGGTGGAGGGAAGTTCAGAAAGAACCTTTAAAAGCACCCCTAGAGAAAAGTCACCTTGGCAAATACTCCAGCTGGAAGCACCTCTTTAGCCAGCATAAACACTCAGACACACTTGTTCCTACAACACAAGCTATGCAAATTGTTCTCATTTTCTTCTTACAAACCCTGTCAAGTTTGCATTATTTATGAGCTAACCAACTTCATAGCTAACCTTTCACCTTGTCATATTTTCCTACATTCTCAGAGCTAAGCCAGCCTGCCTCGTACCTTTCCTGGTTGCATTGTATAATATGAAAATGGACATATGAAAAGCATTGTCTCTGATAAGAAGAGAATCCATAACTAGGCAAAGGGATTATATCAATGATGAGGGAATCAAGACTATTTTCAAATCCACTGACCCTTCCCTTTTCTTCTTTTTTTAAAAAAAATCTTTTCCTTTTTCAGACATTGTGTCAAGTATTTAGAGGCATCTACAAAATAGCAAATGGTTTGAATATTTTGACTAATTTTTTTTACCAGGTTAAAAAAAAGGATGTAAAAGACACTTTAAGTGATCTTGCCCAGGTTGTCTGTACAATCCTTTCTCATAATTCTAAAATATTCCCTTCAGGCACACTACTGGAACTGGAACATAAATGGCCAGCCAGGCACATGGTGCTGGATAATTTTGCATAAAGACAATATATTTATACATTTTAGAAGGTGTGTTAAGAACCAATATTCCCTTAGTTGTGTTATAAGTAATAGTAAGTAGATAAGGAGAGGATTAGATTTTTTTTCTTTCCTGACCAAGAGCAGCACCACATTAATGGTAGATACTACAAAATTTCGATGAGCTCTTCTTTAAGAAGATAAAGCACTTCAAACTACATCCACACTTGAGATTTGAGTCGTTAAAAGTCTAATGATAAAGGGGCCCAAATGAAAGGTGTGGCTAAATTAGGCATATCTATGCCTGCACACATAATTACACAGAATATGTATGTATAATTTGCCTTTAAGGGTATTTCTGTCTATACCAGAAATTCCCAGGTGTCCTCAAACAAGGACAGCTTTGTCATGTCACGCCTGTAATGGAGTCCTGTTACCATGGGAATAACAGAGCTCCCTCTCAGAATAGCATTTAGTTCTGACAATTGAAGAAGCTAGAGAATTTCAATTAAGCCATAGTCTTAACACCTACCAGCACCTTCAGGTTCCCAAGTATCGCCAGCCTGCGGGAGAAGATGCTGACTTCTGGCCATGTTTCATGGTAGCACATGTATCCAAGTAAATATCTTTTCCATCCTTTATCTTCCAATAGTCTGTAACATGGAAGTATACATTGCTAGGTCCTCTCAAGAGCAACCAAGTGTAATCCATTAATACATTCACTGGTTCATTCATTCAGTATATATATAGAGAGAGATCGTGTCTGGTAGAAATCTGTATATGTGTGAGGTTACACACTTGCACAGTTCTTACCCTCAATGACCTTGAAATATATGGTGAATTATTGTTAAGCATTAAGAGACAGGAACACAGGGTATAATAAGAAGAGAAGCAGGAATTAAAGAACCAAGTAGGTACAGAGAAAGGATCTTGGGAGGTCAAATGAGTTAGAAAATGTCTCTGGCAAGGCTTCAGAAGCAAAGGTGAGAAGATGGTCCATCAGCAGCCAAAGCAATTAAATTGTCCTCCCTCTGGCCACACTACAGAGGATTTAGCATGAGGGTCTCAGGTCAGGAGTGTACTGAATTGTCAACAGCTCCGTGGACTGCAACTTCCCCCAAGGTGGGGCATGCTGCAGTCACAGTTCAGCAACCAGAGAAGCAAGGCCAGAGCCAGCAGAAGTGCAACCGTGGAGGGCAGAGTAATGGTTCACTGGAGACAAAGCAGACAGGGATTTCCTGCTTGTTCCCAATATTCAGTTTTGCCACAGAGACCAAGAAGCTACACGGAAACTAGAAGCCCTCAAAATGTCACAAACCCATCTAAGTCACTCTGCCCAATAGAAGAAATGGAAGGAATTTGGTGCACTGATGTCACCTTGGAATTCTCAGAGCCTGTGTGCCCACTTGCTGTTTCTTATGTAGAATTTTCTATTAGCCGAATGTCCCCATGTACTTTATGGCAAGGGTGTCCTCACCATGAATGTTGGACATTTCCTAAGACTGCTGAGACAAGCGGAAGCAAGTCAGGACCATGTTGAAAAAGTAAGAGAAATAATAAAAGACCCCTTCTCTGCCAGACATTCAAACCCTGGCAATTTTAGCAAAATAAAGGGGTATAGAGTAGGTTCCACCACAGCCCTGGCCCTGCAGTGTAAGCAAGCACATTTCAAAATTATTAGAAAAAGGATTTTACTGCATTTCTTGATTGATTATCCTTTGCCAGCACCAATGCAGTGTAAAGGTTAAGGACATGGTTTCTATAAATAATCTGGTTTCAATAATGATATATCCCTGTTTAATAGTAGGGTGATCTTGACCAAATTCATCTCCCTAAGCCTCAGTGTCTTTATCTGAGAATTCTCTCTGCCTGGCACTATAAGACTTTTAAACACTGAGTCATTTAACCCTCTTAACAGTCTGTAGGGAAGACACTATTATTATTACCACCTTGTGGACCGAAAAGCATAAAGCACAGAAAAGTTGAGAACTTGCCCAGGATCACTTAAGTGATGAGTGATAGATCCAGGATTTGAAGTCACATGGTTGAGCTCTAAAACCTATACCATTCATCACTATACTGAATTCCCAAAATAATACCACATGCCTGATTAAGAAGCTTATTTGAGCTAATTTTATTTATTAATCAGCTAGGGCTGCCATAAAAAAATACCACAGAGGGAGTGCCTTAAACAACATAAATTTATTTTCACACAGTACTGAAAAGTCTAAGATCCAGCTGCCGTCAGAGCTGGTTTCTGGTGATGCCTCTCATCTTGGGTTGTAGATGACCACTTTCTGTTTCCTAACGTGACCTTTCTTCTGTATGCATGCATGAGAAGAGAGATCTCTAGTGCCTCTTCTTATAAGAGCACTAGTCCCTAAAGGACACTCACCCTCATGACTTCGTTTAACTTTTCCTCCAGGTAAGCCCTGTCTCCAAATGTACTCACATTGGAGGTTAGATCGTCACCATTTTAGGGAGATATAATTCAGACCACACAGAACTTTACATAGTAATTGATGCACATTATAAGCATCCACATTGCAAGCACACAACAAAATAGCACTGATTCATATTCTATGGACTTATATGTTCAAAGACAGAACGGAAAATTTTAAAAGTTTGTGAATGCCATTTGAGCAAGTTATTTCTGTTCACTTCCTTTTCTTAATCTGTGAATTAAAATACAACCATCATCAAACATTAGTGTGGCCATGTGTTAAGAATCATATTCTTACTGAAATTAAGAGAGCCCAAGAAAGAGAACTACTTCTGTAGGAATCAATTCTCTTTGTAGGAAGTAGTTACATCCTGGGGACTCTAGAGCTTCCTGCAATCTTCATGACCTATAGATCCCTGAAGTCCTGATTCAGGGCAACTTAAGGCTCTCTCCTCTGAATGGCTGTCTGAAGTTTGACCATGCTATATCTATATCCCAAGCACCTCCCTCGATGCTCTCTACTTCCAGTGGAGAGCTCATTATAAATGGACCTTTATTGAAGCTTGTTAAATCCATAAATTCATAATCTATGCAGTCCTGATTGTTGCTGTTCTTTTCACTGCCCACCATGCAGTGCATTTCATTTGAGATCAAAGAGATCTGCTAAAGTTCTACTTTTCATGTATTTAATGTCTTTTAATATTCTATTTTCCTATCTGTTTTATGGTTGATCACACTAATTCAGGTCCCAAGTGAAAGTTGGTAACAAGGTCAATGCAGACAAATTATCCATCCATATAGAAGGATGAATCTACGAGAAGGCCCTACTGTAATTCAGGGTTTCCCAGGATCTCTCTGACCTTTTTGTGCCAAGAGACACATAGTACCTAAGACTGACTTCCTGATGAATTATGTGTAAATGTCAGTTTCCTCTCTGTGACGATCAGAATGTCACCCTGCATATGCAGATAAACCTTATCCTAACCTCAAGGACTCCAGAATATTATTATGAATAACTGATGAGGTTGTGGAAATATCTTTCCAAGATATCTTTTAAAATGGATTCACTTCTATTGCAAGGTAGTGATGATGTTATACTTCCAGAATGGGAGAAAGTGGGCCAGATGACTCTAAAGGCTAGATGTTGTTGTTCCTGTTGTTCTTCCTCAAGATTGCCATGAAGAGCATCCAGGTGAGGGGATAGATAAATGAGGCTGAAATTCAGCCACGGTTCTGCTCACCAAGCTATGCACCTTGGTTTAGGGCTGTGTTCACCTAGAAGAAAAAGCACTTTTCCTAATTCGCACAAAGTAGCATAGGAGTTAAAAAGATCCTGCTTCAACCTGTAGGTCTATGAGTGAATCTAGATCCACTTTTCAATTTGGTATAATAACTATTCTATTCTACAACAATTTAATGAGCATCAATTATGTTCATGGCCAATGTCCCCCATTCTTCCCAAAATATAAGAAATCATTAGTGCTATTTAGGAGCTCTGATTTCAGGGCATCATTCCAAACTAAATACAGAATAATGATTTCTATGCCTGTGGTTTAAGGGAGTAAGAACAGTTCACATCATTAAATATTGTCAAGTCATTGGGAGCATTTTTTTAAATCTCTGAACTAAGAAACATTACCAGATCTGAACATTGATACAACATGACATGTGTGTCTTTATCATATATTTTGACTTCTCCCTATATTTCTTCCCTCAATACTGTCATCCTAAAGCAGCCCCTAGGTGAGGAGTCAGAACACCTGGTTTCAAACATTGGCTTTACAATTTGACTCACTTTTTTACTTTGAATACAAATCACTTAAGTTCTCAGGGCATTACCTTCCCTCTGGACAGTAAAAGAAAAACTAGTCTCTGACTCCACAGGGATGTTGTGGAAATAAATGAGATGTAGGTCTACAGAGTCACTTTAAGCTCTTAGGAATGAACGAGCTTAAAGAGATATAAGGTTTCAGTAGTTATTCTTTATTTTTTCAGCTTGCAAGTGAGAGAAAAAGGTTCCACCTTGGTAAGTCTGGAAGAATACAGCCTCCCTGACTACTTCCCCAAAATGTAGTTTTTTCTCTTATACATTCACAAAGTCTATTGTAATTCTGGCTGTTGCCTCAGTGAAATTAATAAGGATCTGCTGTACCCTCAGGCAACAAACAAGAGTGGTCACGCTCTGTGTGGGGTGAATTATCTGCTACCAGTCGGGCATCATACAATGCATGCCCCTGCAGTGGCTGTGAAAAAAATTCTCTAATGAAACAAAGAAAGTGTTACATTACAGAAAAGAAGAAGTTGCTAAGATGGAGTTCCCAGCTAGAATATTGATCTGACACAGTCTAGAAGTCCAAAGGTAGAAAACTTCCAGCACTTTCTTTTAGGAGAACTAAAACCACATTTTGCCAGTGTCAGAGATACTCTCTCCTAATGCCAACAGAGGAGTCCTGAAGAGGCTCACAAGTAACCAGCTAAAACTCCTAATACTCTCCTCTGCCCCAGGATGAAGAGTCCCTGACAGGTGATACAAATAAGTGCTGTACAACCTGTCACTTTATCTTCCTTAAGAGAGCAGCATAATCCATGGAACTCACAAAAACTCTTCTGTGACTTCGATCCTATTCTGACATTCCAGAGAAAAGTTGACAGCCATAGATTAAAGGAAAACAGTATAGTGAAGAGATACTTACAATAGGTGGCTATAACTAAAGATGTGTTTTGGCAAGAATTAGCTAGAAAGACATATTGGCATGCTGGCATGGGTCTGTAAGCTCATGGATTAAGCTAACATCTTTGTCTTGGTCTCATTGGGGCCCATGTTTACTTACTATCTTTGATTTTCTTTATTTACTCATTCAATAGATTTTCCTTGAACACTGTGGTGGAAATAGATGGTAGTGTCCCCAAATCTACTCTCCTCTCCTTTCTAAGCAAGTAGCTATCCAGCAAGAACCAAAATTGTCCAGCCCACCTTGCAGAGAGATGTAGTGACCTATTTGCACTGATGGAAAGTAAATGGAAGTGATAGGGGCAACTTTGGCATTACTTGCTTTAAAGAAAATCCTTGACCTAGAAGTCTGCTTTCTGCTGCCTACTTACTGAAAATGGCAGTCAAGACTACCTACCATGGACTGTAATGTGAGAAGAAAATAAACATCTGTGTTTTGAATCTTTTTGTTACATCAGCTTAGCCTTCACTTTTAAACATATAAGTGTTTTGAGTATTGAATCCTGTGCCTTCACTTTTAAAAAGCCTTCACTTTTAAATCCTGTGCCTTCACTTTTAAAAAGCCTTCACTTTTAAACATATAAGTATTCTGAGTATTGAATCCTGTGCAACATGTCGGGTATTTAACTTAGCAAAATATACATAATATATGTCCCCATGGGATATATAGTCTAATATCTAACCTACTCTTCTGTCTGGAAACCAAAATCCATGGGACACAAGTCTCCCATACTCAATGACTTTAACAGAACAGGGCAGAGAACAAGAGTAGAGGAGTGGATAAAGACTGGGGCTTCAGTGCTATGCTAGATCAAACTCTAGCTCTATTTGTCACTATTCTTGGGGCAAAACATGTAACTCCTCTAAACAACTGTATTCTTCCTTATGAACCAGGGACACTAAAAAAAATAATATATACTTATTAGGATTGTGATGACAATCAAAAAGATTAGGCACATATATAACTTAGACACGGATTTATGTATTACCAAGAGTTATTATCAGAATTTGGTCCTTCCACTGCTCTCAGTCTCTCTAACTTTCAGGGGGAGAGACTTACAGAAAAGGTACAAGCATCGTTATCTTATTCAACCACATGTGAGGCAAGTGTCATCCTTCCCACTTTGTAGATGAAAGAACTGACTCTCAGAGAGAACATCACTTAGAAAGTGGTTGATCCAGAAGTTGTTTCCAGATCTGCCTGATGCCAAAGCCATATCACTATACTAAATGTATCACAATTAGGGCCAGTAATCACTTCCAGCTATTAATCCAGTAAGGGCAATTATTCAAGGTCCTATCATAAAGTTTCCAGCTCTAGATCCAGTGGATAAATTGGTTCCCTTTTCTATATTTCTATGGTGCTTTGTATCTCTGTCATAATTCAGTTAACACTGTCTCATAATGTTTGTTCATCTGGCATTCCCTACTAGAGCATGAATACTTGAGATAGGGACTATTTCTTAAACATCTCTGTTCCAGGACTTAGTATGATGTCTGGTATGTACTAGGTACTCTATTAATAATTGTCATGAATTACTGTCATGTGAATAAATGAATAGATATTTAAAAATGGAGTGTGGGGGCACCTGGGTGGCTCAGCGGTTGGGTATCTGCCTTTGGCTCAGGTCGTGATCCTGGGGTCCTTGGATCCAGTCCCACATAGGGCTCCCTGCAGGGAGTCTCTGCTTCTCCCTCTGCCTATGTCTTTGCCTCTCTCTGTGTGTCTTTCATGAATAAATAAATTTTTAAAAAATCTTTTTAAAAATGGAGTATGAATAAAGAAAAACCTACTAAGGTGGTTATTTGTTTGATGCAAAGGAAATAGAGGCATTCAGTTTTGAAAATAAATGGATGGCAATGAAATACTTAATAAAATCCATCAAGTATAAGAAATTAATACAGAGATGGCCCTATGATGGAAATGAATATTTTCCAAAAGTTATGTGCCAGTTGTTTTGACCTCAAAGACATAATGAAATGATATACAACACCAATAAGATCCAGTCCACAAAAGCTTTTAAACTCCAGTTCAAGCTGAAACAGTGTACAATTGCATTAGAAAAAGATATACGACAAATAATATGGTTGAAACATCAAAAAAGTAAAGAGAAAACCTGAAAAAATAAAGATTTTGTTCTTCGGTAAAAGTAAGTTTAGTTAAAGAAAGATAGGGAAGTAAATGTTGACTTTTAAGGATTCTGAATGCATTTACTATGCATTTTTCAGTGGGTTTAGAGGTTCAATGCACTGGTTCTTTATTCTTCCTAATTCCACATCAAAGCCTTCAGCTTCCATTCCCTTTACTATAGAGATAGTGCCATCAAAACTCATATGCTGAATAGTCTGAATTGGCCTCTTTTTTCCCTCGCAAGTGAGACAAAGGAAGGGAGAGAAATATTTCTAAGAAAACTGGGGGGAAATGAGTTGCATTAAGAAAAGTTAAATAGGAGGTAAATAAGTAGCCTGAAAGAAAATTGCTGGTGTGAAATATACTGACCTTTGATCAGTGAAATGCTAATAAAATGGAGAAATTAAGCAAAATCTTTATAATACTTTAAAAAATTAAAAGCAGAAGACAATGACTCATAGTATTCTTCCACACTGACCAACAAATAGTATCATCAGCCTAAGGAATTTGGGTTATTAATAATAGACTGGAGGATCAGATACATTGTTGTAGAGGAAGAAATAAGGTATAATAGAAAGTTTCCATTCATGTAGATCAATTAATTTCAACTTGATTTATTTTTAAATTGAGAGAAACTGAACTGAAGTGTCCTCCATGGCTGTGGAAAGGTGAACACAAAGAAATCATGTAAAATGGGTATTTAAATTTGATGAAATACAAAAAATAAACTCCCTGACATGATATGCATATGAAAGCTAATATAGCAAACCAAGAACTCAGCATGGAAAATAAAACACTAAAGGGGAATCACTTTGAACCCTTTATAAAAAATGTTGTTACTGTTAAAAAAAAAATAAACTTGATTAAGAAATGAGAAATACCAGAAAAACTTCGGAGTTACTTACATGGACTTAGCAGAGTAAAAGTGATGATTACTGGTTGAATGAATGAGACTTTTTTTTCGTTTTCTAGGATGATGCCTAAACTCTCCCTCTGCCCCACTCCACCTCACTCTCACTCAAAAGAGCATCAATGGAAATATCACCATCAGCACCAAGGACAGCAGCCCTGGTCGCCATAAGTGTCCGTGATCATTGAAAACTGGATCTATTGATGATACACATTTCAGGAGCTCATTTGAATTCAGATTAGAAATCCTTAGAGCCTAGCTCAAAGTTGTAATCATCTGCTCTACAGTACTACTTATCTTATTCATATTATTATCTTTGGAGTAAATCATTGGCAAAACCGAGGATCAGAAACTACCAGGTCTTGAAAGACCATAAGTCTTCAATCTAGCCTATTCTTAAAGACACATTTACTATTCAATCAGATTCCCATTAATCATTTGTCATACGAAAAATGCCAAAATTAAAATTTTACAGCCTAGTTCTTGACCTCAATATTTTACCATGTCTCTGTAATAATTTGGCAATAGTACATCAACTCATGGGATTGGTTTCTTTTTTCAATAAAACTATGACCAATAAATTCACACTTCATATGCCACATGCCAAATATTTCAAAAATATGAGTTTATCCTTAATTTTTTGTCATGGAGAGGATTATATGCTTGAATTTCCCCTAGATACAAATTTAGTGGAAATAAGTTAATCTTTTCATATTCAATTCAGGTATCAGCTCTTTTAGAAAGCCAAGATCTCAAGGTCTGGGCTATGGGCCCCTATCTTCACTCTCATAGTAAACCATGCTTACCCATAATAGTGCATTTATCTCATTATACCAAAATTACATTTTTAGGTGTCCACCCTCTAGCTCTATGAGCAACTCTGGGTGGTACAAAGGCCTCCCCATTCTTAGTGTTCTCAAAATATGCTGCATGAAACACATTGTACTATGCACTAAAGATGTAACTGTGAAAAAAAACATTACTTCTTATCTCAAAAAGTTTAAAGTTGAGTAAGAGATATGAAGAAGAAGAAACATATTACACTGTATCATAAGAGAGAGTAAAACAGGCTCTGATGTCTTACCAATGAAGGTTTAAATCTTAATTCTACCATTCCTAAAACATCTAGGAATAGGATAGGATAGTAGTTAAAAATGGGATGATGGCAATAATAACTACTTAGAGTTTTCTTAAGAATTAAATAATGACAAGTGAAATTTTCTGGCTACAGTGAGTGCTAACTAAGTGTGAGATTATGCACCCAGCTATAATATTGAGAGCACAAGATACCAAGGAAACAAAGAGCAGTGGTGCATCAGTTTGTTATATTTCCATCCAAGACTTAAGTACTTCAGACAGATGTAAAGTCTGTAGTAGTAGAGAAGGAGCACTACAGAAAGCTTCCCAAAGGAAATGGTATTTCCATTAAGTAGGAAAGATGAGTGGCCATTGACCACATGAAGGGGGGTCGAAAGTAATCCAGGTTGAGGGAGCACCTTTTGCAAAGAACTAGAGATAAGAAAGAATATGGTGCTTTCAGGTAATTACAGGCAGTCCTGTTTAACTGTGCCATCAAATCAGAGGTATGCTAAGAGGAGGTCAAAGATGAGGCTGAAGGGCAAGTAGTAGCAGGCATGAGAATCTCAGGTGTCTTTCCAAGATCTAGCATTGTACGCTGAAAACAATTGATAATCACTAAAGCATTTTATTCATGCAAGTAACAGCATAGAAAAGTAACTCAAGATCTTGTTCTTGAAGAACAAGCTGGGAAATGACATAATGATGAAGTGAGACCAGAAGCAAGATCTTTGGCTAAGAGACTGGGGCAGTAATCTGGGAAAAACTAAAGGTAGTCTAAATATTTTGTATGCCAAGGGCTTAGCACATAGTGTCTGACACCAAATGAGTGCCTAACTAACTTGTTGAACTAAGTGAACAGTAGGAAAAGGAATTAATATACCATAGTGGGAAATCAACATAATTCCTGGCTACACAGAATAATCTATATATGTTCTTCAATTTTGCATTTTATGAAGTCCTATATACTTAAAAGTTTCAAGACCCCTTTGAGAAGAAAAGAGATAAAATAAGAGAAGTATGATCACTCTATAGATGAATGGATAAAGAAGATGTGATATATATATATGTATATATATATGGAATATATATAAAGGAAATCTTAACCATTTACAATAATGCAAATGGAACTAGAGGGCATTATAACAAATGAATTAAGTCAATCAAAGAAAGACAATTATATGATTTTACTCATATGTGGAACTTAAGAAACAGAACAGAGGGTCAATCATAGGGGAAAGGAAGGAAAAATAAAATAAGATGAAATCAGACAGGAAGACAAAACCTAAGACTCTCAACTATAGGAAATAAACTGAGGGTTGATGGAGGGGCAGTGGGTAGAGGGATGAGATAACTGGATGATAGGCATTAAGGAAAACACTTGATGCAATGAGCACTAGGTGTTATATAAGACTGATAAATCACTAAACTCTACCTCTGAAACTAATAATACACTATACATTAATTGAAATTTTAAAAAAAGAAGTATGATCACAAAGTCTAATCACTTTACATTACTGGTATTTTGAAGTTAGGATTAACACCCACTTTTATGCTAATTGTGATGTCAGGTTTTATATGTGCATATAACCTATGTTTCTTGGTCCATGATTTGACTTTTAGTCTCCCCAAATCCATGAAATAGCAGAAGATACTAACATGCATAAGCATGTTTGCATTATATCAATGCAAACATACATATATATATATATACATTTCTATCTCCATATTTGTACATCACACCTAATTTGAAAAGAAAAAGCTGCAGTATATTAACAAAGTTTTTTAGTAACATAGATCCTCTATCCTTTTCATGGTGTCTATTTCTGGTTCCTTAAACCTTTTCGTTCTTCACTGTTCAGTTTGTTCAAATTGGTGCTTGATGTGGGATTCTCAATGCTCATGACCATGACCACAGCCAAATACATCTACATAGGTCATCCCCTCCCTGTCCAATCTATTACAATTTCAAAGGACTTTCAAAGGGCCTAGTGACTTCTGGAGGCTTCCCAAAGGCGCTGTGTGTCTAATTTCCTCATGACCCCCCATTTCTTGGCATCCGTGTTGGAACAGGTGTGAGCAGACATAGGCAGGTCCATGGAGTCCACGGTTCAGTGCTGGCACGAGATAAGGGTTATTTTTTTTGTAAGAGATGACTCCGACAATGTTTTCCAGGATGCCAACTCCCAATTAGTGTCATCTTTTGCTCCATGTCCTAGGGCAAATGTCCAGTTTATAGTGAGTAGACACAGGCTATTCTGAGAGATGGGCATTAATGCCAGAAAAGAGATGCATTTCAGCTTCTTTCCCATAGTCAAGGAAAACTGGTCTGTCAACCAAAGACACAGTCATTGCTGTCCAGGGCAAGGTCAGCCCCTTGTTCATGAACAAGGATGCTAATTTATTTTCCAACAATGAAGCCAAATGTGCTTCCAGATGTTGAGCTATGAAGCAACTGCAATTGTTGAAAGCACATGGGAAAAAAAAAAAGAAAATCCCACAGCTAAGACCTATAAATTGTCCTTGGGAAACTATTTGTACTGGGGGAGTGTGTTGATATAGACAGCAAGGCAAAATCATTTGTCAGCCAGACTCAGAATGGTCCTTTAACAGTTACCCTATTATTAACAAGAGACAAAAATTCTTATAGTAAATTTCTGAAGACCATAAATTTCTTTATAGCTATTGTGTAAAAAAGAGCAGGGGGAAGGAAGCAAATTCTTTTCATAAGACTATGTTCACAAGATGCCATAACACTGTTGGTGAGGGCAAGTCAATGCCAAATATGTTAAAAGATAATTAAGTCAATCGTTTTTTGTTTTGTTGTTTATTTTATTGAAGAATAGCATAAGCAATTATCAAGGAGTGGTGCTGTGTAGACAGAGAGTCTTTACAATGGCTACCATTTCAAATTGCTGGCAATCTGCAGGGCTTGCCTGACACCTGAGTTTGATAGAAGAACCTTATCCAGGGACAAGCAGAGACACTGTTGCTCTCTCTATTCTCTTACATGGGCCTGGCCCATTCACACAGAAGACCAACATTAGGCAATACCTCCTTGTCTCCTTTTAAGTCCAGACCACTGGCCAGCTTTGATCTACTCTTCTATGTCCTCATATCTGACTCTGAAGACACTTTATTTATTTATTCATTATTAACCCTTGATGAACTCTCTTACACATATGTCTGTACTCACATTATGATCCTACAAGATATAAATCAGAGAGATACTTAAGTGTCCTTTCCTAATCCCTAAATTACCATAACAGCCAGGCTATTATTCTACTTTACAGTCTCCAGTGAAAAAAAAAAGAAAAGAAAAAGTCAACTCTTGTGCAAAGACTAATTTGAGATATGGAGTCACTTCAAGTATTAAACTATTTGGCAACTTTCCTCCATCTTAAGTCCCACTTAAAATCTCATCTGAAGTCTACTCGCTTTCAGTCAAAAACGAACAAGCAAAATCAAAGCTGACATGAGGACAAGAGTTTTATGAGTGAAGTAGCAGAAGAAGGACAGGTTTTGGAACTAGACAGCCTTGATTCTGAAGTCCAACTTTCCACTGCACATTTGCCTGCTGTAAGAGCTTACGTTAATCACTTGAAGTCTCCCTGCCTCAGTTTCCTCAATTGTAAAAAGAAAGATTAAATGAGAAAAGGCACATGTGGATATTAAGCAGAGATTTGGGGATGTAGAGTCATACAGCTCTTTTTCTCTTTTTAATTATTGATGAGGAAGTGGAGTTCCCAATGATATTAGCACTTCTATAGAAGTTCTATTCAAATATAAGTATTTGTCATAATCTGAATGTGGCAGATCACTTTTTACAAAAGTTGCCACAGCAATATTTACAGTCCCATTTGCTCTTCCAGCATCTTGCCATACCTCTATCAGAGGTGAAATCTATTTCCTATCCCCTTGAACTGGGCAGGCTATTGTGACTTCCTTGGCAAATATAATGTGGTGAATAGGATGCTGCATGACTTCTAAGACCAGCTCATAAAAACAATACAGCTTCCTACTGCCTCTCTCTGGGTACTCATCCTTGGAACTGAGCCATCATGCTGTAAAAGCTTAGGACACATGGAAATGCCATATATAGAGGTTTCAACCAGTAGTCCCAGCTAAGTTTCCAGCCAACAGCAAAAACCAACTGTCAAGTTTATGAGTGAACAAGCCTTCAGATGATTCCAGGTTCTGGCCTTTGAGCTGCCTTAGCCAATGCTAAGATGACTTATCCTCTTAGATTTTTGCCCAAAATGTAGATTTGTAAACAAAATGCATGCTGTTGTGGTTTTTTAAGCCACAAAATTTAGGGGTAGTTTGTTACACAATAAATAACTAGAACACTGAAGCTTAATAAATTAAATGCACTGCTATTAAGTTAAAAGTCAAAAGAATTTTTAAATGATGTCACCTGAAATTCTTGGAATATTAACCTGTAACATAGGCTTAACAATTCCCCAGTTCACCTTCATTTTGTGAAGAACTGAGGGCCAGAGATATTTTGTGACTTGCTCGAGATCCAATCCATAACTACTGTTAAGGGTATAACCTAACCTAAGTCCAGTTCAGTACTTCTCTTCTCCATAGTACTATGAGTACCAAACAAGCTTGCTGGTTCAGGGTTCAAATGATCAATTTGGGACAAATATTCTCTAAGTCTGCTAGCCTTCTATACAATGTATCTATGCCCTTCTGTGCTTCTTCTTCTTGTGTAACAGAGAGACTGATCTGAACTTGGTGATTTAGTGTGTAACATTGAAAGGCAGAATGGGATCCAACAGGTTCAACTGTGCTAACAAGAATTAAAAAATGTGTCAAGCTATGATATCAACAGATATGACTTGAAGCAAGGGAGCAAAAGAGCAAATGTGCTAAGTGTGAGGCTGCTGTTTTTCTACAGTCACTTTCCCGAGTATAAATCCCTAGAAATTCCATATCATTGATCAAAAGGTTTGGCAGATTCCTGTATTTGGCAGGCAGAGAGTTTTCCACATGATGGTTTATCTCAATAGAAGCTAATCTATTATGATGTACTCACATACACATATAGCCCATCAATTAGACAACGTTATATCATGTAATTGATTGCAGACTCTTCAGTCATTGAAGTGGCAGCAGAAAAGAGTGTTGACATGAAGATCTGTCTTTCTTCATTGCTGCTAGACATGCAAACTGCTTAAATTGCCTAACAAACTTTCTTTCTTGAGGCTAAAGTGTTCTCCCACTCTCACTCTAAATGAAAATCAAGCCAAGATTAAGTATTAACTATCTGTCAAAATAGCCCAAGCATTCTCTTGGAATGGATTTATGAATGGGACATGTGCACAAGTCTAAGATATACGGGAAACAATAAAAGAGAAAATTGGGATGAAAAGTAAAAAGAAGAAAGGCAAAGAGGAGAAAAGAACAGAAGAAAGGACTACAGAATTAGGTTAACTGCATTTATCACAGCTGTGGTTCAGTACCTTCGTTTTAGTCCAAAAGACACACCTCAATTAGACAATAAAACTATAGATTCTGTTGATTAGATTGTTAACCATTTTCTACTGGAGTTTTAACTCAGAACCCAGAGTAATTCAAAGATCTTTTCTCTCTATTCTCCTCAAATGCTTAATATTAAATCAGGGGTCAGCAAAATACAACCCTCAAGTTATACTTGTTTTTCAAGTAACATTTTATTGGAATACAGCCAAATTCATTTGTTTAGTGGTGTCTATGATTACTTTTGCTCTACAATGGCAGAGTTGCAACAGAAGCCTCACCACCAGAAAGCTGAAAATATTTACTTAAGGAAACTTAAATACTATCAAGTTTGTGGTACTCATTCTAGCTTTGTAAAGCTCTATAGAATTTTTCATTACCCGCGTGATTCTCTTTTTCTACTTGCTGGTGGAGGGATCTGATTTTAAAAGAACAATCTAAAGGACCACTAATTCTACTATTTCAATAACATTGAGAATTTTCTCCATGAAAACTCTCCACCAGGACTGACTTTAGAATCTGCTTATGGAGAACACAGCCAAGTTTTTTTCATAACTTTACTTTTGTTCCTTTGGAAATATTTGCAGCATTCTGTAAACATGTTACTGAACAAAAAGTGGTAGGAATACCTTCTGTGAATCTATCTTTAGCCATTAGCCAAAGACACACAACTACTTTTTGAGCAAATTCTGCTTCAGTGAGAAAGTCAGATATCTTTCTCATTTAGCTAAAACACTGATTTTCATGTTCTACAGAGAGATAAATGAGAAAGGTGAAAGTCAAAACAGCATGTCTTTTATGTAGTTTGGTGCTAGATCTTTTGAGCTATAAAGGTCTAGGGAGAAACTTAGACCTATTTCACCTCCAAAAAAAGTAGAAAAGAGCAAAAGAATGGAATCTAAAAATCACAGAAGATAGTAAAGCTGTTAATCATTTTTATTGTTCTTACCTGAGTTCTTTTAAAGAGTCACATTAAATGGTTATCTAAGCAAAGTGAATTATTGTTGATGTTTAAAATAAAATGAAATGTAGATACTGACTACCGCTATGCGACATCTGATATTGCCCAGAGGGTGATAAAATGCATCTGAAGAAGGACCCAGGAGAAGTAGCAATAATGTTGGTATCTGACACTCAAATAGATACACACACACACACACACACACACACCAATGGCTTGAAAATGACAATGAAGCCAGAAAATGAAAATAGCAAGTTAAAACATGAAGGATAGGGAATGAGGAAGCTTAGAGAGGCTGAGCTTTTTGTTTGCTTTTTCTGAATTTATAGTGTGGTTTTATATATTGCTCCGAAAGAAAAACAAATTGAAAAAACTTTTGAAAATGTCTCCATACATACCTCAGTGTTCTGATGCCTTTCCAATGCACACAAGCTGGGTGCTAATGGCTCATTATAGCATGCAAGGCACATGTATGCTCTCACAATCCACAGGCAGTTACTCTGCACTTGTCTGTAGATGGTGAACTTCCAACACATTAAATCGCCAGTTTTGTCAACCCTGGCTGGTTACATTCCCAGATGTTGACTGTGAGGATTGATTGTCTTCCAGATGTGTTAGGTTTTCACACATCTCTCTCAACTCCAAGAGAGTATGTGAATGCTTGCTTGCATCAGTGACCACTGATGGATCTCTCCCAGATGTCTCCTTGGCAGAAGTACCCCGTTTTCTGAGAAATCAAGTTAAGCAGTGGCTTCTATAAGCATTAAAACATATTCATCACCATCCTCCCCAATGTCACCAGTTGGTTTTAGAAAAATGAAAAACAGATGCAAATTAGCATACCTGATATAGATGATGATTTGGTGATGTTATAAACTAAAAAATAAATAGGCCTTAAACTTAAATCCAAATGAAGTAATATCAATGACAGAGATAGCTATAGGGAATGGAATACAATGTTTCCCAGAACTATGGAACTACTGTACTTTGGACCTAGAGGTTTCATGAAATGTTGATTGTTTTTTGTTTAAAAATCACTTTTTGAAAAAAAATAAAAATAAAAAAAATAAAAAATAAAAAATAAAAAAATAAAAATCACTTTTTGATTTCTAATTGCTTTTGTGTTTGTTTAATTTTAGGAGAATGTACCAAGTACCTTCATAGATGAGGCTTACAAAGTCCCAAACCAGACAAAAAGTTTGGACAAGTTTCATTTAAGCATCCAAGTTTAACTATTCTAAACTTGGTTAGAACTCTGGGCTTTTGCAAATCCTCCATTTTTGATAAATCTGGCAAGGTGCCCACTGAGACAACATTAACAATCAAAGGATAAACCAAAACTTGGAATAATCCCAAAGTAAGATTTAAAGAGGTTTGTTTTTTTTTTTCCAAAGCAGGAAGGCATTTGTCTTTTTTTTCTCTGCAATGAATGATAAAAATGAAGACACCAAAATGTTATTTGGTAATTACTATTACAGATCATTAATATGGAACCAAGCAATTACACTACAACCAGTTTGTCAATGAACAATTCTAAGCTTTTCTAACATTCTGGATATCTAGATAACTCTTCATTTTTCCCATTTTTATTAGGACATTAAGCATCAAATACATAGTACCTCACTGTGAACTAACTTCAGGTAACCATCAAAAAAGAGCTCCCAAACCCAAGTGTTTGATCCAAAGAATTTTTCTCACTTGATATTTATTAATATATAGTTAAAACAGAGTTTTATTAACAAAGAGTTATCAACACCAAGTTTTTAACTCAGAGTCTGAATTTATTAACACAGAAGTAATGCAGAGCTTTCAGAATAATTTATGATGGTATCTCACATAGAAATGTCATAACCTGACTGAATAAAACATCAAAAACCAAAGTTTTAAAGAAAGATGTCCATGAACAGACCTAACCACACCACCACATTACAGGGGTTTGGGGGGGGGGGGGGAAGAAAGCAGAAATCAAAACACACAACCATAAGTCCATATATTCTTGGCCAAAACTTTTGCCCACCAGTCTACATGCTCTTCTAAAATCATTTGACTGGCTTCTTTTTCAAACAATTTAATTCTGAAAGAGAGTGAAAGAAAAATGTGCCCATAGATAAAACTATAGAATTGTAGAACTAGATTTTCCTCTAGATTCACGGTTTCCATAAAGATGGAAACAACAACTGGGAATGAACCAGTGGAGAGAGAGCAAGGGTTCCTTGCAGTCACCTCTACTTTTGTCTGTTTTATACATGAACATTCCATATTAGATTTCACATAAGAAAGATGTGATGTTGCCTGTAACTAAAACCATTTTGAACGTGGGTCTCAAATTATGGTCCATGGACCAAGAGCACAGCATTACCTGGGAACTTATTAGAAATGCAAATTCTCAGTCCCCATCTCAAATCAACAGAATCAGAAACTCGGGAGGAAGGGCCCAGCAATCTGCATTTTAACAAGCCCTCCAGACAATTTGATGCAAGCTAAAGTTTGCTTCTTCAGCCACACTCCACATACACTTACTCTACATACTTACACAGATGCTAGTTTGGGTATATATTTTAGTCTGTTGGAGCAACTATAAAATACCATAGACTGGGAGACTTGTACAACAAACATTATCTCACAGTTCTATTGGCTGGGAAGTCTACGATCAAGGCACTGACAGATGTGGTGTCTGGTGAGAGATCAGTTCCTGGTTTGTAGACAGCCATTTTCTTGTATCCTCACATAGCAGAAAGAGAATTCTCTGGGGTCCCTTATATAAGTGTGCTGATTTCCATTCATGAGGTCTCCACCCTCATGACCTAATCACTTCTCAAAGTCCCCATCTCCACATATCATTATTTGGGGATTAGGTATCAATATATGAATTTGAGGGGGACACAAATATACAGTCCATACTGATGCATAAATACACTTCTGGATTTATATCAATCAAAGCAAGTATAACCTCTTTTTTAGTGCTATGATGGTTTTTATGTATCGACCTCTCCTACAACCATTTAAACTCATGAAGAACAATGATAATAGAGTACCCTCCTTTTTTTTTTTTTTTTTTTCCATATTTGGCCTTTAGTGTAGTGGCTGGCACAAAATAGGTGCTCAATAGCTATTTGTTAAATAAATGATGGATACACTGATATTTATGTATTTGATTTACTTATTTACATTATACATTCTTTGAATAAACAATTTGAGGTCTTATACAGGCACACTTGCACAAATACAATATGAGCAAAATTAAACCAAGTAACCAAGACCAAAACAACGAAGATCAGAGGGTTCGATCAGTCATCCTAGGATCCATGTTTCTACCTCTATTAATATTTGTAGCACCCAACAGTCTCTGCTCATGACTGTTTAGTCCTTCCAAAAAATTCTCTGCCTCTCAGCCTTCTTGTAACACCAGGCTATGCTTCAGGCTACTGTACTACGTAACACATGGGGATAGCTGTTTCATTAACAGTGGTAATTCTGAGAAGAAAGGACTGGGCCCTGTATTCTAAAAATAGGTAGAAGAGGGGATCCCTTGGTGGCTCAGCTGTTTAGCGCCTCCCTTTGGCCCAGGACTCGATCCTGGAGTCCAGGTATCTAGTCCCATGTCAGGCTCCCCGCATGGAGCCTGCTTCTCCCTCCTCCTGTGTCTCTGCCTCTCTCTCTCTCTCTATGTCTATCATGAATAAATAAATAAATCTTAAAAAAAAAGTTTTAAATTAAAAAAATAAAAAATAAAAATGGGTAGAAGACAGTCAGCAATACTAAGGAACCCCCCTGAGTGTTTTTCATACTCTTTTCTACATAACCCACAATAAAACAATACATTTTCTCTCTTGCTGGAGTACACACATACATGGATATATACACCTATGTTTCCTGAAGCCACTCATTCTAATTCCATAGGTTACCCTGTGGTATTTTCTCTTGTATTTTATTTTCTTCTATTTCACTAAAATTAAAATGTTTGGGAAGTAATAAGTAAATTTCATGATTCACTATTGGGTTGCAAACTATAGTTTAAAAAGTACTATACTATTTTTTATAATGTACTGGATGATTTTTAATGTAATGAAGTGATTTCTTGGTTTTGTTTTCATCTGTTTTTAAGTAAGTCATGGTTTTTCAAATTATATCTTCTCATACTTAATCTCTTCTTTATCTTCAAATGTAGAGAACACTAACAGGTCCCCCAGTATGGCTAACTCTAAAGGTGAATTTTTCCAGAACTCCCAGGGATAGCTTAGTAAATATGTAACCCTGAGTATCATCCTGAATACTCCTTTCCTGAGTTGTAAAGCAAATGTCCTAATACCCCTCTTGTAGAACTGTGATTAAGATTAAAAAAAAAAAAAAATACACAAAAAGCATCAGGCCATAGGTATTTAATCAATGATAACTGTTCTTATCATCCCAGACCCCTGAGAAGACCATCAGTTAACTACATGTAAGGCATTCTCAGATTTCCATGTCAAGAGGCACATCAAAATTCTATGCTTTGGATCAAACTGTGCAGAAACAAAAGTTCTTACCCAAACTGTGATTCCATCCCTCAGGAACAATCTTTACAACTCCAAAACAAGTCACACCTGTCGGGAGCTGGCAAGGTTTCTTTTGTGATGAATAGGACTTGGATCTCTTAGGCCTTTCCCACTAGCACCTTGCATCATCAATAAAAGAACCATGCCCTCTCTTCTGAGAGAGTCTTTGGAGTTTAAAGAGCTGTGAGCCACCTAATCATTTGCTACAGTTACTGGTGCAGATTCCATGTCCTTATTGGGCTCATCAAACCTGATGCCTAAAGACTACTGTTACATTTCATTTTCAGAAAGATAGCTCTGAAAAAAACATGAATAAAAATTTGGATAATATATCTGCTTATGTGATCCCAATATGTTGGATATTTAATACCTGAGTAGAATTTAAAATGTCTTTGATTAAAGCAGTTGAAAACAAACAGGAAGCAAATTGTAATACAGGCGGGTCCTTAACTTAAAAACTTAGGTCCTACATTATCAAATAGATGCCTACCAACACTCTAGTCCTAGATACTAACTACCCCATTCCTCCTATTTTCCCAGAGCTTTGGAACCCTTTTGAGAATACCTAAATGGAGAAAATGTGTGTTCAGAAATTGAAGGAATAGAAAAGGCTGTCAAGCAAGAATAGTTTAGAGCAACCGAATACTGGGGTCATTTTTCCTTAGGCAAAAAAAAAAAAAAAAAATACAGCTGATAACTGAGCAAATGTATTGCCCAAATTTTCCAGTGTATCTCCAGATTACATTCATCCCCTTTGTCACTCTGAAATTTCACCATTCAGAGGTTTTATTGGTTTAATGAGCAACATTTATTTGAAAAAGAAAAATAGAAGGTTTTTAGCTATCAGTTACACATCAGGACAAATAAATTAAATGAGATGATTTTCCTCATAATGCCAGGCTGAAATCAGAAGTTGAATTTAGGAAATTATAGAGCATGGTGCTTTCAAAGAGCTTCTAGAATTAAAATTCCCACAACACTGAAAGCGTGAAAGGGACTCTTCCTTCCCTAGATCCCTAAAGTGAGACTCAGGGTACACTGCTGGGATGTGTCAGTCAGAACAAGTTGATTTCCTAGAGTAAGAGAGAATCAGCCAGTGGAAACTGGTTTTCATGAAAACCAAGAACCTCCAAAAAAAAAAAAAAAAAAAAAACTGAGCTAAGTTCTCAGTACAGCACAGGTTTTTAGAGACCTTTCTTCTCTGTCTGTGTGTCTTGCCAGCCTCCTACTCAGAATGATAGCAGAAATAATAGCCAACATTAATTGAGCATATTCTATGTGAAGACTCTCCCATAGTATATTTATACATGGTATCTCATTAAATCTTCATCACAGCCCAATGAATAGGCCTCTTTATAATCTCTGGTGTACAAAAAAGGAAATGGAGGCTTTGAAAGGTTAAAACTTGTCCATTGTTACACTGGAGTTTTAAATTAGAACTTCTTGAGCTATACTGTTTCCATTCTGCATTCCCTGTGGAAGGATCTGGGACTGATAATGTAGTGGAAAGATCTAGGAGACAAGAGAAAAGCAGAAGGGTCAACTCTCAGGAGAACACTTAGGTACCATTGTAGGTTGAATGATGGCCTCCTAACAATGTCCATGTCATGTCCTAATCCTCAGAAACTGTGAATATATTACCTTATATGACAAAAGGAACTCTGCAGGTGTGATTAAATTGAGAATCTTGTGATGAGGAACTTATCCTGTATTATCAGGTTGGGCTCAGTGAAATCACAAGAGTCCTTTTCAGAGGAAAGTGGGAGGGTCAAAGACAGAAAGAAAGATGGAAGATGTCACATTGCTTTGAAGACAGAGGAAAGGAGCTGTGAGTCAGGGAATGCAGGCAGCTTCCTTCAAGTAGGAAATACAAGGGACAGATTCCCCCCTGAGAGCTTTTAAAAGGAACTCAGCCTTGCTGACACCTTGATTTGGTTTCTTCTGACCTCCAAAATTATATAATGAATACGTGGTGTTTAAAGCCACAAAATTTGTGATAATTTGTTACAAGAGCAAGAGGCAGTTACTACAGATGCCTTTACAAAGAAAATGCATGATCTTTTTCTATTCATGCAAATAACACTCAGGTTTGTTTGCCTTCCAGCCCCTGGAAGGAAGCAACTCAAAGCTGCCTACTTCCAACACTAGATGGGAGGCACCAAGCCTGCCTCATGTGGCAATTGTACCTTTGCATTCCCAACACAAACAGCACAAGCTTGGCACCTGGAAATCTTCTGCAAATTGCTGAGGCCTTTGGCTCCTTGGTGTTCCCAGCTTCCACAGCAGTTACTTATTCATATGCATTGTAGTAGCAAGGCCTTGTAACTTTTCTGATTTCGTGTCCCCCTCTTCCAGTGACCCAGGTTCCTCAAGAGAAGATATCATCACCTCTTTTTCTCATTTCTGCCTCTCCAGCACAGCACCACCCCAGGTAGTTGTATCCAAGTACAGAAAGACGGGGAGCATGTGTGGGGGTGTGGGAAAAGAGGAGCATGGAAAGATGCCCAAAGCCAATCCATATTTCATGGTGAATTCTTTTTTTTTTTTCACGGTGAATTCTTAAAGCCAAGTATGTGCTTCACCCTCACATAATCTACACTGAGAAACAAAGCTATCTCCACCCCAAGGTGGAAAGTTTTTGTTCCTTCCCCACACCATCCTCTATCTCACTGTGACCCATTCTGTATATAGATTAAAAAAAAAAAATCTAAGTCTTTAGAGCCCTGAATTATGATATTTGTTGTGTAAAAAAAAACAATCAAGATTTGTGGTATCTTTTGTTTAAGCTTTGAAACTGATTTCCGTCCACAGGATCTGAAATGAATTTGACACTTGGATATCAGCCATTCGAGGTAAATGTCCTTTTGTCTGGAAAATCTCAGACCATTTCTGCCCAAAGAGAACCTCTGTTTCAGAAGTTCTCTAATAGTTACTATGCTCACTGATTTGGTACCAATTTTATATATCTTGCAATATATAAAATCCCCCCAATTTTATATTTGGGGGCGTCTTTTCTTAGTGTATTTTCTTAATGCCCTATGTCTCTTTAACCAGAAACAAAGCCAACTGACCTCTCTGGAGGCACTTCTGCATGTCAGGCACTGTGCTAGATTCTGAGGGTGCAGTAATTTGAAAACGTCACAGTTCTGTCTCACATGGGGTTGGTAGAAAACAAGAATCAAGTTTTTTGTCCCTTCAAACTCTTCTCATCCCCCTACAGAGCCTAGCACAGAGTACGAGCATGATCTATTTGTGTCTGTAGACTGGCTTCTTGGCCAAAATAGATAATAGGATATCTAATCATAGACATAGTATGCCTCACATGGTTAACCAGAACCACAGGGATTACAGGTCGTCAAGCCCTAATCTTTGATAAAGACACTGAAGCACAGATAAATAAAGTTATGTAACAAAGTATACAACTAGGGACAGGATGAAGGTTGTATTCCTGTCTTCTGGCTTCTAATTCAGTGTGCTTTCTAATTGGACCCAGAGGTGACTGTTATACTAAATTCTAGGGACAGCTCAGTTTGACTCAGCCTGAACTTGCTACAAACGTTCGAGCTCACTAAGCTGTGCCCATGTCTGATGGCACTCCCAAGTCCTTACCCATGCCATTCACCTCACTGTCATCCTCTCAGCAGTATGAAGCTGCAGCTGGTACTAATGACCTTCAGGGTCACTGGGAAGCAATTTATTTCATTTTTTTAAAATAAAGGAAATGTTAATATCACAAGATCTATGTCTAAAATGCCCCTGAGCAAGTTTCCTCTCTGACTTTCTTCTCTCTTATTTTCAACTTCCTTCCCCCCCTCCCCACCCCTTTCTCCATGTCAAGTTGTCAGGATGACTTTGATCTTGAAGACAGGTCTCTTCTCTTTCCCTGACTCTGACAGAGCTCCCACCTGCCACCCTGAGACAATTCCACAGAAACCCATTAATTCTTTCAAGTCTAAGATCAATCCCTGTGCTCTGTCCACAGGGGCAGGGAGTGTCCCCAGCACAAAAGACAGATGTAACTCAAAAGAAAAGTGTAAGTGCACTTGCATATCAATTGGGCTTAAAAACCTAAACCAGTTTGTCTTCTTGGACCCAGAGATCACTGTCTCCAGCTCTATTTTAAGAAAACCTTTAGAAACCAACTTTCCTATCAAGCCAAAAACATAGCAAATAGAGCTTATTGTGTTATTCAGAACAGTAGCTGCACATCTGAGCTGTGGCCTTATCACTTCCCATTGATAGGAATTACATTTCAGATTAGGAGGAGATGGTTTCAGGTTAGGGAAACCCTAAGGAAGCCCTTCGATTACAGGAAAATGGGGCATTTTCATAAACGTTATAGTTAATTCTGGGTAATAAAAACGTGAAGTTTAATCAATGGCAAACAAACATTTTGGCAGGAAACTGAAAATGGTTTACCGGTGAGGACTAAACAAAAGGGTATTATCTGTTAACAGTCCACCCATGCCAAGTTTTCTTTACACCTTGGTTCTTACCTCCCCTGCACTCTCCTCACCTTCCCCCTCCCCCACTCTGTTCCAGAGGACATATGAGGACAGGAGAGAAAAGCAGAGAAATGCAGACTGAGAATCAGAACTGCATGACTGCCTCACAAATAATAAACCTCTATTTGTAAATTACCTACTTTTTGAGAAATTTCAGTTCATTTAAAATGTTTAATACATGTGAAGAGCTCTGAGTTCCATAAAGGAAAAGCAACTAAGACAAAATATCTTTGAAAACAAACAAGAGAAGGGAAACATCCATCACATACTTGCCATTCCATCTTCCAAGAAGTTGCAATCTTAGGTCCTGTGAGGGGAACTATAATTTTTATTTGAAAACCTCTCAGGATGGTTCTTTTGTATTTTCCCTTTCTTCCTTCGCAGATCACAGCAGCAATTTTCTTTTATCATCAGCTATTTATAGTTTTCTTTTCTAAAAACCTTGGCCAGAAGGAAACTGGGCAGAAAGCATTTCTTCCAAAAGCCACCTTATTTTGTAGCACTGTTAAAAACTATTAAGTACCATCCTAAGAGGCAAAATAAGAAAGAAGAAAGAGAAAGAAAGAAAGAAAGAAGAAAGAAAGAAAGAAAGAAAGAAAGAAAGAAAGAAAGAAAGAAAGAAAGAAAGAAAGAAAGAAAACGATAACCCCCCCAAAACTTTTTCAACTCTTTTTTCCCCATGTGGTCTGTTCTACCTTAAGAAGGGAGAGCCAAACAAATATTCTCCTCCTGCCCCCAGAGTGGTTGCAGATACGGGAAGAAGCACCACTCGAATACTATCTTTCCTATTCAGAAATGAACATGCCCTGGTAAAGGAAAACACTTGGTATAATGATGTTGGCATAAATCTCATTCTTATTTCCCATATCTCAGACATTTCACTGGAGTTTCAAAATACTCTGGAGAGATTGGGACGTGTGTGTTCAAGATTTAGAGACCTGTCCACTAACAATAACCTCCTGGCATCTAGTCATTTCTTTTGGACCCATAGTAGAAGAGTTAAAAGACTATTTGTAGTCAGATATATATGATTCCACATTTGCCTCTTGTTAATTTGGTGACCTTGGCAGAAAATACTTTTCCTCTCTCAGGCTCAGGTGCCCCATTCATAAAATAAGGGTAATTTAGACCTTAAGCTTAGGAATAAGACATAAGGCTCACCAGAGAGAAGAGACTTTGCAGATTGTGACCACGCGATGTACAAACAGTGCTTATTCCTGTTGGATTGCCTTGTCCTGGGCTTGCACAGGTTACTATTAGTTGGGACCATATGCCTGTGTTTTGGACAAGATATGGACAGATATGGTCACTTAAGTCACTTCCAGAACTAGCTATGAAAGTTCTGGACAAGCTATATGGACAAGATATGGTCACTTAAGTCACTTCCAGAACTAGCTATAAAAGTTCTCTCTTCCTCCAGATGTCTTCATGATAAGCCTCAAAGTCAGGTACAAGTCTGAGCTCCTGTCAGCTTGGGTACCTATGAGGAGCAAAGCCCCTCAAAACTTACATTGGATACAGAGCATAGGAGAAATCAACCATTTTGTGTTAAGATCCTGAGATTCTGAGATTAATCTGTTACTGCAGCATGATTAAGCCTATCCTAATGCTCCCTAGGTCAGTTCAAGTCCTCCAAGAAGCAGATGCCAAGACAAAATTAGAAGGACAAGAGACTTATTGAAGGAAACCCCTCTCTAGATAAAGAGGAGAGTGAGCAGAGTAAGCAGAGCAAGCCTTCAGATCATGATGCAGATCAGGTCTGATGCCCGGAAGGAAGGAATTAGGGTGGCAGGAGTTGCTCATGGTGGTAAAACTATGAAGATCTAGGTCAGGGGATGAGGAGCTACAAAGCAAAGAGTGCCCACCATCCAGATAAATCCTGTATTAGGGCAAAATATCCCACCTCTAGCTCCCCCGCTGTCCTCAGGCACTAGCTAGGAGCAACCCAGAAATGGGGTGGCCTCAGCATAGACAGCACAGTGGATTCCAAAGGTATAGCAGTTGGAGGTTGTCAGCTAACATATGTCCTGTCTCAGGATGCTTTTTGAAGGGCATCTGAGTAGCACGCCTCCAAAGCTGCCACAATCCCTCAATAAGTAATAGCTATTTTTTACCAACCCATAACTCTACCTCTGAATCTCCCTTTTATGGCATTAATCCAAGCAAGCTTCTTGAGGGCATCATCAATGGCTTCCTCATTACTATATGTCAGTATTTGGTTTGTATATAGTAAGAACTTAATAAATGCCAAATGATGGACTGAGTGACAGAGTGTAAATCCTTGGAGGAGTAGAGGTAACTCCTAGGAGGTTAATGATGAGGAAAACTAATCCTAAGCATAGTGGGATACTTCATTTGGGGAGGTTACACACCCACCCACTCTCCACACCTAATGTTGGGATTTCAGAGCTGAGCCCAGTGACAGAAGTTTGTATGCTCCAAAGTAGCTAAAGTTATGGAGAATGAGCACTGCAATGACAGTCCCCATCTCCTCACTCTGAGATGCTCTATGCACCTTTCTTGGGGCTTTAGATTTGCTGCATTTATCCTCTCTTTAAGAAAGAAAGGATAAAGTGGGAGAGACAAGAAGAGGGAAGATGAGGAGGCACATAAGATGGCAGAGCATAGACTAGGAGAGTAAGGAAGCCTATGGGATGTTCCAAAGGTTTAGCATCCTGATCCTAAGTGAGGAAATATTTGGGTTGTGTGTAGGTACCCTGTAAAATGTGGCTTTATGGGTGAGACTTCGGTCCAAACCTCCAACCCTGAATGTGTGATTCCAGAAAATTCACTTAGCCTCTCTAGTACTAAGAAGCATGTTGTATGAAGGTCAGGATCATGTTTGTCTTGTTTATTCTCTGTACACAGTGACCAGCATTGCTCTGAGAACATGACTAATACTCAAGTTATCTCACAGTTCTCAGAGCTGGGGTTGAGCTGTCTGGATTTGAACCCTGGCTCTAACATTGACTAAATGTGTGAGGCCACATGAAACTCTTCAGCCCCGCTTCCTCGCCTATAAAGTAGTTACATGAATGGTAACTACCTCATACGGCTGTTATGAAGATTGAAATTAAATCATCCAGATAAGCATTCAGAACAGTGCCTGGCAGTTTGCATGCACCCAATAAGTGTTAGCTATTATTACATTTATTGTTATTTGTTTCAGAGCTTCCATTGTCTCATCTGTAGAAGACTAAACATCCTGAACATTTGTGCTAAGGAGTCCATGAGATAGTGTAAGTACAAAGTCTGTCTTTGTTTGGCACAAAGTTGGTCTCAAAAAGGATCATTATTCCCAGCCCCATACTTAAACCCTGGCATCACTCTGAATTGAATTCTTCCTCTCAAAGGCCTTGTTCAAAGTTGCCATAGCCCTTCCTAGGATCTGGAATGCATTTCTGGGTGTCTCCAGAACACAGTCCTAAGCCCTGAGCCTGGATGCTCTAGAGCACAGGACTGAGTCCCATCCCCTTCCGTCTATGTACCAACCACCCTGAGCTCCATCCAGCCATCAGAACTTCCCTCCTTCTGGCCTCACAATAGGGACTATGGGCTGTCACTGCTGCATTTTCCTCAAAAGAAGAAAAGCCTCAGTGTACACATCTTCTTCCCTGGCTTGGGTTCCTTAACTGCTCTCTTCAGATTCTACTCTTTACAGATGCCTCCATCAAACTGCTTTCTGCAATGCATTCTCCACTGAGTCTCTGCTTGTGCCTAAAGCATTGGTGATGCAGCTTCTATGAAGAACATGATGCAAACTAATGTTGCATTCTACTCTATTCTATATCTCTAACCTCAGGACATTCTTCTAGAAGTTTAGAAGTCCCAAAGTCAATGGAGATCACAGCAACCAAAAACAGAATCATCTGTTTTCCACTGCAGAGAATGCAAACTCTGGCAATGCCATGCTTCCATTATAAATGAGTTTATGTTTAACGCTTCAGTGAATGCTAGAAAGAAAGAGCAAGGATTAGGCAGGAGCCACATGGCTCAGATCCTCAGCACCAAGGATTGTAGAGCAGGGACCACCAACCCTCCCTCTCAGGAAGGAAAGCCCTTCCTCTCTCCTTATGGGGACTATATTATACAATGAAAATACCAGGACACATACAGGCAGGTAAAAATTTTATCCCACAGAACAGCAGGCCAAATATTCAGAGTTTGAGTTTGATATTGATTAATGAGCCATGCAAAAGCATCCCTATCTCAGAACCTGCCCAGTAAGGAAGGGCATAATGAGTAGGCAATGGGTCTAAAAGACATATAATAGCTACTTCTTCTCACTTTTCTTTCTTTTATTGATTAGGTCCTTGGTGAGTTATCCCAGACATCTGTCTCTGAAGAGGAAGTTGGAGGATGAAGGGTAGAGATTTCTCTTTTCTAAGTTTAATGATGAGATGAACAATTAAAGAAAAAAAAAAAAAAAGGTAATACTGAAAATGACCAGGAAAGCAAGACTTGTAAATGGGTATTGCCTATATATACATATATGGTATGGGAACCAGGGGAGTGTAATTGGCTTCCCCAAAAAGACACCTTCTAAGGAGACCAGTCATTTCCCTGTATTAAATCCAACGGACATTATTTCCCTCCTTTTGAGCATACTCCCCACAGCTCAACAAGATTGCATTGTAAAAAAAAGTACTCTTTTATCTCTCCTCTGACAAAATGATTTTGTCCTTTTACGCAACTTTAAACACCATATGCCAATGAAAACCAAAAGTTTACAGCCCTAGCCCAAACTATAAACTCATACTTACTCTTGCCTCTACCTGGCTATCCTAAAGGTACACCATTCTCAGTGTGTCTGCTCTATACTAAACTAATGTTCATGTTGCTGCCTACCACCCACTTCGTTCTCCTTCTGCCCTCCATCCAACTGCATAAGTCACAAAACTTCCCTTGTCGCCATATAAATATGTACATATATTTATGTGTGTAATATTGCAATTTATAATAAGAAATATATATTTGGTCTTCATCCCCTTTCTTGCATAGAGCTCCTAAAACCCTTGGAATTTCCTAAGTGCTCAGAGTGATCAAAGTCCCTTTTTTTTTTTTTTTAATTTATTTTTTATTGGTGTTCAATTTACTAACATACAGAATAACCCCAAAGTCCCTTTTGTTATGTTAATAAGGTGACTTTCTGAAAGCATGTAAGGATAGGATCTGGCATCTTGGAGGAACCAAGCATGTGATCAGAAGGTTGGGAATCCTCTGGGGAAAGTAGAGGAGCTGGGGATTGAGTTCAATCCCCAATGGTCAGCGATTTAATCAATCGTGCCTAGGTAATGAACTTTCCATAAAAACCCAAAAGAGTGGGATTTGAAGAGCTTCTGTGTTGCTGAACATGTGGACAGGGGATGGAAGCTCTGTGCTCTTTCCCCGAATCTTGCCCTATGCATCTCTTCCATCTGGCTGTTTCCGAGTGATATCCTTTTATAACAAACCAATAATCTAGTAAGTAAAATGTTTCTCTAAAGTCTGTGAGCTGCTCTAAGTAAAGAGCACAAACCTTAGGAGGGGGTTGTGGGAACTTCTAATCTGTAGCTGATTGGTCAGAAGCACAGGCAGTAACAACCTGGACTTGCGAGGGGCATCTGGAGTAGAGAGTAGTCCTGTGGGACTCAGCCCTTAACCTGTGGGATCTAATGCTATCTCCAGGCAGATGATGTCAGAATTGAGTTGAATTAAAAGACACCCATGGGATACCCGGGTGGCTCAACGGTTGAATGTCTGCCTATGACTCAGAGTCCGGGATTGAGTCTCACATCGGGCTCCTGCAGAGATCCTGCTTCTCCCTCTGCCTATGTCTCTGCCTCTCTCTCTCTCTCTCTCTCTCTCTCTCTGTCTGTCTGTCTTTCATGAATAAATAAATAAAATCTTAAAAAAAAAAAAAAAAGACATCCAGCTAATGTGGGAGAATTGCTTGGTGGTATGAGGTATCCCTCCCTGCCAAGACACACCTCACCCGGGAAATGGTACTAGAATCTTGGTATATGCATCCTGATTTAATTAATGTTTGTTTCCCCTAGTAGGCCCACAAATGCATAGAATATGGACTTTATATCTAAAGTCTCATTGGTGTTGCAAGTTCCAGGTACATAGTAGTTCTCAATCAATATTCACTGAAAAATGTAAGTGAACAAAATAATATATATAAAATACTTGCCATATGTATACCACCATCCAATAGTTCTCTCCTTCCTCTGAGCTCAATGACTCACACTAGAAGATAATAGCAGAAGCATGGGAGATATAAAACAATAAAAATTCCACAATTGCTTATATTTAATTGTGAAATATTTTTACTCTGAGAATTCTTATTGAAGGCAGCAATAAAGCCACCGTTTTCATCTGTCTTTAGACCCCAAGTATTCCTCCCATGTGTTCTGGGAAGAGAAAGCCCTTCACTTCCAAACCCAAGAAAATACAGGAAATGTCTCTGTCTTGATTCTGATACAAATCCTCTTCTCCTCCTCAGGCTTTCCATTGTTCTCTGATCTGTGTTTTCTGCAGCACCATGAGGCACTGGGAAGCCAAAACAAGGAAAAAATATGTGAAAAGTTTGTGTAGTTAACATCTCCCTCCCTGGTGAGAAACCAGGCCTTCTGTGTCCTTTTGCATGTTGCCCATCAAAGGCCCTAACCCAACTATGGCTCCTCAGTAGATAGTTTGTCTGCCTTCCTACTTGCTTGCATGCTATAGCACCTCTCAATAAACTCAGAAAAGGTTCTGCTTCTATGCACACTGTGTTAGCTTCACCTGCCTTTGACACAGATCACGAACTGGACTTCTCCTCAAGAGAAGAAAAAAAAATTCTTGGTTTGACTTAAGACTCTCATTTTGCTTCCAAAGCAAAGTAAACAATGAAACTGAAACTTAAGATAACTTTTATTCCCAATTCTCTTAAGCCCAGGCACCTTATACCCAAGTGTGGTTCAGTGTTCATCCCACCCACAGACCTCTCATGCTCAGAGCCCTGCTGTGCTTTTGATGATTGCTGACTGCAAAATAAATCTGAGAGAAGTGTGGGTCTCGTCCTTGGGGTGGTCCAACAGCCCCTTTAGTTACACTGTTCTTTCCTCCCATTGTGTGAAGCCATTGACCAATATAATCATTGTTCACTCCTGCAAGCCCCCAGCCCCTGCAGTAGGCCATCAAATATTATTTCAGGTGGCATGAGGGTCACGCAGGAGCCTCTCTATGCCGTACATGACATGGAAGAAACAGATACTGAAACTACAAATGCCTGATGTTCATTTAACTAGGTGATCTGGCCTCAAAGAACTCACAGATATTGTCACCCTTACACAATATTTTTCTCCCGCTTTTTTAGGCAGAGCAGATCTCTATGTTAACCCTGTACATGCATCCCTCCTGCCTCTTCCCTCTATCTAATGGATGAAATAAAATTCTTTGGTAAATTTGACTTCATATTTTGTAAGGATTAATATGTTCGTACTTAAAAAGGATGAACGCTTTGTGGAAAGGAACGCTGGTGAAAAGAAATCTGATTTGGATCCCAAGACCTAAATTCCAGGACCGGCTCTAATAATACCTGGCTAGGTCAAGTGGGTAGGTTCCCCAACAACTCTGAGTTTAATTAATCCCATCTTACAACATGGAAATCAGTCTTTCCCTTCCCTGTCTCCCATGGATATTATGGGAACAAATGGGAAAACCGTAGTAAAATTGCACTGGGATAAAGACAATGTATGAACCCAAGGTTATATGCCTCAGTGGTCATCATCACCATCATCACCATCATCACCACCACCACCACCACCACCATCATCATCATTATCATCTTCACTCCATTTATTGTCTTGATCCTTTCCATGTTGTACTGCTGCCACCTACTGGCAGAGCTGAACAAACTTGAAGCTTTCTTAAAGTTGTGCAGTTGGGTTTTTGCTTTAATTTGTATTCACCTGGACTGAAGTCAGAAAATGTGCAGATTCTGAAAAAAAAAAAAAAATCAAACAGAAATGATTGCACTTGTTATACTTGGCAAGTGGAATTCAACCCCAACCTTGACTAAATGGGGCAGAAATGAGCCCAAGGTCTAGATTAAAGGGAAAGCCCACCAGGTGGTCTTATTCATTTTTTATTGGCCCAAATGTGTTTTGCATGTTAGAAACCATGCTCCTATTAACTTCCAGACATAAAGTGAAAACATGTAGGGCAAGCTGTGGACTGATTGTCAGAAGTGGAGGGAACGTGGCATTTTGAGACTCTTGAGACAGAAAGCGGGGTCTCTTGGTGTGAGAAGTTGTTAGCAGCAACTGGTTGAAGCAGCTGTGAGTTTGGCTGGCTAGAACATCTTTCTGAGGAGTTTCAGACTCTACCATCACTCCCAAGGGGGCGAGAATGTCTCCTTGCACACTTTATGAAGAAACAAATGCTCTTACTCCTTTTTGGTCCCCTTCTCTAAACATTCTAGTTAGACATTCCACAGGGCAATAAAAACTAATAACTAGCCAATTGCACTTTTCATTTCCATGGTAACTTTCCTGTGGAGGTATTCCAAAATTCTTATGAAAACAGGGAACGCTGATTGAGCGACATCCAGGAAATGAGGCGATGGCTTTATTTCAGGTCCAAAGCAGAAATCTTCCTGTATTAATATGAGTATCTGTCCACAGAAAGTCAATGAAGCTCCAAGTGCCACTTGGACAGAAATCTCTCTCAATAAGACAACCAAAGGAGATTGCTTACTTCGGGCTTCACTCCAAAGGCATGAAAGCCCCAAACCAGGTTGGTGAAAGGATCCTTCTGTCCCAATGCAACTTGGGACTTTATAAAGATAACAGAAGATATTAGAGAATGACTGGCTTTATTATCCTTTGAAACGAGAACTAAGCATATTTTACTATACTTTTAATTAAGAATAAATCTTCAGTATGACAGAAAGTCTCAGTGAAAAACAAAAACTGTACTAACAGAAAAATAGAAGATAAAAATATAAATTGTCAAACTGGAAGAATCTTCTCAAATTCATAATTTCAAGCAAGAAATACATTTTCCAGCTCTGTAAATGATTCAAAAGCAGCAGCTTCCATTTTTTCCAACCTTCAGGCATGACTCTGGTCTGCACAATCAATTCGTCAACGGTCCAACCCCACCATCTTGGCTAGTCTGAAAAGGTATTATTTTTCAAGAAAGTCTGGTAAAATTACAAACGTAAGATGAAAATGGAATATATATACTACACTTACTATAAGCCTAGAAAGTAACCTTAAGAAGGAATCAAAATAAGGGCAAGAATAGAAAAAAATTACAATAAAAATGGAAATAAGATTAGGAATAGAAATAAGAATAAACATGAGAATGAGAATAAGGACATTAAAAGCCACATTTTAATTCATGCTATGTGCATTATGATACTAACTTTTATTGTAAGCATAATAATTTGTTAATCGTTGAGACATTTTGTTTGTGTTCTGTCTGCATCCTAGCATGTTTAATATTTTTTTAAAACTTCTGGAGATTTGTGCTTTTAATTAAATCAGGAGAGTTTCATGAAACAACTAACTTTGCGGTCAATGTCTAAGTATTTAGGGAAATTTATTTTATTATATCTATAAGTTCTCATTTAACATGATCTAATGGTATGTGAATATTTAGAAGAGTGCTTATTGTTTACTGGTAAAAATTTATTTGATAAGTTCATAATATCAAAAATTTGGGCATTGAATAAAATCAAAGAGGTAATAAAAAGGATTTCCTGTATATAAGAGTTATCTAGGTATTGAGACTCTATTCATAGACAGTTATACAATATCCCTACAATACAGTGGATTTTGTAAATGCTTGGCTTTTCTTCTCAGTGGGACTGATAGGAACCTTACTTAGCCCATTATCCAAGCAAGTGGTCCCCAGTGTCTGGTGATCCTCTCCTGAGAGTCCTTACCACCTTTGAGGAGATGCTGTTTTCACATTTCCAGTCTCTTATTATTATTGTTGTTGTTGTTGTTGTTGTTTTGTAAGATGTCCATAGTTTGGTATCTATATTTCTAACTGGGTCTGTGTTTTACTTCTCCATCCTATCAGTTTTCTACCTTGTTGACTTCATGGGAAGGATATAGTCCTATTGTCACTGTAGTGTGAATTAGGGTTTACGCTAGCAAAGGACTCCTCGATTGCTTATCAGAAGTCCCTACTCAAACTACTGTAAACAAAACAGAGAAACAAAAAAATATTGGCCCATGTGCTCTGCACAGGCAAGGGTTTCAACGGGATGATTAGCTCAGGCACTCAAGTGTTGCTGGATCTCTTGTCTCTGAGTCTCTCTGAATGAATACTGGCTTTATTTTCTCTTAATGTAAACAGGCTCCCTTCGCACTGTTGCAAATGTGGCTGCCTGTGTCAATGGACTCACATTCTAACAGTTGCCTGACTAAAAGACAAGAGTGGTTTTCTCTTCCTGCTTGAGTTGGAAAGATCCCACGGAAGGGCCGTTATTGGCCAGAGAATGATCATGTCCAGCCCAGGGCTAGAGAAGTTAGAGGACTATTATTGGCTCACTTTGGCTCATAAATTAATGCTTATCATCTCACAAATGAGGTCTGTTTCCAAATTAAATAGGAGAGGCTCAAGTATGATCACTGGGGAAATTGTCATGATCTGGAATATCATGAACAACCCAATTTGTACAGGGTGTACCAAAACCCAGCAGTACCACAACATGTTAAAGATCCCAACACTGATAGCATCTGCTAATGGAGATTAAGACCCAATCATTTAAATGTTCAGTACCTACAGTCTTCATAAGGATATTCAGACAGAAAACTAAAAATAACCCAAATATCCACAATATCTATTTCCACTCATTCTAATAAACAAAATAATATATCTTTGAAGTATACTTGTGTGTCTCATCTAAAATGCTTTTTGTGTGTGAATGAACAAATTTCTGTTTTTGAGCTGCAATTTGTGTAAGCAAGGCAGACTCACAAGTGTTTGAAAGACTAAGAGGTTAGAACAAATTTGTTGAGCTTCTACTACTGCCAAGACCTTTAGATGAATTGCAATGAATTATATTAAGTCCCTTGGCCATATCCGTTTCTCCCGTGTCATAATAAAACCTGAAATTACACATAAATATAATCATATAAAGATAAAACTTAAGTTACATGAAGTCTTCAGGCTCCTTTTTGGATTGAAACTGAGAAAGACAATTAAAAGAAAATATAAAGGTATCCGGATGCAAATTAAAATTCTGAATGAGTGACAATAAGCCCCACAAGCACCAATGAAGCAACTACAAAGTATTGTTAACCACTTGATTGGAAGTTAAGTGGATGCCTTGCAGATGTTTTTGCATAAGAGAACTGCAAGCCTTGGTGGAGCTAAAACAAAAACTTTGTCCTTTTTATAAGAAAATGGTGTGACTGGTCCCCCTCGGTAAATTAGGAGCTTTGATATGTGCTTCTTGCCCTCTGAATTGTTTTTCCAACAGGAGGAATAGATTTTCACTAAGCCTGCTATATTTTACCCAATCTCTGCTTTTGATCAAGGTCACACATTTTTAAAAACTGGCTAGGACTCCTTGATGCCTTGTCATTCTAAGCCCAACTCAGACACTGGAGGAGAAATGTTAGTTGTAAAAGTCAGCACTTCTAGAAGTCCATGCCTAAAGCTAAATACTCAGCCTTGCAAAGACTCAAATGCTTTTTTTACTTTATTCCTGCAAACATCCTCATCTTCCCACTGGAAGTCATAGGAAAGGGGATAATAAAAGATGGATTTCCATGAAAACAATACCTATTGAAGGCCCCGCCATTTGGTGCCTTGACCAAACCCCACTCCCCCACCCCCGCCAAGAATTTGCTTGGAGTCCAAGAAGAAGGACCCAGACAGGCAAAAACCACATAGCAGATGATCTAATAAGGATATTTAAATCCAGTTTTCTAAAGCCAGATTGAGTGGTAGGAAGTCAGATACCACCGTGCCAGACTCCCGTTATCTTAGCCTCTTGCCTTAGACTTGTAAGCCTATAATGGTGCATGCATTGGGTAGTGGGCAGTTGTCAATACCAGTAGCAGCAAAATGCATACCCACCACTACAGAAATCCTCCTGTTTAAGATCTCTGCTATGTATCTCCCACTACTATTCATTCCCCACAAATATTTATTGAGCATGGTCTATGTTGCAGCCACTGTTCTTGTCAACAGGAACACAGCTGTAAACAAACACAGATATGGTCCCTGCCCTCATGGCATTTACATCCCAGTGGGGAGTGCCAGGAAAAAAAAAATCAACAAATTAGACAACCATAGATCATTTCTATGAAGTAAATAAAACCGTTTTGTTTTTCAAAATGTCAGTGAGGGGATGGGCTACTTTAGACTAGGATAGTGATGGAAAGCCTTTTTAGTGGATGACTAAGCTAAAACCCAAATGATGAGAAAGAGCCAGCCATATAAGGACCATGTGGATGAGCTGTGCAGGCAGAGGGAACAAGGGACAAATGCCTAGAAACTGAGAAGAGGAGAGGTTGGGTGACTGAAGCATATTGGAGATGTTGGGGGGGGAGGGGTTTGCAGCGTGTAGATTAAGTAGGGGAGGAAGGAGAGGAGGGTGGAAGAGAGAACATGTAGAGCCCCAGGGAGGCTACTCCATTACCACCTACGTCCCTTCATTATTATACATATAACAATATATTATAAAAGTTAATTTACTCTTCTCTCTCTTTGAGTAGTTGGTGAGTTCCTTAAGTACACTATATCTTATTCATGATAATAATTATAGCTCCCATTTATTGAGGAATAGCAGGCACTAAGCTAGCTACTTTGCATATATTATCTCCAATCTTCACAACAACCCTGCAAGGTAAGTATTATTAGCATAATTTTAACAGATGAAAAACCCAGCTAAGTGATTTGCCCAAGGCCAAAAAGCTAACATGTGGCAAAGCAGGCATTTAAATCTCTGTCTTGTCCAGCTCTGAAATCCGGCCTCTTCTTACTATCTATCCCACATTGTCTTCACGTCATTGCCCTTATTTCTCTCTGTAGTCCCGGCTCCCGGCACACTGCCTGGCACATTAAGTAGACTCAGATAATCAAGAAATGTGTATAGCACTGAAGTGAAGTGAACCAAACATAAGCCCACACAAGAGGAGGCCGCCAATTTGGGGAGACTTTACAGGACTGTGCATGACGGTAAAGGTAGACTCTTCTGTCTCAGGACAAATGGAAAAAAAAAATGATAGAAACTGGCAGAAAGAAGACAGCACTTAATAAAACTGAATGAAAGCTAGGGGGTTTCCTGAAAGCTAATGCATGACACACTGACACAGCTGCGTATCGTGTTCAGAAAAAATTAATGGGATTTTAAGCAGAGAGGCTGCTCAATGTGCTTGCAAAATGGAGATACAGAAGAATGCACCCCAACGATGAGGAGGAAAGAGCAGGGACAGAGGAGGATGGCACCGTTGTAATTGCCTGTAATTCTCTCCCCCTCCTCCTCCTGACTTTAATTAGGACACTTGCAAGACACACACATTTGTAAGAGTGACAGAGCTAATTGAAGAAAACCACATGTCTCATCAACAACCAAATCAGGAATAATAATCAAAGCAGCAGAAGCAAAATTGGAAGCCACAGAGCTGTCAAAAGCAGGAGGAACTCAAATACAATGAGGCATGTAATTTAGAAAAAGCGAGAGGGTTATATGGAAGCATTAAAAATGGGACATGAAATAAAACAGTTAACTTGACTCGAACCGAAACTTTCACTCCCACAATCTGGTCACAATTAAATCTGGTCAAAATTCATCTAGTCCCTTCAACCTGTGTTCTGGGGATGGCTGCATTAGTCCATTTCAGTGGCCCACACAGTCCAGTTAAGTGAGAGCACCCACTCTTTCCCTAAACTCTTGTCGACCACACATCACTCTCCTGTCACCACATTGGCCAGTTGGGTCCTCAGTGGAAATGGAAAGTGACAGGTCCTCAGCCTTCATCTGTCATATTGCTTACACTCAAAGGTCATTATTAAGTCATTCCTCAATTATTTGCAAACCCACGGTAAAAGATGAATTAGCAGTTCAATTGGGGAAGACTCCTCCTCACTCATCCCATTTCTTACCTGCCTGGACATCTGTTGCTTGCCTCCCCAGCATCCATGCTCCCCTCTCTGAGCAGTGCTGCCCTCTGGGGCTCTGTCCTCTGGCATATTTCAGTGCCTCGGGGTGGTTCAGGGTGGGCAACTGACCCAAGCTGGCGAGTCAGAATCTCAACACATTCCTAGTCCTGCTGGGACAATGATGCCTGTTCTTTCTCACAATTTGACTCTTGGAACTGTTTAAACAATTGCAGAGGAGGAGGACACTTCTCCTGTACCCTCTTAGGTTCTCCAGCTGGGTCTGTGAAATAAACCAACAGCAGACAGATTAACAATAGAAAAGGCACACACATTTATTTGATATTAAAACTTCTCCACAGCGCAAGGGACTTCACAGAAAGGAGAGAAAATCCCCGAAGAAACAGGCTAGAAGATTATTATGCCATTTGGACAAAAAAAGGACAGATTTAAAGAAAAGTGACAAGACAAAGGAGAGGGACTTTTAGCTTCTAGGGGCAGCAAATTGTAGGAAGGCTAATATAAGAGAAAACCAATGGGGGACTCGATAGTGAGGTTTGTTTGTGTGGACTCTTTCTTGGTGCCATGTCATTGCCAGGATGACAATGGCATTTCCTGGTACGGGGAAGGCAGGGGAGAGGCAGGGAAACCTTCATAAGGAGAATTTATGATGTGTTTGGGTACAGATAGAAAGATAGCAATGGAGAAGCCCAGGTGGCTCAGCAGTTTAGCGCCACCTTTGGCCCAGAGTGTGATCCTGGAGACCCAGGATTGAGTCCCATGTCAGGCTCCCTGCATGGAGCCTGCTTCTTCCTCTGCCTGTGTCTCTGCCTCTCTCTCTGTGTCTGTCATGAATAAATAAATAAAATCTTAAAAAAAAAAAAAAAAACATAGCAATGAGGTCATCCCATATCTGCTTTTCTTCTCAATTGTCTTCAGCTCAAAATAATCCTTAGGCCAGAGTACCATATTTTGGGGTGGCACATTCTGATTCCCTATGTAATCTTGCCACCACATGGAGATTGAGAATGAGCTAATTCTATCTCAGGAAGAAGCCAGAGGGACATCTTTGTCACATTGTATAAACCCTGGATCAGCCATTCCTGAAGTCAGATCTCTTCCTGAATTTTTCAGTTTTTATATACGCATAAAACCAGGGGAGCACAAACCCGATGGCGCAGCAGTTTAGTGCTGCCTGCAGCCTAGGGTGTGATCCTGGAGAACCGGGATCGAATCCCACATCGGGCTCCCTGCATGGAGCCTGCTTCTCCCTCTGCCTGTGTCTCTGCCTCTCTCTCTCTTTGTGTATGTCTCATGAATAAATAAATAAAATATTTTTTAAAAAATAGGTGAATATTGGTTTTCATTGTCTTAGACAAGAAGTCTAAATATAATTAATCATTGTAATGGTAAATATAACAATAAAAGAGTGATTAAAATAACAGCTGGTACTATCGGGTGCCCTTTAGGTACCAGTTAATATTCTCAAAATTCATTGTAATGGTAATACAAGAAGAGAGTGGATCAGAATCTCAATTCCAAAAGGTCTTGTGTTCATCAGTGAAAAAATAGAGGAAAGTGGCCTGCTTTTCTTTTTCCTTTTTCTCAAGATACTTCTCGATATCCCTGATAACTTCCATCAGGCTTTTCATCCTACCTCTTTCCTCACATATATCACAGATTTGCTGATGTTTTCCTTAAGTGCAGTGCCACACAAGAGAAGCACACCGCAGAAATTGGAATGTTTGTCACCATTCATGTTCACAAGCACCCAAATGGATGTGTACAAGTAAAGGTCACACTCCCAGAGAGAGATCCACTGAATTTAGAAGCTGTTCAATAGAAGGAGAGAATTGACCACTGCGGTATATACAAGTTTCCTGAAACTAACCACACAAAGTCATAGCAGAGTGCTGTTGTCTAGGTCAGGTACAAAATTCTGTGCTAAACAACCATGCTCTTATCTCATTACTAGAGTCAGAAGTTACCAGGTGGTTCCTGGCTTTCTTTATCGGTATATGGCAACCATCTGTAAACTAGTATTTACACCTCCTTCCAAATCTACCCCACTCTCTCATCATTTCATTCCTTAATGCAGGTATCTTAGCCTTTGCCATATCCAACCTGCCACTTCTCAAATGTGTGGCACCATGGAGGGTCAGCACCTGAGCTACAACAGTGAGCATGGACCTTATTTTCCTCTTTGCAGTTCTCACCAAATGTATTGAGTTGATGTAGGAATAACAGAAAACCTGAATTCATATAAGAAAATGGAGAAAGATATCAGAAACATGCAGGAAAGTTTGAGAACATTTTCACAGATGCGGCACCAATGGGACACACACTGAAAAGAGTTTGACTTCCATGAAAGGTAAGAGAGGTGCCAAGGGAGATAAATACTGGAGATCCCAAACCCAGCAGCATTCCTGATATGGGAGATGCTAGAAGGCAGCCTGGGAACCCATGGAAAAGATGGGGAAAGCACCTCATTTATGGTGGCATTTCTTAAACCACCATAGCTCAGCACTATTTAGGGTAGCTGTGAAGTAGGCTTCACCCAGTTGACTGCCAACAGAAACACGGGAGGAACTTCTCAAGTAGCATCAGTTTTGGCCTGATGTGGCAGGTTCCGCACCAGAAAGGAAATGGAAACACAGAAATCCTGTGTAGGGAAAACTCTATACAGAAAGAAAATTCCTTCCTTATTTCTTCATACCAAAGGATCACCAGACTGGTAGCCAACCCTATAGCTTAAAAACAAAAGAGATTCTCACAACATTCTAGTGGAAAATAAGCAGTACTTTTTAAAAGAAGATGCCAGATGCAGATAAAAGTCTAATCACTCTATGAACATGAGTTAAATACACAAATAGATTATATATTATATATTATACATCAGATAAAAAGATTCTGTAACACAAAGAAAAGAGAATATGTACTCAAGATACAGAGACAAAATGCGTGTTTGAAACATATTTATTTCAAGGAGCATAAATAAGAATTAACATTAACCTTTTGCTTAGAATAAAATAAAATAGTATTCTATAAAACAAAAGAAAAAAGATGAATATCCTCAACAGAAATGAAAACAGAGCTGGATGAGAGGCAGCAGATAGCAAAATGAGAGCCAGGTGAGATAAAATAGAATATCAATAATTTAAAAATTATAGGAGAGTTTGAAAGTGGATTAGAGGTAGTAAGTTGATTAAAAAAAGAAAATGTTAATTAGCTTGACTGTAGAAATCATTTTACTATGTATGCGTATATCAAAGTATCATGCTGTATACTTTCAATATATAAGTTTTTTTTAAAAATACAACTATTTTATAACTATAAGAGCAATAAATTTGAGATGCCTGGGTGGCTCAGCAGTTGAGGGTCTGCCTTAGGCTCAGGGTGATCTCGGAGTCCTGGAATCAAGTCCCACATGGAGCTCCCAGCATGGAGCCTGCTTCTCCCTCTGCCTGTGTGTCTGGCTCTCTCTCTCTGTGTCTCTCATGAATAAATAAATAATTTTTTTAAAAAAGCAATAAATACTTTTATAAAAATTCATACTGAAAAACTTGGAAAGCATAAAGTATGAATAAGAAAAGAGAAAATCTTACTTTACAAGTCACTTACAATTATAATTAATATTTTGTTATTTCTGTGTTGGCTTTTTTCTATGTAGAGGAAATTTGTTTCTGTGTAATACCTTTAATATTTGATCACTTCTTTTTAAATACAAAAAAAAAGCAGTAAGTTGACACTAGGGAAACAAAATCAGTAAAATAGAAGACAAATTTGTTCACCCAAATCCAAAGAAAAGAACAAAGAAATAAAAACAACAAGAAGGATGATGATAGTTTTAGGCACAGAATAGAGATGCAATTAAGAATTTACTGGAGAAGAAAACAAATGCACTGAAAGAGAGTCAAAAATCAAAGATATAATGGGAGAAAACTTTCCTGAAGTCAAAGATCTGAATCTGCAGATTTAAAAAAGAAATTAGTGCATGGAATTGAGTTTAAGTAATTGCTATAAATATGGTTACAATAATAGGTTAATGTCATAAAATTTAAAATAATATATAATCCAATATTCTAACTTAATTATACAGAACTAGGAGGTTTTGCCACAGGTTGAGGTTAAAATTCAGCAACAATTCTGTGGTGGTCTCAAAATGAGTTCTAGCAGCTCTTCTTTCCCAAGTACAACCCAACCGTAGTCTACCTCTCCTGAGATAAATACCAACCAAGAGACCATCAGGGTGATCATGGAAAGGGGATTTAGGCCTGGGGTTCTAATGGAGTTCTAGAGGATAGCACTGGTACAGGACATTTTCTTTCTGAGGTCAAGGGATTCATGCAAACCTGAAGTCAAGAGACCCGGAGTGAGGTCTGGACCTCGTGCTCCCTGAGAGCTCGGCCTGAAGAAAAGATAGACTCCAAAGAAGAAAAGGAGTGCCAGCCCCTGTGCATGGTCTTGGGAGAACCTGCAGATATCCCTGTTGTATGAAGGCATCACACAGACGGACTGAGTTCCTCCTCGACTCTGAGACATGGAACTATCACAACCAATGAAATCAGAGAGCAAAGAGGCTTTCTCCTAGAGTTCACCAGAAGACTGGTAGCTTGTCATTTGCTAAATCCTTGAAGAGGGAAGAAGCAGGTGCTGCAGTGCCAACCATCACTCAGGAGCTTGTCACCTCTCAAAGTACTCAATAGCTTTACCCATGCACCAAGGATAAATAGAGCATAGGCAAAGAAAATTAACAATGCACCCAAGGGAACCCAGCAATTCAAAAGTGGAGGAAAACAAAGAAATTTCCAATTGTGTACCTTTAAGGAGATAAGAGTCCTGGAGGATATAGATAGATTTTTCAGAAAAATTCAGTGAAATAGCATTTAAATAAGTCAATTTTAGCACAATAAAAATATTCTGCAACTGGAAAACATGGCTTTCCTCTTTATAAAGTGAATATATTGATGTAAGGAAAGGATTGTCATTATTGAAACTAAATTGGTGACCTAGAAAATCAATTGGAAGAAATATCTCACAGCCTAGAGGAAATATACCTAGAGATGGAAATAATGAAGGAAAACTAAGATTCTTAAAAGATGGAAAGTAATGGGAGTTTCATAAAGAGAAAGAGGAATAACTAGAGGATAGCCAAAAATAGCAAAGGAAAAACTATTCCTCATTGGAACACTTGAGCCTGCAGATTAAAAGGGTTGAGTTCCAGAGTGATGAGGAAGGAAAGGAGGGAAAAAAAGAAAAAAAGATGAAGGGAAGGAGGGAGGGAGGGAGAAAGATCACTTCACAAAAGGAAAGGAATAAAGTGGTTAAGGGGTGAATTTAGTTACCTAAATGAAATCCTAACCTCCAGCACTCAGAATGGGACAATATTTGGAGATGGTATCTTTAAAGAGGGAATTAAGTTAAATGACATCATTATCATTAAAGTGAGCACTAAACCATTATGACTAATGTCCACACAAGAAGAGGATATGAGGACACAGACATGCCTGGAGAAGAACATGTCAAGAACATGTCAAGAAAATGTCAAGACACAGAGAGAAGACAGCAATCTACAAGCCAAGGAGAGAAGGCTTACCAGAAATCAACACTGCTGACACCTTGATACCATACTACAGCCTCCAGGACCATGAGAAAATAAATTTCTATTACATCAGCCACTCAATCTGGGGTACTTTATGCCAGGCCTAGAAAATTAATACAAAAACTAACATTAAATTTTTCATCTGTAATTTTAGATGCTAGAAAACAGGAGAATAATATCAATTGGTTAATGAGAAAAAAGGATTACAACAAAAGAATCCTATACTCAGACAGTGGAAAGGAGTATATTTATACATATATAAAGGAGTCAGAAAGCACATCACTCACAGAACCCAACTGAGGAAAATATTTAGGAAAGGACTCTAATCAAATAAATGAACAGAACAGATAGTGAGATAAGGATGATGACAAGGAGAGAAACCAGCAGTCGGCAATAAACTGAATGGATATAATGAATTTGTAATATTAGAATTGTTGAACTAGCTGAAACTCACAATAGTGTGGAACTAAAAATAATAAAGTATCTCAGCAAAACCTTTGACCTGGTAGGGAGCAAGGAATCACAATCAACATTTTTATGGCACACTAACACATATGGCATAGGCTCTGCTTTAGACACTTTGATGAAATCATCACAACAACCCTGTGAAAAAAATATTTCTATGCCCACTTTACAGATGGGAAAACTGAGGCAAAGAGAACAGCTTGCCCAAAATGACACAGATAGTCAATCACTTAGAGTGATTTTCACTCCTGACCATGATGCAGTAAGGAGAGACTTAAAGGCACTCTAGAGGGTGTGTACATGAGAGGGGAGGGGGAAGTCAAAGTGATCTTAAACATTTAGTTTATTGTGTGCTAATCATACACATATAATTTATTATACAAATGAGGACGGTTTTAGATTAAAGGGGCAAAAATACGATTATGTCAAGAAAACAGAAATAAATAAATTAGCTGGCACAAGCAAATCAGGACATATAATCACCCTGTTATCTTTAGGTCTCAGCTTAATAATTGGAAGCTGTACATAACTTTGGTTGAGGGATATAGTTAATATTTATTTCATATAATAGTAGAGAAATACAGTTCTAGACCACTGCAATAGAACAAGTACAACAATAAAGCAAGTAAAATGAATTTAGGGGGATTCCCAGTGCATAATATGCTACATTTATACTGTATTGTAATCTTTTAAGTGTGCCATAGCATTATGTCTGAAAAAACAATGTCCATATCTTAATTTAAAAATATTTCATTGATAAAAAAATGTTAACTATCATCTGAACTTTCAGTGAGCCATCAACACTGATCCCAGATCACCATAACAAATATAATAATGAAAAAGTTTGAAATATTGTGAGAATTACCAAAATGTGACACAGAAACACAAAATGAGCAAACGCTGTTGGGAAATGGTGCCTATTGACTTGCTCCACGCAGGGTTGCCACAAAACTTCGATCTGCAGAAATATCTGCAAAGCACAATAAAATGAAGCACAGTAAAATGAGGCATGCCTGTATCTATTCAATTAAGTGTATTGGGAATAACAAGATTGCAATTGACAGAACACAAAAGTCCCAAGAAACTTCTAAACTCACATGAGGGGGGGGGGGGAAACTCACATGAGTTAAAAAGGAAATGCACAACTTGATCAAAGATACAAAAATTAAAAATAAGAAAAAAGAAGAAACAAAGTAGGACAGAAAGAATAAAGCTAAGGTTTTCATTCTTAAATGTAAACCATATATATTTTCTTAGCAAAAGATTAGGGAAAGAACAACAAACAAAATACATAAGACAAAGCAGAAAACAAGAATTTTATTTTTTTTGAATATTTTATTTATTTATTCATGAGAGACACAGAGAGAGAGAGAGAGAGAGAGAGAGAGAGGCAGAGACATAGGTAGAGGGAGAACCAGGCTCCATGCAGGGAACCTGATGTGGGACTTGATCCCAGGACTCCAGGATCACACCCTGAGCTGAAGGCAGATGCTTAACTGCTGAGCCACCCAGGTATCCCAGAAAACAAAAATTCTAAATAAAGGTACAGCACTGACCAAGATAGAAAAATTGATAAAATGGACTCCACCAAAATTAAAAGCTTCTGCTCATCAAAAGACATAGGGATCATCTCACCACCCCGAGTTCATTACCTGTGCGACTCAGGTGCCCTGACATCACTGAGAAACTAATAAGCAAGCCACAAACCAGGAGAAAAATACATGCAGTACTAGCTGACAAAGGACTAATGTCTAGAATATATAAATAATTCCTACAACTCAATAAAAGTCAAAAGTACAGGTTTTTAAAAGATTTTATTTATTTATTCATGAAAGACACAGAGAGAAAGAGGCAGAGACACAGGCAGAGGGAGGAGCAGGCTCCATGCAGGGAGCCCGGGTCTCCAGGACAATCCCCTGGGCTGAAGGGAGGCGCTCAACTGCTGAGCCACCTGGGTGTCCCAAAAGTACAGTTTTAATAATGAGCAAAAGAATAGACATTCCACAAAGAAAGATATACAAATTGGTAATAAGCACATGAAAAATTCTCATGGTGATTAGTCACTAGAAAAAGCTAAATTAAATCCGCAAGGAGATATTGCCACACACCTGCTAGCATGGCTAAAATCAAAAAGACTGACATGGTCAAATGTTAATAAGGATACATTGGAGGGGCATGGTAAAACCTTCTTGAGAATCATTCTAGAAGTTTCCCACAAAGTTCAACACACTCCTATCGTATGAAGAAGCATTTCCACTCTTCATTAGGTATTTGCCCAAGAAAAAAAAAATGAAAGCATCTGTCCAAAAAAAGACTTGGATATGAATGTTCACAGCAGCTTTAAGTATGATAGCCAGAAACCGGTCACACACCAAATGTCCATGAAAGAAGAATTGACAAATTGTGACTTAGTCACACATGGGATGCTACGTAGCAAAGGAAAGCAATGAATTACTGATACATACTACATGGATGAAGCTGCTTTCTGAGAAAGAAGCCAGACACATATCCTAAGTTCCTCTGACAAAACTAATCTATGATTAAAGAAATCAGAACATTGGCTGTCTTTGGAAGAAGGGGTAGGGACTGATTGGAAAGGACCACAAAGTATCTTCCGGAGATGATGTTCTGCACTTGTTATGTGTGTGTGTACTTGCTGAGCACATGGAACCATGTACTTAAGATCTGTGCTTTGCACTGCATGTAAATATTAAAACTCTATGAAGCTGTATCTTATAAAATCATAAGCAATGAGTTATTAGATAAAGAAAACAAAAGCAGAAGCAGTAATTAATTACTAATATTAAAGGAAACAAGTTTGGAAGCACTGAACAGAAAAAAATTGTACGAAAGTAACTGGGCCTGTTAGAGCAGCAGAACAGACCAGGTCTAAGGCTGCAGCAGTGAGTGAGGAGCAAAAAAAAATATGCATTTTACCATCTTCCACAGAATTCAGTAGTTTCATTATTACATTAATAGAAAAAAATAGTTTTTTGCTCCATAGACCTTAAGAGAAACTACTACTAGAATGAAGCATATTGTTTTCCTATTTATGAAGAAAAGCAATTTAAGTCCAGAAAACAAAGACGTATCAACAAAGTGTAGGGGCACCTGGGCGGCTCAGTTGGTTATGTCTGCTTTAGGCTCAAGTCATGATCTCAGGGTCCTGGGATTGAGTCCTGCAAAGGGCTCCCAGTTCAGTGGGGAGTCTCCTTTCCCTCTTCCTCTCCCTCTGTGATCTCTGTAGTTCTCACTCTCTCTCAAATAAATAAATAAAATCTTTAAATTAAAAAAAAAAGAAATTGTAAAAAAAAAAAAAAAAAAGGAAGCATGAAGTAAGGGGTTTGCTCTAAGACCTAGTAGCAGTGAAAGGGAATGTCTATGGGGTTTTTAATGTGGAGGAAATCAGAAAAGAGGAGGAGAGACGATAAAGTCAGCAAACTCTTGCCTAATTAATAAAAAGTGAACAAAGAATAAAGATGAAATAAGGAATGATTTTTAAAAGACAATGCCTTTTTGTAGAGGTGCACGTCAGTACCATCTCCTCCACCAGGTGGTGGATAAGCCAAACCCAGAGACAGGTGTGGACAGCCCAGAAGCTGGATAGCAAGCCAGGTTGACAACCCCCTCCCCTACCAGGTTACTGTGGCTTCTAGTCCAAAGAAGGATTTCTCTATCCCCGGCTAAAGGAAATGAGAGCCTCAGGAAAAGAGAAGGGGAAAGAAATGTGGATTTTTTTTTACATTATTTTAATTTAAATTCAATTTGCCAACATATAGCATAACACCCAGGGCTCATCCCATCAAAGAAATATGGTGGATTATATAAAGAGGATCTCAGGCCTCCCGTGCCCTGGCACAGCTGTTAGCGTTCAGCAAGAGTGCCCTCTAGTAGATGGCAGTGGCCAAGAGAGTATGGGGACATCGCTGGTGGACTGCTTCATGTACCAGCAGGTCACAGAGGTGACAGAAAAATTACTGGGCACCAAGCATGGCACAGAAAGCTGATAACAGTGGAGGAGCTTGTCAAGCACATGGGCACGGCTCCTTGTGTTGACCAGTGACACACGGTCCAACCTGACAGTGGATATGGCAATGTGTTCTACTTACAGAAGCTTGTTTTGGACAATATTATTTCTTTAAAAAAATTTTTTATCTATTTATTCATGAAAGAACAGAGAGAGAGAGGCAGAGACACAGGCAGAGGAAGAAGCAGGCTCCATGCAGGGAGCCCGATGTGGGACTCGATCCTGGGTCTCCAGGACCGCGCCCTGAGCTGAAGGCAGGCACTTTAAGTGCTGAGCCACCCAGGTGTCCCTGGACAATATTATTTCCATTTAATCCAACTTTCTTGCCAGCAGGAGCTTAGAGGTCTAGGAAATCAAAACATTTAATACTGCTTCTCTCCCCAACTCCCACCAAGACTTATTTAAGTATGAAGGAGAAAAGAGCAGCTGAGGCAGGGGAGGAGAGAGGGGGAAAGAAGGAGAGGAGGGGAGCAAGGAGCTGTGCTTAGTCCAAGGTCTCAGGTCTGCCTAAGGGACAATGCTATTCAGCCCGGGCATCTTATTAGCAGCAGGGAATAATTGAGAAGGGGAAGAGGCTTCAGGGAATAGAGAGGAAGCCTAATAGCCTTGTAATCAGATCGTCTCAAACCAGTTCTCAATTTTGCTTGAAGAATTATAAATTTCCACATTAGAAATATGCATATTTTAAAATTAAGAAGTCTATACTATTATTCCAATTGGCTTCTACCCCTCAAAGCCATTAAGTGGGTTGTCAGTCCTAGTTATTTTAAGTCTAAGCTTCAAATTATTACCAAAGCCAAATGCTGAATAATATAATTAATACAGAATGGAAGGTACATACCTGGTTGATCAAAGCTATGTCCAGCAAAATGTTCATTGTTCATACACAGATACAATTTTCTTTTGCACTAAGGGTACATATTTTAGAAATGAAAAGTAGAGTTTAATGATGTAAAATATTTTTCAGTATCTGCCACCTGTGGATCTGGTTTCTAGACGTCACTGACAACAATGCAGTCTGTCACTCGGTGTCCTGTTTCAGATCACTTTAAACATTTTCATAACTACATGTGTAGCAAATGGTTCATCCCAGGACTGATCTATTTTCTGTCCCACTGCCTCTAACTGATGAATTGAATCTTTTTAATGAAGCAAATTTCTTAAACCCAAGCTATGAATAAATAAAAATATTATCCTAGAAAAAAACTGAAAAAAAAAATACAGGCTGACATGCAGCCCTTCAAGCCATTGTGCTAGGCCAAATTCTAGAATATAATCTGATTCTTAAAATAAGTATTGGGGGTGATCCCTGGGTGGCTCAGCGGTTTGGCGCCTGCCTTTGGCCCAGGGCGCGATCCTGGAGTCCCTGAATCGAGTCCCACATCAGGGTCCTGGCATGGAGCCTGCTTCTCCTTCCTCCTGTGTCTCTGCCTCTCTCTCTCTCTCTCTCATAAATAAATAAATAAATACATACATACATACATACATAAATAATAAATAAATCTTTAGAAAAAATAAAATAAGTATTGGGTCAAGATTACAGTTACCAACTCCAGGTATTACCTCTGAAATACAGATTTTTAAATTTGGCAATGATGGGAGAACAGAGGTTTAATTTAAATATTTAAAGATGGAGTAGGGAATAGGTAAGGATGATGGCTATTCTGGATTGGCATTAGAAATATAGAGAGCTAGCCTAGAAAATAAAGCTTCATTTATTTTTTAAAGCTTCATTTAATAAGGAAATTTTGCCAAAGGGGCTTTTGAAGATAACATTCATTAGAATTCCAACCAAATAAAAGGAGAGACTATGTGGAAAAGCAAAGGAGAAATCAAAGAAAAATACCATCAACTAAATTTCCATAAATATAGCCTGTAAAGGATTATGTTTTTTGTTCCCTTGAATCACAAAACCATTACAGACAACTGCCAAATAGAGATCCATCCTTGTCTGACTCAAGGTTTGTTGTAACTATTAATCCTAGAGAGTTGAATACCCCCCATAAGGGCCCAAAATATAGGGGAGATAAATAAGCAAATACTAACAACTCACTAGCTCAATGCATTCACTTCATGATGAAGAGAACCTGCTTTAGGGCAAGAAGTAATGATGTCCCCATCCAATAAAAACTACACAAAAAAATCCAAACAAACTGAATGTGATTATTGGACTCCAGTTCTTATTTGGCAAGAACTCTCGAATTTAATGTTCTCACCACATGTGAATAGAGAGAAGCCATTCAAAGCACAGCTACTTCCCTGTTTCATCCCAAATGGAAGTTCTGGAATCCTAAAACTTGTAATTGATTCAACACCAACATAAAAGCTGGGAGACCCTTGTTGTAATTTATTATCACCCACTTTGGTATGCATGACTTGGATTATTTCAGAATATTAAGATGACAGTGAATGTTGATTATTTGTTTCTTCATTTTTATTTATACTCTGAAAATCCAGATTATAGCCTACAGAGGGTATAATATCCTGGTTCCAAACTAGACATTCTAAATATGGCTTAAGTAAGAATAATAAAATCTCAGGGCAATATTTCAGTGTTGTCTCAACTCTTTCAATATCATAACAAAAAAAATGAAAGAAGAAAAAAAAATGAAAGAAAAAAGAAAAAATACCAAAAAAAAAAAAAAAAAAAAAAAGCTGCCTGCTATCATCTTCATCATTTTCAAAAAGATACACACTCATTCTGGGAGGCTTCCATACCCTGTTCTAGCAGCCCAACACCTTGGATATCTCTGGAATTCTGTATCAAAAGGCCTGATAAATACAGAAATTGAATAATCTGACTAGGATGTACATTTCAAGGAGGCAGGGAGCATTTCTGTATTTGTCGTTAAACTCCCACACCTAGCACATACCGAGTGCTCAGTACATTTTTGTGAATTGCATGAACAATCAACTAAGGGAAGTTTGAAGTTCAAATGTACCAAAGCAGAAAGTTTTCATGTTGTCACTCGGACTCCTATCTAATTGATAAACCTACAGTATGTCAAAGGGAAAGTTGCAGCATTGCTCAATCATGAAGCACAGTAGGGAAGAGCTCTGTCCTGGAGAGCTCTGAGCCACTGGTGCTATGAAAGCTCCTCTGATTCTTGTTAAAGTCACCCTGAATATAGAGAAATAAATATCCACAAAACCCTAGTACTGAACAGACAATAAGGTAACCTTGTCCACAGAACCCTCTTTTATATATATATATTTTTAATTGAAGTTCGATTTGTCAACATATAACACTCAGTATTCATCCCCTCAAGTGCCCTCCTCAGTGCCCATCACCCAGTCACCCCATCCCCCTGCCCACTTCCCCTTCCGCTACCCCTTGTTCGTTTCCCAGAGTTAGGAGTCTCTTATGTTTTGTCACCCTCTCTAGTTTTTCCCACTCATTTTCCCTCCTTTCCCCTATAATCGCTTTCACTATTTCTAATATTCCCCATATGAATGAAACCATGTAATTATTGTCCTTCTTCTATTGACTTACCTCACTCAGCATAATACCCTCCAGTTCCAATCACATCGAAGCAAATGGTGGGTATTCGTCATTTTTAATGGCTTAGTAATATTCCACTATATATTAGACCACATCTTCTTTATCCATTCATCTGTTGTTGACATTGCTGCTATAAACATCGGGGTGCAGGTGTCCCAGCATTTCACTACATCTGTATCTTTGGGGTAAATCCCCAGCAATGCGATTGATGGGTGGGAAGTAGTTCTATTTTTAACTCTTTGAGGAACCTCCACACAGTTTTCCAGAGTGGCTGCACCAGTTCACATTCCCACCAACAGTGCAAGAGGATTCCCCTTTCTCCACATCCTCTCCAACATTTGTTGTTTCCTGTCTTGTTCATTTTCCCCATTCTCACTGGTGTGAGGTGGTATCTCATTGTGGTTTTGATTTGTATTTCCCTGATGGCGAGTGATGCAGAGCATTTTCTCATGTGCTTGTTGGCCATGTCTATGTCTTCCTCTGTGAGATTTCTCTTCATGTCTTTTGCCCATTTCATGATTGGATTGTTGTTTCTTGGGCATTGAGTTTAATAAGTTCTTTATAGACCTGGGATACTAGCCCTCTATCTGATAGGTCATTTGCAAATATCTTCTCCCATTCTGTAGGTTGTCTTTCAGTTTTGTTGACTGTTTCTTTTGCTGTGCAGAAGCTTTTTATCTTGATGAAGTCCCAATAGTTCATTTTTGCTTTTGTTTCCCTTGCCTTCATAGATGTATCTTGCAAGAAGTTGCTGTAGCCAAGTTTGGACATTGCCAGAGATGCTCTCGACTGCAAGTAATAGACTACCAAACCAAGAATGGCTCAAGTAATGAAGACTTTTCACTTTCTCACATGATGAAAAGTCTGGCGCTGGGTGGTCTGGGTTTTGGAGAACTGTTTGGGAATACTGTCAAGGACGTAGATTCTTTTCTATGCTTCTGCAAGTCTCCCCTCAGCATATTGGTTCTTTGTCTCTAGGCTTTTAGTCTCATGTTTTCAAGATGGCTGCCACAGCTCTGATCATAAATCCTTGCACGCCATTTCATGCAGAAAATTAGAACAGGCCTTACCACCATCTCTTCCCCTACCAGAGAGAAAAATCTTTCCCAAATTACCACAACAGATTTTCTTCTATGCATCATTGCCTAGAATCTGTTCTCCTGCTCACCCCTAAAGCAAGCACTAGCAAAGGGAATTAGATTATGCTGCCTGCCTTAGACAAAATATGATTTATCTTCTCAGGTTGTGAACTTGTCTAGTTTTCATGGGGGTGGGGGGCAGGAAGTCAAGCTTTATAAATAAAGAAGGATGGGGTGAGGATCAAGGTTAGATGAGCCACTAAGAGTAGCTGCCTAGATCCTGAATTACTTTTAGAGCCTTGGCTCCTTTCCTCCATGAAAGATTCCCATCTCTGGGGCACCTGGCTGGTTCAGTTGGTGGAGCGGGAGACTTTTGATCTCAGAGTTGTAAGTTTGAGGCCCACACTGGGTGTAGAGATTACTTAAAAATAAAATCTTAAAAAATAAAAAAAAGATTTCTATCTCTCTTATTCTCACATTTGTCCTTGAGATAGGCTGAGTGAACCTCAGGCTTTATCATAACCAAATAGCCTAATCTATACCCTAGGGAAAGGGAAAGGAACCATATTTTTAACACATATATATATTTTAATGCATATTTACATATGTGGCAGGGGCATGTGTATATACACACACATAGGAGAGATGTGTATGTATCAATATACACACATTAAAGTTTACATCAATATCTATCTTTATAGCTAAACTTAGAAAATGATGTTGAACTTCCTAACAGAAAAGGCTTCCCTTGTTTTATATTTACTCAACTACATGGCAGACTGTGTGATGGCTTCAGTCTATTTACCCAGGGATTTCTCATCAATCAGCAGCACTGAAAATAATTACAATTTCATTTAAATAAATGCTAACTGCCCCAAAGCTAACAAAGGGTGGAATTAAATCCAATTTTGACATCCTCTCTTTCAGTTTGCAAAAGGCTGTTTCCACTGGTGTCCACCGCCTTCGAAGCTCTCATTTGCTCCGAAAGTCATTAGACTACAGCTATCAGCTAATGAGGCAGTAAGTGTTTGGAAGCAGCCTGAACTGCTTCAGCATGTCCAAGTTAAAATAAGGCAAATTAGTAGTGAAATCAAATTGGTTTAAACTGTGAAGTGAGTGTGAAAACTATTCCCCTGAAAAGTAGTATTGGGTCAAATTGCTACACTGGGACGTTGAGAATGATTTCAACTTGCAAGAGAAAAAAATGTTACTTTTAATGAATTTCATTCTTTAGAAGGCAGTATATCTTAATTATCCTGAAAGTTCAAAAATTTTATTCATGGAAGAAAAATGATACCCTGAGACGTAACAGTACATGGTTTCCCCATCAAGGAGACAAAATGTATTAGCACTGGGATGCACTGGGGAGACGACGAGTGGGGAGGGAACTATTAATAATTGCATGGGATAGCAGGTGTAAAATAGGGTATATGGTCGCTCTTAGTATCTGACCCCTTTAGGGAGGGTGCCAAATACATGATAACAGAAGAGAATCTCTACCACTAATACAAAAAGCTAGAAATCTGCTTCTTCAGCACATTTTGAAAGGAGGGAAAGAATTAAGTGTTACTGAAGTTACATAGTACTTGCTACGTGATTAAGAGTCACACAAGTTACATGGTACTGAGGACAGGGAAAACTAAGCTCCCTCCCCATTCTCCTTTCTCACCCACACACAAAACGTCCAGTTCTTCTCTTAAGCAAATGGTGGACTTATATTACCAGAGACGAAAAAAAACCTCGAACTTCAGGGGTGCTTGAGTTGGTTAAGCATCTGTCCTGGGCTCAGGTCATCATCCGAGTCCCACATCGGGCCGCTCTGAGGAATCTGCTTCTCCCTCTCCCTCTGCCCCTCTTCTCCGCTCCCTCCCCCACCCTGCTCATGACCTCTCTCTCTCCTGCTCCCCCCCAAATAAATAAATAACATCTTTTTTAAAATATCCGACTTCAGATACAGAGATTAGAGGACTCAACGTGTATCCCTTTAGCTAAACCTGGCCCGGAAATGTGTTTTGTTTCACTTCAGAGGTCATTCTTTTCCTTAAATTGGAATGATTTGCCAATACAGAAAGAAAGATTGGAATATGTCGCTTACACATTAGCATCTCCAGCTTGTACATGGGGTCTACATTCCCTAGAGTGACAATGGGCTTAGAGGTGGCTAGTTGCTACTCTTTGTCTTGCTTCTCTTAGATCAAGATGGGATGTTGTGTGCAAAGGGTTTCCTGGAGGTACTCCTGGGAGACACACTGTGGAGAAAGTGAGAAACAAAGAACCTGGCAAAGGGAAAAGTGGCCTGAAAGGCATTTGTCTTTGAGGTCTCAGGTAGTCCTATGGGGAGCTCTGGAGCTGAAGCAGACCTTTCGGATTGCTCCCCACTGAGGCACAGGAGTCAGCTCCTTGTGCTCCCTCATCTGCCAGACTTTGGCCACAATCCACCCCAGGGATGGGGCATAACCTTGAGTGGCGGAGGACAATGCTCAGAGAGGCATGCAGCTGTCAACCACTAATGGTCAACATTTCCAGGGCACACTGTCCCTGAGGATGAGGATCTGGGTAGAGCACTACAACATATACTAGATCCACCCAAAACTAGGCTTGCCTTCTCGAGTTCACTGAGCCTTCAAGTGCCCCACTTCACTCATTTCCTGATACCCTCAGCATTGATGTTTGCAACCCTCCTCTTTGGATGGATCCAGCACTGCTTCCATTCTGTACATACTTCCATCAGCTCCACTCACACCATCTCTAGAAATGGAATGTCTCCAAACCACCTCCCACTTGCCTGCTTTGCTGTTTAGGCTTTTTTATTCTGACTTTCTTATGTTGGTTCTAAACCTCAACTTCCAGTGTCCCTTAGCCCTTTGAATGGTCCACTTGATTTGGTTGCTATTCCTGTTAAACTGCTCTTCCTGTTAACTGACCCTCTGGCCTCATACATCAAGAACGCAATTAAGGCAGCCAGGTTTTTAGGGCCAAATCATAGGTTTCACCTGTCACCCCCTCCCACCTGAGAGCGAAAGAAAACACTCCTCAGGTAGCTCAAAGCATATTTCTCCAATAATCTAGGTATTTGTTCCAGACTGATGGGCTACAAGCTTGGACTTAATTATCTATTGCTGTGTAACAAATTACTCCAAAACTCAACAGCATAAAACAGCAAACATATTACCTCACAGCTTCAGTTGATCAGGAATCCAAGCATGGCTTCCCTGGGTGCTTCTGCCTCTAGGTGTCTCACAAGGTTGCCATCAAAGCATCAACCAAGGCTGCATTCTTATGTAAGGGTTCAACTGATAGAGAAGCTGCTGATCAGCTCACTCAGGTGATTGTTGTCAAAGTTCAGTTCCTCACAAGTGGTTAGGCCGAGGGGAGGGGTGGGTGTTCCTGGCTGTTGGCCAGAGACCTGCCTCAGCTCCTTACCTTCGGATGGCTCACAACATGGCTACTGGCTGCCACCACATCAAGCAAGCAAGAGTGAGCCAGAGAGTGCTAGTGGAACAGGACCTACGAACTTTTTGCAGCCCAATCTCAAAAGTGACATCTTAACTTAACACTTTGTCTTATTATATTCATTAAAAAAAAAAAAAGGAACATCTAGAGGGAAGGATTACACAAGGACATGAATATGGGGATATGGAGCTCATTGGAGGTTATCTCAGAAACTATCCAGAAGTTCACAGTCTAGTTAGAGAGATAAAAAACAGACTATATAATGTTGATTAGCTGTATATATGTTAGTGATAAAACTAGATGAAAAGATGTTTTATTTACATGCCATTTATATATGAATGCCGAGTGAGAGGTATTGGCAATTGGTGTCATCCAAATTGTTCGGATAAACCCCCTTGCTGTGAGCTGGCGTAATCAGGAACGCTGCATGCCTGTGATGCCTGGATGTGAGCCATCAGAATGGGTGATTACAGTCACTGGGTCCCATAACTATAAAGGTATTAATCAAGTATCCTTTAGTGACATTAGGAAAGATGAGACGTGCAAATGTGACACAGGCATGTGGTATATGGTTGAATGCCAGAAGTTAGACATGCTTCTAATTGCAACCCCCCTCTTCTTGGTACAAAGCCTACTGAGACTCCTTTATAGTCCCCCCTTAAGCAAAGGACTGAGGACTAATGCCAAGAGAAAATAGGATGGAAAGAGGATAGAAAAAATGGAATGAGTGATTTTCAAGGGCCTTGATTTTATGCACAAGGCACTATAGCTTCTGAGCAGGAACTCTATAGGTTTATCTCCAAAATGGCATAGCCAGTCCTGAATCTGCCATAACTTTAAAGAATAATTAACATGGTGAGCTTGCTATGTGTCAGGCACTTAAGTGCTTTCTATCTTAATCTGAAAGTGAACCAAACGAATAAAGCTAGCTTCCCACTATCTGATCTTTGCTTTCTGCTCCCCGATCCCTGTGTATATCTCTTGCCATCCAAGCAAAAGGATCTTTCTTCTCTTACTCATTAAATGCACTCTCAGGAGTCCAGACTCAGGTCACTCATACCTCAGTGTATTCTGAAGTCACACCTAAGGTACTTTCATTATGAACCTTATTGCTGACTTCTACATGAAAGGCACTTTTCCTATAAAAGACATTTCAGGCATCAGTGGGCACATAGGAGCCATATTTCCCATTTGGAGGATCAAGGGAGTGGTATTTCAGTCCCCGAAATGAAACCATATGAGGAGTTGCCTACTCATCAGGCTGGCCTTGGACTTGACCCATGTAATGGGTATTTGGTTAATAAATAGGGCCTTTCAGTTGGATACACATTGACCTCCTGATCTGGCCCCAAGGGGCCACTGTTTTCCATCCACTAATGAGCCAGACTTTGGCGTCTCCCTGTGCCAGTTGCAAGTGTGTGATATTTTGTTTCTCTTTAAATCCCTAAAATCTGAGAGAACAAAGTTGTCAGAAACTCCTGCTGGTAAGTATCGAAGACAATCTGAGCCATTAGAGAAAAAATTTGTTTTTCCTCTTCCCAGGGAAGCTGGTGAGGATCATATAACAAGCCGACTCGAGGCCTCGCGCTGGCTGCAGCCACCACCCTCCTCCTACCCCTGTGCGGGCTTGCAGCAGGGCTAACGCCAACTCTCAAAGCCCCCCTTTTTCCCCACTAAGAAAGACAAACCCACTCATTTGGGTCCTCACCAGGCGTGTTCATGGCACAGCTCTTCTCTTTGAAAGAAGCTTTTTCTGGAAGAGGTTGAAAAGGAAGCCAAAGGTCTACACCTTCCCTATAGTTATCTTCAAGGCTCTACCTTTCCAGGTATCACTCACTACCTTTAACAATGTCTACTGAACAAGGGATTATTTTTAACACTATTGTTGAATCTTTTGTTTTTATCACACTCCTGTTTAAGGCTGTGTACATAACTGACAGAAGTCGGAGTGGCATCTTTAAAATAAGAAACCTGTCCAACCCCACACCTCTTATGTGCCATTGCAGCTGCACTAAACCTCCGTGGACTGGGATGGCTATTCTCCTAAATTCTTAAAATCCTACAAGATTCAAGTAATTAAGCCTTGGTCTCTGCTTTGGCCCGAGCAATGGTCATGATATGCCTGCTTAGCTCACAAAATGTCATTTTAATTGGATTGTGCATTTCCAAGATGGAGAATTTAAAGAGAGCTAATTCCAACCTACACAGAATGCAAAGAAGGAAATCACACCTTGGGTCTTGTGGGGTGGATCAAACCATTTTGCCATCTAACATTTTGAATTAATTCCTTCCTGTTGGTCCTCACTTCTCCCTCCCCAAATGGTCCGAGAACCTAGACACATACGTTCACACCCATAAACATATACACACATGCATCCACACTCTCATTAGTTGGGAAGAGTCTTCACCTTGGCTTGTCTAACATTTTCTGGGCTTTCACCCAAGAAAAAAATCTTACCCCACTTTTAACAGCAGGACTTCTTCACACCTCTGCAAAAGCTAAACATCACACAGTTTATGGTATGAGCCTTAAAAAAAAAATCTTTGTGTTTTTCTGACTAAAGGGAACAAAGGTCAATATAAATATTGAGAGGGAAGAAATTGGTTCTGGCAGCCATGCAAAGCGAGAAAAAGGAGTTAGCATTTGCTTAGTACCTACTGAGTTATGAGCTTTATTTTTGTTTTCTCATTTCAAGAGAATTTGTTTTCATTTTTTGTTTGTTTGGTTTGGTTTGGTTTGGTTTTTATATGTTATGTTCTGCATCTGAACACCCAACAGGACTTTCCTTCAAGCAACATTGACCTATGTCTCCACTCAAACTAATGTTTCTGCCTCAATTGTCTCATTTGGTGGGAAGAATGAATTCAAAATGTTAGTGTGGAATTTATCAGGCTAAGAGATTTGTAGCTAAATTTTAACCAGAAGGAAAAGGGAACTGGTGGTATTCTTTTCTGTGTTAATCATAAGGTAATGAGGTCTTTTAGCAGAAGTTCTGTTTTAGCACAAATCAGATTTCTAACATAGGAAACTAGGCTATAGACTAAAAAATGTGAATCTATGAGCAGACTGGATCTCTATAATAGCCTCTTTCAACTCCTGGCTTATCAAGGAAGATGTAACTCAAAGCAATTATTCGTAATCCAAAGAAGGAATCGAAGAGACACTTCTAATTTCTGTATTTATCAGACATAGTGTCAGACACTGCTTGAAGCATGTCAAATACATTCTTTTTTTAAATTTTTTTATTTATTTATGATAGTCACACACACAGAGAGAGAGAGAGGCAGAGACACAGGCAGAGGGAGAAGCAGGCTCCATGCACCGGAAGCCTGATGTGGGATTCGATCCCGGGTCTCCAGGATCACGCCCTGGGCCAAAGGCAGGCGCCAAACCGCTGCACCACCCAGGGATCCCGTCAACTACATTCTTATTTAATCCCAAGACTGGTAATAATATTTTGTTCCTCATCTTTTAGGTGAGGAAATTGAGAACAGAGATTAAGTAAATTGTCCAATGTGTCACAGCAGCTCAGTGTCTGGGGTGGGATTTGAAGCAGGTACTGAGGGTAAAGAATCCATACTCTCACTCACTGTGTGATCTGGCCTCTATTCTGAGATGCCTGTAAAAAGAAAGAGCAGATCAATGAAAACTCTTTTGTACAATGAGTACACAAAGCTCTCGATGTACAGCTCTGTGTATTTGAACGTGAGGCCATGGACTGAGCAGAGACCCGCAGGCCAGGACAACTGGTCAGGTGCATGAGAGATAAGTCTGGCAGTCCTGAAAGCAGAGAGCACGTGTAAGGACCACCCCCCCCCCGCCCCGCCCAGGAAAGTGAACAAAGTGTGGTGCATAGCCAAAGAGAGTCTGAATTGAGCACTCATTTGCTATTCTGGTTTTTATGCTTCATAAACAATTAAGGACTTGAACAAAACCTAGGAAGGGTTAGGGAAATGGTGGCTTTATATCTGTAGATGAGCAGGGAAGATGACTCCCTTAGGCTAGAGAAATGGAAGAAGATCAAACTCACGTTCTCTGGACGAACATATCAGACAAATAAATCAAGATTCTCCTTCTGCAAGAGTACTACTTTGTTTAACTTATTTGCTCGGGAGATGACATAATCTAAAACTAGAACAACAATTTGAAAAACAAATCTGAATTAAATTCAGAGGTGGTACGTTAGTGGTGAGTTACTTTCTATATCTCACTTTCCTTTATCTTTTGTCATTCAGGAGTTAAATGTCTATAATTTCATGAATCCATTTGCTGCCTCATTTAGAACCCCCTTGTGCTCCATTAGGTCCTGCATTAGACTATAAGCATCCTGAGAGCACAGACCACATCTCTAACACCCTCTTGTTCCCCTTAGCACACTCAGGCACATATACATGAAGTGCTTAAGCATAATCGTAAAAAAAAAAAAAAAAAGATGGAATGAGATTTCCAAAACAAAATTAAAGCATTGGACCTACCTTCAGAAATATTAATTTGGGGGGCACCTAGGCATATCAGTCAGTTCAGCATCTGACTTTTGATGTCAGTTCAGGTCTTGATCTCAGGGTTGTGAGTTTAAGCCCTGTGTTGGGCTCCATGCTCAGCATGGAGCCTACTTACAAAAGAAAAGAAAAAGAAAGAAAAGAAAGAAAGAAAGAAAGAAAGAAAGAAGAAAGAAAGAAAGAAAGAAAGAAAGAAAGAAAGAAAGAAAGAAAGAAAGAGAAAGACAAGAATTAAAGAAAGAGAAGAAGGGCAAGAAAGAAAAATATTAACTTCATTTTTATTTACCTACTGACTTGGAGGCCTATAGGTCGTTCCTTAATATATTTCCCCGGAAATGCAAGTCATTGTACTTCCTACCAAATTTATCCAACTCTTGCTTATCCATGAGCATCAGATAGTCAGGGGATTATTCATAAGAACAGACCAGAAAGATTTGAAATTTTAAAATTCTATAGGAATAGTAATCAGGACTTGAACCCAGGTCTGCCAAATTCTAAAACGCCTGTGTCCTAAGCTTCACCATACGGCCTTTCTTAAAATCCTTACTAAACTAGACCTCCATTGAGAGTCCAAGCCACACCTTTCACTTCTAAAGATTTTTATTTATTTATTTGACAGAGAGAGAGAGAGCATGTGCACAAGCAGGGGGAGCAGGAGAGGGAGAAATAGACTCCCCACTGAGCAGGGAGCTCAATTCAGGGCTTGATCCCAGGACCCCAGGATCATGACCTGAGCCAAAGGTAGACCCTTAACCAACTGAGCCACTCAGGCACCCCTACCATGCCTTTCACTTCTTACCAACCTATCATCCCCGTTTTTTGTCCCTTCCCAGGAGCACCCACCACGTGCTTCAGATACTGCAGGTGGATGAGATAAGAAGACAGGCTGGAAGGATCAGTGCACAACATAATCGACTATGTGCAAGTGAAGCTGCTGCCCTTGGAAAGGCCTGAAGCAAGGTTGACCCTTGGCTGACATCCAGGAATTCAGACTTGGGGAGGGTCCCCACAGTTTCCAAGACTGGTAAGAAGGGCTCACTGAGCTTAAACCATCTGTGCGGTAGATTATTCTCAACACATTTTTATACTGGGAATCTGGACGTTTAACCTGTCAGGCAGAGGATGTCTACACGACCAGCCCTCAATTACAAACCTTGGACATAGAGTCTCTGAGAAGTTTCCCTGGCAGGCAATGTTTTGCATGTGTTGTCACAACTTGTTGCCGGGGGGCGTTAAAATCATACCATATGATTCCACTGGGACAGGCTTGTACCTCGTGTCCTCCCGACTTTGCACCACATGCCTTTTTCCCTTTGCTCATTTTGCTTTGTAACCTTTTGCTGCAATAAATCTTAGCCATGAATGCCACTATGCGCCAAGTCCTGCGAGTTCTCCTAGCAAATTATTGAAGGGGGGGGGGGGTGTTCTTGGGAGACCTTCAACACACTATTCTTTACAACTCTGCTGAAAATTTTCTTAGGGAAGAGAGAAGATTGAAGAATGAGTTGAAGTTTGAGGAATCTGGAGATTCCTAGGTCTGCTCTGCCCCCTTTCCAAGGGCTATTCTGGAACTCTGTTGCCTACACTCTGCTATTTAATATGTTTATGGTGGGGGTGAGGGGGGAATCCTATTATCCTCAAAAGCATTCACAATTTCTTAACTATAGAATAAGGATTTGCTGGCACTCCAAAATAGCCAGAAAGCCAGGGTATAGAGCAGCCCCCAGGATCTGTCCTTAAGGAGATAGGCAGTGTGAATGCTCTAAAAACAGCTTCAGAGTGTTTACAAACCAAGGCATCCTCTGGGGTGGAAAAGCTCTCTATAAACAAAAGATGATTTGCCTGTGCTTTATTCTCAAAATAAACATACTTTTGATGAAAATATGGCCTTTCTGGCTAGCAAAAAAAATCAGGAGAGTTTCCTTTCTCTCCACCCCCTATGATTGAAATAAGTACGTATCTGGATTTGTATTTCTGATGACAACAAAAGATGCGCTGGGCCGTCACCAATATATCAGTCCTTGGAACATCTCCTGGGGAGTAAGGCAGGGCAATAAACGTGACTACATCCAAGAATGCGTGGAGAATAAAACTCTCTTCACGAGGAAGAGTAAACTCCAGAAACTTTTTCCCTGCAAATATTAGATTGGGAGAAGCAAACAGATTCAAGAAAAGTCTATAATCTGAGTTCAATTTTCTTGATGAGTGCTGTTGAGTTAGTTGTTTTGCAGAGGCAGGTTTTTTTTTTTTTTTTTTAATCGTTTTGCTGCAATGCAATAAGGTTTGCATGGATTTTATCCAAACCAGGCTAGGGAGCTAGGGTTTTCTGCATCTATTGCCAGATTAGATCCTTGCCTAATAAATGAGTTTTGTGAATCTTGACTGCGGCAATTTGCTCCAGAGAATTTCCTGCTGTCAGTTTCTCTGGAGTGGGGAGTGGGGTGAGGGGAGAGGGAAAAAGGTGGGGGGCTGGGTTTATTACTCCCAATATGCTCTGTGCTGTTGTGCCTGGCTGTGCATATGCCTAGGACTCACGGCATATGGCCCAGGGGCTGCCAGTGGCCCGCTTAGCAGCTGTCTCCAGCATATTTTGACATAAAAGCCATTATATTTTTGGCTGGCTAATTGCTTTTTATTAAACAATTGTTGGAAGTTGGCTGATAACTTTTATGAATTTAAAATGAAAGCCTCGCTGAGAACTTCTGAAAGCAAACAGTGCTCGGCCCACCTGGGAAAATTTGAAAGGGCTGGCATTCCATCTGCCAAATAGAACTCATATAAGGCACAGCAACTGAGAGCTGGTGGGTGATCGTTTTCCATTTCTCCAGGTACTAGGTTCCCTGGAAAAGCTTAATGTTTCCTCTTCAAGGTTTGTGGGGGCAATATGATTTAAAAAACAAAATCTTCCTCCAACCTAGAAATCCTCTCCACAAAGGTGGTAGAGAAAGAAATCACTCCTAATTATTGAATAAGCATTAAGCCAGAATGTGAAGTACGTAACCAGCAATTCACCAAGAGATTGCGAAGCGAGAAGGAAATCCACCCTTTTACACAGTTGCACAGAGACAACCCATCGTATGCGTGTTTTCCAGAGAAATCCTAACTAGTCCCCAAGTATGGGGAGTCAACAGCACCGCAGTGCTTTGTCACACAGTGTTCATCCTAACTTTGCGTGGTAATTGGGGTGATAATCCATGCTACCTTAGTGACTTTATCTAAAAGAAGGGGGGTTCTTTAGGACAGGAGGTAGTTTTATGACTTGGAGCAAGGCTGGGAAACAGGGGTTCTATCTTCCTCAGTGCTTAATTTCAAGGAGTTGTCATTTCCAGGCCAAGTCCTCAAGGAGGATACTCCTGGACCAGAAAGTTAGTAGAAGGCTTACTTAGTTTCTAAAATAATAATAATAATAATAATAATAATAATAATAATAATACATTTCAAAGCAACAGAGAAAGTATTTGCATTTACAGCTTTCTAAGGTAAAGATTCTAACAAAAAGGGAAAGGAGGGAAGGTTTTTCCCTTATTTTCAACAGAGCAAATAAGCCTCTACCTTCACTCCTACTTGTCCTCACAGGTCTTATTTTCCAATGACATGTACTAGGATATTTCTAGGGACCACGGTCTTCCTCAGATTCCAAACCACTGAAGACAAAATTGAGTGCAGTGAATTATTTTGTTAGTTTTATAGCTAAGTCCTTCTTAAAGAGAAAAAGACAAAAGAAAGGCAGGGAGGGATAAAAGAAGAGAGGGAAAAATAGAAAATAAAAGGGAAATAGCACAGCAGTTCATGAATTTTTTTCCAGCTATTTAGTAGTTATTACATGGATATTTAACAGAAAGAGGAGAATTTGACCTTTAAAAAGGGAAAAAATGAAGAAGCAAAGGTTCTGTTTCCATCAGTTTTATTCTATTCCCAAGCTATACATGGATCCTGTCCTTAATTCCAGGCTGAGATCCTCCAAATGTTAAGCACAGGGGGAGGCAGGAAACTGAATTTGGAGGAATTCATCACAAATCCAAGAAAAACTCTTCAAACCACAGGTCCTCTGGCCTCATCTCTCCAGACCGGCTGAACTTCCCACTCTGATTAAGACACCAAGTCTTTCTCGTTGGGGCCTCCCACGTGGACCCCTTGACTTAAAACACTTTCATCCCCATGCCCACTCCATCTTCATCTTCTCCACCCACTTAACTCCTTTTCATCCCTCCTGTCTTAGCGTCAATGCTATTTCCTCTGAAGTCCCACAGGTTAGATCCCCCTCTTCCATGTCCTTCGGTCCCTGTGCAGCCCCTTCTGTAACACACCACACATCTGTAACACATCACAAGTAAGGCAAATACACGCGTAACCAGGGGCCAGGCATTAATGCCATGAGGGATATGAGACCAGAGCAGCCCCACATAAGGGCATTCAACCCATTTTCTTCTGAAACATGCACTGGCCAAAAACCTACCTGCTAGTCAAATTCCACTCACTGATTATGCAGCTACAGCAAAGGAGGGAGACGCAAAATGTCAGATCACATAGAGAGAGTTAAGGGATGGACTTTATTGGGGAACTTGCAAAATGAGGGTCATCCAAAAGAAATTTGTTGTCATTCTCTCAGCAACTCTCAGAGAGCATGGCCAGTTGAGGGGAAGGCTGGACTCAAACATTTCTGTTCTGGAAAGGACACTACGCCCCTGCAACTCTGCCTTCTTATAGTGCAGGCAGGGGAGCAGGCTCATCAGTGGGAGAACACACAGATAGGTCCCAGCAGCAGGAAATGAATGGTCCAGTGCCAGCTGCCAACATCTGACCACCATGGGAGATGGTCAATGTAGGCCACTGGAGAGTAGGGACCCCAGTCTCTTAAGAAACCATGTTTGGGGGGCACCTGGGTGGCTCAGTCAGTTAAGCATCTGACTGTTGATTTCAGCTCAGGTCATGATCTCATAGTCGTGAGATCCAGCCCCACATGGGGCTCCCCACTCAGTGGGGAGTCTGTTGGAGATTCTCTCTCTCCCTCTCCCTTTGCCCCTTCCCCTGCTCACACTCACATGCTCTCTCGCGCATGCGCTCTCTCTCAAATGGATGTCTTTTTTTTTTTTTTTTTTTTTTAATGAAAAGAAGAAGAAGAAAAAAATTGTGTTTGGGTATACTATCTCCCACTGGGGGAGTAGAAGCACTAGAAGTTTCTGGGATCATTCTCCAGACAATCAGATCTCTCTTTCACAGAAGGCCTCCAGCCCCCAACTCTGAACCCTCTGACTCTCTTCCCCATGAAGACTGGATCCTTTCCGTCTTTATATAGCTACCTTCTGGAGCCTGACACAGTGCTTGGCATGTAGTAGGAACAAAAAGAAAAAAATGGATTTCTGGGAAAAGTAAAGCATCAGCTTTATAACAACACAGACAGCCTGGGACTGTGATCTAGATGTCCTGCTCTCTCTCAAAAATGGTAGTGTCGTTGGAAGCAGGGAGGAGAGGGTGAGCTGTCAGCAGGCTGTTCTGATTCCCTTCCACCCTCCTCCTTTTTAGTCAAGCCTCCTTTATTCTCCAGGGCTGTGCTATACCTCATTAATGTTAATATCTTATCTAACCTTTCCTCGGCTCACCGCTGTGATGGCACTTCTATGCCACTGCCTAATCGCTCTTACTCTTCATCTTTCAAAATGTCCACCCTAAACTTTCTCCTCTAGCTGCAGGCCATTTCATGCCTCTTCTGAGACTTAATCATCTTTCTCTTTGCCTGGTTTAGCTCAGAGAAGTGGACTGAAAAATGCAGAAGGGCTATAGAAAATAAAGGAGAAACTCTGTCTCAGGGACATCCTTACAAGCAGTAAAAGGATCGTCCATCACTTATCTCCCCTTCCACTGGGAGCCGAGGTCCTCCTGGAAGAGGATTTGAGTTCCAGTCACAGGCAGGGGAATGAATAGATCTGCCTGCCAAACCTGATTCTGGAATAAAATTAGAGCTGAGAGCTTACTTTTTTTTTTTTAAGATTTTATTCATTTTCTCATGAGAGACACAGAGAGAGAGAGAGAGAGAGAGAGAGAGGCAGAGACACAGGCAGAGGGAGAAGCAGGCTCCATGCAGGGAGCCCGATGTGGGACTCGACCCCAGGACTCCAGAATCACGCCCTGGGCCAAAGACAGACGCCCAGCTGCTGAGCCACCCAAGCATCCCAGAGCTTGCAATTTCTAAGTACTCATACTGCTGGCGAAAGACGAGTACTTTTCTATGCAGGCCACCCTCTCTTCAGCTCAAGAAGCAGAGGAGATCTCAGACTTTAAGGGCCCTTTCCGGTAGGACCACAAGGGAAGCATAAGGAGGTGAGAGAGTTAAGACCTGGAGTTGGCAGGCATTTAGATCTCAAATGTTTATAGACATAATACAGGAGCCTTCGGCTTCCTCAGACTGCCCCTGTATTCGGGCTATTTGAATCAGTGGAAAACTATGAAGTAAACCATCAAAATAGGACCATGACCATTACCACCCAGGTGCCACCATTACTGAGCACTTTGAGGCACCCAGAGGCATTTGACAATGGAGCTGAGTAGGGAAAGCAATCAGATGTGAAAATTTCAGTCCAGGAACAACTTCAGATTGCTCACCCTCTGATTAACTGCTCAAAAATCAGAGTCCTGACTTTATATATTCTATCCCTCACTCTGAGTCGTGATTGCCCTGTAAAATATCCTTACCAAGCATGAGGGGGGAAAAAATTAATAAGCTCAAGGAATGACTGGGATTGCTTCAGCCAAAGAAAGAGGCAAGAAAATAATTTCTCTGGTATTGACCTATTAAGGTCAAGGTGGGGATTGGAGAGCAGGTATTGACATTCTTAACAATACTCAAAATGCATAGCCTCAAGAAGAGAGAAAAGAAGTCTGGCAAGAAGCAGGAGAGGGAATGGGGCAGAGGGAACCAAAGTCATCAGAAAATAAACAGTGACTCTCATTTTTGCCTAACAAGTCCATGTCAATAATTGTGATAAACTGTGAATAGGAGGAGATCGTGAGCATATGCTGTGACTATTGTATTTATTCTTGTTTTTCCCTTTCTCAAAGAACACTAAAGGCAACACTCCGAGCTCACCTTTGAGAAAGGCAACATAAAAAGGCAATTTCAGAACAGCAGGGCATGGCTGCTGACATCTGATAGACAGCCTGAACACATTTATCTTATCAGTGCCTCTCGCTCTGGAGCTCCTCATTTTCCTTTATTCCCCAAAGCAGCCATCTCTTGCTCTTCCTCAACTCCCTGATTCCCGCCTCGCTCACAGAAGATTTTAAAAGGAAAACACATTTTTTATTAAAGCCATATACAAAGCATCCCTGTGTCCCTGGACCTTCCAGCAGGTGTACATATTGGTTTGCTTTGTTTAGGAAAAGAAATTGGTGGCATATTATGTTCCATATCTGGACACCAAGATAATTAAACTGAATATCTTCCTGCCCATTGCTTACAAAGGAACCATGATGATCAGCATGGCTTGTTTTTATTCTTCAGGCTCTTTGAATGAAAACAGTTTCAAAATTGTGTCTTGAGAATATTATCTCCTATGGAAAGATATTTCAATATGAACAAAATTCAACTGAGTTGAGAAAAGAAATGAAAACCATGGCCGGAGTGCTCCAAAAGAAATTGAAATAGGGAAATAACAAAATTATCCAAATAATTCTGGCCAGTCAGTAAATTGGGGTGGGGCAAGATGCAAGATAATGCTTTATAGATTATCTGATTTAACTACATACATCAACCAAATTCAAGGGAGAGAGAGAGAGGAAGAACTGATTATTATCAGATTAATAAATTGTGCCTAGAGATACATGTATTTTCCTACTCTTTCTTCAAACTAAGAGGTAGCTTAATTGATCCCAGCCACTGCCAGACTGAATGACAGCAAAGTAAAGAAATATTTTGTTTGGTATGATAAAGGTAGATATTATGCTATCGTTTCCTACTTTATTCTCAGAGATGATGGGAGGAGACAGAGAGTATAGCATAAATTTTAAGACTCCAAGGTTTTGGAGTCAGACCAGCTCTGCCATTTACTGGATTTGTAAATATGGACTTTGTAAAGTCACCTTTCCAAGTCTTAGTTCTTTGCACATAAGTTTAGATAGTAATAGTTCCTAAGATAAGAACTAAATAACAAATTAATCTGTGAAAACTCTCTGCAGAGTCCCTGGAGCACACACGTCACACTCAGGGAGTGCCAGCCACCATTTTTATCTTTATCAGCTCTTCTACATGTAAAAGTCTAGGTGAAAATAACATACCAAGGGCAAGCTGAATAAACAGATTTTCATAAAGAAAGCAAAACTGTCCATCTATACAGAGTGTACACATTTCCTAAAGGTGAATAGTGTTTTTCAGATTTAAGGTACGGATATGTATGCATCACTGTGAGCATTTCTTTAGTCCATAAGTCATCGAACAAATAATTCCTTCTAACAAATCCACCATGTACAAAAACAGATCATTTCAGCAACATTATCAGGTAATGACCCATTCGTTGCACAAATGAATTTTCTAAGTGTGAAGAGGTGATATTGTTAGGTAGCGAGGCCAGAAGTAGAGATTTGGAGGGTTGGGGCTGGTGGGGAGAGTAAAGAGCAGTGCAGGATGGGGGAGGATAGTTTTAATGGAAATCATTTTTTAAGGCAATAAATACTCACATGGGTTCTAAACTGTAACCTTTTCTGAATGGCATGTCACTGATATCAAAATGAGCGATTGCTCCATGCTGGCTCCTATTTTCCCTAAATAGAAATGTTCTCACTACACAGTACAATATAGTATAAAGAACTCTCTGCCTCTAACTGCTGCCTTTTTTAAATCCTTATTTCAACATCATAGGTTGTCCTATGTCCCCTCAGCCTCTGAGTCTCATATGTTTGTTAGTTTATCTGTTACATAGTCAGAGTTTATTGACTATCTTGTGTCAGGGACTATGCAGAGAATACAATGATAAATAGGACACCATTAACTGCCCTAAAGGAGATTGCAGTCTAAAAAATATACAAACATCACTTATTATATCTTACTCTACATAATGTGTGTACTTCTTCCTCATTTCTCTCCCTACCACCCTACCTCCCTCCCCCTTCTGCTGAAGGCAAGGAAACCAATTAGCCAAGCTGGTTAAAATTATATTTTTAATGGAAGCAAGCACATTCTGAGTCAGGGGGTCTCCTGTTAGTAAAATTCATGAAATTTATTTTTAATGGCCTTGAAGCATCTAGTTCAGCTGTTTAGAAGCCATTTGTTTTATTCTATTATTTTCCCTAATGTTCCAAATAGATGAGGTTGCCAAAATAATGACCTCTGGATAAGTGAGAAATTCATGTATTATAGTAAGTAAAGGCCTATGCAGTTAGCCAACACTTCCAAGTGAGACTATATCATAAAGGCCAAATACTAAGCAATGTTTGTGGTCTTTCTGTAATAGCTTTGGCAACAAAGACTGTCCTTCAAATTCTCACTTTAAAAATTGGTATCTGGGCAGCCCTGGTGGCTCAGCGGTTTAGCGCTGGCTTCAGCCCAGGCCGGATCCTGGAGACCTCGGATTGAGTCCTATGCCGGGCTCCCTGCATGGAGCCTGCTTCTCCCTCTGCCTGTGTCTCTGCCTCTCTCTCTCTCCCTCTCTCTCTGTCTCTCATGAATAAATAAATAAAATCTTTTTTTTAAAAAATTGGTATCTAAGTTTAGAACAGTCATTTGTCCCAGATCACACACACATACATTTTAAACATTAGCATTTGAGGGAAAATAAAAGAAAGTACTACTTCAAACACAAGCACATTATCTTAACTCATTGCCACCAGACACTACATGGGCTACACCTAAAAATAGGTTAAAAAACAACTTGGGAACAAAAGACAAGATGGCAGTGTGGCTAAAGCTTTGGATCTCTCCAAAACAAACACCAACAAACAAGAATGGACAATGTGATTAAAATGCCAAACAAACAAACAAAAAATCTCCAAAACTATTTTTTAAATCTTTTTCCCATTTTAAGACTTTTTAAAAATTGGGTCTTTAAAGCAAAAATGCTGGTAATAAATTATAAGGTTTTTAAAGTAGGTAGAAGTAAAATATATGACATAATAGCACAAAAGAGAGATGAGAAAATCTAGAAATGTACTAGTGTAAGGTTTGTCACATAAACTACCATATTTTTTGAAGGTAGATTGTAATAAGTCAAAGATGTATATTGTAAATCCTAGAGCAATCACTAAAAATTAAAACAAAAAGTAATACCTAATAAGCCAGTACTGGAGATAAAATGGAAGCACAGAAAATACTTAGTCAATACATCCTTTGGATAGGAAAAGAGGTCAAAGGGAATAAAGAAAGAATGTCACAAATAGAAAATGAATAGCAAATATTAAATTTAAATCCAACTGTATCAGCAAGTGAGCTAAAAAAAATCATGATCCAGCTATATTGCTATATACAAGATATCCACTTTAAATATAAAGATAAAGACAGTTTAAAGGTAAAGGGATGAAAAATATATGCCATGCAGATGCTGGGATGATTATATTAATACCAGATTAATAATTAATAATTAATAATTAATTAATACCAGATTCCATGCTCCAGATGAAGCAGACTCCAGAACAAGCAGTATACCAAGGAGAAAGAGGAATATTTTATGATGATGAGAAGAAAACAAAAGAATCCTAAATGTACCCATTTTTAATATACTAAATAACAGAGTTTTAAAAATGAAAAAAAAATCTTATACAGTTGAAAAGAGATACAAATAATTATACTGGATCCACACTCCTCTCTCTTTTGTTCATAAAACAACAACAAAAAATCAGTAGGTATATGGAAGATTTGAACAACATTACGAACCAACTTAACCTAATAGTCATTTGTAGTAACTCAGTCCAAGAACAGTAAAATACATATTTGTCTCAAATGCACAAGGAAATATCACCATGGGAAACTATTTGGGACCAGAAACAAGTTTCAAATAAATGGAAGGAATGAAAACATATAGAGGAGGTTATCTAGCCCCAATAGGATTGAACTAGAATTCAATAACAAAAAGACATCTGGAAAATCACCAAGTATTTGGAATTAAAGCAGCACGCTTCTAAAGAACCATGAGGGAAAGAAGTAATCATAAGAAAAATTAGAATACTTAGAACTGAATGAAAATAAAAACACAGTTTATCAAAATTTCAGGGATACAGCTAAAACAGTTCTTAGAGGAAAATTTATAGCATGAGATGCTTGTATTAGAAAAGATAACTAGTCTAAAACCAAAGAACCAAACTTAACCATAGGAAACTACAAGAAGAACAAATTGAATCCAAATTAAACAAAGAAGGGAAATAACAAAATGTAGAAATCAATGAAATACAAAGAACAAAAAAATAGAGAAAATAAATGAATCTAAAAGCTGCTTCCTTCATAAGTTCAATGAGATTGTTAAATGTTTAGCATGATTGATCAAGGAAGAAATAGGGGGGTGAGGGGTGAAAAACCACAAGCAATGTTTCTTACTCCCAAAGTAAGCATCCTCAAAATGTGTATCCAAGCAATGTTTTAGAATTGCTAGGGACCAGTGGCTACTGTTTGCCACCCACTTTTCTCTCCACATAAGAACGTTTATTGAAGCTATCCTGTGCCTGTTCCATCAAAATACACTTGGGGGAGAAGAATAAACAGATAAGTCATCTTTTCATTGTAGTGGTTTGGAGTTGTTCTGTTTGTTTCTTGTTTAGTGTTTGGTTTTGGTTATAATTTTCCCAATGAAGAATCATACCTGGAACTGATGAAACTGATCATGAAATCCCAGACTTCGAGCCAATGCTGTGATTGAATGGGACTTTGGGGGTGTCTATTTTGGGAAAGGTGAGTATGTTTCCATGTACAAAGAAAATGGAGAGCAACTATGTAGGTTATATTATTTTCCCTAAGTGTTTACTACTGGCTGTCCCAGTATATGATCCTCTTCAGGAAAGTATGCCCATAGATTATATATAACCTGTTGCCATGACTTGCAGATACTTGAAGAAAGGAGGTGTATTTCCCACCAGAACTCAGCTTATAATTTCCTGGTTCGTTACTGAAAGTCACTGAATATACCGCTCTAATAGCACAGTTTTGCATGGCCGGAAGACTATGCAATTTGGAGAGCCATATTTAAGACAAGAATACAAAATTATAAACATAAAGTTAGAAATACATAGTTATTTAAAACTTAAACAGAAGTAAAAAATAAGTCACAAATGTTGGGATGCCTGGGTGGCTCAGTGGTTGAGCACCTACCTTTGGCCCAGGAGTCCTGGGTTTGAGTCCCACATTGGGTTCCCTGCATGGAGCCTGCTTCACCCTCTGCCTGTGTCTCTGTCTCTCTCTGTGTCTCTCATGAATAAACAAATAAATAATCTTAAAAAAAAATCACAAATGTTAGAAAGCTAACAATTTCATCAAACATCACAAAATCCAGAAAAATGCATAGTATTTTTATTAATTAACTGGCCTGATACATATCCATGACAATTGTTCCTACATTATTTTGGCAGTATACTCTGACTGCCTCTTCATGTGACAATGATTCCATTTTAAAAAAGAGGGGTGAGGGGGCAGCCTGGGTGGCTGAGCGGTTTAGTGCCACCTTTAGCCCAGGGCATGATCCTGGAGACCCAGGATCAAGTCCCATGTCAGGCTCCCTGCATGGAGCCTGCTTCTCCCTCTGCCCCCCACCTCTCTCTCTCTCTCTCTCTCTCTCTCTCTCTCTCTGTTTCTCATGAATAAATAAAATCTTTAAAAGAAGAAGAAAAGTTTCTTCCTAAAGAGAGAAAAAAATGACTTCATCTTTCCTTAAAAACATGGTTGATCAAAATTTGTGTTTTAACTATGGAGAGTTTAGAAAAGTTTGTTTCTACCTCAGAACTCCTTACGACTAATTTTTTACAGTGACTGTTCATAAATACTTTGGCTTTATGACACTAATTTGTCATTGATAACCTTGTTGTAATCTCCTAGTGAAGGTATTATGTTGGATCCTGAAGCCTGGTGTCATGATGATGGTGAATTGGCACACTGGGTAAAGGAATCCTCTTGGAAGGGAATATCTACACGGAGACAGCTAACAATAATTTAACTATGCGTTGAATGATGGGAAACTACATTAAATATATCATACCAAACTCAAACTAAATGCTTATTCAATTCAGTCTCCCTTTGACAAAAGTGTTCTTACTGATAATATCTTTTGAACCAGTAATCCTATTTCTAGACATCTATCCCAAATACACAGAGGAAAAATTATCAAATGATTTCTGAGCAATTCTATTATTTGTAATAGAAAAAAAATTGTAGACAATTCAATTGTCACTAATAGGAGATTGGTTTAATAGCATAATAGCATAAGGTACATCCACAAATGGAATACTATGTAACTGTGATGAGGAATAAAGAAATTTCTATATATTGCCATGCAGTGATCTCACAGATATGTTAAGAGAAAAATACAAGCTATAGAATAGTGTGAATGGCATACTCTGTTTTATGTAAGGAAAGGAGTGGTACCTAAAGAAAGAGATTCCATAAGCTTATATATACATATCATAGTTTTTACAAATGAAATGATACTAGATCTGAGATTGACTTCACAGCAGTCTTGCGTGTGTGCATTAGGAGAAGGCCAAGAAAGGGGAAAAGAAGCATAAAGTGGTGAAAAATATAGATAAGCATAAATTTGACCTAGCATTGCCTTAATCCTACAGATAAACAAATGTATAAATATATATCGACAAAGACGTACAATGCGGTATTGTTTGTAATAACCAAACACAACTCAAAATAGCCTAAATTTCCCTTAATAGGGTACTAGTTCAATTAATTATGTTACATAGACACAGTGTGATTGTCTTATCAAGCATGACGCTCTTGGGCCCAGATGAGTTCTCTGATGAGTTTCATGGGTCATCTCATATAGCAGGGAGATTCTCAGCTAAAATACATCTCCTCCATTTTATAGCCTAGAGAGTCACATAGTCTACATGACATTCTCCAGTCATGATTGGATTGCAATTTTTTTTTTTTTTTTACCAAAAGCAATCCTAATCCAGGGATATTCTACTCAAAATGTTTCATAGATAAAGACTCTCTAGTGAACAAGTATTATGAGCCTATTGCCCAGAGATCTAGTTATCATGCTTATAAGGAGATATGGTTGGATCATCTGCTTAAGTTTCTTTTCCCTGGGTGTGTCCTCCCCAGTAATGAAGACACAAATGATCACAGGTCCTCATATATACATATATGCTTAGATATTTATGAAACAATTCTGGCACATGCACAGAAAAGTGTTAATGATGGTTGTATCTGAGAAGTAGCCCTAGGGAATAAAATGAGAGGAAAGGGAAATTTTTACTTTTCTTCTATACTTCTGTACTGTTTGACTTTTTTAATAACATGAATATTGCCTTCAATATTTTTCAAGTTTATTGTTTATTTCTTTTTTTAAGTTATTATTTATTTATTCATGAGAGACACACACATAGGGAAAGAGAGAGAGGCAGAGACGCAAGCAAAGGGAGAAGCAGACTCCACACAGGGAGCCCAATGTGGGACTCGATTCCAGAACTCCAGGATCAGGCCCTGGACTAGAGGCAGCACTAAACCACTGAGCCACCCGGGCTGCCCTAATTTTTTAAACAAATAATTTGGGTAAATTAATGGATGGATAAGTCCATGATGGGTAGTTTAGAGAAATTGGAATATATCTGGAAAGAATTCTTAATATTTAAAGGAAAACCAGGGGCACCTGGGTGACTCAGTGGTTGAGTGTCTGCCTTCGGCTCAGGGAGTGATCCCAGGGTCCTGGGATCGAGTCCTACATCAGGCTCCCCAAGTGGATCCTGTTCTCTTTCTGCCTATGTCTCTGCCTCTTTCTGTGTGCCTCTCATGAATCAATAAATAAAATATTTTTAAAAATAATAAAGGAAAACCAACCCTGTCATGACACATCTTTGGTACCACCATCAGAAGTATAGCCCTAAACTGTATGACTTCAGGTTTGATCCACTACAGCAAGTCAGGCTCTTCACAATTCCCAAACCTCAGTTTCCTTATATGTAAAAATGTAAACAGGTCACCTACCTCATAAAATTGTGAAAATTCAGAGAAACGGTACTTTAAACAGAGTAGGTACTCCGTGAATAGTGTTTATATCATTAATTATATTCCAGGGAAAGCCAGGCATATAGCACATTGCCATCCTTATTAACGTTCTTTCCACAAAGACCAGCAGACATGGGAGCCAGGTCTGGCCTCCTCACCTCTGGAATTCAGTAGCAGAATTTCATCTAAAGTCTGGAATAAAATTAAACTTGATGGGTTGTCTCTATTCTCTTTCCTTTATATCACCGCTGCCAATAACCATCCTGATGACCAACTTCCAAAACACTTCAGAACTGAGCAAGCAAACTCCTGGGGCTGTGAGGATGAGGGCTGCAGGGATTGGAGTGCAAACACAGGACTTGTGCCACACTGGGGGTAGAGGGGTGCAGGCTGGGAGGATGGGGGGAATCTCGAGACAGAATCACAACCACTGACCAAAGGTCAGAAAAATAATTTACTAAGGGAGCAGACAAGGTGCATTTCTGTCTTCATGTGCTTCCCTTTTTACTGGCAGAGCAAAGAATCACTTTGCCAATCCAGCAGACCTTTTGCTCAAAAGAATGCTTCACCACTTCACCACATCTGCCCACAAGTCTCTGTGGTGCTCTGCACACACTAGGGCAGAAACATTCAGATGGGGGGAGGGAGGGGTTGGGCAAGAAGAAAGGAGTGGTGGGGGGGAGGGGGGCATGGATTAAATGCTTTCCTTTAAAGTATTTTATTCCTTTGCTGAGGATAAAGACTGAGCTGCCTTCAGAGTTGTTGATCCAAAGCCCCTTAACACTTAGAGTCTTCTCCATTTAATAAACAAGGTATTTTAAAACAAAATTCACTTAAGGAGCATTTGGAAGTAAGAATGGAAAAGGACTGTTTGGGTGATTTTCTTTTCAAGTGGAATCTTCTCTGAAAACTACAGACTCACCAACAATAGCTGTCTGTGGCATAAATTGAATAAATTCATTTCTTCCTTGTTTTTCTCTAATGAACCTTCTGGAATCTTACACTCCAACTGACAAAGGCATCTCTTACTTTGCACTGCAAACCCTTAACGTACACACAGCACCACAAGTGCAAGATCAGCCTTATCATCAGAGATAAATACTTCCCAACAGGCGATTCTCTGCTAGAAACTTTGATGCTAAATGTGGAAATCATACACGAGGCAGAGATTTGAGTTCCAGGGATTTGGGAGAGGATATGGGGTGGAGGATGGAAAGAAGGAAGCTGCTGATAGCATAATAAAGTCTAGAAAACAGACTTTCAGATCACAAAACCGTGTGTTCAAGTCTTAGTTCTTCCAACGACTGCCTCTTTGACTGAAATAACATAAATAAGTTATTGAAAAATAACATAAATAAGTTATTGAACCTCGCTAACCTCCATTTCCCCATCTGTAAAATGGACCTTAGGAACATGTTTAATAAGAGGCAACTAGTATTGGGGTGCCTGGGTGGGTCAGTGGATTTAGCAACCAACCCTAGGTTTCAGCTCAGGTCATGATCTCAGGGTCATGAGATTAAGCCTGCATTCAGGCTCTGTACTCAGAAGGGAGTCTGCTTGAGATTCTCTCCCACTGCCCCTCCCCCCCAAGTGCATGCTCACTCTCTCTCTCTCTCTCAAATAAAAATAATAATAAAATCTTTTTTAAAAAGGTAACTAGTAAAAAAAAAGGTAACTAGTATTAACAGTTATTAAAATTTTAAATAAAATACTCTTTAAAATAAAAGGCCCTATAAACATTAAAACACATGTTCAGCAATCTTAGAGATAAAGAAAGGTTCGATGCAGGACAGAAGGAAAGAGAAAAGCAAGAGAAAGAGGGAGGGTAGGCAATGCAGAAGGCACAAGGTGATCATGGAAGGAGGGAGCCTACTGGTATGTTCTCTACTCAGGCACTGTATGCTCTGGGTCTTGGAAAAACAGAAAACACACACACACACACACAAACCCCACAGGAAAAAAAAGGGCACATTTCCTCCAATAACTTCTAAAATGTTGAACTCCTGCCTCTGTCCTAGACTTATTAATGCTACCTCCCTCCCTTTCTCCAGTCTGACCACTCAACTTTAAATAATTTCTTCAGTTTGGTAAGCTCAAGTTTTCCCTATTTGGGAGAAAAATTAAGCCCCAAATAATCAATATCCATGCCTCCCCACTCTCACTTCACTACCCTAACGCGCAACACTTTATTTCTCAACCACTATCCCTACTTGGAAGGAAGTTGTGAGGAAAATGACTGACATCACATCTCCCAGACTTGCTTACAAGAAAAGGTTGCAGTGAGGAAATATGGGGGGTGGGGGTGAGGGTGGGGTGATGGTGGTAGAGAAGAATTAAAAGTTCTTGCAGAAAAAAAAAAAAAAAAAAAGTTCTTGCAGAGCTGAGCTGTACAGGAGACCTTGCCAGGAAGATGTGATTAAGCAACTTAAAAATATCTGCAAGGCACTATGGCTTTTTGAAGATTAGAGTTTTTTTAATTTAGCATCATTGATAAAGGGATACAGCAAAGAGCCTGTGTTGTTTTTTAAGAAATCTCCACCTCCAAAATCATATTTTCTAAAGCCGGGAAGAGGAAAGGATATGTTTTAAGTGGAGAAACGCTGAGTCCTTATCCAATCCCTGTTTCCTTTGTTAATGACATTGTTCTTCTGAATGACGCAGGGAATAAGGTTAGCTTTGACAATCATTCCCTGCTTTTCTGTCAAACCCCTTCCCTTTAAATGTGTATGCCTTGAAACAAATTTTCTTGTTAGATAGTCTTCCACCAGAAGCAAGAAGCTGGGAAGCTGTTTTATTCTTGAGCAGTTTTATTCTTCCCCAATTGCTCCCTTATTATCCCTACCGAGAATTTTAGTGTTCCCTCTATTAAAACTCAATCTGCCACTTTAGAGGTTAATGATTAACTTTAATACATCTGTGCCTTTAATTGTAATCTAGATTCTGGAACTAAATCAAATGTAATGGAAAGAATAGAATTAAGACAACCGGGCTCTAGTCCCAGTACTACCAATAGCTAGTTGCCTGACCTTGGGAGAGACTTCAACTTCCCTGGAATTCTATCAGTGAAACGAGGTGGTTCAAAGACACGATCTCTAAATTCTTGTGGCTCTAAAATTCTATGCTCATATGAATAAGGAACCCTCAGGTTCTAAAGCTAACTGGTTGCTGGTAGTAATTTTCTCAGCTCACTAATCCAGTTCTAATGAACGAGAACCTGGTACCAGGTTCCTTCCTTCACACACAACTGTCCTCTGAAAGAGTGACAACACAGAGGACAGAAGCCCAACCTTGCAGTGAGCTATCACCCTCAAAAGAGCCAACAGCCAGGTGTAGGAAAATGGATCAGTAACATGGAAAAGACTGAAATTGCTTTTCCCATCCCCTTCTCTCCATAAGAAAATTTGCAATGAGCAGGAAATGGGTCACATAACAAGTTTAACAAGGCCACCCAGAGCTGAGTTGTGTGGAAAGATCCTTGGGTTGGAAACGATCTGACAACTCAATGGGTTAATCTATTTCCTTTCACCTGTTCTATTCTTCCTTTAGGAATACAGTTTACATCATAGGGGAAGAGAGGAAAAAATCAAACAAGAGGAAATCAGAGAGGGAGACAAACCATAAGAGACTCTTAATCATAGGAAACACACTGAGGGTCGCTGGAGGGGAGGCAGGTGGGGGGGGACAAGGTAATTGAGTGATGGGCATTAAGGAAGGCACGTGAAGTCCTGATGAGCACTAGGTGTTATATAAGACTGATGGATCCCTGACATCTACCTCTGAAACCAAAAATACATTATATGTTAATTAATTGAATTTAAATTTAAAAAACAGTTAAAAAAAAGAATTCAGTTTACTCAATTTTCTTTGTCTCTCCTTCAATGTGAAGTAAAAAGAGTATCGGCCCTTTTCTTCTTTATCAATTCAAGGCAAATGATTCTTCTGCAAAAGGAAAAAGGAAATCAAACAGAAAAAAGCTTCTGTTTGGGGAAAAGAAACGATTAGGGTGGGTGAGTTATCTAAAAATGACGATATGGATGGTACACTTATTAAAGCCTGACAGCTTGCAAATCTTCAAATCTAAAAAAAAACTACTTTAAGCTTCAGAGGAGCGGAAAGCTGGTGAGGAACTGAGCCATAGAATGAGCTTGGGGTTTGTTTTGTTTTTGTTTTTGAGTCCCCTAGTGGAGCTTGTAAAAGAAGCAGGAAAAAAAGAGCAAGAGCCAAACTTTCAGATCTCATGGTTCACACAAGCCTTTAGCAAAAAAAAAAAAAAAGTCTCCCTTTTCTTTGCAGATATTTTTATGGAGGCAGAGGTGACAAAGGCTAGCTAGGAAATTGACTCATCTAAGGGCTTGAGTAGAAGTGATTATGTAAGAGTCAATCAGGTGATTTTTATTTGGGACAAAAAGGATTGTATAAAATGAGATGGGCTCAAGAATGTGGATTGAGGCAAGATCAAAAATGAATAATTTTACTGGTTTCAAAGCTCACATGTATAGAAGAGATGTAAGCTAGAGTCTCTTGCCCCTTAAGAAGAAAAAGGATTGATGTGAATGCTCAGTGTGTGGATTGTGAAAGACCAACCCTCTTACATGTACAAGATTTCTGCCAATTATAGGGTGGGTGTGGGGAAACTTCCATATTCATGTACCTGGCTTTGAGTCCTCCCCCTACTTAATGATCTCCATTAATGATATCCCTGTGTTGTGCCATCCTAATTCACACTGGCAACCCGACTTGTAATTCACCTCTTTCCCTTATTTTATTAACAAATAAAAACTTCACCTCAAGGCAGTACGTAAGTGTGATGCCCATGCACATAGATGGATTTCCTGAAGGTTAAAGGTTGCTAACCTTCAAAATGAAAGCCATAGGAGCAGACCTGATTTTGACCCACAGCCAGGAACACAGCTACTGCAGTCAACCACAGACCCATGAACAAAAAATGAATGTTGTTTTTGTAAGCCACTGAGATTTGGCAGTTGTTTGTTGTATGTTATTTCAGCAAAAGCTGACTTACACAAAGAATTCTTTAGGAAAGGTGGTTTCTATCACAATGTTACAAACAACTTCAAATTCAGCATGAGACATCAATCTTCTACAAGACCTTTGATAACTCACCACTCAGGGTTTGTCAACGTCCACTTGAGCCAATGGGCTTTCCCCAGCCAAGGTCATCGCAAGAACTCGTATTATTTTCCTTCCAATTCCACTCTCTTCTACACTTTGTCTCTCAAAGATCTCCACTCTACACCCTCAACTCCAAAATCTCTTCAATCTATTATGGAAAACAAGTCAGTATTCTTCAACCCATTCCCTCACACTCAGCGTTTGGCCACCTTTCCATATTCAAGTGCACCAAGGAGTCCAGCAGAACAGGGGACTCTCCACGAAACAGAAACAGCCCCTATAGGGTAGGGGTATTTTTTTCACAATGATTTTTCTCTCTCTTATGTACTTATACATGAAAGAGATAAGTAGTGTTAAGCCCTAACTAAACTAGGCTTCCAGACTTGTAGTCAACTTATACTCTCCTCTCCTGTCTCCCCTCCCCTTGCTTCTTTCCACACTTTCTGATCCCTCTTTTCTGCCAAGCCAGTGTCTTTGTCCATGGATGTGGAGAAGACAATGTGTATTACCAGTGAGCAAAAACCAATTCTCTCTTGCCCCTTAAAGTTCAACTTCCATTAAGTAATGAGAATTTAGCCATCAATAATTAAGAATATCTTTGGGAAATGCTCCCATACTAACAGCAGTGCTTTCTGAATAATAAGGCAGAAGAAGATTTTCCTAGCTAAAATGATTTTCTTTTTATATTTTCACAATCCCCAAGGAGAGACAAGCAGCCATTTTATCAAGATCCAGTAGCAATTCTGGTGCCCCAGGTAGCATGATTATCACAAAATACTTCAATAGGTTGGCCCAATTTAGGCTAAGTACTACATAACACATCAATCTTGAAATAAATGACATAATATCTTTGGAAATTTATTTTATTTTTTTTAAGATTTTATTTATTTATTCATCAGGAACACAGAGAGAGAGAGAGAGAGAGAGAGGCAGAGACACAGGCAGAGGGAGAAGCAGGCTCCATGCAGGGAGCCTGACATGGGACTCGATCCCAGGACTCCAGGATCACGCCCTGGGCCAAAGGCAGGCGCTAAACCACTGAGCCACCCAGGGATCCCCTATCTTTGGAAATTTAAAAGCCAACTGATTTTTATTCTAAAATTAGAAGGTTGAGTTTGACCTTAATTTTCTCATCAGTGGAGCAGTTCTGGTTCAGCTACATGTCACCAACTGACCATCCTCAACAAACAAGGAAGAGGACAGCAGGCAGGGGAAGTAAAGCATTGACTCCCCTTTTGCATAATAAAAATACAAGAACAGGAGAGGGAAAATATTTCTTCCTCCTTCTGATAGGAAGAGAAAACATGAGTGTATTTATTTGTCAGATTTCCAAATACCACTTAATTCTTAAAAACACAAGAGAATGTTTCAAATTTTCAAATCACAGTGTAGATAATCATCTCAAACATCAAAATAGAGCTGAAAGAAGGGCAGCTGGTTCAAGCTAGAAAAAGATGTATTAGAAGGGTGGGCTTCCTCAAACACAAATATGACTATTCTAATCCTCTGATTAAAAACTGTCAGAAGCTCCCCATTACCTAAAAGATAAATTCCCATCCCCATTTAAGACACGCAGGGTTTTCTAGAATCTAATCACTCTCTACATCTTCAGCCTCATTTCCCACTGCCTGGAGCTTCCAAAATATGCTAATTTTCATGGAGAGTGTACCTGTCAGAGTCTTGATTGCATCTTACATACATTTTCTTAATAAGGATATTGAATTTTAACCAATAAACAATATATTACATATCAGAAAAAGAATATCTTCTCAAACCTAGACTATAATAATGTTGGACCCAGTGTACAAAATTGCCATTTGCACTCATGGCACTTGGCAAGACAATTTAGAAAGAAATAGTATGTTTTTTCAAAATGTGCAAATATGCTCAAAACCTAATAACGAAATCTTTCACCACACCCTTAGATTCCTTTTGTTTATTATCTGTTTCCAAGGCCTAGCAATAAGCCCAAGGACACCTGCTTCTTTTTATTCCTGCTTGTCCAATTCTTCCTTTGCTCAGCAAGGATTCTATACAGTTGGTTCATAAGTTCAGAGATCTATAAAGAATCTTTCTCCAAGATTCGGAGCCAGCGGTCAGCCTAAACCAACTCATCCTCTGAGAGCTGTGGGAGGTGGGAAGCTAAGCACTTGAGCTGGAGGCTATGAGAAAGGAATGCAAAGGTTAAGCCACTTATATCAAAGACTTAGGTCCCCCATCAGCCAGGGTAGCTTGTTTTGATGCTAGAGAAATATCTACCAAACCCAGAGTTATTTTGTACACTGTATTGAAACCTCTTGCTGCCCTATAAGATAAAATAAATGCAACAAATATTGATTGAAAATTGTGCCGCCTGGTATGAAACGTGAGACTGTCTCTGTCCTCAAAAATCTGAATCGTAACATTATTATTATTTGTTAACATGTAACTTGCCATTAGACAGGCTAAAATCTTTAATCCTTGCAGTAATCCTATAAGATTCTAGGCAACTGGGTGGCTCAGTGTTCTGCCTTTGGCTCAGGTCATGATCCTGAAGTCCTGGGATGGAGTCCCATATCAGTCTCCCCAGGTGACACCTGCTTCTTCTTTTGCCTATGTCTCTGCCTCTCTCTGCGTCTCTCATGAATAAATAAATAAACAAATTCTTTAAAAAAAAAAAAAAGGAAGGAAGATTCTATCACCGCCCCCATTTGCAGATAGGGAAACCAAGGCAGGTTATTAGGTTTAATAACTTCCCCAATGTCACAAGAAAGGTAAATGGCAGCATTAAAATTTCCTTCAGGAAAACATTAAAGAATTAGAAAGATCCTAAAATAATTTCAGTTAATAACAAATGGCTTTGAATGAACACATGAATGAAAGAAACCCCTAACATACAAAAACTGCCATAGGAAATAAAATAAGGAAGACTTGGGTCCTGAGTCATAAGGAAGTATGTTCAGTAATGAGATCATATTTAAATTCTGTGAATGGGAGCACTGGAAACTTTTAACCCATTATACTTTTTCTTTTGTATATTTGTTATTGGAGTTCAATTTCCCAACATATAGCATAACACCCAGTGCTCATCCCATCAAGTGCCCCCCCTCAGTGCCCATCACCCAGTCACCCCATCCCCCCGCCCACCTTTCCTTCCACTACCCCTGTTTGTTTCCCACAGTTAGGAGTCTCTCATGGTTTGTCACCCTCTCTGATATTTCCCCCTCATTTTCTCTCCTTTCCCCTAGAATCCCTTTCACTATTTTTTATATTCCCCGAATGAATGAGACCATAAAATGTTTGTCCTTCTCCAATTGACTTATTTCACTCAGCATAACACCCTCCAGTTCCATCCACATTGAAGCAAATGGTGGGTATTTGTCATTTCTAACGGCTGAGTAATATTCCATTGTATGTATAGACCACATCGTCTTTATCCATCCATCTTTTGATGGACATCGAGGCTCCTTCCACAGTTTGGTATTGTGAACATCGCTGCTAGAAACATTGGGGTGCAGGTGTCCTGCCATTTCACTGCATCTGTACCTTTGGGGTAAATCCCCAGCAGTGCAATTGCTGGGTCATAGGGCAGGTCTATTTTTCACTCTTTGAGGAACCTCCACACAGTTTTCCAAAGTGGCTGTACCAGTTCACATTCCCACAAACAGTGCAGGAGGGTTCCCCTTCTCCACATCCTCTCCAACATTTGTTGCTTCCTGTCTTGTTCATTTTCCCCATTCTCACTGGTGTGAGGTGGTATCTCATTGTGGTTTTGATTTGTATTTCCCTGATGGCAAGTGATGCTGAGCATTTTCTCATGTGCATGTTGGCCATGTCTAGGTCTTCCTCTGTGAGATTTCTGTTCATGTCTTTTGCCCATTTCATGATTGGATTGTTTGTTTCTTTGCTGTTGAGTTTAGTAAGTTCTTTATAGATTTTGGATACTAGCCCTTTATCTGATAGGTCTTTTGCAAATATCTTCTCCCATTCTGTAGGTTGTCTTTTAGTTTTGTTGACTGTTTCTTTTGTTGTGCAGAAGCTTCTTATCTTGATGAAGTCCCAATAGTTCATTTTTGCTTTTGTTTCCCTTGCCTTCATAGATGTATCTTGCAAGAAGTTGCTGTGGCTAAGTTCAAAAAGGGTGTTGCCTGTGTTCTCCTCTAGGAATTTGATGGATTCTTGTCTCACATTTAGAACTTTCATCCATTTTGAGTTTATCTTTGTGTATGGTGTAAGAGAATGGTCTAGTTTCATTCTTCTGCACGTGGCTGTCCAATTTTCCCAGTACCACTTATTGAAGAGACTGTCCTTTTTCCAGTGGATAGTCTTTCCTGCTTTGTCAAATATTAGTTGACCATAGAGCTGAGGGCCCATTTCTGGGTTCTCTATTCTGTTCCATTGATGTATGTGTCTGTTTTAGTGCCAGTATTATACTGTCTTAATGATCACAGCTTTGTAGTACAACTTGAAATCCGGCATTGTGATGCCCCTGGCTCTGGTTTTCTTTTTCAATATTCCCCTGGCTATTTGGGGTACTTTCTGATTCTACACAATCTTAAGACTATTTGTTACAACTCTCTGAAGAAAATCCATGGTATTTTGATAGGGATTGCATTGAATGTGTAAATTGTCCTGGGTAGCATTGACATTTTCACAATATTAATTCTTCTAATCCATGAGCATGGAATATTTTTCCATCTCTTTGTGTCTTCCTCAATTTCTTTCAGAAGTGTTCTATAGTTTTGAGGGTTTAGATCCTTTACATCTTTGGTTAGGTTTATTCCTAGGTATCTTATGCTTTTGGGTGCAATTGTAATTGGGATTGATTCCTTAATTTCTCTTTCTTCAGTCTCATTGTTAGTGTATAGAAATGCCACTGATTTCTGGGCATTGATTTTGTATCCTGCCACACTGCTGAATTGCTGTATGACTTCTAGCAATCTTGGGATGGAGTCTTTTGAGTTTTCTATGTATATATCTGTGAAATCCATCTGGTCCAGTGTATCATTTAAAGCTCTTGTTTCTTTGGAGATATTGTGCTTAGATAATTTGTCATTTGCAGAAAGCATGGTGTTGAAGTCTCCCAGTATTAGTGTATTATTATCAAAGTATATTTTTACTTTGGTTATTAATTGATTGATATACTTGGCAGCTCCCACATTAGGGGCATAAATATTCATAGTTTTTTAGGTCCTCTTGTTGGATAGATCCTTTAAGTATGATATAGTGTCCTTCTTGATCTCTTACTATAGTCTTTGGGATAAACTTTAATTTATCTGATATGAGGATGGCTACCCCTGCTTTCTTTTGAGGACCATTTGAATGGTAAATGGTTCTCCAACCTTTCATTTTCAGGCTAGAGGTGTCCTTATGTCTAAAATAGTCTCTTGTAGACAGCAAATAGATGGGTTTTGCTTTTTTATCCAGTCTGAAACCCTGCACCTTTTGATGGGGTCATTAAGCCCATTCACGTTCAGAATTACTATTGAAAGATATGAATTTAGTGCCATTGTAATACCTATTCAGTCCCTGTTTTTGTGGCTTATTTCTTTGGGTTTCCTCTTTCTTTTAGAGTCCCTCTTAATATTTCTTGCAGAGTTGGTTTGGTGGCCACATATTCTTTTAGTTTCTGCCTATCTGGGAAGCTCTTTATCTCTCCTTCTATTCTGAATGAGAGCCTTGCTGGATAAAGTATTCTTGACTACATGTTTATCTCATTTAGGACACTGAATATATCCCGCCAGCCCTTTCTGGCCTGCCAGGTCTCTGTGGAGAGGTCTGCTGTTACCCTAATACTCCTCCCCATAAAAGTCAGGGATTTCTTGTCTCTTGCTGCTTTAAGGATCTTCTCTTTATCTTTGGAATTTGCAAGCTTCACTATTAAATGTCGAGGTGTTGAACGGTTTTTATTGATTTTAGGGGGTGATCTCTCTATTTCCTGGATCTGAATGCCTGTTTCCCTCCCCAAATTAGGGAAGTTCTCAGCTATGATTTGCTCAAATATGCTTTCTGGCCCTTTGGCCTTCCCGGCTCCCTCTAGAACCCCAATTATATGTAGATTTTTCCTTCTGAGGCTGTCATTCATTTCCCTTAACCTTTCCTCATGGTCTTTTAATTGTTTTTCTCTTTTTTCCTCAGCTTCCTTTCTTGCCATCAACTTGTCTTCTGTGTCACTCTTTCTTCTACCTCATTAACCCCATCGTTAGGACCTCCAGTTTGGATTGCATCTCTTTTAATTGATTTTTTAATTTTGGTCTGATTAGATCTAAATTCTGCAGTCATGAAGTCTCTTGAATCCTTTGTGCTTTTATCCAGAGCCATGAGTAGCTTTATAATTGTGCTTCTGAATTGGCTTTCTGACATTTGTAACCCAAATTCTGTATCTCTGTGGCAGAGTACTGTTTCTGATTCTTTCTTTTGTGGTGAGTTCTTCTTTCTAGTCATTTTGCTCAGTGCAGAGTGGCTGTAATAGCAGACTGTGTCAAAAATATCAACCACGACCTAAGTAAATTTCACCCTAGATGATTCCTCTGATTCTATATACTGTAAATCCCTTGACTTCCCATGGAGTTTTCTAGGGTTGCTCAGTGCAGAACTTGCTTTTCCCCCCCCTTCTGGGGGAGGGGCTACTGTGCTGATTCTCAGGTGTGTGTACCTGGGGGAGCCGCCCTGCTCCCCACCAGGTGCTGGGCTCAGTGGGAGCTGTTTGCCCTGTAAGGCCTCTGTTCCCTGCAGCCTGCCCCTCCCAGGCACAGGATGACACAGGAGGAACACCACTGGCAGGAGCCAGCTCCCCAGCTCCCCAGCTCCCCAGCTCTGGAGTCAGCTCCGGCAGTAACTACTGCAGCTGCCAGTCCACACTGGCCTATATGCTCTGGGTGTGGCAGGGGGCTGCTGATCTGCACAACTTGAGGGTACCCAGTGGCAGGAGAGTCCTCGCTATCCTGTGCCCTCCCCACCTCCACCTGTCCCAGGGGAGCACAGGATCCTGGGCTGTGTCCCCCAGCGCCCTGGGCCACAGCTCCCAAAAGCAGCAGTCACAGCCCCCTCCACCCGGAGCCCCTGCCTGACCTACCAGCTTCTCCCTGAGGCCCTGCCAGGTGGGGCTCCAGCCCTTTACGGTGCTTGGTGGGAGGTGTGTGGTGCACTCTCCCCCAGGTGCACTCCTCTGTTAGTGACCCCAGGAGACTGGAGGCTCCACTGCCCCTCCTGCGGTCCTGCCCGAGTTCCCTGCTAAGCGCTTTATCACGTGGGAAGAATCTGGTGCAGATTTTTAAAGTTCGCACTTCTCTGGGGCTGGGCTTTCCTGTCCCCAAGGCTCTCGCCGCCCCCCTAACCCGGCTCCTCCCGGGGCGCCTCCCCCACTGGATTCTTTTTTATTTATTTTTTTACGCCTTCCTACCTTGCTAGAAAACCCTTCTCTCTGTGGCATTCCAGCTGTTCTCTCTTTAAATCTCAGGTGGAATTTGCAGGTGTTCATGATGATTTGAAAGTAATCTAGGTAAGTTGGTGGGGCCAGGTGACTTGGGGACCCTACTCCTCCACCATCCTGCCCAGCCCCTTAACCCATTATACTTAAAACAGCACAGCACCCTATGCAGTGGACTACAATTCAACCCACTCAAGATGGAGAGTCAAATTGAACTTGTCTTCCCTTCAAACAAAAAGCACTGAATAAAAAGTCTCTGTATAGCATTAAGAGTGTAGTAGTGAGGCAAAAAGCCAGGATGCAAAACCTCAGACTTTTTTTAACTGACTATTGTGATACACTATACTGAATGGAGAAATTCATTCATTCCCCAAATGTGTATCCAGGTCCTGCTACATAGTAGAGTCTATGCCGGGCATTGGTGAAACTGGGGGAAACAATACAAGGAGTTATGTTCATACAATTTTCCTCCATGTATATAACTGTGGCTTTTTACTTTCATGGGTAATTTTGAAACTTTATCCACATTGTTAACACAAAAAGCAGAAAAAAAAAAGAAGAAAGAAAGAAAGAAAGAAAGAAAGAAAGAAAGAAAGAAAGAAAGAAAGAAAGAAAGAAAGAAAGAAAAAGAAAAAAGAAAAAAAAAACGCACACAGAGAAGAGATTCGAAAGCCTGGCGGGCATCTTTGAAAGAAATCTCCAGATTTCCTCAAACAGGAGCTTGAGAAATATTACCATAGGCAGAGAACCAGAGAATATTCCTCTTGCTAAGACCACAGGCCGATTTCATCTCAGATAGGATACATTGGTTGCTTCTACCACTGTGATTTTCTTCCTCAAATTAGAAAGCTCTCAGAACCAGACAAAACGAGATCATTCCCTCTAGCTTGAATAATTTCTGGAAAGCTTAGCTGTTCTCAGCATGTCAGTAAAAGTGGTCGCTGCATTTCTAATTAGCATCTCTGAATTTGCCTCTTGTATTTTTCTAAACCATCTCTGGTCTTCAAAGACAAGACCTCTGTGCTCGGAGTACGAGGCCATCTTTCATATTATATTCCTAATCATACACCTACCAAAGGTTAAGAAAAGTGTTTTGTTTCCCTATAAAATATTATATTGATCTCTCATAGTGAGGGAAGACTCAAGGCAAAAATTAGTGTCTACAACAAAAAGCTGCTTGGTATTGAGAGTTATTATTTTTTCTTAATTGTGGGGTTTGTTTTGTGTGTGTGTACAAGTTTTCCTTGCATTTTTACGCTCTCCCTCTTATGAGGCATTTCTGAGATAATGATTGGATAAGGTCAGAGGTCCCCAACTTTGCCAGCTGTTAAGTTTTTGCCAGAAGCAGCTCTTCTGTGCAACTGTCACTGTTATTATTGCTTATTGTTTAGGTCTGTTTCCTTTGAAATATATATCTCACTCACCTTGGGAAAGTGGAACCTGAAAGACAGAAGAGGAGCCTGGTGCATGACTTCCTTTAGGAAGGCCTTGTTGGCCTCAAGAAGTCAGCTTAAACCGTTGCGTGTTACTCAGAAGCAAAGGTAAAACCTCAGTGAAGTATTGAACTCTAAAATGAGATGTGGGTCATTTTTGCAAACGAATGCCAGCAAGCTTAGCAGACATAAGAGTGCGTGCCATAGCACTCAGCCCTCAGGTAATTCCCTACTCACACATCCTCACATGTTCCAGGAGTGGAGGTCCCAGCCACTGACCACCATTGACTCTGCAAAGTGTGCCAACCCGTCCTGTGCTCTCTCCTCCCAAGTCCACAGAGGACAACTTTTCATGAATATCTATTTTGGAAGATGCTGTGATACCTTTTACTACAGGGACTCCAGAGAAGTCAGCATCAAGTCAACCTTTGGTACATTCGGAGCAGAGTAGCAGGCACGCTGGAGATGCACAGTAATTATCTTAGATGGGGGTCAGCAAACTCCTTCTGGAAAAGGTCAGGATAGTAAATATTTCAGGCTAGCAGATCATGCAGTTTCAGTTGCTACGATTCACCTATTCTACTTTCTCTATGGCTCTGTCTCACAGCCATAAGCAATGAATAACCAAGTGAGTGTGGTCTGATTTAGCCCAGACTTGGCACTCCCTGCCCCCGCTCTGTATGTCTTTTTATTTGTTGAAAAAAAAAATCAGGTCAATGAATACCCCAGGTAAATGTAACGCTCTGCTTTAAACCCACAGGGATTTTGTTTTATTTTTGCTTTTGCTGGTTTAATTGAAATCTTTCATAAGGTATATTTACATATAGGCTTACCTCCTCAAAAAGCATATTCAAAACATAACTTTCTTGTCCACATGACTCAGGGTCATCATTAGAGTCATTATTTTACAATGCTGCAATTCACTAATGTCCTCTGAGAGTTTTTAGCAGCACTGGGCTGTTTAATCCAAACCCAGAAAGCCCCAGACCTCTGTTGTTTTTAGTCATTACATTCACTTGTGATTTTTCTGTCTCCTCCTTGTCTAGTGGTCTCAGAGCACTTTCTTTTCCATTCTGCCAGTGTGCCCTTCAGGGGGATTACATTGGCTTTTTAGAACATAAGTCCAAGGAATATCCAGAGCCCAAAGCATGCTCCAATTTTCTTAATTTCTTCTTTCTACAGAGCCCTGGGACTCAATTTGCTCCTTACTCCTTATCCTGCCTTACCAATTTTATCCATTTAGGGCTTTTCCCTTCCTCTGATCTCAGAGTTGGTCAGAGTAGAATGCGGTTCCCCAGCACCACTCCTCCTTCTGAAATGTTCCAGGAACCTGGCCACTTTAAGGACTCTCGCTGCAATTTAAAAGAGATATGAAGTGGTAAAAGTAATAAATATAAGGATACTACAAAGAGAATTCTTATAATCATGGTCCCAAATGTAATATTTGATTCTTTTGCTGAAATGCTACCTGGACGTCCACTTTTGAGTTCTACTTTTTTTATTTAAAAAATCCATATTTATAGAAATTTTAAAATATAATTATTGAAACTCACAGGTCAAAGAATAAATCATTTTTGGAAATTATATTATACTCAGAAGTGAAGGCTAATAAAAAGAAGTGTGAAACGCAGCTAAAGCAGTAATTCTAGGGATGTTTATAGCTTTATATCATATAATTAGAAAGAAAAAGTTCTCAGGACTATTGGATCTACAATCTCAGAAAATTAGAAATAGGATAACAGAATAATCCAAAAGTAACAGACGGGAGAAAACAAAAATGATAAGATGAAAATCAACAAAGTAGAAAACAATAATGCCATAGAGACAGAACAGAAAAGGGATTCTGAAGATGCCTAGGTGGCTCAGTCAGTTACACATTTCACTCTTGGTTTTGACTCAAGTCCATTTTTCTTTTTTTTTTTTTTAAGATTTTATTTGTTTATTCATGAGAGACACACAAAGAGAGGCAGAGACACACTCAGAAAGAGAAGCAGGTTCCCCACGTCGGGAGCCTGTGTGGGATTCAATCTTCCAACCCAGGGACCATGCCTGAGCTGAAGGCAGATGTGCAACCATTGAGCCACTCAGGCATCCCTTGGCTCAGGTCCTGATCTGAGGGTCCTGAGACGGAGCACTGCAACAGGTTCTGCATTGAACACAGAGTCTGCTTGTCCCTCTTCCTCCCCCTTCTACTCCTTCCCCTGCTTTGTGTTCTCTCTCTCTCTCTCAAATAAATATATGAATCTTATTTAAAAAGGGGGTGTGATTCTGAGGGGCACCTGGGTGGCTCAGTGGTCTCCCAAATTGCCCAGGTCCTAGTCCCCAGAACCAGTGACTCTGTGACCTCACATGGCAAAAAGGAATTTGTAGAAGTGATTAAAGCAAAGACCTTGAGATGGAGATATTATCCTGGATTATTGAAGTGGCCCAGTATATCCCCTAGTGCCTTTAAAAATGGAAGAGGGAAGAGAAGTATTCAGAGTTAGTGTAATGAGAACCCTACACACTGCTGTTGACTTTAAAGATGCAGGAAGGGGCATCACGTCAAGGGATGTGGATGACCTCTAAACCCACAGAATACATGGAGATTCTCCCCAAGTTCTACTTTACTCTTGTAATTACAGATTATCCACTTTGACCACTTCTGCAGCTCAAAGGTGAAGAGTATGTTGATCTCACCTCCTAAAAAGGTCCTTACTTCACACTTACCAATTTTGCTTAGCCAAAATCTCAGTGTTTTTCACAATTGTGATGGTGACAATATGATGGTGATTTTGACAATGAAAGTAATTAACATTTATTACACTAATATTTATTCCTTTTTATCAGACAGTATGCCAAATACTTTACATGCATTTCTTCATATAATGCTCATAATCTCATGAAATAGGTGCTACACAAAAATTTAAACCTAGAAAAATAATTTCCTTAGACTCACATAGTAAGAGCCAATACTGAACTCCAAACCATCCACTTATACTATATGTTAGTCAGGGTTGAGTGTTATCCTGCAATAACAAAAGCAACAAAACATTAATAGTTTGATACAAAAAAGTTTCTCACTCATACAAAATCTGCTATGAGCTAAGGTGATACTTCAGGACATCTGTCCTCTACATGGTGGCTCAGCAACTTGGGCACCTCCATCTCAATTCATGCCTCCATGAGTACCATGCTAGAAGAAAATGCTAAAACGTATCATACCCACAATTAAATGCTTTAGCTCATATACAACCCACATCAATTCAGCTTCAATCTACTGGTCAGAACAAATCCCATGGTCCTGCATATTGCCTATGGAGTTGTAGAAATGTAATTCTTCATATGCCTGAAAGTAGAAGAGAATCAGATGTGGATGAACACAGAACATTACTATCACAGTCCATTCTTATGGTCATCACATATTTGCTTCATTTTTTAATACCTTAAAAAGGCTAAATCCAACTTTGAAAAACCCCAAAGTTCCAGCCAATTATAGCATTGAGCTCAAAGTTCAGGACCCTGGTAGTCATCAGTAGTCTCTTCACCAGCAAGGAGGGAGAGATAACATTAGTCTTTACATCAAGTTCTGACACACAGCCCCCCTTGGACCAGATATCTGGGAACTAAAAAATTCAGTTGAATACACCACTTCTTCATCTTCCCATTATGACAATTACCACAGACATATACTCAACACATAATAGTGGAACAAAGACCAGATAACTTCAGTAATCATTGCCATTCAGAAAAAAATAATATTGGTCAACTCCAATTTAAGGCATGGAGTAGCCACCACCTCTTGACAAAAGAATCTATAATGTCACCAAGTAACGTAATAAAGAATTTGTGACTATTTATACAATCTACCATACTCGGTGTATTCATTTCCTATTGCCGCTATAACAAATTACCATAAATGTAATAGTTAAGAGAGTATGAATTTATTATCTTATGGTTCTGTAGTTCAAAAGTCTGACCTAGGTCTCATGGGGCTAAAATCAAGATGTAAATAAAATTGCATTCCTTTCTGGAAGCTCTAGGGAGGTTATTTTCTAGCCTTTTCCAGCTTCTAGAGGCTGCTGCATCCATTGGCTTGTGGCTCCCTTTCCTCATCTTCAAAGTATCTATCTGACCATTCTTCCATTGTCACATCTCTGTCAGACTATAGCTAGAAAGTTCTCCACCTTTTAGGATTCATGGTTAGATTAGGCCCACCCAGATAACCCAAGATAATGTCCACATCTCAAGCTTGGCTCATAACCTTAATCACATCTGCAAAGTCCCTTTTGCCACATAAAGTAACATATACACAGATTCTGAGGAATAGGCCATGGACATCTTAGTGGGTTACTATACTCTGAGCCATACTTAGGAACTCAGCTTATTAAAGTCCTATCACATGGTGATGATGTCATGTCAAGACAAGTCTTCAGAGTTCATCAGATCAAAAGGGAGCTGTATTACTCAGCCTTAGCTATCATAACAAAATACTGGATTTCTTCAATAACATAAATCTATTTTCTCACAGTTCTGAAGACTAGAAATCTGAAATCAGGGTGCCAGCATGGTCAAATCTGATGAGAGTTCTCTTTTTGATTTGCAGATGGCCACCTTGTCACTGTGTCCTTACATGGCAGAGAGAGAGAGAGAGAAATCTTCCTCTTTTTAGAAAGCCACAGTCCTCTTGGATTAGGGCTCCACACTTACTACCTCATTTAACCTTAATTACATTCTAAAGACCATGTTTCTAGCTACAGTCACTTTGGGGATTAGGACATCAATATATATATATATGAATTTTAGGGGGACGCAATTTAGTCCATAATGGGAGCATTCACTTGAAAGTGTCCCGTGCTTGCATGTGGGGGGGGGGGGGGGGGGCAAAGCAAATCATGGCCATGCCCAAATTCAAAGAAAAGGGGAAACATATTTCTCCCATATTCATGGAAGAAAATGAAAACTGGATGGAAACACTAGCAAGTAATATCTACCCAGAGCCGTGAACAGGTTTTAAGCAAGATCCTGACCTAATCAGATACGTGTAATAGAAAAATCTCCCTGACATTGTTGTAAAGGATGAATTAGAGGGATCCTTATAATCAGGAAGACCGTCTTGGAAGTTCCTGATATAGTCTAGGGGAAGAAAAGATTAAAATAAGACTGTGGCATTAAGAATGGAAGGAAGCGGTGCGTAGGAACTTAACAGAACATGTCAGCAATGATTTTCTTCAGCAAAATGAATATGCAAGAAACACAGTTATGTGTCATTATCCAGGGAATATGCTTTCAGTTACAGATGAGTTTCAGAAAACCAGACCTTAATTCTTTGAGTTGCAAGCATGTTTATTTTACCTGTTTGGGGATAAAAATATTTCTAAGCTCCTACATACAGGGTATACTGAAATGATTTTGTATGCTGTCAAGCTATCATTGTGAGTATCAGTTTGTGTAGTGAGCTTTAAACAGAAAGGCACTCAGGTGGGCAAATATGCTTTCCTCTACATTTTTCTCCTTTTTCTGTATATTCCATATCCTCACTCTACAAAAGAAGGTGGTTGAGGGAGGTAAGTTGTCAACAAGCACAAGACAGTTCAGTAAAGTGAGTCCCTGAGAACCATAAACTCAAAATGCGACAAACAAGATTAATAAGCAGATTTTAAATAGCAAATAGAATCTTTCCCTGTATGCAAGAGAAATCTACAGCTTAAATGTATCCAAAGAAGGAACGTCTTAACAGAATACAAGTCATTCACATGGATGTTAGAAAAAGAGAGTCAAAGAGCAAGAATATCAGTCTATCACCAACTCTGCCCAGCAGTAAAGTATGAGCTCTGTCCAGCATATATGAGTATTCTGGTCCACTTAATAGTATAGGCATCTCCATAAATTAATATTTGTCATTGTGCCCTATACATTAATCTTATGTGAGTTTGGTTAGAGTGAGTTGCTAAAAGATTGATTCCCTCCTGTTCTGCTGAAAATTCTGCTTCGAAACTATGTTAGGTATCTTAATTTGGATTCAGCCCAAAAGCGAAGCCTGAGGCAAGAACTTGGTGTGAGTAATTTATTGAGGTGGTAATTCCAGGAAAAAGAAATGGGAGAATGGGAAAAGTGAGATAAGGATGGAGCTGAAGCCAAGGTAGGGGTGCATTATTGAGATGGCTGCTCTGAAGCACACTTGGACCTTCTGAGAACCAATCAGAAAGCCTCCTAAAATTGCTTGCCTGAAGGACAGGTGGCTGGAACATTTATCTATTGGCTCTCAGCCCCCACTGACTGGAGGTTGCCCCCATGAGTGTCAGATCCACACACACATACTTTCCAGCCGTGCTCGTGCATGCTGAGTGTGCTCTTACTCCCCAGGACAGAAAATGAAAACACATGTCTTATGCTTCAAGCAGAACAAACACCATTAGCACAAGGGAAGCTGAGCTCACATAAAGCTACCCGCTGCAACTGCAGCTGAAAGCAAAGGTGGTCTGATGGGATATGACATAGGGCACCAGGGGTATCTGCTGTGCTGGGCAAAGAGCAAACCCTAAACTTTACTCAGCACAGCCCTGCCTTAGCGACCACCTGCTAACTTTTCTATCTCATTGCACACTAACTAAATCATTAAGGTATGCTTTGCTCCCCAATTACAGCTTCATGCATAGCCATGAGGTCATTTTTTCTTGTTTCTCAAAGGGCTGTGTTTAATCTTGAATCTAGAAGTTTCCTTTTCCATCATAAAAATTGGCACTAGACTTATCAAGTTGTCAAGCTGACGTTAAGCTGCTTTTGTGCTACAGAAGCAAGTCTGCCAAAGAAGCTGAGCACCACCAAACAAGCCAAGCCTTGGATCTAATTAAGTGGAAAAAGAAAAAAAAAAAAAAACTTGTAACTACTTTCTCTCTGGATAGGAAAAAAAAAAAAAACTAACAAGACGAGGGCATAAAAGTAAAAAAATGAACTAAAATAAGATCATCAGAAAAGAATATGCAAAAGCACAGAGGGCCTGGGGTGGGGGATGGGGGGGAGCAGTATTTGGTTAACATGGACTTAGAACTAAAGCAAATCAGAGTTCAGAGTCCACCTTCACCACCTGTCCCTTATGTGATCTTGGGCAGAGGAATTAACTTAAACCCAGGAGTCCTCATCGGTAAAATACATCCCATAATTTCTAATCTGCAGGACTATTGTGAGAATTAAATCAATAATAGAGGTAAAGCACTCTGGTCAGTACCAGAGATACTGTAAGAGCTTAGCAAATGGTAGCCAGAGCTGTTCTTTTAATATTTCATTTATTATTTATTCATGAGAGACACACACACAGAGAGAGAGAGAGAGAGAGGCAGATAAATAGGCAGAAGGAGAAGCAGGCTCCCTGCAGGGAGCCTGATATGGGACTCTATCCCAGGACCCCAGGATCATGACCTGAGCCAAAGGCAGATGCTCAATCACTGAGCAGCCCCCTGGTGTCCCCAGCCAGGTCTGTTCTAATGTTGAAAATGCTAAGCCATAGAGGCACTCTGGAAATACCTAACACGAGGTCTAGCACAGGGTCGGTGCTTCATAAAGAGTGGTTCCTCTATCAGTTGTGTTCATAGGAGCTAAGAGCTTTACCAAAACTGCAAGAAAGGCTGGGTTCATTATTTTGAATAAATGTAGACAATGAGTAACTCAAGGGGTGTTTTAAATTCTCTGGAAAATTTACAGTAAATAAGACAAATTATTTCCTTGATGAGGCCATGTTAAAGACCAAAGATATAATGTTGACATTCACACCATCTGTTCTGCCCTTTTGAGGCCAACTGACTCCTCCATTCACCAGCACTGCCACCATTCCAACACCATACTCCAGCCCCTCACATACATAAGCTTCCTTTCTGTAATTCCCCATCCCTCCTTAGGAGCATTTGACCTGCTAGACCTGATCTCCTTTCTCTGATCTGAGATTCCCCATCCCCACCCCAGCTCCAGCTCAATTTCTCACTCTTTTGAATACAGCAACTCTAGATTCTTTTTTGAACTTCTTTGGGTCATTTGTTCATCATTTGCTCATTCGATGAGTACTTATGGAAAGCCTCTATGTTCTGGGTATTAGAATAGAGTGTAAAACAAAATAGACAAGCCCCGTCCCCTCATGCATTTTCTAGTCTAGTGCATAATAGACAAGGACAAATTAATACGTATCATCAAGTTCCCCACATTTTCTCAGTGGAGAAACTCATTCCTGCCTCTCATCCTGCAGAGCATACAATAAACAGGACTCTCCCTTGAAGCCCAGGAGGCAGACCCATATTTATGCTGTTCTTGTCATTCATATTATGGGCCACTTTTAAGAAGATCCATGAAACTCAAGGTTTAAGCGTGCAAAAATTTTACACACTAATGAGAAAAAATTAGAGGAAGGGTGTATGGGATTTTATTTCTAAGTCCTAGTATGACTGTGACAATTGCTTCTTTTTCCCCTAAAGAGAAGTTACAGCAATTACAATAGTCCATTCAAGATTCCACAGATGGCTACTAACTACCCAAAATGATGTCCACTGGGACGCTTTATCTATGATGCTGGATGATTTTCTGCCTTTTGCCGTGCTCAAAGGGAAGCACTTGGGATACAGAAAAGCTCGCTGTGAGAAATTAGAAAGGAGGTCCATTCTGTGAAACCAGGGCTCTTGGCATCCCTCACAACACGCTCTCCAGTTAAGCTCAAGCTTCCTTTTGGGTTATCCCCACACTTTTTCAGCTTTGTTATATTTCCCTACTGTTTCCATGGCCAAGTTTTCACTGCACTAGTCAATCCCACACTGTCCACTATTCTACAATCTATTAACCAATTTGACAAGCACCTCCCTACTGGCTCTCTCCAGCTAAAGGAGGGATAACTCCTTCCCAGTCTAGCAGCCATTTTAAATAATAGCTCCCAAACTCAGTAGATGATTTAAAATGTATTTGGCATGGCTCAGTTAGAGAACCACATGGGCACCTGACCTCTGCTCTCTTCTCGGGTGGCATTCTGGGAGGATAGACAGACCACGCCTGCGAGCAGCCACATGGTGGTGAAATAGAAAGCTGGGAACACTGCTCAACCACAGCTGACCATACATATTCCTCACCTGTCAGATTGAATACCTGCATTTGCTTCTGTAAGACAGAGAGGTTAGGACTGTTGCTTGAAACAACTGCAAGGTAGAAACAGCTCATGTGGACTAGAGATAAACTAGACCACAGAACTTGGACTTCATTCCTCGGCACATAATTAGCTCCCACACCATCAATCTGAAGGCCAACCTCTTTTTGCACCCTCTATATCCAATTAGTGCCCAAATCCTCTTGACTTTAATTCTCAACAATTTCTATCTGCCCCTCCTCTCCATGCCCACTTATGTCCCTTACCTCTGGGCCTTTTCACCTTCTACCTGGATGGACCATTGCCACAGTCTCCTAAATGATCCTCTTACTAGTCTTCTTCTCAGTCCCTGACTCGCCAATATTTCCTCTACATTGTCACCAGAGCAATGTTTATCTTATGCAAAGTTTATCTTATTACTTCTTTTAAAGGAGTTTGGTGACTCTTCAATCCTTATAGAATAAAGACTAAATTTAATGTGTCAAACAAGCCCATGATCTCACCCCTAACCAATTGTCTGACCCTCTCAGAAGACCATGCGCATGAACTACTTGAGATTTTAAATGTACTGTCATGTGTCTACCCCTCCAGTTTAAACTGGCCTCCTTCCAAAACCCTATTCCTTATCTGCAGGGCAAATAGCTTATTCATAACTTGCTACTAGACAATAATCTGTAAGGCAAGGGCATTGTGTAATTTTTCTCTATTCTAGCACTTTTTTTGGCATAAAGTAACCAAGAAGTAAGTAGTATGTGTTGAAAGAATTAATGGGTATGTGAAAAGAATAAATTACATGTCTCCTGGCACTAGAGAGAGGTATTAGTCAAAATATCTCCCTTCTCATTACCACTATCAGATATTATTTAGACTCTTATGACTACAACCGAATCATAACCATGGCCACATTATCTTGTCACCTTCAGTTCCACATCTGATGTTGGTCTACCCTGCACACTGTGGTCAGGTTACTAATGTAGGGACAGCTCTGACCATAACATTTCATGCTTCAAACCCTAGTTAGAGCTCTCTGCTTTCAACTCCATGGCCTAATATCCAGCAGCCCCCATGTTCTGGTTCCAACTCACCTGTTCAACCCTATTATATCCACTGTGCTGTAAGCCCTCTACTATACCATCTACCAAAGTCAATATCATTTCCCAATAAACATATTTTGGTCATGCTGTGTCTTTTACTAGGAATTCATTACCAATTAAGTATAAACCATCTCCTTAGGTCTACCTCAAAAATAATCTCTTTCTAAAACCTTTTATTATCACTTCTGTCAAAAAGAACTCCCCACTTCTGAACTTCTGTAGCATTTTTTTCCATAACTTCTGCCTGGCACATATCAAACTGTATCTGCATTCCAGTTATTTTTTTTAAGATTGTATTTATTTATTCATGAGAGACACATACACACACAGAAAGAGAGAGAGGCAGAGACACAGGCAGAGGGAGAAGCAGGCTCCATGCAGGGAGCCCGACGTGGGACTCGATCCCAGGTCTCCAGGATCACACCCTGGGCTGAAGGCGGCACTAAGCCATTGAGCCACCTGGGCTGCCCTGCATTTCCCTTATTGATGAATATGCTCCAGTTCAAATATAATGTTGCAAAGTCCTTGAAGGCCATGACTTCACTTTATCTACTATGTCCACAACAGCAGAGTTCAACATACTCCATGCACATGGTAAACTATCAATAAAAATGTGCTTCTTTATTCAACTATCCAGTCCACTAAGGGCACGGGGCATTCCAGTTAACACTATTCTTATTCTCATATATCAGTGTATCAATGTGCAAAGCGTTTCTTCAGCTGTTCTCTCATTTCCACTTCACTACAACCTTATCTGATAAATTAGAGAACCTTCTTTATTTCAGAGATAGATCATAGTTCTTTTGCAATAACTGAACTCTTCAGGGTTATTTAAAATAAATGGAGGAGCTAGAACTTGAATCCAATGCCCTAGCTTTTTATTACGACTTTTCCCCACTACTGGTACCCTGTACAAAAGTTTGGTACTGCCTAAAAAGGTGTTCCTCATTCATGTGGATCCAGTAAAAGCAGCACTCTCTCACCCCAATCATGGTTCCTTCCTGCCAAACTTTCTCTGGGCTTGGTGTGCTTTGAAGCAGAAAAGAATGCCAACCCCAGTTTTCCTGGCTTTTCTCCAGCCATCCTCTGCCTGGGTTCACTGGTCTATTGCTGTGGGCTTATGCCTTACCTAAGATTTAAATCACTCCTTTAGGGGAACTGGTCAGTGTGGTAGAATGATACCACTTACTATACTGTGAGGACCCATTCAGAACCCCACCATCGATATAAAGATTATTTTAAGCCGAAAACATTTGAGATACAACAGATGCAGAAAAAAAGCTTTCTCAGAGCTTCCCTTATCTAACTAAAAACATCAACTTCTGAGAAATGAGGCTGCAATACATTCCCTCTTAGTGGTGGGTATACTCCCAGGAAGAAGACAGGGAGTAAACCTGCCATAAATTCCCTCTCCAGAGGCCATGAAGAAGATGGAAAGACCACTCACACCTGCATAAACAAACATCATCACAAACTTTCTTATCTTCCATTTGTTCTCCTAAAAACCCATTTGTCTTTCCTAAAGAAACCTATTTGTTTTTCTCATAAAAGCCTTTTTCATTCCCTCCTCACCCCTACTGTTAGTATATAAGCCTCCAACTTTTATCATTCAGAAAGCTAGCTACTTTTTTTGTTAACTCCCATACACATAATTTTTCATCCTGCTAAGCTATCTTTTGTCATTTTAATTCACAGGACCCCAGTCATTAAACCAAAGAGTATATAGGAAACGTTTTCCTCCCCAACAGTATCATAATGAGCATAATGAGCTCATAAGGAGCCAAAGAGTATTCAAGCATACATCCAAAGATGCCAGGAGCATGAAAACAGAGGTATGGGCCAGAAAGAATCACAAGGTAGTATGTAAGATCACACACTCTGGAATCAGACTGCCAGGTTCAAGTCTTGGCTAGCTGCATAATCCTGAACAGTTAACACAACTTCCATGTGCCTCAGTTTCTTCATCTGTAAAAAATGGATAGTACTTTCTTTCTCATAGGATCACTGTGAGCTTAAACAAACTCATTGGTACATTGTCCAGCACTGTGCTTAGCATATATGTAGCAAGAAGTTTAGCTAAAGTAATAGGATGCTGAGGGATCATTTTTGTGTATACCCAAAATTGGCAACAAAGGCCCAAAGCTATGGACAAAGAGGCTCCTCAAACCACATATTCTAAACAAAGCTGTCAACACCAGGGCCAGATACCTTCCTTGTGGTTTACTAAGCCTGAGCTGCCCTTCTACCTTCACCACCACCTACCACCACAAATCTTGCCCCTTTCCCAGACCATAAAAGCCCAGAAAGGACCAGAGTGGGAGGGGGGCAGAACTATCACGGTCATGGACCTTGTCAAGATATGCAGTGTCTACAATGGGATGCCACTTCCCTACCTTCAAGAAAAGAAATGAAAAGTTTCAAGAGAATCCTTCTGAGAGGTTAAGAACTCCTACCAGATAGAGACTCTGGCATTTCACTCCCTGGATGGAGCTTGCAGAGCTACAGAACCTGTCTTCTCCAGCAGTCATAGAGAGTTATCAGGGGAAGTTAACCTACAGCTCTTGATGACAAGTGATATTCTTGAACATGGAGACTAGTGTCCATTTAAAGGTTCAAAGACTGCCAGAGAAGCCCACTTCATCAGAGTGAGAAGGGACCATGGCACAGAGTACCTAAGAATCTGAGCCCACCCTCCTCTCTTGCAGCAGAGATCTCAGCATTTCCTTGAGAAAGAGCACAGAGGAAAGGCAGGAGTCCTGGGGCCATCCTGGTGGCCACCGAGAGAGGAGCTGCCTCCTTAAAAGGTGATTAGAGCATGAACAAATGTCAGGGCCTAGGGAGGCATGGCTGTCCTCTCTGCAGAAAACCTCAGTGATGGAGAGGACTGGTGGAAACTCATCACTAAACTACTGGTCATGAAGAGGTCACCAGAAGACACACACAGGTTCCCAAGATAACCAGGGTCACCTCTGCATCGTGACATGCAACTGGTTTCCATGAGATGCCTCCACCATCTCCTCTAAACTCCCAAAGCCCACCAATGCAAGCAAAGTCAACCTCAAAAGAGAGAGGAAAGGAAGAGATGGCATTTTAATTAAGGCTGTCCCCACTCACACTCAACCACATGGAAACGCTGGAGAGAAGTGGGAAACAGATGGCAGAGCCTTGGACCTCAGGCAATGGGTCAAACCCCTGCCAGGGCAGAGAGGGGAGTTGGAGGTAAGATTTAAGTCCTAATAAACACTAAAATTTAAATTGATCTCAACTTTTAACGTCTAAAATTGGTCAGGAAATTACAGAATCTGTCAAGATTTAAGAAAGAGCCTTTTGTCATAGCATATTTATAAGGAGAAAAAAAAAAAAACATTTCATGCTGATGTCCCAAAAGAGCAATTACATTATCTGCATCAGCATCCTAGAGATGCCAAATCTGCCTGAGCTCAAGGCTACACATGAGACCAAAGACAGAAGATGGAGCCATGAATGTGTGCATATGTGTAGAGCTCTGTGTGTGGCAATTTAGAGAAGATCAAAGACAGGAACTAACACAGGAAATCCAAGGAAATTACCAAGAATGGGACTTGGGGCTGATGGTTTTAATTCGCCAGCACCAGTGAGAGACACAGTGGGTTGGCTGAGTTTAAAGGCACAGTGTCAACCTGGAGCCCCTGGGGGCTCTGCTGGGGTTTTATGTAAAGGGAGATAATGTGACAAATGTTGTTGCCTTCCAGCAGCTTTCTACTTCCCTAGTCATCCCTGTCTTTCATAAGAAAAATGGTAAACAGTAACTTTCTTCCTTCCTATTGCTTTGAAGGAGATGGGATGGTCATGGGGGAGAGGAAGTGGACTCTCATCCCTACACTGGCATTTATGTCCAAGCCAAATTGGTATTTACAGAAAGACTTCACCACCTCCGGGAAGATGAGGTTGGGCAGGACCACCTGCCCTGCACTGTCTATTCTATGCAAAACCAACTCTGTAATTGCGTCTAATCACTCCATAAGTGGTGAGGTTTTAGAGGAAAAAGAAAATAGTGTGAGGATTTTAAACAAACTAGTATGCTACTCTCACCTCCAAGCAAGTTTCTCTCCAGGAGAATGATCTCCGTAATGTGATCTGGGTGGGTGTGTCTTCTGGGTGGTCCCACACCCTGTTCCAAACTCCAAGGCAAGGGGTGCTGACATGTGAGACAGTCTCCACCCTGTCCATGGAGTAAGAAGGGTAGGAACTGTGGCAGCTGCAGGCCTGACTTGGCTGCTAGAAATCATCACTCTTCCCCGAAGAGCCATGCCCAAGGCCAGGCTTCACTGTCTTCACAGGACCAAATTCTGCAAAGCAGCCAGCAGTTTAGCCTCCTTTGGGGAGGAGTGTCGTGAGGGGTGGGTGTAGAGTTAAACACAGTCTGGCCTCAGAAAAATGTCCCTGCAATACCAAGTGAGACAAAAAAAAAAAAAAAAAAAAGTTGATTCAGAGAAATTCTAGAGTTTCACCAAAAAGTCTGGAATGCATTGGGTAAGTTGTAATGTGATTCAATGTGCATTCAGCTACAGAACAGTTATTTAGCACATCCATGAAGAAATCAGCGCCCAAGGTGATGGACTTGCCACCTTCTCCCCCAGAATATACTCTTTCAGGGAGGACTCAGCTTCTAAAATATCCCCTTAGCTCACTACTCCTCTTCCCATCACATTCCCCACATACATAGTCTAAGAACTTCTATATAACTTCCAATAAAAAAATAATACTTAATATAGTAAACTTGAAAAATGTTAAAAAGTTTAAAGAAGACCAAAAAAAATTACCCCTAAGGCAACCACCCAGAGAGAGACCGACTGTTAATATTTTGGTATGTCTGTTTCCAGACTTTTATGTTATGTTAATTATGAATAAATACGTGTGTATGCAATTTAATAAAGTTAAAATATTTGGAAAATTGAGTCCACATTGCTTGGACACAGTGTAGACTCTGGAATCAATTGCTTGGGTGTAATCCTAATTCCACCTCCCATTCTCTGTATCTCAGCCACAACACCTGAACAAAGTAGTACCTATGTCAGAATGTTGCTACAAAGAATAAATGAAATAATACAAGTTGAGCTTTTAAAACAGGACATAGGGCAAGTGGGATGAATATATGTGTTGTTGTTGTTATTATTAGTATTGGTTGTGACTTGCTTTTTTATACTACACACATACTTGTTTTCTGTGTCTTACAGGCAGTTTATAGGAGCGGACATTGCTCCTGCATCCCCATCAACGTGGCAGTGTCACACCTAAGATGCCGTCTAGATTGATACCATTCTCAGTAAATGCCCTGACCTTGCCAGCATCTTCCTGGGAGAGGCTGATGTGACAGGATAGCTGGGGCCAGCTGAAATGCCTGGAGGGGCACGAGATGATTGTGGAGGTTTCAGCCAAGCCAGCATCACAGCTGTCCTCAATTACCACAAACAGATGTTGGCAGCTTGACTCATTAGAAATGCAATCCGATCACCTTGGCAGTCTAATCCTCTTACTGGAAACTCCAGAGATAGGAAGACTCTGCACTCCTGATTCCTGTGGTCAGGTCAATGAAGGGTACTCTCCTTGTCCTGGGGAAAAACGTTCCCAAGCACAGACTCCATATGGCAAATCTCCATGAAGATGAGAGCAGTGGTTTCCACCTGGGAGATCTTAGTCCACCAGCTATTTGGTAATGACTGGGGACATTTTTGGTTGTCACAACTCTGAGAGGGAGGGGCCTGTTACAGGCATCCAGTGGGTTTCGTCCACGGGCACTGCTAAACATCTATAAGGCACAAGACAGCCCCACAAAACAGAGGATTATCTAACCCAAAATATCTATTAGCACCAGGACTGAGAAACCCTGATGAAAGACCTTGAGCACATAAATTAAATAAAAACCTTTAAGTTAAAAGTGGGAAAAGGCTGGCCGTAGTGAAATAGGCAGTCTCGAGTATCTATGACATAGATCACAGAGGCCAGCAGATAGGAGGTATTTATGAGATAAGGTAACTACATTTTCTGTACCTTTTCTCTAGGGTGGGTAGTGTGGGAAAGGGAATGAGAGGATATATGCTTTCCTAAGTAAAGGCTGCCATCCATAAACCAACCAACAGTGAGACTTCCAGGAACTTTCATATTAGAAAATCTAAGGGCCAGCCTCAGAGGATAAATACTTCCTCCATGATGGTTAATTTTATGTGTCAACTTGACTGGGCCATGGGGTGTGCAGATATTTGGTTAAATGTTATTTCTTGGTGTAGCTATGAGGGCCTTTCTGAATGAGATTAACATTTGAATCAGTAGGCTGAGAATAGTAGACTGTTCTCCCAGTGTGGATGGGATGAAACACTGTGCTTCTTCCAATCCACCAAAGGCCTAACTAGAATACAAAGCTGGAAGAGAAGAGAATTCTCTTTCTGTACCTGCGTTAGTGGGGACATTGGTCTTCCATTGCCTTCACACTTGGATTCAGACTGGAACTTGCACCATTGGCTCTCCTGGAACTTGTCAACTGCAGATCCTGGGATTTCTCAGCCTCCATGTTCCTGTGAACAGTTCCTTTTAATAACTCTCTTTGTGTATGCATGTGTACGTGTGCATGTATAGATGTATATATTCCATTCCTCTGGAGAATCCAGAATAATATTCTCCTCATGCTACACGGAGGCTTTGTTCTCATTCTTCCCAATTCAGTTCAAACACAACTTCCTCAGCCAGCCTTTCCCTGAGACCCTGACCTTACCTCTGTGTTCTCTCCTGTCTCAGCTCCCCTTTTGCTTCCTTCCCAGCCACTGTGTCCACTCGTAAAGAATGCAGAGATCTTGACTCATTCATTCATTGTTCTGTCCCCAGGAGTTTGAATCCCAGCCTCACCACTTACCTGTGTGAACCAGTCAAGCTACCCATTTTGTCAAGTCTAGGATACCATCGATTTAAAACACACCACTATTTACTGTGAAACTCACAAAGAAACAACAACGTTGAGTAAACACTATGCAGAGATCATGGCTTGTAAGATGCATCCTGATTTCAGATATATTGAAATGTAAGAAAACATGCATATTCAAATCATGAAACATTGTGCTTAATCTCTCTGAGCCTCAGTTTCCTCCATAGAGTAGGGATGGTAATCTTCAGGCCACAGGGTTCTTACAGGTAACCCCACTATGCAGCGTGGGGAGAGCAGGCCCAGCTTCTCTTTGTACCTCCAGCTCCATCTTGCACTGCCTGGGGCCTCCTGTACCTACAAAGGGCCACCCCAATCCAAGCCCAGTCCACATATGTCTCACAGCTACAAACAACTGCCCCTCAGTCACACTTTGGGCCAGTAGGCAGCACAGTCTCACCTCAGGAGGAAAGACCTAGAGGAGATGCCCATTCAGGATCTGACAGTAGATCTGGGAAGGCTTGAGCAAGGAATTCTAGGGTCCTGATGACACAGGATGGGAACAGGCTCAGGATGGGTAGGAATGCTTAGCCCAAGGACCCTTCAACCCACAGGGAGGAGTGCCTCCAAGAGAAAGCAAGATCCGGGTCCCCTCACCAGGTTAAAAGGGTAGACAGGTTACAATGATCAAAGACAATAATAGATGTAACATGCCTTGTTCCTCAACTAGTATCTAGTGGAGGCTCTACAAATGAGTGTTCACCCACCCCAGCAGAGAAAAAGTCCTACACAGAGTCCACAGTGTAGCTGCAGCTAGCTATTACTTGGTACCTACTACATGCAACACAGTGGGTTATATGCTTTCTATTCTTTTTTTATTATTATTATTTAATTAGGAGAATTGGAGATAAAACTGAAATGTAAATTGTGATCAGACTAGGGGAGGCCCTGGATGCCAGGCCAAGAAGCTTTGTTCACATGAGATCAAGATTCATATTATGAATCTCTGTTCCCATCACAGACTAGAGGAAGGAGATTCAGGAAACTCAGGGGACAGATGATTATGAAAGGAGGTCAATGAGAAAGACCCCTATGATTCTCATAGTGGGAAAGAAAAGCAAGCAATGGCAGGAAGAGACTGGAGAATAAACAGTTTGGGGTATTGGGAATGACAGGGGAAAGGAATCACTCAGGAACTACATTTTCCAGAAGACTGGGGGCAAGATGGTACCTCCGGCAGGAATAGGGAAGTTTCAAGGGAATCTGGCTTCCAAGGGAGAAGAAAGAGTCAGTTAGCTTAAAATTTAACTCTCTAGGTTGTTTAGAGCACCTACTGTGTACTTGAGCTTGTTTACACTTCTCTGCCTCTCCTCTAGCATATGTCAGAAATTGTCACCATTGGTACCACTACAGAGTTCTCACAACCTGGTGAAACTATTTTTTTGGTCTCCTAATATCCATCAAGACATTATTTTTCAGTCTGTCAATGGACCCAGCTATTAACGTATTACCACAAAAACTACAATTTTGCTATAGTCCTAAAATCTAAACAGGTATCTAGGATCCATACTAATGAAACATATACAAACTATTTGCTTGCCTCCACCCTGCCCTTCTACCCACATCTAGAAACTCTGAATAGTCCAACAACTCTAGTATCAGACTCAAAGTTAACATGGGACAAGAAAATAAATAAAGTTAATACAACAGTGCCATCTAGTGAGTGACAAGAAATTCAGAAGGATATAGATCTGTCTTAAATTTAAGATTCATGTATTTTACCCCAACAGATCCAGTGCAGAAGAGGAATGGTATTAAATGAAGGTGTTTTGTGTCATCATAAGCCCTTAGAAAAATCCCTCTATGTGATTTGAATTTCCCAAATTTATGGGGAATCTTAATGGAGGCCATATAAAGAGAATGAAGAAGTTAGTAGAAATCCATGGTTTCCTCCAAAGTCCAACATTAAATAGCAAGAATCTAACACTAATCATGACAAGAGCTTTAGTAGAGTCCCATCTCCTTTAGTAGAGCTCAGCACCCTCTCTGTGACCCTAAGCTAATAGAAGCCATGCAGCCTCAGATCCACCAGGATCACCTCCCGCTCTATGCTTCATGCCCAAGTGACCTAGGGCAAGTGAGACTTCTCTGGCCTTCTGTTTCTTCATCTGCAAAATGGCAATGATGATATAGCAATGGCCATTCATAGAGAGTATTATGAGCTCTACATGAGTTATTTTAGGAAAAACCTATATAACACAATGGTTTAGCCCTATCAAAGTGAGTTTTCTTCAAGCCTGCCCTTTCTCCTGTATCTGCTCATTTACCAAATGAGAATCAGACATCTATCCATTGGGGCACCTGGGTGGCTCAGTTGGTTAAGTGTGTGCCTTCAGATCATGATCCAAGAGTCCTGGCATCAAGCCCAGCATCGGCATCAGGCTCCCTGCACAGTGAGGAGCCTGCTTCTCCCTCTCCTTCTGCCTGCCATTCCTCCTGCTTGTGCTCTCTCCCTCTGTCAAATCAATAAAGTCTAAAAAAAAAAAGATATGTACATGTCCTTTTTTTCAAAAAAGACAATTTTCATATTTTTAATAAATGCTGAAGCCCTACTATGTGCCACTCTAGACTCCAAGGACAGGCAAGTTTCCTCCTTGGTGAAATTAATCTAAAATGTGAGAGAATCTTAGAAGACAATACAGAATCACAGCAAGAGAGACTATCATCTCCCAGAACAGATAATGAAGGAGTTGAAAACTGGAAGAGGAGGAGACAAACAAAGACAAAATGAAGGAACATAGCCTATAGTCTACTAGAAATCCAGGGCAAACAACTGAGGTTACCCAATCAAGTGTCCCTTAAAAGGTGGGAGACTGAGAGTATTATCTGAAAGAAAAGGAGATATTCATCCCCCAAGACGAGTTGGCTCTGCCCTTGATCAAGCCCTCTACCTTATTTTCTCCTAGCAACTTCTCCATCACCATTCCAGGGACATGATTCCATCTAAGGACTGCCCCGGAGTTAACCACATTGCCAGATGGATGAAATTACAATCAGGGTGCCCCTCTGACTTTCCACCTTCTCTCCCTTTTCCCCCTGGGATAGCTCACCATTTTAGATAAGACAGCAGCCAGCAATGTTTTTGGTGTTCCAGTTTATCTGGTTTAGGGCTTATTGCCATCCAAGAAGGCTGGTCTCCCTTAATCTTCAGCTTTGCACATCACAAGGCCAGATCTGCCTGCCAGTGGATCAAAATTAGCACTTTCCAAAGTTATACGTTACACTACCAAACATTTTGATTTTTCTCTAAAAACATTTTTTAAGCCCTATAATCCCATGCGTTGGCTTGGAAGATACAAAGTTAAACAGGTTTCTTTTGGAAAGGCTTCTAAATCCTCAATATCCTAATAAGAATTGTGAATTTCTGATACAGTGCACGCTATAGTTCACAAAATTATTTGGCAGTGGAACCCTTTCTGCAGAGTCTCTCTTGGAAATAAACTTTGCAAAAGGCTAATTTCAGGTCTGTCGGGCTCTTGCTCTTCCTGCAGACTTTGCTAGAACCTGTGTCTCATGAAGCATTTTCTAGATCATAGCTCCCTACCCACAGTCCCAAATCCAAGTGATCAATGCTACTCCTCTTCTCCCACGACTCTGTAAATATTTATACCACAGCCTCTGTAACACTTTGGTGTCTTTCACTGACTTTTCATGTGTCCGTTTTTACTTTATTGTAGGTCGCTTTGGTTCAGGAAACTTGCTTTATATGCGAGGCTCGAGGGAAGCTCATGAAAATCCCTGGTGCCTGCATATGTGATACAGGCAGGGAGGGAAGGAAGAAGGGGGAAGAGGGCAGGCCTGACTCTGATTAAAAAGATCGGAGACCCAGTGCCACCATTTGACTTCTGATCAATCACAACTTTTCTGGGCATTTCCTCCTCAGCCAAACAAGACTGAAAACATGTGCCCTCACTTCCTCCTAGAATGGATGGAGGGCTCTAACGAGATCATCAATGCAAGCTCAGCCCATAACTGGAAAGTACGAGGCCGATGTAAAATCACATCATAATTAGCACAGGGCCAGAACATTCCATTCATGTCTTCCCCAAAGAGGCAAGGGTGTCATGCCCACAGTGTAATAGGCTAATCCGGCCCACACAGATGTTGAACTAGGAAGCACCCCCTCCCCAGTTCCCCAAATAATGCCTCTTTCTAAATCCTAATGCTTGGAATTTCTATGACACAAGATAGATGGTTCCATTCACATTAAATGCAGTTGAAGATACTTAAAATGTGCAGATTATGAGCATGAATTCCTTTCCTGGAAGAATTTTCTGAAGGGGAGAACTCTGAGCCGTGAAAATGAGGTTCAAAGAAATATATGCACAGCTTTTTAAAACAATTGAGTTGGGAGCCACAAAGGGAAATAATACCTTCTCCAGAATTTTATTTAGGGAAATATTCAGATTAACTTTTGCTGAACGCCTACTTGAAGGAAGTATGCCAAACATTCTCAAACAAACGACAGCGTATTTGTTGCCACCCAGTTAACTGCAATTGTTGGGAGGAATCCACACTATCAGGTTAGAAAACCAGATACCGGATCTAAGCCTGAATTCAACAACAACAACAAAAAAAATTAAATAAAATTGCTAATAAATGAGAATTTTTTTTTTCTGGGAACAGGACAAGTGTATCCACGTTGTAAAGCCTTTGCAGAATCCAGGCTGTGGCTTGTTATCTGATGATCTAAATGGAAGCCATTTTTGTAATTACTTTTATTGTTAATAAATTCTCCCCAGTTTGGATGAGACCATCAACATGTTAATGTGAATTTCGAATTTGAAAGAGAAAACCAGAGAGCAGTCACAATCAAGGTGACCGGATTTCTCCCAATTACTGCCCCCAATTATTTCCATACCTATCGCTGACATGTTTAATCTCCTTCTCCTGGCCTAACCGACAGCTCGCGGGGAAGAGGCATGCTAGCTAAGACATTGCTCAGCAGAGAGTGTAGGTCCAATTTAAATAATTAGAAGCCTATTTCATTTCTTCTCTCCTTGTAAGTGCACTTGAAGGGAATGCACATGCCAAGCTTCATGCCTTTAACTCGTTCGGGGATGGCTTGTTGACTTTTCTTTTAGCCCATGTCTCTACCAGCCCTTGTCTGTGTGTCTTCTAGGACACTGAGGATAATTTAAAGCTATTGAATGATAGTCAATAAGCAAGGGGCATCTCTATAGCCTGGCTTAAAGGTCTTTGATCTAGTAAATCATCAATTACTGCTGCCTGGGTTAGCCTTCCCGTTAACCGTGTGACCTGGACTGTCCCTCTTATTCTTCAAGCAGGATGAGCACAGGAGCAGCACAGAGTTTTCTGCTGATGAAGTGGGTCTGCAGTTCACTTGGGCTTGGGACCTGTCTCCACTGTCTGCAAAGTGCCTGCCCTCCTCTCCTCAAGTGGTTAGAAATCTCTTTCCAGATGGCAAAGGCCCGACTCATAATTTTGTTGCTTGACTTAGAGACATTCATATCTGTCCCCTTCATTGATTACAGGCCTCTGAGTGGCAGAATTTATGAGGTTCTGGAGACTCAACATGCTCATCACTGTCCCTGTATTGCTCTAAGTGCAATTCAAAGATACTCACTGCAAATGAAGATCCTCTGGTCAGAGATCCTCATTCCATACACTTGAAAGGGATTCTAGGCATTTTCATTGTTAACCCCTGAATTCCACTTGGATAAAGCTGGATAAAGCTACCAGCAATTTGCTGCAGGAGCATACGAAAGGTTAGGAGGGGATCAGAGATTCCCTGAGATGTCTCACCCATGAAGGTGCCAAGAAGGTGATGGTTGGAAATGGGAGGAATGATGTTCTGGACAGAAAGAACAGCAGGTGCAAAAGTTCATGGAAATAAGACAGCAGAGTTCGTTTAGGAATTTGGAAATCATCTAACAAATAGGAACCTGAAATACACACTAAGATTGAAGGTGTGATAGGAATTTAAATTGACAAGGAAGTAGGGGTCAACCACAAAGGCACTTGAATGTAGTTCTTTAGACAGTAAAGGCAGAGATCTGGTCCAATATTTAAAAATGGATTTAAGTAATCAGAAATTATAGAGGCGTGGAAAGGTGACCAAAATTATTATTCAATAGTAAAATACCTTTGTCTCCTACCTACTTCATATTTATCCAATCTCATATTTACTGACTATCTACCATGTCCAGACACAAGAGTAAGCTCAGGAGAAACAATGCTAAACAACAGAAAGATGATCTCCCTTCCATCACAGGGTTTACAGTTCAGCATTGACTATGCGGCAGCCACTGGACTAGCCACTGGATTAGCAGATAAGAACCTAAAACAGCACCTTGCACACACAAACTTGTACACATATTTATATGTGTCATAATAAACCACAAGAAAGATAGGAATAGGGCAGCCCGGGTGGCTCAGCGGTTTAGCACATGCCTTTGGCCCAGGGTGTGATTCTGGAGACCTGGGATCAAGTCCCACATCAGGCTCCCTACATGGAGCCTGCTTCTCCCTCTGCCTGTGTTTCTGCCTCTCTCTCCCTCTCTCTGTGTCTCTCATGAATAAATAATAAAATCTTTAAAAAAAAAAAAAAGAAAGATAGGAATAAAATGTTAGAGGACTAAGTGAAGAAAGAGTACTTGAGAAGAGCCATAAAGCATGGACAACATTTCTGACCAAGGGAAGATGGAGAAATAATGCATTTTAGTTAGGAAAAAGCAATTAATGAGAAATGGAGCAGAGACAATGAGAGTAAGAACTAGGGACAGACATGACACCAGACCCTGCGTATATCCCTTGTCCCTCCACTTCAGAATAAACCCTCAAAGCAGGAGTATTACCCGCATTTTATGTGCATGAAGACAATTCTTCAACGAGTTGAAAAAATTCCAAAGATAACAAAGCAAGTAAGTGAGAGTCAAGAGTCATTCATATTCATTCATTCAGTTTACTCAACAAATATTGATTGAGCAGCTACTATGTGATAGGCAGATTTGTCCTGCACCAAAGTTCCTATCATTTTTCTCTACAATACTTTAAAAATTAATAACATAAATAAAATTAACACTGACAGGTAATAGCATGAACAAGAAGAAAATGAAGGCGATTTAAGAAAGGATAATAACGTTTACAGCAGGTTTTACGCTTTGCAAAGCAATTTTTACATACAAACTCCTAAATATAAGGAAGAAAAAGGGTGGGTCGCCTGGGTGACTCAGCAGTTTAGTGCCTGCTTTTGGCCCAGGGTGTGATCCTGGAGTCCTGGGACTGAGTCCCACATTGGGCTCCCTGCATGGAGCCTGCTTCTCCCTCTGCCTATGTCCCTGCCTCTGTGTGTGTGTGTGTCTCTCATGAATAAATAAATAAAATCTTTTAAAAAAAATGTTTAAAGGAAGAAAAAGAGTCTAATGTCTGGTAAATAGTAGGTATGAAATGTCTGACCTTTCAACTTTATCCTGAATTCTTAAAATCTTCAGTTCTTAAGGGTTTTGTTTTTTGGTTTGGTTTGGTTTGGTTTGGTTTGGTTTGGTTTGGTTTTACTGTTTTTAAGAGGAAAGGATAAAAAAAAATGGCCCATAATCTCACTGCCCAAATTTCTCATTAATTTTTTAACTTTTTATTTTAAAATAATTTTAGACAGAGTAAATAGAACAGAGGTCCCATAATTCCTTCATTAAGCTTTCCCTAATTTTAGCAAATGACATAAACATACTACAATCATTAAACCAGGAAATTATCACTGGTTCAATGCTAATAGCTGAACTATAGATCTTATTTACCAGTTTTTCTCCTACTGTCCTTTTTCTATTCCCATACCTCACATTGAATTCAGTTGTTGTGTCTCTTTAGCTTTCAATCAAAGACAGTTCCTCAATCTGCCCTCGTCTTTTAAGATACTGATACTTCTGATGAATACTAGCTAGTTATTTAGTAGAATGTCTATCAATTTGGGTTTGTCTATTATGTTCTGACAATTCCTTTAAGATTATGTATTTCAGGCATGTTACAGAATGCCACAAAAGCAAAAACAATGCTGTGTCCTTCTCAGGACATCCTATCAGGAGGAACATAATATCAACATATCTTACTACTCGTGATACTAACTTTGATCACATGGTTAAGGCAACCTCCATTGGGTTTCTCCACTGTTACTCTTTCTCCCTTTAATTGATAAGTATGGGTCAGGTACTAATACACTATTTCTCCTCAAACGTTTGCCCACTGATTTTAGCATCGATCCATAGATCTTCCCTGCAACAATTACTGCTGTGATGTTGCCTGGTGGTGATTTACTATTTCCCACATTCCTTCTCCATATGTAGGTTGGAATGCCTCTGAAAAGAACTGTCTCTTCTCCAATTTATTAATTTCTTTGATTATTTACATCAGGATAAACACAAGCATATTTATTTTTAAGATTATTGTTATTTATCATGTTTTTCACGTTGAACACTTTGCCCATTGGGAGTTCCATTAGCTGTGCTTCTGTTTCCGTTTCATATAGCTTCTTCTTTTTAATTTTTTTTAGAACTTCTTTACTTTCTGATACTGTAAGATGCTCCAGGCTCATCTTGTATTTCCCTGCCCCAGCCCTAGAGTCAGTAATTTCTCCCCCAAGGAGCCCTGATTTATTTTAATCAAAAATGAGATTTAGAAATAAGATCTAGGCTCCATATATGCTCATTGCTACTGGAATGCCATAGTTCCTTGGCCCTCTAAGCAGACGACATTGGGAAATACAAATGGTTTGTATACAAACCCATGCTTATACTTTAATTTATATATACTTCTTTATCAATTTATCTGTATACATATTTTTAAAACATTGGTTTATACGGATATGTCCAATTCCAACCCAACAACACCACTGACTCTAGTCTTCCCCCTTTTTTTTGCTTATAACATCTTTCTCCAACATTGAGAAGCCTGGCTCTCATTATTAATAATATACGCACTTATTTGTTCAACTGAAGTGTAACCATAGAATGTTTGGTTGTAGAAGTGTAACCATAGAATGTTTGGTTGTAGTTGTAGAACTGCTAAACTATACTCCTGTGACAAAAAGACTGACTAAGTAGAGTACAGCATTTGTGCCCATTTCTTTTCACTTTTAACCTTACAGCATCCAGCCGAAATACAGTTTTCCAAAATTATCTAGGTTACTTATTTCCCCAAGTCTTTCAGTATTTCCAATTATTATACAATTGGGTTTATTTACTACTACTTGTTTCCTATTTGGGGCCCTTGCCCCAATATCTTGGTTGATTGTAAGCATATATTTATTTTAAGAGGTATTTTAAACAGTATCCAAGATGAGTTGTTTTTTTTTTTTTTTTTAATCAATTCAGAGATACAGACCTCTTTGTTGAGCTCCTGCCATGTTCCAGGGACAATCTGGGTATTTTATTATATATGACTATAAAGACATAGTATGTTACTTTAATGATCAACACCTAGGTTATGAAACTTTATGCCAAGAAAAAAAACTGATTTACTTTATCCAGCAAAAGGTGGTGCCCCTTTTCTCTTACCCTCTTTTTAACTGTTTGTCAACCTTATGGATCTGTAGATTCTCTTGAACTAATTATTTCCATAGCCTAAAAATGTATTTGAAATAATGAGGCAAATATTACAATTTCTCTACAAAACATTAATGCAAGGCTCTTGTTTGTTTTTTAATTAGCTGTCACTATTGATGATTTACCCTATAAGATGAGAATATTAGTACTACATGTGTCAATACAAAGACCACCCTTGAGGACTCTGAATAATCTAGATTTGGGCCTTTAGAAAACAAGATTGTCCCCAGTGTTTACAAGAACTTTCTGAAAGATGTCCATGGGCAAGACATTGGTCCCACCTGACACAGACCTCTGTCCTCACATAGTTCACAAATGAGTTGGGAGAACTGGATAGTGGATAATAATATAGTTTTTGCATTATTTTGCTGTGTGCCTTTAGGTGAATTTCTGAGCAGCAATTTCCTCATTTGTAAGGAGGGATAAACAATACATATAATTTATATATGTGTGTGTGCATAATTTATATATATAAATATATATCTTTTGTACATTATATAATATATATTTATCCCTCTTTACAAATGAGGAAACAGAATTGTGAAATTGTGTGTACAGAACTCTTTGAAGTTTTCAACATGTATAAAGTACTTAGAAAATGTCAGCTATTAGAAAAACAGGAGAGAAGAAGCCATAAGCTACTCTTAATGGCAGAGAACAAACTGAGGGTTAATGGAGGGATGGGTGATAGATATTAAGAAGTACACTTTTGATGAGCACTGGGTGAAGTAAGTAAGTAAAGAATTACTGAATTCTATTCCAGAAACCAATATTGCACTATATGGCAACTAACAAAACTTAAGTAAATAAATAATAAAATATTTGTAAAAGACAAGTCAGCTATTAGAACTATCATCATTTCATTGTTATTCAAAAGATAAACAACAGTAGTACATGTTGCCCAATAACTGATAGTGTTTAAAAAAAAGAGTCATCATTTGAAATGAACAAGAGACAAAGAACTAACATTTTTTTAGACCTTGTAATAATCTAATCCTAAAAATAATTTGGTAAGGTCAATATTAATAAATTTATCTGTAAAACAAAGATAAGTAACCTTGGATACGTAATCAAGGTCATGTAACTACTGAGTGACAAGGCTGGGCACAGATCCAGATTTTACCACTACAAAAGAATACTGGGGAGTGAGTTAAATCTTTTAGAGACAAACACTTGAACATCAGAAAAGTATCCTGAATCATTGTCAAGTGGATCCATAACAGAACCCTAGAAGTAGCAGAACCACTCCAAAGTCTAGGACATGTAAAATAGAGTACAAGAGGCTTGGCAACAGGACCTGGTTCCTGGGCAGGAACATTCCTCTTAGGAAAATAACTCTGGATTTTTAAGGTCAGGATTTATCCCAAATATTCTGTGTCACTATTACCATTCACATTTTGGGGCTAAGTTACCATTTCCATAGATCTAAGCTACAGTAGAAGAATTTAAAAGAATTTGTACCTGCCATCTGAAATTGGCAGCCTTTCAAGGCCTGCAAACCCATTTTGTTTGGGAGACATTGCCAAATCGAATCTGAATGCTTTACAATTCTGCCTGGAAGCCCCCTAGCCTTCAGATTCCCCAGTCTGTTACTTTAGACCAACCCTCTTCATCCATATACCTTATGTGCCCAGCCCCTAAGTGAGATAGATAGATGATAGATAGATAGATAGATAGATAGATAGATAGATAGATAGATAGATAGATGATAGATAGATACCCAGGCAGAGTGGCAGCCCAGGGAGACCCTTCGAGGAACAGCAGAGCGAACCCTGGCCACACTCTCAGAGAACAATTGGAAGCCAAGTTCTTTTTTTTTTTTTTTTATTGGTGTTCAATTTACTAACATACAGAATAACCCCCAGTGCCCGTCACCCATTCACTCCCACCCCCCGCCCTCCTCCCCTTCCAACACCCCTAGTTCGTTTCCCAGAGTTAGCAGTCTTTACGTTCTGTCTCCCTTTCTGATATTTCCCACACATTTCTTCTCCCTTCCCTTATTTTCCCTTTCACTATTATTTATATTCCCCAAATGAATGAGAACATATAATGTTTGTCCTTCTCCGACTGACTTACTTCACTCAGCATAATACCCTCCAGGTCCATCCACGTTGAAGCAAATGGTGGGTATTTGTCATTTCTAATAGCTGAGTAATATTCCATTGTATACATAAACCACATCTTCTTTATCCATTCATCTTTCGTTGGACACCGAGGCTCCTTCCACAGTTTGGCTATCGTGGCCATTGCTGCTATAAACATCGGGGTGCAGGTGTCCCGGCGTTTCACTGCATCTGTATCTTTGGGGTAAATCCCCAGCAGTGCAATTGCTGGGTCATAGGGCAGGTCTATTTTTAACTCTTTGAGGAACCTCCACACAGTTTTCCAGAGTGGCTGCACCAGTTCACATTCCCACCAACAGTGTATGAGGGTTCCCTTTTCTCCACATCCTCTCCAACATTTGTTGTTTCCTGCCTTGTTAATTTTCCCCATTCTCACTGGTGTGAGGTGGTATCTCATTGTGGTTTTGATTTGTATTTCCCTGATGGCAAGTGATGCAGAGCATTTTCTCATGTGCATGTTGGCCATGTCTATGTCTTCCTCTGTGAGATTTCTGTTCATGTCTTTTGCCCATTTCATGATTGGATTGTTTGTTTCTTTGGTGTTGAGTTTAATAAGTTCTTTATAGATCTTGGAAACTAGCCCTTTATCTGATATGTCATTTGCAAATATCTTCTCCCATTCTGTAGGTTGTCTTTGAGTTTTGTTGACTGTATCCTTTGCTGTGCAAAAGCTTCTTATCTTGATTAAGTCCCAATAGTTCATTTTTGCTTTTGTTTCTTTTGCCTTCGTGGATGTATCTTGCAAGAAGTTACTATGGCCGAGTTCAAAAAGGGTGTTGCCTGTGTTCTTCTCTAGGATTTTGATGGAATCTTGTGGAACAGAATAGAGAATCCAGAAGTGGACCCTGAACTTTATGGGCAACTAATATTCGATAAAGGAGGAAAGACTATCCATTGGAAGAAAGACAGTCTCTTCAATAAATGGTGCTGGGAAAATTGGACATCCACATGCAGAAGAATGAAACTAGACCACTCTCTTTCACCATACACAAAGATAAACTCAAAATGGATGGAAGCCAAGTTCCTGGGAAATACCCCCTGTGGCCACTACAAGTTCAAGTTCCCTCAGGCAGTGCGGACAGAGAGTAGCCTTGGTGCCAAAGTATTCTTCTTCAAAGCCCTGCTATTAACTGGAGACTTCTCTCGGGCCAGCAAGAAGGACCATCACGTCTGGGTCTGTAAGGAGGAGCTGGGCGACTATTTGAAACCCAAGTATCTGGCCCAGGTTAGGAGATTTTTCTTGGACCTCTGATGGGCAGTGCCACCTGTGGACAATACTCGACCAGGCCTGGGATGGTGCCTCAAGGACATCATGTACTTATCCCATCTTTGCAGGGAATAGCATGCAGCCAACTAAATTCAGAGAAATAAACAAGTTTATCATTAATATATATATATATATATATATATATATATATATATATATATATATATGTAATCTCAGGCTCCACTCTAGATTGAGTTACTCAGAATATGCAGGATGAGGCCAGGATGGAGATCATGTAAAGGCTCCCATTCTCACCCAGGTTGCTAATGAACAACCAATGTTAAATAAGAATTACTGGTCTAAGCCCTGTTCTCAATCTGTCCATCAATTTTTTTTTCTGTCTTGTGTTTCTCTCACTCTTTTATAGTGGCTGAATAGTGTTCCCCCAAAATTTGTGTTCATTTGGAACCTCTGAACATGATCTCGTCTTTGCAGATTAAATCAGTCAAGAATCTCAAGATGAAATCATTCTGAATTTAGGCTGGACCTTAAATCGAAGGACCGGTGTCCTTATAGGAAGAAGAGAAGACATGAGGAAACACACAAGGAAGAAAGATGTGATGAGGGAGTCAGACACTGAAGTGATCATCTATATGCCAAGGAATGGCAAGATTCCCAGGAACCACCAGTAACTAGGCAGGGGCAAGGAAAGATTTTTTCCTAGAGTCTTCAGGGGGAGTATGGCTCTATTGGCACCTTAATTTCAGACTACTAGCCTCCAGAACTGTAAGAGAATAAATTTCTGTGTTTAACCCACCCGGGTTATGGCAGCCTTGGGAAACTAATGCACCCTCCCGTTAATTCACCTAATGCCTGTTGAGAACTACTCAAATATCCTAAATATCTATGGATGTTCTTGTGCCTCCAGAAATAAACTGAAACTATCCTAAAAAGTAAAGGCACCGGAAGGACTATAGGAAGACAATGACTGCTCACAAGAGACATAGTCAAATAGCTTTGAGAATCTAGAACCTTCCAGGGACCTATAGAACCAGTTAGTGGAAGGAAATCCAGGCTTCCTTAATACATTTTCGCATCACTTCATTTACTCTCTATTAGTGGCAGTGGAGAACATGACTTCTATCTTTAGTGCCCTAACCACTAAAGAAAATAAATTCACTGTTAAGTCAGTAAAGTCCTATTGCCTTCTCTCTGATTGTCTCCCCTCTTCCCCGTGGTCTCTGTATTTCTCATGTTTCATAGTTGTTCTGCATTTCTTTTACTCCTGTACCCTCTTCTTTTCTGACAAATGGGGTAGCAGCTCAACATCTAAAAAGTTTCACTTCCCTCTCAGGCAACAGCCACTTCCACAAAACAACCCTCCAAATGGCAACATTAGGTTGGTTCATCTTTAAGCGAAATGAGTTCCACACCAGAAGTTATGGCTGAGTCACAGGCAGTGATGCAGGGACCCAGGATATATTGGCCACCCAGTACATACTTGGCTTTTCCAACCTTCAGTACAACCTGAGCATCTTTGTGACAGTGAAGGAATGGCAAGTAAGATTTAGGATAAATACTTCCCAGCCTCACCACCACGGGCCCCTGCTATACTCATTCATGATTTCTGGAAGCCTTTCCCCACTCTGATTACAAGTCCCTCAGTACTTTCCCTCCTTAAAAATCCAGTTCACTGATGGGAAAACAATATCCCCCAAAGTTTCTACAAAGTCAAAGACATATATAGAGTTCCCAAGGGATAAATTTGTTGTTGTCCTCTTTTCAAACTACAGTTATATGTTGATTTGTCTTCTCTCTGAATACTCCACCAAAATATAATTCCTGCAGGAATGATCTGAGATAACCTAATATTGGTTGGAGACAGGATAGAGTCATCCCAAGAATTCTTGCATTGGGCTATATTTCAAACAGCTCTCCTCCTTATTAGCAGGGTTTGTCAGGAGTGAAAAACACCAATAAGGAAGGAAAAGTCAGTGGGGAAGAATAATTCTAACAGTTCCACTATTTGAAATGCTTTCTACTGTTAACACTTCACAGAACAAACACCTCTATCCATGGGGTCCCCAAGGTTCTCTGCACATTCCAATAACCAGAGAGGCTTTTTAAAATCCTCGTGTCCAGGAAACTTTTAAAAATCCTGATGCCCAGCTCATCTCCCAGAATAATTGAATGGGAATGTCTGGGCATGTGAAATTGAATGGGAATGTCTGGGCATGTGAGTCAGTTATCCACAGTTGTTAAAAATCTCCAAGAGATGGGGTAACTGGGTGGTTCAGTTGGTTAAGCATCCAGCTCTTGTCTCAGCTCAGGCCTTGATCTCAGAGTTGTGAGTTGAAGTCTTGCATTAGGCTCCACGCTGAGCATGGAACCTACTAAAAAAAAAAAAAAAAAAAAAAAAAAAAGATCTCCAGGTGATTTTAATGTGCAGCAATGTTTGGCATACCAAATGGTTGCCCAAATGACCAGATATTTAGGTCCTTACCATGGCTCTAAGACTGTGCAAAATGGAAATAAGATTATCTCTCCCTCTCTACCAAAAAAAATAGATTTTCAAAGACAAGGGGCTTTGAGATTCTTAGAGAAAAACATTATGTAAATACAGGCTATTATTATTGCAAGTTGGCAGGTGTCTGGGATATATATTTCATTCTCTTTAATCATCCAGATGAGGCCAAATGTCCCAGGGATGTGGAGTCAGCCCATCATTATGCCTAATGGGTACTGAGGATACAAACACAGGTGTTGTGAGCAGCGGCAGGAGCAATCACTGAGTTCCCATCTACCACTGGGACAACCTTCAGCTGTGTGCTTTCTTGGAGGCAAATCCCCACTAAGGTCTAGGATCTGTCTCTATTCACTCCTAGCTCAGCATTGTGTACTGCAGAATAAGTGGCTTTTCCTTGCTGCTTGCTGGGTATAAAGAGGAATAGACTTTTACTCTTTTATCACAGACACATCTACCCTCATCATGCAAAATGAGAGTTTAATATTAATTTAGCCATCTGAGTCTAATTGAACATTAAAACACCCCAATCTAATAGCAAAGTCTAGAACTGCTGACATGCCACACAGGAACCTCCCGAGTCTTGTTTTTCCTGTAGCAGTAACTATAGCAATAAAAGGTTGGAGGAGAGTATAAATATTTAAGGCCCAAAATAAATCTTTAAATGTTGAACAACCGGGTTATGTGATAGGTAAAGTGGAGACTGGTCCCGAGATGGCAGCTCGTCGAACAATGATAGAAACAGCAAAACCTTGGCCATTCCTTCCCTATCAGGACAGCATTAGTGTATGTCAGCTTGGTAATAGCCTAACTGGGTAGAGCCAGCAGATGGTATTTTTATGGCCCTATATAAACAGTATTAAGTCATTTTAACTCTTTCTCCAAACTCAGTTTTCCAAACTAGGCTGCAGTTATCCACCTCTCTCAGCCTCTACGATGCCTATGAGGAACAGAGCCAGCATTGATTAGCACCCATTATGCACTTGACGCTCCTCATAGGGACTTATTAACTCCTATTTACAGGGAATACCTAAGAAGGGCAGAGCCAAGGTATGAACTATGTGTGTGATTTCATGGCTGTGGTTCCTCCCACTATCGCTTCACTGTCTTCAACTTTTATTTGCATTGATTAAATGTACAGGAAGGGAAAATCAGCTGAAAACTGCGTGCTGAACGGCTGTCCTCCATGACTGAGAGTGTGCAGATCAGTATGGCCTGTTCCTATTTGAAATTATTGCTACTTAGAGTTTCTCATGTGTTATTTGATATATCGATTATTCCATTTTACACTTGCAAAAAGTATTGTCTCCTCAGATATGAAATTTTATGACTTGCCGCTTCAATCGAATTAATTTCACCATGCATTGATTAAACTCCCATGTAAGCATTTCAGCATTTTAAAGCAGTTTTCAAAAAGGTAAAATCATGACTCTCATTCAAAATCATGTATGTCAAAGATTTTGTTCAATTCATTAATTAATGAGGGAACAAGTGAGATATATATAGCCAATTTCATAAATGAATGCTAAGGTTGCTGGGTCACATGCAAAATTGACGGATGTCTTACGGGGGCAATAACCTACGACCTCAGAGGTTATCACTTCCAATAAATGGGCATTATTTGCATCTCCGCTGGACAAAAATCGACAGGTTACCTATGCCCTTTCTAGAGTTGTAAAATAGATCAATCAATAGAAAAATCAGGCCCAGGGCTGAGCTTAAGCATACAGTGATACCTTTTGCTTATTTCCAAGTTTTGGATAATTTTTGTGACAGTGTTCAAGACACTGAAGTGGTAGAGGTATATGTAGACAGTGCCTAGGAAGATCAAATCACTACCTGCAAAGCCCTACAGTAAAGTTTCAGGTACACTTGGATACATTCATAATTTGAAAGTGGTCTGTAAATAATCAGACAATACTGTAGTGTAAATTGTACACTTCTGTGCTATAGTAAACCAATGGAAGATTATTGTAAGCTGAGTTGCTTAGGGAAGGAAGGTATCTTGGAAAAGGAAGTCATCTTGTGAGCAGAGCTTGGCAGAAATTGTAGGGTGTGGTTTAATGAGGATGATACAGAAGAGTGATCCAGATCTGTGGGAAAGTAAAGGTAGACCAAAGCGATAAAGCTGGTCAACAGTAGTTTGCCACCTTGGCAGCACACGTGAGGAGCTTTTCTAAAATCCTAATGGCCACACTGCAGAACCAATGGCAATGGGACTTTGTTAAATCTCTAGGCTCTTGGTGCCCCCATGCCCATCTCCTCAGTAAGAATCTGCAGATAAACAATATCATCCAAGTGATTCATTGCACATCGACACTTGAGATGCTGCAAGATATTCTTTTTTTTTAAAAGATTTATTTATTTATGAGAGAGAGAGAGAGAGAGGCAGAGACACAGGCAGAGGGAGAAGCAGGCTCCATGCCGGGAGCCCGACGTGGGATTCGATCCCAGGACCCCAGGATCGTGCCCTGGGCCAAAGGCAGGCGCTAAACCACCGAGCCACCCAGGGATTCCCTGCTGCAAGATATTCTGCTGCAGATTCCCACCATCCCTGACATCAGAACAGTTTCGAGTACTCAATTTACATTCAACACCTCAGGTCCCTCCCTTAGAGTGTTGACGATTCAGAGACAAAATCAATAGAACATAGGAATTAACAAGTATCCTTGTTGTTATCAAGGAGTTTGAGAAGCAAGGAAAGTAGATTCACATTTAAAGGACCTTTGTGTTGATGGAGGTAGTTTGGTTTGATCTATTGATCTGACAGTGAGTGGTTCTTAATCTGAGCTACACATAAAATCACCTGGAGATGCTTTTCAAAAATACAGCTATGGGGCATCTGGGTCGCTCAGTTGGTTAAGCATCTGCCTTTGGCTCAGGTCATGATCCCGGGGTCTTGGGATCCAGTCCCACATCAGGCTCCCTGCTTGGCAGAGAGTCTGCTTCTCCCTCTCCCTGCTGTTCCCCCTTGCTTTTGCACTCATGCTCACTCATGCTCTCTCTCTCTCTCTGTCTCTCTCTCTCTCTCTGTCAAATAAATAAACTGGAGATCTGTTGGCTCTCCTGGGTCTCCAGTTTGCTGCATTCAGATCTTAGGACTTGTCAGACTCCATAGTCACATGAGTTGATTCCTGACAATAAATCATATATATATATATATGTGTGTGTGTGTGTGTGTATAGATATCTATATATATAATAGGTATGTATACATATCAAATATATACACATGCTCTAACAAGGGAGTCAGCCACCATCAGTTGGATTTAATGGAGATTCAAAGACAAGAGAGAAGAGGAAAAATAGGCTTAAGATATGCCCTTTCTGGAGGCTGTCAGCATTGGGAAGCTGAGGATCCACTGACTAGAGCTGGGGCACTCTACATGACTGATTTGGGGAACATATTTGTCTTTCTCTCATTGCTCTGAATTGGGGCAGGGGTAAAAATTAGGAAAGCTAGCAGTCATTGACCAAGTTCTGACTCTTCTGAGCCAACTGCTGCAGAGGTTGTGGATCAGAATTCTATTGTCACATATGGTCTGGCCCTTGTCTGTTTGTATATTCACTCTCATATGCTAAATGAATCCCCAACATTATCAGGTTCCCACTTCCCCAATTTTTTAATGACTTTTTTAATCTGTTCAATACTATTTGGCCACAACCACATTTACATTTATACATTTAGATCTTTCCAGATCTTAACCTTATCTGGATTCAACTTTATAACAGGGGAAGTATTTCACAATTAGGTTTTAGTATTATCTGTTGACAAGCCCATCAGATCAGGAGACAACTGACAATAAAAGATAATTTGTTATACTCAATGATCCCTGAGAAAAGGCACCATGCTACTCCATGAGGGGTCTACACCAGAAAGCAAGGGAATTGATCAAGACGTAGGGATTGAGGGAGACATGGACAAGAGCCTTTATCCTGGTTTCCACAGGGAGAAACAGACAAATGAGGGTAAATGAGTTTAAGATTGGTTAGTTTGAGCCAGGGCATGGAGAGCTACTCTCAGGAGTGGTTCTTGAGAGGCTGGGGAAGTTTCAGGAAGGGTATGTATGGAAGACTCCAGAATCTGTAATGCTGTCAGGATTCTTAGCTGCAAGTATCAGAAACCAACTCTGGCTAGTGGGAGCAAAAAGGACATTTATTAGAAGGATATCAGCATCTCTCAGGCTCAAGAGGAGACTCAAGAAGTGGACTTGGAAAGTAGGAGGAAAATACTGAACTCCGGGTCTGGCAGGGAGAACAATTTGTCTGCTTCCTGCTGCTATTTTTTGCCATAAAGAGTGACTTCTACTGTTCTGACATCTTTACAACACTCCCTCCAAGAGTCTACATTATGGGAGATAGCCCCCCATTGGTGTAGCCCAAGTCATTTGTTCATATTAGCTTGTGCAGGTATAAGAAGGAGGAGACCTGGGGTGGGGGGAGTAGTATCTATGACACACCATGGCCTTATGTGAACTTCCTTCAGATATACTAGGCAGTGAAGGGCTTAGAATATGGACCACCAGAAAAATTAAAAATGTCCATAAGAGTCCCCTCTCTCCACTCAGCTGTTCTTGCTTAGGACTGAAACCCAGACACTTAAAGTCTATGGTGTGTAAGATGTGTGATGTGTGTAGACCACTCTGGCAGAGAGACAACTAGATCACTTCCATCCTGGTACCAGCAGAGGATCCATCATGGAACATGTCTATGCTTGTGCCATGCTCATTTCCCCATACTCTCCATCCTCCTTTACCGGATATTACTGAATATCCACCATGGCAGCCACTCCACCTTGGCAAGGTGCACGTAGATGCCACCACCTCTGGCCTTTCCACTTTCCTTTCGCTAGTGAAGACAATAATACCCTTGTGCAGGGAACAGAACTGGACATATGTGACTTTATTATTTGCACTGATATAAACATTGTTAATCTGAAAATTGGACTCCAATTTACAAACACCCTACTGTCCTGTCATTCCTGAGCCTAGGACATCCACCTGTCACCTCTTCCCCTAAATACTTACAGCCCATATATTCCCTATCAGACACATGAGGATGTTGCCTTATACCACCGATTTGTGAATGTTAGTCTTATTCATTTCTTCTTTCCAGCATTTGAAGAGATCCTGAAACATAATTTTCTTTGAAAAACTGATTTTCAAAGTGACATACTAGAATAAAATCCAGGCAAGTCAGTTATCCAGGTATTTTGATGCCACTGTTCTGAATATATGGCAACACTTGGTCATCAGTTGTGGGTTTCAGTGTCTATTCATTCCTCACGTTTGGTGCTTTGTATACCACTAGTCTGAAAGTGGAATTTCAGGATTCTGTCTTTGTTCTCCACCACTCAATTCCTTTGATCCTAAATTTGTATTCCTGCAATTGCTTATGCTAGTGCAAGTTTTTCTGCCTGATGTATTTTTAAATCTATTGGTGTCAGTATAGCAAAGCTAAGACAATAGTATCCCACAAAATTGGGACCCAGACTCTTTGTTCAGTGACCAGCACGGAGTTCGGATGACTTCTGGTTGTGAGATAGTCTTAAAGATGGTGATGATGATTCACAAATAAACAGAGAAAGTCCATAGCCCTAGCTGGATCCGAATTAAACAGCTTCTATTGCCTCACCGAGAATACACACCACTTATGTCTCTTGTCAAAAGCCAGTCTCCTGATATGCGTCATCCAGTTCCCACATACTATGTTTCACACCTGCTAAATCTCTAGGTATGGGGAATACAATTTACTGCTTCATGCTGGGCTCTGTCTAAAGGCTTCTATTTGCTTCTGTTGACTGAGTTTTTGGAATAGGTTAAAGGATTTCTGTATGTGAGGTTTATTGAGCACTTTGGCTGTGTGGGGAAAACAGGAGCAAATTTTCAGTTATTAACCTAGTTACTTCTTGGACCACTGAAATATTCTATTGAGGGTGCCAGCTGGGGTTAGCCACAGCACCAGAAGAGACAGCAAGGGCATCCAGGACACAAGAAATATCAGTCACGGGGTCCCTGGGTGGCGCTGCGGTTTAGCGCCTGCCTTTGGCCCAGGGCGCCATCCTGGAGACCCGGGATCGAATCCCATATCGGGCTCCCGGTGCATGGGGCCTGCTTCTCCCTCTGCCTGTGTCTCTGCGCCTCTCTCTCTCTCCCTCTCTCTGTGACTATCATAAATAAATAAATAAAAATTTAAAAAAAAAAAGAAATATCAGTCACATTAAATGTGCCATACCATGCACCCATTAACCTCCTGATGGGCTAGGATTTGTAAAGGTGCTGAGTATTTACAGACCCTCATCCTACAACACTGACCAAGAGTTACAGGTAGATACTGGGGCAGAAAGGCTACATGAGGGTCGCATCAGTGTGTAAACTGACAAATATGAGCCCCTTTCTTCAGATTTACATTGCACTGATTTTTAAGAACTTCAGTTGGCAGGTCTAATATGCAATACTAAATCCACGTTTCCATATTCAGGAACATGTTATAAGACTCCCAAGGCCTTGTTTCCACCTCAGGCACTCATGTTTAGTGTATGACCTTGGCAGAATCATGTGGATTGCCATGGGCCCCTCTGTTTTCCATCTCATTGAGTGGAAAGGACACTACACTTAATTTTATGATGCTGCCGTGGGGCTGAACAAGGCATTGTTTGCAAAAGACTTTCCTGCCCAGAGCAAAGCACTAGAGAAGCAGAACCCTCTACCTAAGACCAGCACTGCAGTCTTAAATAAGATTATTTTTCTCTCTGCCTTGTTATCGTCCAGTTTAGGAATGGAAAGAGCATCGGTGTAGATAATAATAAGAGCAATTCTGGTTGCTATCCTAACTGCTGTGATGTTACCAGTTTATAGACAGCGAGGGCCTTGAATTTCTATTTCTAATTCTGCTTCCTGTAGTAACTATATTTCTGTTTTTTACATTGTGATGTTTTGATATTGGGAAGGATGTGACCCCGGGGAAGCTGCCCCTTCCAGAGCCAGCCAATTCCTAGCACAGTAAACTTTTCTCCCTTAAGTGTGCATTTCAAATGCAAACCAACCAACCCAGAGCTACACCCCTACCTCCTCCATCAGGCTTTCACATACAGGGCTACTAATCCCTTGCCCTCATTACCTCAGGGCCAGGTACCACTCAACTATGGACAGCCCCTGTGGCCCAGAGCCCACTGAAATTAACCATTTGTCCATCTAATTAATTCCTTCTTCTAAGTTTCCAATTTGGGGCTGATTCCAGCCTAAATCCTTCCCCTCCCACAAATTTGAATCTGAGAGATGCTCATACCCATCCAATAAACATCCCTTTTGGGGCTTCTGGGTGGCTCAGTGGTTGAGCTCTGCCTTTGGCTCAGGGTGTGACCCTGGAGTCCTGAGATCAAATCCCCACATCAGGCTCCTGCAGGGAGCCTGCTTCCCCTCTGCCTGTGTCTCTGCCTCTCTCTCTGCGTCTCTCATAAATAAATAAGCAAAATCTTTAAAAAATAAATGTCCCTTTTGCTTCCACTAACTGGAGTTGGTTTCTGCAATGAAGAATCTTGACATCATTACAGATTCTGGAGTCTGCCACACACAACACCCATCCTGAAACTTCCCCAGCCTCCCAAGAACCATTCCTGATAGGAACTCTCCATGGCCCCCTCCTGGTTACCTGCTGGGAGCTACCTCACTCAAACAGCATGCTCCTGAAGTTCTTCCTTTGTGTTTCTTTGCTCTCCAATTCCCTTTATGATATACTTACTGCCTGAGAAATTTCTCTGAAACTCTACCAACTTGCTCCAAATGTTTCAGCAACGCAGAAGTCTCAGCAGAATGATCTGGATGCTGTAGGAGACACTATGGAGTTTGCAGGTGGACAAAATGCAAACTTTTCAATACTTTGATTGCAGTGCATTCTCATCATGTACACAGAGCTGTTTTATTTAGTTAGGTTTTCAGGGGATCTAACTTCTGTTCGTCAGGTTTATGGTGTGGATGCTTCCCTCTCTCGCTGAGGTATTCAGAGTCTTAATTAGATAGTGAGTGTGAAGGGCTTTGACAGCATCCGATGAAAAGTGCTAGAGAAATCCCTAGGGAGTTTCTTCATTTTTTTTTTCTTTTTTTTTTTTTTTTTTTTGGCTCAAAAGACACAAGAAAATAAGAAAGTTTCAACAACTGAGCTAAAGTTTACAAGTAAACTTTTGGGGGGTTTTTTGTGTGTCTATGTGTGGCATGGCACAAAGATGAATTTTTTTTTTTTTTAATTGTCCTAACTGTAAATGAAAGGTCCATGTTGAAACCTCCTACAGGACATGTAAAATTTAGGTTCAGCATGATGGGTCTGTGGGATACAAATAATTAAATTATTGTCTATCAAACTTGAATCTTTTCAGCAAAGGGGAAACCTGCCTAGACTCATGTATTTAGTTAATACTTGCAAGGGGAAATCTGGGGTCCAAATTTTAGCAGAATTTGAAAGGAAACATCTCCTGCCCTTTCCACCAAAACACATGTTTCCTGAGGTGGAGGGATCCCTTCCCTGAGATCAAGACACAATATTCATTTATTTCTTAGGGTTTGGATTTTGGGTTAATTTAATTATGTCTCAGGAAGCCAAGTCCTCGGCTTTGAGGCAAACAAATGATGGCAAACAGCAATATGCATGGATCAAAAGCTTTTTCATTCAGAATGAAAGGATGTGGGAGGAGGGAGTACTCTCCACTGAGCCAAACTCCACTAACAGGGACTCAGGCACCACCCTAGGGAGGGAGGCAGATAGGGAGTTGTGTGCAAGTAGCAGACTGGTGTGTTTGACCTACTGTGGGTGAGACCAGATGAGAGTGAGAGGAAACCCAGCAGTCTGCAGCCCTGCCCCAGAAACTGAGGCATAGCCATCCTTCCAGGAAAGCTTTCTTAAATGCAAAATGCACCGAATCTCTCTTCACTGCCCAAAGGGCTCACAATGTACCCTTTTTCCATTTTACATCCCATAGAAAGGTTGGTTTTAAACAAAAACAACAAAAATCTTTGTTTCTACATTTGAGAACAATTCCAAAGAACTCACCTAGGGAACCTGGCAAAACCTATATGTAGTATAGATCTGGAAAAGGGCATGGTTGCCTTTAAATACCGCCATGTATTTTCACAAGAAAAACAAATATTTATTGGTTAATACGTGACAAAGTATCATTTCAAATGAGTAAGAGAAAGACAAAACTGGGACAACTGGCTATCCCTTTGGATAAAACAAATCTGGGTCTCTACAGGACTCTGTACCAAAATAAATTCCATATGGATCAAATAGTTATATATAGTTAATAATACACATTTGTAAAAAAAAAAAAAAAAATCAATGAGTTTTGTTTATAATCTTGAATGGAAAAATCCTGTCTAGAAATGACATAAAATTCAGAAGTATAAAGAAAATTACTGGAAAATTTAACTACATAAAATGTTAAAATTATTTATGACAAACATGTCATAATCAAAGTCAAAAGATAAATAACAAACTTTGATAATTTTTTAACAAATGTGACAAAGAGTTAATGTCATGAATAAATCAAGATTTTTTTATAAATCTATTTTAAAGAGAGGAAAAATCCAATAAGAAAATCAGTAAAAGACCAAACAAGCAGTTCATACAAAATAAAATAAAATAGCCCATAAATGCATGAAAGATCAAAACCTACTCATAAAGAAATACAAATTTGATAAAAATTGAGTTCGTTTCTCCTATTATCCTAAGATAGAAGCATTTGCTAATTTTTGGCATTACCAAGAATGTGAAGAAATGGGCACTCTACTGGCAAGTGTGGATTGGTGCAATTTTTTAAAGGCAGCTAGCAATATCTAATAAACTTACACCTCTAGAAATTTATCCCACAGATATGCAAATATAAACATAAATAAATATTTGCTAAGCATTATTTGTAATCAGTAAGATTTTGGCAATATCATATATCCATCAGTAAGGAATTGGTCAAATAAATTATGGAAAATCTATACAATAGACTGCAGCTATTATAAACACTGGGGTAAATCTGTATGCACTACTATAAAAAAATGTTCAAGATAGATAGTTAACTACACAAAAGCTAGTTGCAGAAAAGTGAGTGTAGTATGGTTTCATTTGCGAAAAAAAAAAAAAGGTGTCCTTGAGATGCAGACTCATTGGACATTTCTGGAAAAAGATACAGAAAACTTCTAATAGTGATTTTTCCCGGCCGAGTGAGAATTTCATTTTTATTTTTACCCTTTTGCACTTTTAAAATTTGTACCATGGACCTGCTTTACCTTTACAGTGAAGATCTGGTTTAAAAATAGAGGCTTATCTACCACTTATAATTAATGAAATCAAAAGTTTTACTAAGCAAATATATACAAAGGGTTGACTATTTACCAGAGTCCGAAGATAGAAAGTTGTCTACAATGCAAGCCTTGCCCTCCAGGAACTTACCTTCTGTCTTGAGGGGTGGGGAGAGCCAGGCATATAAATAAGCAATTGCCCCCTTAGTTGAGTGCAGCAGGAAAGACCCCATATTTCCAGATACCCAACGCTTTCCCAGGCAGGACTCCAAAGAAGCCCACGCTGGACTCACTCGCACAAACCAGCCTTTCTTGTGATCTCAGACACCAGAATAAAAACCCCACCAGGAGACGGGGTCTTCACAGCTGCCCCTGGAATTGGAATACAGCCATCTTCTGAAAGGCCTTTGTCAGTCACTCAATGAAATATTAACCTTTGGAACTCATCTCTCAGACAGCCTGGGTCAAGGGATCGGGCTCTCAAACATGAGCCCACTCTCCACAGGAACTGCAGGTCTATTAAGCCTCACATACGGAGCAATTATGAGGAAGAGGGAGAGTGAACGCTTGAGGCTTTCATGATAGGCAGAGGGGTCCCGGCTATGGCCGTGTAACAAGTATTATGGGCAAAGCTTCATTGCCCTGCCTCCAATCCCCCGCTTTATTGCTAACATCTGGCTTGTCAAAAGAGCCTGTTTGATGGCTGTAAGGAGAACTCGGAGGTAGAGTGATTCCCCAGCTCTCCATACTTCCCAATGGCCGGACTCCAAAGTCTGCATTCTTCCCACACAGCCCTGCTGTCAGAAGCAAAAATCGAGGTCAAGAAACAATCCAGCATCTAAAGATGAACCGAGGCCCTTCAGAGCACTGGGCCCCACGTGGTCTTTCCACCTGCAGCTCCTGGTGAGCCCACACTTTGCTGTGAAGAGCAGCAAATGGGACTAATGAGGTGGTAGAGTGTGATCCCGCTGGGAATATGGCCTTGTGCAGAGATCCTAATCAAAAGATTTCACAAACGGAGGGCAGAAATTAAAGATGAGGAAAGTTCTGCTAGGTTGGGGAGGAGAGAATGTCAGCACCCCTCATCAGCAGCCCCAAGTGAACACACAACTTTCATGAACAACTTTGGCCTCTTTTCCTTCACGCTATGTGTTATCTCAATAGGCCTCCAGAGGGGCCCTCTGAACGTGAACAGCATGAAACGGCCCCTCCATCTTCACAACCACTACCCAGAGAACCACACAGAAATATTGTGCATGTCGCAAATCAAGTGGGAAGGGATGACAGAGAAGTTCTTTCCACTTTCCGCTGGCAGCAAAGGCCCTTTGACAAGTCAGGGTAGGGAACAGGTGAGACCCCATCTTCTGGACCAGTGTGGCCAGACTTTAGACAAATCACAATCTCTCTCGGATATAGTCGCCTTGTCTGGAAAATATTGCCTGCCTCACAAGTATCATGGTAAATGGAGACAACATGAGTCTATGAGCTTCGTTAAGTGTGATGTTGCATTAGCATGCACCCCTTGCTTCCAGTACGTGACACATACCTTCCCTACTCTGGGAAATAGGAACAAACGTCTCTGGGCTTTCATCCCTTCATAATCAAGAAGAGGAGAAATGCAGAAGATCTGTGTAATGGGTGCTAAATTAATTACATTTTCAACTTTGGGGGAGGCTCAGCAGATTAAAAAAAAAGACTTATTTCACATTTTGCTCCAAAAGAGATAAATTTCACAATTATTATTTTATTCTTTCACAGAAAACAGCAAGGAAAGGAGGAAGAGGAGTGTTAGTGCAATGAAACACTGTAATGGTGTGTCAGTAAGAGCACCAGAAAGCTATTCTACAGTTTGGTGCCTCAGTTTCCTCATTAGTGATAGTTCCTACTTCATAGGCTACTGGAAGCATGTCCTTCATACTGAGTACCTAGGAGGCCCTAGATGACTGTTCTGTTGTCAACGGCCCCATTCTGTGCTGAAGAAAATGAGGCGGAGATGATGACTTTTTTTTTCAAGCCCCAGAAAGTGGAGAGCATTCCAGAGAAAGACTGATCCCCAGTCTGTGGCTTTCACACTCCTACCCCTTTCTTTTATTTTCTACAACACAAGGACAAAACCTCCTTACTGGTCTCCCTGCCATCATATCTCTCTCCTTTTCAAGGCTCAGGTCAAACTTTATATTTTCCAAAATGCACTTCACTCAGCAGTTATAAACTCAATTCTTGAACCTCCCACAGGCCTCTTCCACACACAGGCCCCTCCCATTCTTGGGAGTCCACTCATAGGTTCTTCCCACTATTGGGCCCTCTGTGCAAAGCTACTCTTTTACCATTCTGAACCAAGATGACTACATATTTTACCTTAATTTTCCACAACATGTTGGAGACTAGGCTATAATATTTAACACAATTATATGCTAGGCTCAGGATAACAGGAAAAAAATTAGACTCCGGGAAGAATGTAACTTCTAGATTTGGCTGTTTTAAGGACTCAAAGACTAGCCCATGCTCAGAAACGCCGCCTTAGAGAGCGCTGTCTCCCCAGGCAGGCCATCTTCCTCTATCCTCTAGAGTGTTCACACCAAGTCTAGGCTAGTCCATGACCAGGCCCAGAAAACAGATCCAAAGGGGCCCCAATCTAAGGCCCACCATCTAAGTATTCATTTCTCAGGACAAATAATAGGAATGTTGGAATTGTTTACTCTCTCCAAGGGAAACCCATCACTACCCAACTGAATGGACTCAACCCCTAGTCAAACAGGAAGGCCACTCCATATCCAAGTCTGAGTTCTATCAAAAGTACAGTCCAGGGTGAACTCCCACCATCTTGATCTGGCTCTTTTCTTACAGCCTTGCTCCAGAGCAAGGTGAAGATCACTCTTGCTATCCTTCCCACCCTCCTTCAGTCTTCATATCAACACCAAAACAAGGAAAACTCTTTAGCCATGGCCCACTCTAAATCAATACACCGGGGGGGAGGGGGCATTTCTCTAAAAGAAATAGAATCTTCAGAGATACAAGAAGCCAACAACATAAACATTCACTGTCTAGTTTCATTCACTTCTTAGTTTCTTTCTAAATTTATTTCTCTTTCAAACACATCTGATTATGGTGTGCATTACATTTACTTAATAAAATTGTATATTTAGGTTCTTTCCAGAACAAAGAAACAGGATGCTTCAAAAATATACTCCAGTCTTTATTTCATGCAAGAGAGAAAATTATTTAGAGCTTTGAAGTGCAGGTTTATCAGCTTTTGTCACTCCCCTCCAGGTTTTGAGAATCTTAGGGCTAGGCTTTGGCCAAGATCCAGACTCACTGCACTTGGTGCTTTTGGTCTTGCCAGACTTCTCTGCTGAAAGGAAGTACAGAGCTCAGGATTGGCAACTTAGACCTGACATTCCTGCAGCAGAATATCTAATTTCTTTCCCCACACCTTTTCCTTTTCATTGTCCTTTCCCTCTGCAGTGATAACTGAACTTTGTCACAAACCCAAACTCATCCTCTTCAGCTAGAACTTCCTATCTTACCCTCTTTTGGAGCCCAAGAAGTACATGATAATACACAGCCTCTGAAGTTGCCAGACAGTGGGAAGGGCAAAGTCTCCCTGGCCCTGAAAGCAAAATATCTTACAGAAATGTCCAATCTCTCTCTAAGGAAGTCCTTATTTTGACACAAATTATCTAGAAGGAGGAGGGGAAGGCCCTGAAAAACAAATGAGCAACTTTTTAAAAAGCTTTCAGATTCAAATGTAAAATTCATTAAGAAAAGTAATGGAAATTTTATGGCTGGTGCACAGATAAATTCATTGCTGCCTCTTAATTCATCAAGCCCACATACAAGAGTGTATACCAAATTAATTGGAACTAACAGCCTCTCAGAAACTCTAACCAGCTGCACACTCAGGGTAAACTAGTCGGAACAAAATAAAGAACCCCTCCTCCTCCCTCTCCCAAGCCTTGATTGAATTAAAGGCTAAGTTTTCTCAACTCTTAAAACGTTCAACAACTTTGTTCTTCCATGACTGCCAAGCCATCATCTGCTGTTCAGGCCCTAGCTGGATCAGAACTAGATACCAAATGGGTTTTCCTTGGATATTAAGAATCCTAATTCTATTTCACCATAGCTATAAGGACACGATCAAAAAAATTTTTGAAAAGACGTTCTAATGCTGACATTACATGTTATTCTCATCCAGGTGCATAGATGGCGGGGAGGAGGAGGGGAGGGGAGTTGAATTTGAATTATTTACTTACCTTTACTTTCTAGAATAAATTGTGAAGAGAAGGCTCTTAATCTTCTTTTCAAGTTAATGCCCTGGCTCTTGACATGGTTCCCAAGCAGGTTATCCAGTAGATCCAACAAGACAACCAAAGAGACTCTATAAGTCATTACAATTATTTGCTTAAAGAAGAACATGGAGGCCATGTCCTCTTGAAGACAAATCAGCACTATTCACCTTAATCTAAAATAAAGTCTGGTCAGACAGCTGTAAATATTACTTTATTAGTAAGTATTAATTATTCATCTTGACAATTTAATAATGTTAATTTCATGAATAGCAAGCAACATTTATTGAGGGCTTCATCTATGCAAGAAACTGTGCTAAGCATTGTACATGTGTTATCTCTTGGAACCTCACAACATCCCAATGAGACCCATACTATTATAACTCTGGATTTTTTTTTAAGATTTTATTTTTTTAAGTAATCTCAATACCCAACATGGGTCTTGCACTTATAATCCTGAGATCAAGAGTCTCATGCTCTACTAACTGATATTCAGAGAAGTTAAGTAACTTATCCAAGGTCAGAAAACCCTGCAGTACCTTATCCAAGGTTAGATAACCCTTCCAGTTATCTGAAATATCTGGTCCAACTTTAAGTTGTGAAAGCTCAACCATCAGTTGATAGTCTGATAGGTAAAAACTGAAGACAGAAGCCTGCAGCGTTTTGTCCTCAGAGAGACCAGAGAATTTGGGTGAGCCAATGGAAAAGCTTTATTTTAACAACCACATAGAAGGTGGTTTTAATCAGAAAACATTAAGGCTGGAATTTGAACCCTCTGTTTGGGATGCCAAATCTGAACTCAGAGGTTTCATCCTTCTACAGCAGAGCCCTGAGGTTCACCCACATGGAGAAGGGAGAAAACTTCCATATGATTCCACAAAGTACTCATTTGGAGTTACATGTCTAAGAAAAAAGAGATAATATGGAAATTAACCACTCCCTCACTTATGGTTATTAGAAGTGCTGACCAGTTCCTGTAGGAGGGCAAGTCTTCTGAGAAAAACAGCTCCCTAATTTGAGTTGCCTATTCCTTTTGTCCCTCTCACTATGGGAAGGTCCCAGGCATAAAGGGACAAAGATGAACAAACCCTAAATGGGAAGTTATTTTTACTGGCATGGTGTTATCACAGTTTATCAATATGATAAACCTTTCCTGGTTGCCTTCAAATGCCAAGCTCAAGGTAGGAACTGGAGACCCAAAGATGAGTAATCATAAATGATTTCCCCCCCTTTAAATGAAGAGAGTGGTGATTCAAGTAAAAAATTATAGTCATTTTAAATAAGGGGCTTTGGGACTGGAACACAAAGGTAAATGCTTTGATCAGTCTACACCTTTTCAAAGATATAACATATCTAATTAGGCCTCTGGAGAATTAATAACTTCAGATTTGTAGCATTTTGTATATTTGGTTGTTTTAATTGTGTTTTGGGATGACTGCTTAATTAGCCACTTGTAGAGGGCAGCAAGAAAGCAAATGCATATTGAATTTGTTTCAGTGATGGTTTTGGCAGAATCTCTATATCAGACAGAAATTTATTTCTCTCAAGTTTAAGAAAATCTAATTAATAGCAGCTTAAACATATAAGGTATTTGTCTCACATAACAAGTCTGTAAGTACTTCCAGAGCTGTCAAAGAAGCCTGAAATTGCTACCAGATACCAAATCTTCTTTTTCTCTGCCATCCTCAGCATGTTGGCCTTCACTGTCATGCCAAATGCCTCCTGGTTGCCAACGGCTGCCACATTGCCAGCCATCATGTTTGAGTTCCAGAAAGGAATACAGAAGAAGAAGAGGCAGCAGATTTTGTCTTATAACTCATTGGCCAACACTATCACTGCTGACTTCAAGGAAGACTAGAAAATCAATTTTCGTTTGTTTGTTGTTGCTTTTGTTGTTTGAAAGAAGTTGGAAATGAAAGATTAGTCAATGAAGAGTATCTATTACTTCTCTCAACTATACAGAGAGGTCTAGACCAGTTCTTAGGGTTCCCAGATGTTTTTTAAAGGAAGAAATGCAAAAAAAAAAAAAAAAAAAAAAGAAAGAAAGAAAGAAAAGAAAAAAAGAAAGAAAGAGAGAGAAAGAGACAGTTTCAAGAAATGTAGTTTCAATGTATATATTGTGCATATTTAACGAATGGGCTTTTTTTTAATGCAGTCAGTATAGGTAGAGCCTTATTTGCCAGTACTTACCTTGGAGAGGCCAGGCCAAATGGTGCTCCTACCCTCCCATTGCTCCCCAACACTTCCATGGTAACCTTGGTTATGGACCCCATTAGCAATGAGATGGGAAAGGCCTAGAGGCCTTCTCCCATCAGTGTTCTCAAGAGAAATTTATGTGGCAAAGATTGTCACACATAAATCAGAAGAAGGCACTCTGGAATCAAAAGGATGGGAAAAGTTCCTGGAAAAAAAAATCTATAAATCATAAAGCAATATCATTTAATAATATTCATAAAATAAGAAAAAATAACCCTAAAATACTTGGGAAGATTATGATCTGAGTGTTATTTTGAAGGAAATTTCAGATTTTTGCTTTATACTATTCACAAATGAGTGTCCTTCTTATATTCATCCCAAACTATATACCCACGTATAGTAGCCATGAGCCACATGTGGCTGTTGAGCACTTGAAATGAGGCTGGTCCAAACTGACATGTGCTGCTAAGGATTAAATGTATATTAGATTTCAAAGACTTAATAAGAAAATAAGAACAGAAGATATCTCATTAGCATTTTTTTATACTGAATACATGTTGAAATGATAATATTTTGAACATAGAGAATAAATAAAACATATTATTAAAGTTAAATTCACCTGTTTCTTTTTTCATTTTTTTAATGTAGCCACTAGAAAATGTAAAATTACATATGTGGCTTGTACCTGAGGCTTACATCATATTTCTATGGTGCTGAGCTGGTCTAGAAGGAGGATACCTTATAAGAGCCTCTCTGTAACAGTTGCTGTGGTACCCCACGCCATGCCCATTGGGCCATTTCTGGATTCACCAGCAGCCTCCAAGTACACACATGCATGCCAATGGTTTCCCCACTCCCTCCTCAGGGAAATCTTTCTCTGCTTTTCTGCCTTGAAGTCCTCTTCTACAGCCCTGGGAGCTTGCTCAGGGTAGCCTAGGTCTTAATGCTCCCAGGAGCAACCCCCAATCAATAGGGGATAGTGAATAAATGCCCCATCTTCAGCAGACCCTCAGCAGGACAATTTTTTTTTTAATTTGTTATTGAGGTAGAGTTGACATACAATGTTATATTAGTTTCAGGTGTACACCATAGAGGCTTGACAATTTTAGACATTACTCAAGGCTTACCATCATGAGTCACTATCTGTCACCACACAACATTACTGCGATATTATTGATCATATTCCCTATCCTGTACTTTTTTATCTCCATGACTTATTTCTTTTGTAACTGGAAGTTTGTACCTCTTAATCTCCTTCACCTGCCCTTAGGCAACCACCAGCTTATTTTCTGTATTTAAGGATCTGTTTGGTTTTTTGTTTGTTTTGTTTTTTAGATTCCACACAAAAGTGAAATCAGAGAGTATTTGTCTTTCTCTGTTGGACTAATTTCACTCAGCATAATACCTTCTGGGTTCACCCATGTTGTCACAAATAGCAAGATTTCATTTTTTTTAGAGCTGAATGATATTCCATTTTGTATATACATAAAGTATATATATATATATACCACATATTCTTTATCTTTCATCTACCAGTGGACACTTAGGCTGCTTCCATATCTTGGCACCTGTAAATAATGCTGCAATAAACATAGGGATATATATCTTTTTTAATTGGTGTTTTCATTTTCAATTTTGAAGTGTGTCCTAAGCAGTCTCTCAGAGGGTCCCCAGTTGCCCACAACAATAGCTTTTTCATTAATAGAGACAGAGATTTTATGGGGGTGCCTGGGTGGCTCAGTGGTTGAGTGCCTTTGGCTCAGGTCATGATCCCAGAGTCCGGGATCAAGTCCCACATCGGGCTCCCTGCATGGAGCCTGCTTCTCTCTCTGCCTATGTCTCTGGGTCTCTCTCTCTCTCTCTCTCTCTCTCTCTCTCTCTGTCTCTCATGAATAAATAAATAAAATCTTTTAAAAACAGACACACACACACAGATTTTATTGACTCTTGATCTTTCCTATCTTACCTTACTTGTGCTTCCTGGAATCACTTGGCCAATAAACTCCTGGCACGTGTCTTCCTCACCTCTGCTTCAGGGGGCCTAAACTAAGAGAACAACTCAAACGTTCTCTCAGTCCCTCTTTATAGAACCCCTGCCAAATATCCTTTGACTTTACAATTCACTGAGGTTGTTTTCTTGGGCTATTATCAGAGATGTCTTTAATTACTATTGTTTGCCATCAATTCAGTTAGGATTCCATTGTCAGTGGCCTTAAAGAAACAACAACAACAACAAAAAAGATTCTGCTCTAATGAAACAAATAGTGTATCGGAAAGAGTTTGCATATTTTTTCCTTTCCAAGTAATTTGCTTACATTTAGACTGTGCTTATGGAGTGTTGTCTTAATTATCAAGTCATTAAGGACATTGATGTGGCCCTTTAAACCATTTTGTTTTGCTTCGGGGCAGTGGCAGTTTCTTTTAGACAGAATCAAACTCCACAAAATTATTAAACACATTTCTCATCTTATCTGCAAAGACGGGCACAACCAGCAGGATAGCAGTATTGGTGGGGGACAGCCGCCATTCCCTGCGCTCTGTAAACAAGGATCAAACAGTAGGTACAGCTATAGGGTTTTCAGGATGCCCTGCCCTGCCCTGCCCTGCAACACAGCCCTTGCTGTCTGATCCCTATGCCTGCCTTAACAGTAATGGTTCAGTTAAAAGAAAAAAAAAATAATAATAATAAAGAAAGAAAAGAAAAGAAAAAGAAAAAGGAGAAAAAAAAGCTTTAGTATGCCATAGATCCAGATTTCAGTCCTGTCTCCACCACCTGCTAGTGGGACCTTCAAGTCACTCATTCTTTGTGAGCCTCAGTTTCTCTATTTATAGTATGAGAGTGAGCTCGAGGAATGTTTGACCCACATTTATAGAAGCCTCATGTTTAGAGTTTTACATTAGCTTCAGGTAAAGTCTGTGTGTCTGTGTGTTTACACACACACACGAATACAAATATACATATGTATATTAAGGTTCTTAAAAATCTACATTTTTCTACACTTTTCTGGCATTTCTTCAGTCTTTGATACACTAGCAGCCTTAGGCATATCCTGGGCCTCTCTTGACTCAGACCATGAAGAGAATAAGAACCATGTATGTCCAATAGCAACTTTCATCAATTCACAATGAGCAGTAGAGAACAGGAGCATTGTTCCAAACCACCTGCCCTTTCTTTCTTCTCTTCATTTTTTCTTGGCAAGCTCCACATGCAACTCTTCCACTATAGCCCTTCTGGAATCCCTGGAGTCCCCCATACTCTATCTTTTATCTTGTATCTGGCTGTCAAAATGGGCATTCACGTGGACTGTCCTTCCGGGAACGAATACTTGGTGTGGCCTCAGATTGCTCTTCCTGGTGAATAATCTCCATGGAAGGCTCTGACAGTCTCTTTGCCAAGCCCTAAAACTAACCCCTGGGTTCTCTATCCCTGTTGGGTAATGTATCCAGCAAAGTCACTGGCATACAGTACTCAGCCATTGCTAGATTTTCCTTTCCTCTACCTAATATGTTTCTTCTAGCCTCAGATCTTCTCAGGAAGCTGGGACTTTATCCAGCATTTCGTTTAATTAGAAATAATTATTCAGTGCCTACAAAGCACGGAGAGCACTTTGCTAGATTCTAAAACAAGGAAGAAAAGATGAGAGCTACAAAGAAATTTAAAATATAGCCACTTGACCTTCTGGGAATTTACAATCCAGCTGAATGGAGCATAGAAAAACTTATTAGATGCACCAGAGCTTGTTAAATGAATGAAAAACATATATACAATGAAAAGCTAAAAACTTTATTGTGTGGGTGTTTTTTAAAGATTTTACTTATTTATTCATGAAAGACAGAGAGAGAGAGAGAGAGAGAGAGAGAGGCAGAGACACAGGCAGAGGGAGAAGCAGGCTCCATGCCAGAAGCCTGACACAGGACTCAATCCCGGGACTCCAGGATTGCACCCTGGGTCAAAGGCAAGCGCCAAACTGCTGAGCCACCCAGGGATCCCCCTACTGTGTGGGGTTTGATGAGGTATGAGATGTTATGGAAAGAGAGACACCCGGAATGCCACAATCCTGCCTTAACCAGCCCCCTTCCACACTGCGAGGTTCCTTATACAAGAGACAATGACAAGTAGGAAATGAAGAACTCTGCTATTTTTAATTATCTGGAATTATGCTCTAAACTCCTATGAAGGGTTGGTTGATAACCTGGTAGGTGCACGCATTCTACTACAAGGCTAAACAGGCCTTTGCCATCTTCATAAGCCTAAACCCAGATCTTGGGACTACCTACCCTCTGGCCAGAAGCATTGTCCAGGGTAAGCACACACTGAGCACCCACAGGAGAAGTAGAAGAGACAAAATGAAACTGGCCAGACCTGCCGAGGGCTGCCTATCCAATGGCTGGTTAAGTTTCGAAGGCCACTAAAGGGAGGCAGTACCTATATGTGAAACTTTTAACACACAGCTGTCCTGACTAACTAGCCAACACGGCCCCCAAGCGTTTGCCTCTCTTCCTCCTGTGCTGATATGAAGCCGTGTCTCATTAATTGACAAGAAAATGGCAGACAGCAAATGCTACAAAACCCAAGAAGGAGCAAAGTCACTTGGGTCCAGAATAATAAAAGATGGAACAGGATATTATTTGACAGAGTTGCTTTTGCCTTAAACATAGCAGAGGGTCTCTCCTATCTAGGAAGACCAAAGATAAATCTGCTTCTCTCCATCCTCACCCTGAATCTCCTAGGTATTCTTACAAGAGAGCTTGCTGTGTATGTATTCTTACCTCCTATAATCTCAATAAATGTTTGCTCCAGGAACAACCCAATTCTGTAGTCAATTACCAGCAAGCTGATCCCTCTTCCAAGCATACATATGAGAGGAAAGAAAGCTACCTGGTTGTCTAATGATATTCTTTTCACAACTTCTTTCTGGGTATTTTCCATAATTGAATTGTCTGCAAACAAAATAAAGATTGCTGCTTCTAATAGCATGTGGTACTCCATAGACACCTTTGAATGAAACGTAACAAAGCACTTGAAACAAATGTTCCTTAAATGCCTAGTTCTGTTTAAGGACAGGACACTCTACATTTCCTAAATGAAAGAGTTCAAGCAATCTAAACATGTCTAAGGAATAATGAGTCTTGTTCACGAGGTATTGTGGAAAATGGCATCTTTTGACAAAAAATTAATTTTAAAATTAATTAAAATAATAATTATTTTAAAATTTCACTTATTTCATCTATTTCACTTAGTTAATATATATAGAGAGAGAAATGTTATATCTTACATTAGCTAGAGGAAATGTCTTAAATATTCTGGGACCCCAAATCCCTTTATCTATTCTATTCCATTCTATTACCCTAATATCTTTCTAAGTATCTATGTGCTTTGCTCCTTCATCTCTGTCTTTATGGACCTAGAAATAGTGTTAAATGTAATGCAAGTTGTAAACTTATTTTTTCCATAGTCATTCAGCTCTTTCTTATATATTGGGTCATACAATTAAGCATCTTTCACCTTAAAAATTAGACTAGAATGGCAAAAACAAACCCATGATGTTAAAGATTCTGCATTTGGCATGCACTCATACCCATAAATATTTTTGCTATCCCATTAGCGTATAGGAAATGGAGAGAAGGATCATTGGGCCACTGGAGAAAGATGCTCCAGACTGCTCCAGATTCCCACTCCTACCTTTGGAAATTGGAAAAATGCCCAGAGCATATTTATATATGTTTGATATTCAAAAGGACCTTGAAGAGTTTTGGAATTTGGTTATCTAAAGCATCACACCCTGATGTTCCCCGAAGCTGATAGGGATAGTATACAAACTTTTGCCAGGGATATACTGAAGATGATTCTAGTCTAGGGATGTCAGACTAGCAATTGACAAATATGGGGTCTGGGGACTTCTATATGTTTGTTCCAATATTTGATTCATTTGCTGGCATAGCGTACCCCACAGTAGGCACTTAAACAGCTGTCCACATGATCTAAGGAAAATAGCACTGTGCCACAGATTATATGGGGCAAGGGGAGGGGGAGGAAACAAAGTGTTCAGTTGGAATAATCCAGACCATCCATAGAGAGCAAATCTACTAGATCATTACTCGATTCACTGATTTGGTTGTTGCCATGATATGCCAAACAAATGGATACAAGAACAGCAGGCGAGCTGCTATATTCTAAGATTCAAAGATAAATGAGCTAAGGCGCTTGTTTTTCACAAGGCCAGAATCCAATAGGATATCCATAAAAGAAAGAAAAGAAAGGGGGAAGGGGAAAGAAGGAGTAAAAGAGGAAGAAATAAAAAGAGAGACAGAAATAAGAGATAAGGGGGGAGGAAGGCATATAGAGTCCACCTGAGGAGTTAAGAGGAGATGGTTCTTTTAAACAGGCTTTAGAAAGATGTGTCAGCCTTCACTCATTCAAAGAACAGGATGATAAAGGCATCCAGGCTATGGGACACTTGGGCAAGATAGCTGCATTTTCTATTCTATGAAATGGAGCTAGCAGCCTGAATCTACTCTTTTGAGGAATACGAAGGAGGAAGATTGCCAAATTAGTATAACATTCCTTGAAAACAGAAAACACATTCTGATAACCTAGAACATTGGTTCTCAAAGTGCGAGCTCCAGACCAGCTGTATGAACATCACCTGACAACTTGGTAGAAATACAGATTCTTGACCCTCACCCACTTATTCAGAAACTCTGCAGTTGGGGCACCTGAGTGGCTCACTCAGTTAAGCATCTGATTCTTGATTCTGGCTCAGGTCATGATCTCAGGGTTGTGAGTTCAAGCCCCGTGTCAAGTTACTTGCTCAGTGAAGAGTCTGCTTGGGATTCTCTCTCTCCCTCTCATTTTGCCCCTCCCCTCCTCTCTCTCTCTCTCGCTCTCTCTCTCTCTCTTTTTCTCAAATAGATAAATCTTTTTTTTTTAAGTTTTTTTGTTTTTTATTTATTTATGATAGTCACAGAGAGAGAGAGAGAGAGAGAGAGAGGCAGAGACATAGGCAGAGGGAGAAGCAGGCTCCATGCACCGGGAGCCCGACGTGGGATTCGATCCCGGGTCTCCAGGATCGCGCCCCGGGCCAAAGGCAGGCGCTAAACCGCTGCGCCACCCAGGGATCCCGATAAATCTTTTTTTTTAAAAAAAAGGCCTTTATTGTGAGATTATAATCTTCCTACCTTTTGACTTTTGACCCCTTTAATGAAATAATGATATTAAAAACAGTGACTTCTTTTCAAATAAACTTAATTCACAAAATATATTGCAGCCCATGTTGGTCCTCAAAATGTTGGGCTTTTTTTTATTGTATCAATCCAAAAATCCAAACTCCTAGAAACCACTGAAAATTGAAAGGCTATGCATAGCTTTATCAGAAAAAAAAAATGCGACACAAATGTATTTTTCTACCTGAAGTCAATGTTTTACTTTATATCTAGTTGTATTCCAAAAATGTCTAAATTAAGTTTCACACTCATGAAACCAAGTTTCAGTAGCACATAAATTCAATAAATGTCCACCATCTCTAATGATTTTTATTCTAGGATTACCATTTTCTTTATGAACTATCATTTGGAGGATTTCTTGCTTGTCAAATATATATGTAATGATACCTCCTCTGGATATATGTGTGTGCAGGGGTGTTTGGTAGCTTTTTGAGATCCCCAAGCACCTTGCTGACAGAATAGAAAGGGTGAGTAGAGACGGTATCATAAATAAACTATTATTATTTATAATGTACATTCTTCATTCTCACGCACTAATGCACAATGTTATTTATTAGTGTAATCACTGTTGCAAGAATTGTTATTATTATTTCATGACATAAAACTGAAAATGGAAATTGGAAAATAGGAAAGAGAAAAATACATTCTATCTTGAGGACATGTGAGATTTACTACACCTAATCTGTTCATAGACAAAACATATTTATTTCTATTACGATACCTTATTCATCAATGTATTAAATTGCCTCCTACTCTGGTAGCCATTGGAGCATTAGACTCCAGGAACACAAACCTCATTCCTTCCCCATCATCTCTCATGCTCTTCCCCTCATTTCTAGTCTTCTTATAAACTTCCTAGTCCCAGATTTCAACCCCTGAAGCCTCAGATTATTGCAGAGTAGAGTCAGCCACTTCTGTAGACCTGGATAGTTTGGTGGTGTCTGAGGATTTTAAAAGTTCTGAGTGCTCAGAACTCAGCTCAGATGTCCCCACCCCAAATTTTAGAATCCTCTTTCCTCCCAATCAGGGTCTTGACCTGGTGAGGTAAACCTGCTGGGCTATGAATTCAACCTTTTCTGGAGACCCATAGTTCTTATAATTAAATACTGAGCCTTCTCTTTAGTTTCTTCTGCTCTCCAGCTTCAAGCGTAAAGAGTGTTTATATCTACCTGGGAGGATCTCTAGCTGTCACTAGTCAGTGACTTCAACTGGTCTCCCTCACTCCTGTCCCATCCCAGCTCACCATTGGCAGAGTTCAAATGATTACACAGTTATGGCAGGCCAAGTACTAGCATGACTCCACCTTCCACTGGAGTCTTTTCATTGTGCTCAGTTTTCTTAGAGGCTGCTTCCTAGAAAAACTAGTGTCTCGACTGACTTAGGTCGCCTAGGAAATAGATGCTGAGACAGTAGATTTCCATGCCAAAAGCATATGGGGAGTACTCTCTTGAACCATACCTGCAAGGAGTGAGGAGCAGAACTGGGCAGAGAGAGACACTGAATGGGGCCAGAGACCTCATTCCATCACACAGGAGCTCTGAAGCTGAGATGGCTCTTAAGAATAGGCCCACACTGGGGACACCTGGGTGGCTTGGTCGAATGAGCATCTGGCTCTTCATTTCAGCTCAGGTCATGATCTCAGGGTTGTAAGATCAAGCATTGGGTCAGGCTCCACACTCAGTGGGGAATCTGTTTGAGATTCTCTCCCTCTCCCTCTGCCCTCCCCTTGCTCATTCTCTCTCTCTTTCTCAAATAAATAAATAAATCTTGCCCACCTTGGAGCAAGGGTACTGGGCCTTTGTACCCCCATGTCAACTAATCATGAAAAGAGAGAGCGCAACCTTGAATGAGGCAGTTCCTCTTTGGGGAGATACTCAGCAATGGGCATGCAGCTGGCAACATTCCTGGCAGCAGGGGGAATGCATGCTTAGTCCTGAAGGGGGCATATGAGCACAACTCCATCCTGGGAATCAAGAACCAGGAAGATGCAAATGACAAAGGTGGCCAGTGGTTCCTCGCCCAGCATCTGCTGAATTCTCCAGCCTCATCTGCCACAGCACCTCCACTCAGGTTTCTTTGGTCAAATTGGTATTTCAGGTGTTCCCTAAATAACCTACAAACCTGACTGCCTCTAAGCCTTGGCTCAAAGCTCACCTCCTACCTGAGACATGATGCTCCTTTCCAGTCCACGTTATCACTGTTTCTTTTTCAACCCAAGCCCCATCTTTTCCAAGAAGTCTTACTGATGGCTTCAGAAGACATCGCCCACTTCCTGTAACATGAGTTGACAACTAGTGCCCTGTACTAATTGCGTGACCCTGACAAAACCCTGCATCCACTAGTTCCTATTTCTACGTGCATTTTCCCTGACTTCACCAGACTTAAGACTTTAAGTTCTGCAGGGTGCCCAAGCAGCTCAGTTGGTTAAGTATCTGCCTTTGGCTCAGGTCATGATCCCAGAGTCCCAGGATAGGGCCGAGCATCAGGCTTCCTGCTCAGTAGGAAGTCTGCTTCTCCCTCTGCCTTTCACCCCTCCCACTGTTCTCTTTCTCTTAAATTAAATCAAATTAAATTAAATTAAATTACATGTTCTGCTACTTGCTAGGATGCAACTTTGGACAGTGAATGAGTAGGTCTCTGAGCCTCAGTTGCTCTGTGTTAAACCTAGAACTCATTTACTTATTATTTTATGAATATCTGAGCACCTATTATGTATTGAGCCTAAGAGCCTGTTTCTTTAAGATCAAGGAGGTGACCTTGTTTATGGAATCTTTAGTTCAGCATGTAAAAGACAGAGAAGGCCAGTGGACATACCATAGCCACAAGAGGAGGACAAATCAGGAATAAGGTGAAAGAAAGGTAGATTCTGGGGAAAGTGGTCCTGAAGGGGAGCAAGGTCCCCAACTCCATACTCACCTTCTTCTGCTGTGACTCTCTCTGAGATTCACTACTAACATTTGATGTCCATTGCTACAATTTTAACCCAATTTTCCCAACTCCCCAAGAATATTCTCCTCCCTCTCTCCAAATATAAAAAGTTCAGAAAAAAAAAAGCAAAAATTAAAAAAATTAAAGTCAATGGGGAGGAAAAAGTAACTTTGCGAGTTTGTCTGTAAATCTGTGCTAGTTCCTTCAAATTTTAGGGCCCTGAGGCAATGACCAATCTTTAGTCCTCATTTATTTTAAAAGCTTCCCCACAGGTGTTCATCTCATCGGCATTAAAATGGTGCCCTTAGAATGAACTTCTCCAGGGCTGGGGTAAATAAACATCCTTCTTCTATGAGATCACGTCTCTTTTTCATAAAGTATCTTTGTTCTGTTCTCCTGGAGTTACTACATGTGTGCTTTCTCGATTTTGCAAATGTGAAGACCCTGGAGAAAGGAAGAGTGAGCAGAGAAGGGGTGGGTAGGGGGTTGAACATCAAAATGCAGCAAAGCACAAATCTCAGTCTAGCTCTGTCCAAGTGTCTTCCAGGGGCTCATCTTGAAAGAAGTACATCCTTCCAAGATACAGACTCTCAATCCCCACACAAGGAATAAGTTCAGCGAAATCTGCTGACTTGGGATCCCTGGATGGTGGAGCGGTTTGGCGCCTGCCTCTGGCCCAGGGCGCGATCCTGGAGACCCGGGGATTGAATCCCACGTCGGGCTCCCGGTGCATGGAGCCTGCTTCTCCCTCTGCCTATGTCTCTGCCTCTCTCTCTCTCTGTGTGACTATCATAAATAAATAAATAAAAATTAAAAAAAAAAAAACAAATCTGCTGACTTCAAGCTAAAGACCTATGTCTATCTAAGAAGAAGAAGAAGGAGGAGGAGGAGGAGGAGGAGGAGGAGGAGGAGGAGGAGGAGAAGAAGAAGAAGAAGAAGAAGAAGAAGAAGAAGAAGAAGAAGAAGCAATAACTGCAAGCCCCACTTGTTCCTAAGTCTCCGTGGACCTGTCTTCCCAGCACTGCTTCATCACTGAGCTGCTCCTTCCCAGCGCCCAGAAGCAAACCTCTCCTGGTTAGACCACAACAACTATGAGCAATGACCTGTTTTCATGGCTGACTGTGCTGTCCCTAACTCCTTCTCTACCCAGCAGCGCCTGGCCTGTGGACTCTCGCTTCTGTATCCAGGAACACTCCTGGGTGCAGCTCTGACTTCAGCCCTCAACACGATCTTCTTTGCAGTCCAAGCATGTACAAGACTCTTCCTTGAACACATCACAGTTAACAGCTATTGTCCAATGAGACTTCTAGAATTAAACAATGTGCTCATCAGCAGATGAACCAAGGAGAAGAGAAAAGATGGCAAGGCTTCCTGGAAACAAGGAGTGAACATTTCACCCCAAGGACACATGCGCTGCTGGAATGATAATATCTCAATGAATGGTCCATAGGCTCTGACACAGGTGTGTCAGGGTCAATCCTTTCTCCCCAGGCTGGTTTCTGAACTTCTGCACTTCTCCATAAGCTAGTCCTTCCACTCAAACTCCCCTGTAAGCCAAAGTAAAGGTATGAGCCTAAGCAGGCCTTCACCATTCTGGGCCTCAGTGTCTTTACCTGGAAAGTGAGGATGCTGGACCAGCTCCTCTGTGGTCCCTCCAGCTCTCTGCACACGAGATGAACACACAGGCCTCACACACATGCTAGAACATCCCACCTCTCCCTCTGAATAAAGTTTAATTCATGTTTAATTTTGCAGTGGACCTCCTGTACAGGTTGGCAACTGGTCAAGTTGGAAAGACAACACCTTTTGAGTAACAGCTAGTCGATGGTCCCTCCAGAGATGAGGAAGAGGTTGCCCTGTTCATCAACATGCTCCAGTAGTAATTTACTCCAGTGAACCATTCATTGTGCTTTCCATACACGTCATCTGAATCAATCCAACGTCAGCTTTAGTCTCTCCACTTCCTGGAGAAGGAAGTTGTAGGTGGAGGAATGGAAATTTGACATTATGCTTGATGCTCTTTCGCCTTTGCCCTGCCTGCCTGTCTAGAGCACCAAGTAAAGGATCAGACCAGCCTGGTTAGGAAATTAGGAATGTGTAGTTACTCTTAGCCGTACTCTTTTTATGTTTTATCTACTGTTTAGATATCATATCATTTTCCTATTAATATCACAAAATCTGCTCTTATTTTTGGTATAAGACTTTTACTGTTTCACTCGCTTTCTCTGATGTATTATTGCTCTCTGCGTCAAATGCTTAATAAGTAAAATAAAATTCCATTACAAAGTCAATGAAAAAATTAACACCTATAAGTGTTCCCAGACTTTACTAGGTGTTATGCTTCAAGGGGAAATTTGAGTCATGGCATTTTAACTATATGCAATGATGAATGGGTCTGACTGTTCTCTTGAAATTTCTGCAATTCTCCTAGTCCCTCAAAAGAGACTCCCAGTACCCAGACACTGTCACTTTTCTCCTAGACCACCCAAGAGTGGCCATGTGCCACACCAGCTTGTTATGCAGCTTATTATGATAGATCCTACATCCCATCCTGGCCTGTCAGTCCTTCTATCAACCCATCCCTAAATTTCTTAGGCAGCCCATAAATGAGGCCAGCATGATTGCTATTCAGTTGATATGAAACAGATAGTCTCAACTTATCCTGCTTTTTATTTTCCTCTCTACAAATTTTTTGAAAAATTAAAAAAAAAATCCAGAAAAGTACAAAGCCAAAATGTAACAATCACCCAATTTCTACCTACTAGATTTGACCACTATTAATGTATCATGTTGACCTCCACTCTTTGGTTTTTAAATTTAAAAAATCATTCATTTTGGTCAAAATTCTACATTTATTACAAAAATGCAAATAATGTAGAAAACACAAAACTAAAGGTTAAAAAAACATCAAAAGCCCATATCCAGGAAAAACTGTTCATATTAAGTTAAAATGATCATAAATGTCTTTCAATGCAAACATACAAAAAGAAAAGACAGATAAATAGAGAAAGAGAGGGAAACTGCATTTATTAAAATGGAGTTATTCTTATATGTGCATTTTTTATTAAAAAGTATTCATTTGAAATTTGCTTTGGGTTTACAAAAGTAAACGAAACTACAGTGAAACAGCAGGAACTGTTGAACATCAAATAACTGTTTCCTTGCTTTTTAAAAAAATGTTTTTAAAAAGATATCTCTAGGGGGGCCTGACTGGCTCAGTTGGTTAAGAGTCCAACTCTTGGTTTCAACTCAGGTCATGATCTCAGGGTCATGGGATCAAGCCCCCACCAGGCTCTATATCCATCAGGGAGTCTGCTTGAAAGTCTCTCCCTCTGCCCCTCCTCTCTCTCTCTCTCTAAAAAAAAAAAAAAAAAAAAGATATCTCTGAGGTTAAGAAATTAGCTTATTAAAAAACATCTGAGGATTACAAGTCTTTTTTAAAAGCTTCTTATTTTGGTATAAGTTTCTGTACTTCCTACTATTTGCTATGAAAGATAAAGACTTTCATCTCATACATCTTCCCAGCCTCTCTACCCTTCCTGATTATTTGCTAATGATATTATTTTTACATTGCCCATGTTTATGACATCCACATTTTGTTCTTTACCCACAATTCCCATGGTCATTTAGCATGAATTCTAAATTAATAAATTAAATATAGAAATTATATATATATAAATTTATAAATTTGTGTTCCACACAATATTTGCCAGGGATTATATATTCCTGTATACTGTATTTTGATTTACCCATGAAGCGGCCGGCTTTAACTGCATGTAGTTTTTTTCCCCCAAGAATTTCATACAGGTGCTGCATCCTTTAAATTCTTCTGTGTTTCAAAATCCTTTTATACTCGAACCTCATCTTAGACAGGTAAATGGGTCCAAGGTCAAATGTTTCCCTAACAAGACTTTAGAGGTCTGGTTTCATTGTCTTCTGCCATTAAATACTGTAGGAAAAGGGGATCCCTGGGTGCTCAGCAGTTTAGCGCCTGCCTTTGGCCCAGGGCGTGATCCTGGAGTCCCAGGATCAAGTCCCGCATCGGGCTCCCTGCATGGAGCCTGCTTCTCCCTCTGCCTCTCTCTCTCTCTCTCTCATTGATAAATAAATAAAATCTTTAATAAATAAATACATACATACATACTGTGGGAAAATCTGAGACCAGTCTGATTTTGGGGGGGGGGGGTTGTTTTGTTTTGTTTTTTGCTCCTTGTAGATGACTTGCTCTTTCTCTCTAGATTCCTGAAAAATTGTTTCTTTATTATTGAATTTCAGCTTCTTAACTAAGAGCCTTATGCTTCTGATTTTTCTAAAACATAGCATGCCCTTTGGATTTGTAGACACAGTTTTGTTTTCAGAGAACTGTTCCTTCTTTATTTCCTCGCCGATTCTTCAGAGACACCTAGTACCTTTTCCTAAAAGATTTCACTTATTTATTTGAGAGACAGATCGAGAGAACACGGGCACAAGCAGGGGGATGGGCATAAGTGGAGGGAGAGGAACAAGCAAACTCCCCACTCAGCTGGTCTTGGGGCTTGATCCTAGGACCCTCGGATAATGACCTGAGCCAAAGGCAGACATTTAACCAACTGAGCCACCCAGGCACCCTGAGACACCCAATATTTTATGTTGATTTGTTTTTCTGCATTTTACATCTATTAGCTTCCATCTGATTATTTAAAGTTTTGTCTTTTTCATTATACTTACCAAGATTGTGTCTCGAGCCTTTCTATACAATAATTCAACTTTCAGCAAATGTTGTTCTTTGCTATTCCCAATTATTAATTCCATAGTGACCTCATTTAGTTCTTGAATTGAATTCCACAGGCTTCCATAACTCCTTGAGTGTACTCTATTTTTCTAGTATCTGAGTTATTGATTTATTATATTTGTTCTCTTATAAGATCAAACTGTTCTGTAAGATAAAGCAATTGCAAAGAATTTTCTTCTGTTCCTTATGTTATTTTCTAAAACAGATTCTATGTCATATACTTCTCACTCACTTTGGTTTGTGGTTTGTTGTGTCTTTTGCTGTAGCAGGTTTGCATTGCTGCCGTGCCATTTATATTTTGTTTATGCTCAACAGTTCCAAGGAGACTTTCTAGCCAGTCTGATATAGCGGGTGACTTCTTGACGATCTTCCCACTGTATGCAAGACCAGCTTGATTTCCCGTCCAAGACACAGATGAGAGAGCTCACTAAAGATGGTGAGCAGAGCAGCTCTGGTTAGAAACCTGAATCATGCTCTCTCTTCCACTCCCTTGATATCTGTACTGCCCAGAGAGTCGCCCTTTGGCAATGTGTGTATCTCGTCCTCATCACTAGATGACCTTGTACTTCAGTGGGTTTCTCCAGTTTCACGCCAAATGATAGAGCTCCCCACCTCCACTCCACTCTTTCTTTCAGGATCCATTCCCACTATTTCTCAGTCAGATAAAGAAAAGTATGTCAGTTTACTCAGTTTCCTTCTCTTCATATTCTGGTTATTCATAAGACTTCTCAGAATTTTAGTCTCTGGCTCATCTTACCTTCTAGATAGTCTGGCTGCTAGAGAGTCCAGGCCAACCTGGGATTCTGCTCTGTCCCAGCATCTTCTGAGTGTCTCTATAGTGAGGAAAAGATGTAGTAGTGTGAGTCTACCACAAGAACCCCAAATTTCTCTAGATGTTGTTAAATTGTACAACATACTTCCATATGCACCCAGGATTGTGAGAAGTTCCTGGCACACTAGCTGTATCTATTTCCTTTCTCTCCTACTCAAGAATGCATATAAGGGAAAGCATGTGAGAGCCACCCACTCATTCACTAAGTCCTGGGTGAGCAAATGCTCTATGGTATACACTGTGCCAGACATTAAAATATAGTGATGAGGAGAACAGAGCACAATCTGAACTATCATGAAACTTAGATCCTCATGAACAGGCAAGCATTAATCAAAGAATAATACAAATAAAGTTAAGACAATTTTGGGTTTATAAGATGAAAAGAATTCTGTGGATGGATTGTTGGTCACAGAGGCACAACGATGTGAATGTATTTAATGCCACTGAACGGTATGCTTAAATATGGTGAGGATGGCAAATTTCATGATTTGTACTTTACCACAATTTTTTTAATGAGAGTAAGTGTCACAAGAGGGAGAAAAACAGTGCTATGAAAGCATAGAAGAGGGTAGGTCGGGAGACCCTTTCCTGAGGAAGCAATGATCAAACTGAAATCCGAAGGAATAATAGGATGAAAGTTATTACAGGATAACCTTGAAACCACTCCAATTTATAAACAAAATAAATCATTCACAAATGTTGGTACTTTATTATTGCTATGGCAGGATAATGTATTTGAAATGTTAACCAATATTTTTCTCTATATCCTTTTTCACCTTTCTGACCTTCTCTTCCTGCCCACCTCGAAACAGCTGGGTCAGCCTGGACTTGTTTTGTGGGGAGAGGGGAGGCAGAGAGACATGGCAAGGAGAAAATCAAACAGCCTTCAAGATTCATCCTAGATTTGGTACTTCCAAAAGACCAGGCATTAGGTGAAACAAAGAGAATTTGGGATGTAGGTGTTTAGAGAGAAATCATGAATAAAAGAGCAAAGATTCCTCCCATTCTTAAATTTAAAAGAATTTCCTAAGCTTGTGAGAGAAAGCCTCAGGGGAGGCAGTAAGATCATGGAAGCTGGGGATACAGAGGAAGGGCCCCTTTGGGCTAATTCCAGAGAGGCACTGAAACCCGCAGGAAGGCTTGAGATGAGGCATCAGAGAGCAGGAAAGAAGCTCCCCCCTCTTAGGGAAGAACCCTGGGAGGCAGCAAGATTCAGAGAAGGAAGAGCTACCTGGTGTTTCTGGAACAACTAGACAGGGCCACAGCAGCCTCACATTGTAGAATAAAGCAATCTCTGCACCCCTAAAGGCACAGGAGATAGGAGAATGGGCTAACGAATCTGAAACTTATGGAAGAGAGGATGAATGTCTCCTTGACAACCTGAGTGAACTGATAACCAGGGACCAGATGAGTAATAGACTTCTCAACAGAGGCCCACAGCCCAGCTCACATCCAGGGCTTAAAGGATTGCCTCTGCATGCACACCAGTGTCTTCACACCACCCTCGGCCCCCTGCTGCACCGCCCACCCCAGAATCAGAGCCACAAAATGACTAAAGGAAGTTTCTGCTATCCTAACAGAAGGAGGGAACAAAATAAAATGAGAATGACTCATCAGAGGATAAAGCAGGCTACAGCTTGGGCGGCCTGATTTCCCTGCTGAGATCCACAGTAACAGCAAACATCCCCTTATTTACTCCTTACAGTTCCCAGGAATACACCAGTGTGTCATGGCATGAAGATTCAGAATCACTAATGCACATGTTTATTGCTGGGATATCACATCAATCCAGGGCATCAGCCATGAGCAAAGGCCAGTGGTGGGTCACTCCAACAAAGGGATCTGCCGAAGTCAGTTATAGGCCCTGATGCAAGAACCAGCTGCCGCACTCTATTGTTTCAGGGCATTGGCTGCTGCTTTCTTGTTACTTTCTATTTAGGAATTTGATAAACCTGATATATTGCTTAATGACAGCGATGATGCCTTAACTTGTCTCTTTTCAATCTCCTGCTGAATGGTCAGCGCCTAGAACAGTACCTGGTGCGCAGTTCGCCTACCATAAGCATTTGGTAAATGAAAGACAGCATCTTTGCATCTTCTATCTAGTAGAATGTCTCCCACAGGGTGAAGAATTTACCCAAATCTCAAATGGCAGCCAGGAGGCCAAAGTGTAACACTTGGCTAATTCCATGAAATTCTGGATATAGCCAAAGATGGCCTGACGCTTTTAGATAACTTGGCCTAATTTTTAAAACTCAAAAATTCAGATCCAACTGAGTCCTAATTGCAAAAATATTCTCAACATCTGGAATGTAGAATACTTAATTGATCATTCCTATCAATATCCAGTTGAACAGAAGCCTGGAGGTTAGAACCTGCCACTTTTAAAATATTATACTAAGCTATTGAGGCCTTTAAGTGTTGCGTTAGACTCACAAAGTGAGAGTAACATGGGCGTTGAGCGCTGAGAGCCATCTGTGTAGGGAGAAAGGCAGGTTCCAAATCATGTGGTTATGCCGCCCTCTCGTGGGAAAATGCCATAGCATCTGAAACAATCCTGCGAAAGATTTTCCTACACTGCTAGTACTGCTAGAAATATATGTGTACTGACCACCTTTTGTGACTTTATAAATGTCACAGATATTATTTATTGTATTTAATCTACCATAACCACCCAGCTTTCAAAAAGACTACTAATATCCCCACATGACAGGTGAGAAAAGTGAGGCTCAGAGAAGTTAGTATGCCCATGTAGGTAAGAGCACATCCAGACCCAGGTATGTCCGATTCCAAAGCCCGTATGCTTTCCTCTATGATTCTTATCAATCCTAATTTGTTCAAAGTTCTATCTCTCGTGTCTTACAGGTAATGGATACTCACTAAATGTTTGTTCAAATGGACGAATGACAGAAGTAGCAGTCGTAGCTTTGCAACAATATGTATCATGGGTTGAGTGCATACCATGCACACATGTCATTTGATTGTGCTCAACCAGGGCAAAGAAAGTTAAGACTTGTTCCAATACAGTTTTTAGCTCATTATTTAAAAGCATCCTCTCTTTACAGATTTATGCATTCAGCACTTAACATTTATTAAGAACCTACTGTGTGCCAGATGGTTCAGGCTGCAGCGAGGTTTCCACAGTCTGAATGATGTGCCTAAAGCCTTGCGGCCACTTCGCTCCCTTTCCCTTCACTTCTCTAAGAGCTGAAACTACACTGCCATCCTGCATCTGTTCACTGTGTGGTGTTTTGGAGCACGAGTCTTGATTATTGACATTCTAGATTATCTAAATTACCTAAGAGTTAGTAGTAGGTAATAGTTCTAGAAAAAGAAGATGACAAAGGAGGGTAGTTGGAGCTGTATATTTTAATTGCACTCATCCAAACAGCCCTGGCAACAACATTGTCAGTATTTATAAATCAGAACCTCCAGCAGTTTTTGTAACTGTCGAGGGGCCCACTTAGGATGGCAAGATTTAGGATGAAAGGATTAAGACTTCAAAGCTACCACCTGTTTCCCAACTTAATGAACCACTCCACAACCAAACATTCAGGAAACATGAGCAGGGAATGGGAACTTTGAGGGAAAACTAGTTTGGGTATCTATCCAATATATATTACATTCAATCCAAAAATGAAAATACTTGAGTATATGTTATTGAACCATGGTTCAGACAGCGAGAAATGCAAGTCATTAAATTCCTATTTGTAAAACAACAAAAGAAACCAAATAATCACTAAGATCCCTTTCATCTCCAGAATATTCTGATTGAAATTAGATGAAAATTGCCTTTCTGTTTTCTTTTCTCCGAGATCAGGGAATCAATGTTAAACATACGCCACCGTGTTCTGAAATCTCAATCTTCTCTTTGTTACTGCAAATGTATTCATTCAATCAACAAAGATCTGTTGAATAATGCTGTGTGCGCTAGCTTAATATAGCTTTGGGGTTGGGTTTGAAATGGAGGGAAAGCTGACATCATTGCTTTATATTCTCCCTTCAGCTATCAGTTCGTTGACATCTGTGGAGGTTAGTCTTGCACACTTAGTTGATGCAGGATACACTGACCTTCCCCTTCTCACATCTGGTGTCTGAGTCTCCAAGCTGGATCCTCAGATCCCCACGTGTCACTAGCCTGTGTATAAGCTCTGTTTCTGAGAAATTGCTAAGGAAAGAAAATAGCACAAAAGCCTCTGTTGTCCTCCGAGCTCACAGGCCACTGCAGCAGCCAGAGACCAAGCCGTGGTGGTGGGAAGCGCATTCATGCAGGAAGCCATTCACGGGGGACTCCCTGTTGGTCCTCGGGGCTCTTCCAAGTCATCCCCGTGGCTGTCCGGGGAACCAGAGATTCCCACAGTCCTCTGCATGAGGACAAGTGTGTTGAGGGATTTGAAGGCAGCCTCAAGAGACCCTGCTGACCAGCTTGTCACATATACCCACAAACATAGATTCCCCATTTTCTGGTCTTATCAGAGCACACCTTCCAGTTACTGGAATCCTGATCGACACCTAGCTACATGTTGCAATCTTTAACAGACTCTGACCTCTATGGATCTGTTACCTTTTCTAAAATGAAAGGACAGGATTAGATTATATCAAAGGGCCAATCTGGCCCTAAATTTCCTTTTTAAAAAAAAGGCAAAGTAAATGGCCATCCTAGGTAACCCCTTAGTCTTTGAAATCAATGGCTTTGGAAGCTGCGGATTTGCAAATGCAGTTCCACCTTCCCAACTACCTGCCCGCAAAATGGCATAAGACAGCTAATTTGCTTGACCTACATTGTTAAAGGTCACTCTGTCCCAAAGGTTGGATTTATTACACTCCTACTATAGTCCTAGTAAAAGCTGGGTTCTAAAGTAAAACAAAGTCAGTAAATTCGGAATGGCTGGGATGCCCAGCATAGACAGAATGTCTTCTTGCACGGCTGTGAGCTTCTTACTACTTGCCTTATTTGGGTCATTTTGGTGGTGTGTAAAGATGCCCTTCTGAAGTCAACCCTACAGAGCGTTCACTTAAAACTGAATATAACCTTGAACTTGAACCATTGTTTCTTTAGCTTCAAACACAGGAAATGCTCTTCTCAGATCTAACTGGCAGGTTTTGTTTACATTCCTTCAAGCAATGACATTTTACTCAACCTCTATTTGAGTACAACAAACTTGCTTTGTTCTTCCAACAGCAGCCCTTCCGGGTGCTGCAGGATCCTGAGCCTCACCGTTAGAGGTAACAGCAGTTTTCTTCCTCTGCCTTTTCTCTATATGCCAGGCAAGCCCTCTCACATCTTCCCACAACTCCTCCTTCTAAATTACCTTCCACTAATAGAGCTGGCAGGCTCACCTCCACCTGGCCACCTGCTGGACCCAGCAAAGACTAACATTTCCCAGTCTGCAATCTCAGTATAAGCATTCACGTGGCTTGCTTTATCTACTTTCAATGAATACATAAAGTTTCTACTGGGTCTGAATATCCTGAGTTATCTTGATTTCTTTCTTCCCACTCCCTTTTTATCTCTCCAAATTCCTGGCCCCTGAGCAACCTTACACAATCTCACTGTCTCAAAGTATCCTCTGAAAAGGAGTGAAAAGTTGGGTCTCCCTTTTAAGCCAGAGATTCTAGGGTGCCTACAGGCTCAGGACTCTGGAATGTTGGGTGATTTTCTCCCTAAATATCCATCTCCATCACCCCGAGCCCAACATTCTGAGAAAGAGCAAGCACGAGAGCATGCTGGGCAGCCCCCCTACTGACAATACCTATGTATGTGTAGGCAAGTCAAACTTGCAAAAACTAAGGCATCTCCCTTTGAATGAGTCATAAACATCAGCAATGAGCAAAGTTGTCGGAGTAGTTTTCTTACCAGTAATAATGCCAATGTTTTCTCAGTGTGTCTGACTCCTGTGTCATATTTCTTAATTGACCCTGAACCTGGGGAAGGAAGAAGGTGAGATTTATTATCTCCCTCAAACCTTAACAACGAAAACAAATGTTAGACAGATAATATATAAATGAAAAGTTAAGTACAAACTGGGGTAAGTGCCATGGAGTATAACCAAGTAAGTTATACTACTCTCCACTACTCTCACTACCATACTCACTGCACTTCTGACTTGGTTGGCCAAGGGGTGGGGGGGTGTCCACGGAAGAAATACTTTGACCCCAGCTGAGTGTTCTATAGTTTAACTCAATTCTGACACTCTCTCCCTTGAGATCATATCAGATCCCTCAGGCAAAGGGCTCATTCCCACAAGACGGCCCCCACCCCGCTCTGCTTCAGATGCCTGTTGCAGGTCCAGGTTGTCCCCTCTACTTCTACCCCATCAGCTATAACTCACGACACCCTCTTCCAATTCTCTAGGTGTATTAAAAAAAATACAGAATCAAAAAATATACCAAAGTAGCGAAGGAGGAAGCTTTCCACTGGTGATGCTGGGAGTCATGCTTGTGTCCTTCCACTGAGACACCAACAGACGCACCTGCCAGGCCTGCCCCTAGCATTTCAGGGCTCAGGGCATGAGTACAAATGGAGGCCTGTAAATCATGTCTCTAGCAAACTAAAAGTATTATTAATTAAGCAAAATATGTTCTATCCTCCCATCAAATACATCTTCACAAAAGAAATATGCAAAGCTACAATCATAACTGCAAGTGGGCAAATATCAGAGAGCTGAATTTAATCATTATTGCACATGCCTGGGTGTTGTGTTGCGGTCAAGTCTGGATGAGACATAAAGACATATGTAATTTACAAATTACACAGTAGTTTCAAATATTTATTTTTTCTTGCCTTAATTTCAGCAATATCTCTAATTATGTTGTTTAATCAGATTTCCCACAAACTTTCTGTTCTACTGACAGTAGTGCCAAATTATGTGATTTTTCTTGAGTCATTGAAATTCTTGGATGGTTTTTTAATTCCAGTTTGGGGAAGCTACTCTGCTGAGGCTATAACAATTTGAATTGCCATGAAGTTCATAAAGCATTTTCAATTAATATTTTCTACTTTTCAATGTGCCTCATACCACAAATAATCAATTGCTATGGAATAGCTCTGAAAAACACAGCAACTGCTGGAGACATGGGCTCCATCTGAGATTCAAAGGTGATGGAACAGGTCTGTGTATGGTAATTTCCTTCCTAAGAGCACATCATGGAAAGGGGGAAAAAGATAACTTTACTGCAGAAACCTGATGAACACTGCCTCAGCCAAGTGATCAAGGTCAATACCAACAGTGATGAGTCATATGGGTCACAGGTACCCTTAGTATGACATGATGGAGAGGGCCCTTCCACTCTGTGGTCTTCCTCACAAAACCCATCACTTCAGTCTAGTCAATTCCCAACTGAGGGACATTCAACAAAATACCCTACCAGTATCCCTCAAAATCGTCAATCTCATCAAAAACAAGGAAGGAAGACTTGAAAAGCTGGCACAGGCCACAGGTACCTAAGGAGACATGCTTAAATGTAATGTGGTACCCTGAGTGGGATCCTGGAACAGAAAAGGACATTAGGTAAAAACTAAGGAAAGCTGAATAAAGCATGGACTTTAGTTGATAAAAGTATATCAATACTGGCCCATCTGCTGTGACAAATGTCTCCTCAAAATGTAAGATGTTGGGGCACCTGGGTGGCTCAGTCAGCTGGGTGTCTGCCTTCAAGCTCAGGTCATGATCCCAGGGTCCTGGGATCGAGCCCGTGTCAGGCTCCCTGCTCAACAGGGAGTCTATTTCTCCCTCTCCCTCTGCCCTCCAACCTCCCCTACCTGTGCTCTCTCTCTCTCTCTCTCTCTCACCTTCTCTCTCAAATAAATAAAAAAAATATTTTGGGGATCCCTGGGTGGCTCAGAGGTTTAGCGCCTGCCTTTGGCTCAGGGTGCGATCCTGGAGATCGAGTCCCATGTCAGGCTCCCTGAATGGAGACTGCTTCTCCCTCTGCCTGTGTCTCTGCCTCTCTTTCTCTCTGTGTCTCTCATGAATAAATACATACAACCTTTAAAAAAATAAAATAAAATATTTTTTTTTAAAAAAAGGAATGTAAGATGGTATTAATAGGGGTAACTGGGTATGGAATATAGGGGAACACTGCTATCTTTGCAAATTTTCTGTAAATCTAAAACTATTCTAAGAAGAAAGGTTTATGTATTTTTTTATTGTGATAGAATCTGTCAAGAAAAAATGGCCTCAGATGAGGCCTCCCAGCACGAAAGGAGAGGCTAAGAAGACACTCACCATAGAGAAGGAGAAGGTGGTCCTGTGATACCATCATCCCAGAGCTCAGACTGCCCTAGGAGACACCTGTCGGGGTACAACAGGCACTGATTCATCGTGCCTCAGCCATCCTGATGTCATGGACAGACATTTCAGGAGACAGTCAGGTGTATGTCACCAAGAGCCCATCCAAAAGCTTGGGAACCTCAGGCCATGTTCCCCATGAGACATCATGACTCAATAGGACTGAGAGAAGGAGCTTAAGGAGCTTCCTCCCTCCCGCCCAGAGCCGGGGGCCGTGTCAAGCAATGACCAGAAGGGGGCGCAGGAGGCCCTCGAGAGTCCGCAGTTTGGGCCGCAGACCTGGAAGGATGCGTCTGAGATCCGGCCCCCTGGAAAGCAGCAGGCAACAGAAGAACCAGGCTTTTGTCTTCATCCAGGTCATGCTAAGGCTCATCAGGCCGACTGAGGACATACCAGATGTGCACGTCCATCGTCACAGCCCCGAGTCAACTGCAATACAACTCACTTTAATCTCTGAATTCTGAGCCAGCCCTTTCGCTAATAGCAGGCAATTTAATTTCATCTGTTAGGGGTTAAGTTGCCTTCAATCTAATAAAGCAAATGTAAGTCAATCGGAGAAGGACAAACATTATATGGTCTCATTCATTTGGGGAATATAAAAAATAGTGGAAGGGGAAACAGGGGAAAGGAGAAAAAATAAGTGGGAAATATCAGAAAGGGAGACAGAACATGAGAGACCCCTAACTCTGGGAAAGGAACAAGGGGTGGTGGAAAGGGAGATGGGCGCAGGGCGGTGGGGGTGACTGTGTGACGGGCACTGAGGGGGGCACTTGATGGGATGAGCACTGGGTGTTATGCTATATGTTGGCAAATTGAATAAAAATAAATAAATAAAAATAAAATAAAAAAATAATAAAGCAAATGTTTCTGGTTGTTTTGGTTTTGATTTTGTCACCTCCGCCTTGAAACTGAACCAATCCCAGACCTATTCACCTCCGTCCATCCCCCTCACCACCAATACCACCAGGGGACATCTTACATTCAGAGGAATTAGACATCACAAAGTGGCATCCAGGGGAGGTGGGGAGGCATTCCTGGTCCCTGATCTCCTGCATTGTTCTCTCAGTTCAAGCACTGGCTCTGAATTCCCCCTGCCACCCTGGCTCACTGGTTGGCCCAGTGACACAGAAGATTCTGTGAGACTTCAGCTGCATGTTTTATGGCTGTCTACTGTCTCTGTTCCCGGCAACCAGCCTGCTGGTTCTCAGGTTCCACTTTCTCTCTTCTTGGGAACATAAGAACATTCAGATCCTCTCCACACCCCAAGCCACACTCTGGATCCTTCTGTGAGGACACATGCCATGTCCTCATTTTCACAGTGTCTCTATGCCTAAGGATAGAAGGAGAATCTATGGGGTTTGTGACCTCCCAGAATCCATATGTAAAATACTCCCCCACCTATGTGATGACATTAGGAGGTGGGGCCTTTAGAAGGTGATTAGGTTTGGACAAGCTCAGGAAAATGGAGCCCTCATAAAGGGGACTGGCGCCCCCTGAGAGTCCCCAGAGAGCTTTCTCCCTCTCCGTGCTCTGCCGTGTGTGGATACAATGAGAAGTCTGCAGGCTGCAACCCAGAAGAGGGCCTTCACCAGAACCCAACTGTGTAGGTATGCTAATCTCAGTGCCAGCCTCCAGAACTGTGAGAAATCATAAATTCCTGTTGATGAGTCTTCCCGGTTATGGTATTTTGTTAGAGCACCTCAGACAGACTAAGACAATATCTCAAAAGGCCCAGGCAGAAAATAAGCATGAAATATCTTTATTTCAAACCTTCCAGTTCAAGGAAGGAATTTTTTTATCTTGTCCTGGACATTCCTTATGACTGCAGCAGCCCATTCCCAGACAGGTGCACATAAACACCACAACTCCCAGGCGTAGGGAGAGGAAGGAGAGGGTAATGGAGAACACTCTTCCTCCTCTTCTTATGGCCATGCACCCGCTCTGCTGCTGCAGATAGGTGATCCTTTTACCCCTCTCTTCCTTCTTGTTCCTGGAATAGGAAAAAAAATTTTTTTCTCTGTGCCACATCAAAATCCATCCTGCCTAGCATTAGAGTGATAGAAATCATGAACTTGGCATCCTTGTCTCACCCTATAAATTGTTCCCAGAGCCATGGATGCTCTTTCCTTTAGCTACCAAATGAAGAATAACAGCTATTCTTGGCAGGTGAAAAAATAGTGCATCAATTAATACTTTAAAAAAAAGACTATCTCCCTCCTAAAAAGAGGGGGGGTGCCTGGGTGGCTTAGTCAGTTAAGTGTTCAACTCTTGATTTCTGCTCAGGTCATGACCTCGGAGTTGTGAAATCAAGCCCCACATTGGGCTCTGTGCTGAGATTATCTCCCTCTCCCTCTGCCCCTTCCCCTGCTCTTGTACTCCCTCTCTCTTTCCCTCTTTAAAAAAAAAAAAAAAAAAAAAAAATCTTTGACCCCTCTAATTCCCTACCCTGGTGCACTGTGAAGTTTCCACCCATGCTCTAGAAAGAACATAGGAGGTGGCAGGGAAGGGTGGATCTACATTGGGAAGTCCCTTGATCCTCCCCACCACTCAGGCTCTTCTCCCTGTGGTTCCATCTCTGCCCTGCTCTATCAGTCAGGGCCCAATCAGAGAAGCAAATTTCAAATGTGGGCATTGATATATATTATCCGTATTTGTTACAGAGATCTGATCTTACACAATTGTGGGAGTTGATTAGATACTCTGTCATTGCATCTGATATTAAAACTTGACGTCTGCAGGGCAGACAGGCAGAAAGACAAGAGATAAGATGGGGAAAAAAGGGTGTGCTGGAGGCCACACAAATGAGCTGCGGTCCACAACATATGCTGAGTTCACTTCTTTTCTCATGGTCTCTGACTTTGATAATTGCTACGGGCTGAATTGAGTTACCCCCAAATTTGTATGTTGAAGTCCTCACTCCCACATGATGGCTCATTTTATGTATCAACTTGACAGGGCCACAGGATGCCCAGATTAAGCATTATTCATGGATGTTTCTGTTTGGTTGTTTCAGGACAAGAATGGCATTTGAATGACTCAGCAAAGTATATGGCCCACCCAATGTGGATGGGCATCCAATCCAATCTGCTGAGAGCCTGAACACAACAAACGGTGGAAGAAGGAAGAAATTCTCCTCCTGACTGCCTGCTTGAGATGCAACATCAGTGTCCTCCTATCTTGGTAGATTTACCCCTTGAATTCCCCTAGTTCTCAGACCTTTGGTCTCAGATTATAATTATACTCCTGCCTTTCCTGGATATCCAGCTTCCACGGGGCAGATCCTAGGATTTCTCAGCCTCCATAATTGCATGAGCCGATTCCTTATAATAAATCTCCTTCTGTATATATAAATTATCATATATATATAAATAACATACTTTATTATATAATTGTATTATAATTAATATATATAGGACATTATATAAGTATGTATCCAGATATGTATACACATGTATCTATACATACACTTATATCCTTACATTATATATTATATATTTTATGTGTGTGTGTGTCTTATTGGTTCTGTTTTTCCAGAGAACGCTGACTAATACATCCCAGCACCCCAGCATGTGACTATATTTGGAGATAGTGTCTTTAACAAGATAAGTAAATTAAAATTACTCATAAGGGTGGGCCGTAATCTCATATGGTTGATATCCCTATAAGAAAAGGGAATTAGAATCTGAACACACACACCACAGGAAGACGATGTGAAGATACAAAGAGAAGATACCATCTACTGGCCAAGGAGAGAGGCTCAGAAAAGAGTAACCCAGCCAACACCTTGATCTCAGACTTCTAACCTTCAGAACTGTGAGAAAATACATTTCTGTTGCTTAATTAAACCACCAGGCTGTGGTATTTTGTCATGGCAGCCCTGGCAAACTAATACAGTGACAGTGGCATTCTACAGAAACCGGAGCCCTTCTCCACAGAGCTCAATGCACCCAGAGCTGGAGAGGCTGAAAGAAGATTCAAGGAGAGTAGAGCAGTTGCAGGTCCAGCTGCTACTTTGCACAAATAGGGTGACAAGAAACATACTCATAACCAGAAACATACCTGAACCAGAAACATCCAGGGAATGAGACTCTGGAAAATGCAGTTCAGCCCAGACATGTTGGCATATTACAATAATCACCTCATAGAAATCGTACCCCCTTCTACCATTTCCATTACAGCGGTGATTCTCAACTCGGGCTGATTTTGCCCCCATGAGATATTTGGCAATGTTTAAAGATACTTGTAGTTGTCGCAACTGGAGAGTGGGTTGCCATTGACTTCCAGCCAGTAGAGGTCAGAGATGCTACTAAATACTCTTCAGTGACAGAGATTGCACAACAAAAAATTATCTAGCCCCAAATGTAAATAGTTCCAAGATTGAGAAACCCTGCATTGCATCAACAAGTCCTTCACACCAAGAATTCAAAATTTTAGCAGATATAATGAAAACTGAGCCAGCAAAGGGACTTGGGCAGTCACATCACACAGTGTCCAGCAGCATACCACCACCTCTCTGCCTCCTCCCTCCCTCCCTTGGCTCTTCACTCCCACCATCACATCTCCTGGGAGCTTCAGATTCTGCTCCTCTACTTTGCAAAGTAGCTTCCTCCTCTGAAATCTTGACATCATCCAATATCTTGAAACTCAGGATCCTATCTTATGCCCCAAGGAATTAGCAGAATATTTTTCTTAAATAATGTGACATCTCCCCCCAAAGGGAAATTTGAATGCTGAGAGGTAAGGTAAAAAACGTTCTCCTTCTTGAAATATATATATGAGTAGACTCATAATATTCAGACCAAGACAAAAAAACAGGAAGTGTGTAACACAAAATGTTACTAAGGCTTAATTCTGAATATTGCAATTGGAGTTGATTTTCTTTCCCTTTTTGCTTATCTACATTTTCCACTCTTCCCCCACAGAAAAGACATGGTTGTAAGGGAAAAAAAGTATGTCTATGAGGGAATATATAACAACATGTAAAAATTCTTACAAAATTATACCAAATGAATAAAGTATCAAATTCAGTTATAAATACCATGTGACTCTATTTTTAAAATATGGGGAGAAAAAACAAGGGGAGTATCAGAACAGCAACAAGAAAAATAACTAGAAAGAAACACACTTTATTCAGAAAGCCAAACTAGGGATCCCTGGGTGGCGCAGCGGTTTGGCGCCTGCCTTTGGCCCAGGGCACGATCCTAGAGATCCGGGATCGAGTCCCACGTCGGGCTCCCGGTGCATGGAGCCTGCTTCTCCCTCTGCCTGTGTCTCTGCCTCTCTCTCTCTCTCTCTCTCACTGTGTGCCTATCATAAGTAAATTAAATAAATAAATAAATAAATAAATAAAAAATGTGATCTTCCAAGGAAAAAAAAAAAAAAAGAAAGAAAGCCAAACTAGAGATGACTTTGTTTTTCTCTGTTGCTGTTTTTCTTAATTTTTAAAAATTAACACAATGTACGTACCCAGTATAACCCTCTGACCTATAGTGTGGGTGAGACCATCAACTATGATGGATGTCCCTTCCCTGATTAGGTTACATTCTATGACAAAAGTGAAGAGACTTACAAATATAAGGTCTCTAATCAGTTGACTCTGAGTCAATCAAGAGGGAGATTATCCTGGGAGGTCCTGACCTAGTCAGGTAAGCCTCTTAAAAGAGGTTTGCAGTCCAGAGATCAGAAGCAACAGACTCTCTCTCCCGCTGGCCTTGAATAAGCAATGTGTTACCACCCTGTGTTTGTTACCATGAGTTTTACAGCTTCAACGGAATAAATTCTGCCAATTTTCACATGAGCTTGGAGGAGGACCCCCAGCTCTCCCAACACTTTAGCCACAGCCTTGTGAAACCCTGAGCAGAGGGTTTCACAACCCTCCACCATGCTGAGACTCCTAACACATGGAAACTATGGGATAATAAATGTGCATTTTAAGCTGCTAAATTCTTCATAATTTGTTAAGCACTAACAGAAGACTAAAGACCCAACTGGGTCTTCAATGCAAAATTACATTTTAATAAACAAACCGTAGAATGGAAACCAAGAGGTCTGGGTCTATATCATCACCATAACCCTAGATGATCTTAAACAAGTCACTTCCTAAGGCACGAGGTTTTAAAATCTGTAATATGAGAGATAAAGGCTTGAACATCCTAAGATTCTAAATCTTGCCACAATCAACTCTCAGCTCCTGCCCCCCTCACCACCACCACCACCGTCTTGCTTATAATGGAGTCTTGTAGTGCTAAAGATAGGTAGCCCATTAGTTAGGCTGTCAAAATCTTTTCATAATAAAGAAATGCTCTTTATAGCAGTACTTATTCTTCAAAACATAGCACTTGCCTCACTACAACACAATTGTAATTTTAGAATAAAAATACATAGCAAAATGCTGAAGATCAAATATGTACAAACTAAAATGGCACAAAGGAATATTTTGTGAAAAGGAAGAAAGTCCAACAAAGGAAGGATTAAACTGGAACTGCACTTCTTAGAATTTGGAATTGGGTTTCATAAAGGGAGATTATCAGAAAATAAAAGCAAGCAGTCCAACCAGAGGAAAGGAACAAACAGGATTAAACGAGCAGGTGTAACTGCATCTGAAACAGAATATATGTTTCTACATACTGAATTGTGTCCTCCGCCTCCCAGATTCACATGTGGAAGCCCTCACCACCTACCACCACCACCACCACCCACCACCCACCCCTGTGATGGTATTTGGAGATTCAAATGGGGTCATGAGGGTGGAGCCCTCCCGTGGGGTTACTGTCCTTGTAAGAAGAAACACCAGAACCTGAGAGCATGCTCACTCTCTCACTGCCATGTGAGGACACGGCAAAAGGCAGCTGTCTGCAAGAAAGCTCTCACTCGGGAGCCACACTGGCACCCTGATCTCTAGCCTTCAGAACAACGAGAAATAAATTTCTGTTCTCAAAGCCACCCGGTCTGTGGTATTTTGTTATGGCAGCCTGAGCAGACTAATACATATGTATTAGGGGAAAAGGAAAAAAAATAGGATTGGAGATGTAGGGGACAGGAGGAAAAAAGATGCTTGGTGGCCACTCAGGGCAGTCTGAATTCACTGCCCAAGGTTATAGGAAATCCTTGTGACTTCTTGAGCCAGGAAGATTGAAGAAAATGAGTCTGATGATAATCTCATCAACAAGTTTATGTGGACATGAAGTTATGAAGGCTATGACCAGGGTGGTGACCAGATCATAGAAATAGAATGGAAGCAGAACTTCCAGGAAACATTAAATGACGAGAATAGCTAGGACTTCAAAATAAATTCAATCATTATTAAATAATGAACTCAGTCCTTAAGCCCGACAAATGAGAAATTCTGAAAAGAGGAAAATGGTGAGGATCCCGCCGATGAACGAGAAGGAATCAACAAAGGCACCTGGCCCTCCTTAATGGAGGCACCTGTCTCCCATGCTGGCCAGATAACCTCCCAAAGTTTTCTGGAGAATCAGTAAAAAAAATTGAAAACATTGTTCGACCTTTAGAAGGACTACTCAAGAGCAAAATACCCAAGTTGACCTCCTTCTTAGTTACCAGCTAATCAGTGCTAAAAAATTGCTAAAACACTCCAGTCTCCAGCTTTTGTCTCCCTTCTCTTTTTCATAAATCTTGTTTTGCCTTTATTCCCTGACTTAGCGTAAGAATGCCTCCCTCATATGTATACATGCCCTCCCCTTGCATGCATATTTGTGTGATATACAGAAATGTCTCTGAGTTATTCTGTGATGCATACAAGGATGGACTTCCTCCTCCCTTTTCGTGCTTTTCTCTGAAGGCAAGAGCCAGGCTGAAATACTGGATCCACATTCTGAACTACCAACTGGGAGAAGTTTCTAAACATTTTCTATGCCTTGGTTTCCTCCCCCACAAAAATAGGGAAAACTAGAGTATCTCCTTTGTGTTATCACTGATAGAGGCCTAAATGATGATGGCATATGTAAAGCACTGCCACAGTGCTAGGCACACTGTGGGTACCCACAAACCTGAGTTCCTATTATTAGAACTTGGTGAACCTAGGAGCTTTCCAGAATGCCAGCAGCAGTGGAATAAAGAGAGAGAAATAGGCTGCCAACTCTTTGAAAATGAATAGGAACATATTTTTGCAATTTCTTGTGAGTCTTAAAATATTTCAAAATAAAAAGTTACTTTTGAAATAATGAACAAGGACAGCCTGATAAGCTCTACCTATGAGCTTCACCCCTCTCCTTTCACACGAGAGGCAGTATTCAAGTTGCCCTACTAACTTGGTCATGTATGTATTTATGTTGGGTAAAATTCCAGCATAAAAATAAGGCTATACTTTTCAGTCTTTCATTGTTAGACTGCCTTCCTATTTTATTGCTTTTAATCTTCATGACAGTTCTGAAAGGTAAGGCAGGTTTAATAATTCTGATTTTGTAGATTAAGAAACTGAGCCTCGGGATGTTACATAACTTGCCAAAGTTTCTGTGGCTGAATTGCTGAACTGGCAGATGGCATAATCCAAAGTCGGGCCCAGGTCTGTTCCACAACATGGCTTTTTTTTTTCTTGTAACACATGGGACTGCTCACTTAAGTGCATTTTTTAATTTTTTTTTTTCAAAATGAAGTACAGGCTTATTCCAGTTTCAGTTCCAGAACACTGCAATAAAGGGAATATCACAATAAAGCAAATATTGCAATAAAGTGAAGTCAAACGAATTTTTTAGTTTCCCAGTGCCTATAAATTATGTTTACACTACACTGCAGTCTATAAGTGTGCAACAGCATATGTTGTAAAAAATCTACATATTACCTTAATTTAAAAATCCTTTATTGCTAAAAGATGCTAGCCATCCCTGAGCTTTCAGTGAGATGTAGTCACTGATCACGATCACCGCATCAAATGTAACAGGCACATTATGAGTGCACGACGAAAAAGTTTGAAATGTTGTGAAAATTACCAAAATGTGGCACAGAGACACAAAGTGAGCAAATGCTGTTGGAAAAATGGTGCTGATAAATTTGAACCATGCTGGGTTGCCACAAGCATTCACCTTGTAAAAAAAAATATGCGATATGTGTGAAATGCAATGAAATGGGATATGCCCATATAGCTTAGTTTCCTATTGCTGTTTATTACAAACTTAGCGACTTAAAGCTACACAAATTTATCGTCTTACAGTTTGAATGTCAGAAGTCCAAAAATGGACTTTACAGGGCTAAAAATCAAGAAGTTGGCAGGGCTGTGTTCCTTCTGGAGGCTCCAGGGGATAATCTATTCTTTGCTGTTCCTAGCTTCTAGAGGCTGTCTCAGTTCTTTGGCTTATGAGCCAGGCACTCTAACCCTGGCCTCTGTGATCATATCTTCTTTTTCTGATTTTGACCTTCCTGCCTCCCTCTTGTAAGAATGCTTATGATCACATTTAGGTAGGACTCGTCTGGAAAATCCAGGAGAATCTTCCCAACTCAAGATCCGTAACTTACTTACATCAGCAGAGTCCTATGCCTTCAAAGGTACCACCCACACAAGTTTGGGGATTAGGAGCATCTTGGGTGGGGGGAAGGGAGGTGCATTATTCTGCCTGCCAAGAGGTATAATTTACATACATTAAAATGCATGGATCTTGAGGGCATGGTTCTTTGAATTTTGACAGATATGTACCTGTCACTCATGTGACCCACATGTTAATTGGACTACAAAAGATTTCCCCTTACCCAAAAGTTCCCTCCTGCCGCATCCAAAATAGCAACTGCTATTCTGCTATTCTGAATGCTATCACTACAGGTTGGTTGCAACCGGTTTTGAGCTCCATAGAAATGGAATCATAAAGGATTCTGGTTTCTTTCACTCAGCATAATGTTTTTGAGATTCATCCATGATATGTGCGTATCAGTAATTTTTTCCTTTTTGTGGCCAAGTGGTACTCCATTGTTTGTTTATCCATTCACCACAACACACACACACACACACACACACACACACACACACACATATTTCCCAGCTCTGTCTGCTAAGAGAGTTCAGATACGTTAACACCCCAGTAGTAATGAGTACTCCTGGAACATGAACACCATTATCCACTGAAAGAAAGCAAGCCTGCTCAGAGAAATGGTTAATTCAGGGCTGGATCAGGGAAAGTAGAAAAAAATATAAATAGTGCAAAAGTGTAAGGATGTGCTCAAAAAGATACAGGAGTCAGTATGAAGGGGTACCTCCTGGCTAAATCTGAGATAATCTGAGCATCAAAATAATAATGATAGTAAGGATTTTTATAACTTACCAGGTAAAGAACGAATGAGTCTATAACAATGTAAAGTAATCAGTTAAATGAACAATAAATAAATAAGAAAAAAGCTTATCATAAATGTAGAAGAAATGATAGAATTAGAAAATCACCATTTGGCAGCTGTCATAGTAATTATTGATTCAGGCAAAAATCATGAATATACATGATAAAACTACTGGGTAAATGTTTAAGGAATAATGAGGTATTTACATAATCTCACAATATCCTCTTCAAGATACACATTAATTACTAAAGTCAATGCAGTGGAAACACCTTTTTAACCAATTGACCAATATTATCATTGCCAAGATTTGGAATAACCAATAGCATTAGGCTCCTGACATGATCCACTAAGAAGAATTCAACATCATTTCAGTGATAGTCTCACCAAATGTGCATAACCTGAATCTAATTATGACACAAATTGATATTAGGGTACATTCTATGAAATAACTTGCTTATATACTTAAAAGCTGTTAGTATCAAGAGGTTCAGGAACACACACACACACACACACACACACACACACACTCCTTCAGGAACTGTCCCAGATTAAAGGACACTAATGAGATATGACAAACTAGATGTACTCAATGATCTTGGATTTTCTACTGTTAGAAAGGACATCATTGGGGATCCCTGGGTGGCACAGCGGTTTGGCGCCTGCCTTTGGCCCAGGGCGCGATCCTGGAGACCTGGGATCGAGTCCCACATCAGGCTCCCGGTACATGGAGCCTGCTTCTCCCTCTGCCTATGTCTCTGCCTCTCTCTCTCTCTCTCTGTGACTATCATAAATAAATAAAAAAAAAAAAAAGAAAGAAAGGACATCATTGTGGCAAATTGGCAAAATATGAATAAAGTCTTTGGATTAGATGAGAGTATGGAATCAGTGTTAACTTTGTAACTGACAACAGCTCTGTGGATACGTTAGAGAATTCCTTGTTTTCAGGAAATACTAACATTTAGGGATAAAGTAGCATCGCACCTGCAACTTATTCTCAATTGTTTAATTATACACACATTTTTATGCATATATGAAATATGTACCTACTAATGTGTGTATATTAAAATAGATATTAATTATTATTAATTTATATTATATTATATATTATTAATAATATTAACTATTATTAATACATATTAATTATATATTAAGATACATAACACATACATTTCTTTTTTGTCAATGCAGCCCTTCAAGTTAGATTTACGTGACATCAACGTGGCATAGCTGGGAGTCTATTCCAGAATAGGTAATGATCAAAACCCCTATTTTGCATCATAAATGTTTTCTAAACTTACATCCAAGTGACTTGTATTTATGATAATATTGTTCAAATATTTTAAGGATCCTTATTTGAAGACCCTTCTCTTAGGATCTTACCAACTCAATTTTGCACTTACCACCTCAATTTCTAACCAGTGTGTGAACTTCCACTGAATAAAACTTTTGAGTACAATTGTTTTAATTGGTTACCTTAGCATTATATCTAAACCATTAATAAAGAGGTTTATGCAATTATTTGTTCATTCTCATGCAAGGGAGGGGAAGGCCATTATCTAAGCCACACTTCAACAGAGCCAGTCTCAGAGTCATAAAAAGTAGCATTCTGACTACCACTTAATGTTGACCTAAAATCTCTAAACCATCTGGCCCCAGACACTTCTCTGACTTGTCCTGCTCCCTTTCTCCTGCCATCTCCTTCCTTATCTGCTTCAGCATCCAAAGGGCTCCTTGCTGTTCCTGAAGCATAACAGACATGCTCTTGCCTTAGAACTTTTATTGGGGCTGCTTCTTATGCTTGGAAGGCTCTTCACACCCATATTTTTTTATTTTTTATTTTTTAATTGAAGTGTAATTAACATATAGTGTTATATTTCTTTCAGATGTTATGCAAATCAAAACCACAAAAAGATACCCACTTACACCTGTCAAAAAGACCAGATCCACTCCCACACCTTCATGGCTCATTCCTAAGTCTCTGCTTGAATGTGAGCTTTACAAGGAAGCCTTCCCTTACCTTCCTGCTTTCAATTTAAATGGTAGTCCCCACCTTACCCCTCAATACCCTATCCCCCTTCCTTGATTGTTTTTTCTCTACAGTACTTATCACCTAATAAATGATAATTTACTTATTTATTTTATTATTTTTCTCCTCTGGCTGGAATGAACACTCTATGATTTTTGTCTGTTTTATTGATTGGTGAATGCCCAGCACCAAGAACCCCATGTGCCTCCCAGTAGCGTAGCTGCTGAGAAAAAAAAACAAGGAGTAGCCCCTGACAATAGGAGCTGGCTTGGCACTAGCAACCAGGCCATGTTACTCTCCTCTTGGACATAAATGATCTCAGAATACCAACCACCGACTGGTTACTCTGAAACGAACCAAATCATTTCACAATTTTGTTTAAGCACAAACAAGTTCCCTATGCCACCCACAAAGTAACAAACACTTCTTCTTCTCTTGGCTAAAATAACTACTGCTTCTTCACCAGTGATATTTTTTTTTTCCATTCTTGTCTCCTCTCCTTTAAGGTGAGGTTTACTGGTTGATTTCTACCAAATCATAGAAATCAGGGGTACCTCCTCAACAGAATCCCACCTAGAGCAAACGCAGCTTTCCTGGATCCTCCTGCCAACTACCCAATCAAAGCCCAAATCCTATAATAGGTTCTTTCTAAAGCCTCCTTCCTGAGACATGCCATGCTGTGTTCTTCCTTATTGCGGAAAGTACTAAACCTAATGTGTTCAACTATGGGTGTGTCCCTGGTGGCCTTTGGCTAAATGGTGTTGACAGTGCCCAGAAAATATTTGTTGAAGGAAGGAAGGAAGAAGTTTGGGCTATCCTATGACTATAATGTTTTTAACCCAACATTCACTGATTGAATCCATTGCCATCTACTCAAGACTTAAGTATTCCGAATTTAATGGGAGCTGTAAGGTATTTATCTCTACCTTATAAGGTTCACTTAATCAAGTTCTTATTGAAATTTAGTTTTAATCCAGTCTCTCTCCAGAACTGGTAGTTACAAATCTATGAAAAAAAAAAATAGATCAAAAGTTGCCTGTCCACTTATTCAGGGTATAAAGGTATCCTGGCCTTTCCTTTATCTGACATGAGTTCACACTGCTTAGAAAAGATAGACAGCACCAAAATAAATGTCCCCCAAAGTAAATGGTAGAGATTGAGCACACACACACACACACACACACACACACACACACACGCTGCACCTATTCATTCTATCAGCTTCAAAGTTTAGGTATTCTGAATCCTGTGCTCTGCAGTTGGGATCTACACTGTGACCGTTATGACAATTATAATTATAGGAAGTTACATATATATTCAAAGCTTATTTAATTACTAATTATGTACCTGCTATTTACAATACAGGAATTATTGTTAACACAATGAAGTATAAAGCCATTGTCCATTTACTCAAGGAGCTCAGAATGTGCATGAGGAGATGCCAGGTCCTATCCTATGATACGGTGAAAGGATTTCAATTTTCATTTATCCATGACATATGAACACAAAAATAAGGGCTTTAATTCACCTCATCCGCATCAAAGAAAGTACATTCTTCTCTAAGCTCTAAGGGGGAAAATATCCTGCTCCTTGTCTCTCCTTAATCCTGCCCTGGCAGATATGTTGGTACAAGTGTTGACAGCCTGTGCACATGGTCAACCAAACATATGCCTAAGAATAGCACAGGAAAGGATATTCTTGACTAGAGTTAGTGACAATCACTGCATTCTCAAGAAAAGGCTCTGGGGGTTGTCTTACCATACTTATGCAAAGAGCAAACTGGATTTATGTCCTCAAAATTTTCAAGAGGTTCTCAATATGTGCTGATTGCTTGATTCATGTCAATGGGATAAGGTCATCTCAGGGTCATCTGGATGAAAAGGCACTTATTATCTATCTCCATTAAGTCCTATGCTGTATTATAATGCAGAGCAAACAGGTTTTCTGCAACTTGGAAATCTATGACAGTAACCCAGAACACTGATATGGACAAGTTAAACAGAATACAGACAGCTGAGCAAATATTAAAGAAGTCTGTGAATTAATAAATAATATTAACATTTTGTACAAGTAGAGTGAGTACATAAGTTTAACTGGGAATGTTGGCAGGAAACCATAAGGAATGTACACTTGGCCTAGATAAGGCCATGGAGAATTCACAACTTTTTCACTAATTAATCATCATGCAATCTAGCAGGCTGAAAAATAAATCTGATTTTCCCACACAATGTTCTAGACCTGGTTTGGAGACTTGGAATTTCCCCAAACAGTCAAGGTCCTAGGAGCATTCTCAGAAGATGTCAATTATTCGTTCATTGGCTAAGGACAATAACTCTAGCAGCTCTAAACTCTTTCTAGTTTAAGGGAATAAAATTAATTTTATTCATCTATGTACCAACTAATATTTCAATTTTCTTCTTTGCTTCAATCAAGCAATCAATAAGAAATAATATTTGCAGAGCACGCTATAATTAAAGTACTTTTTCCCTGCATATCCCTTTGAGATATGAACTTCACAACACATATGGTGAAGAGAATATTATTAATGTACTCATTTTATAGAGGTACAGAGGACTGAAGTAAATTTCCTATATACTAGAGGTACAAATGCTTCATAATATTTCCTTGTAAGATATTTTAAGATTAAACTTATAACTTGGGGTGTCTGGATGACTCAAGTCAGTGAAGCATCTGACTCTTGATTTCATCTCAGGTAATGATATCATGGTCTTAGGGTCTGCTTGAGTAACTCTCTCCCTCTTCCTCTGCTCTTTCCTCTGTTCTTTCCCTCTCCATAAATAAATAAAATCTTAAAAAAAAAAAAAAAAAGACTAGGGATGCCTGGGTGGCTCAGTGGTTGAGCATCTCTGCCTTTGGCTCAGAGTTTGATCCCACAGTTCCAGGACTGAGTCTCACATTGGGCTTCCTGCATGGAGCCTGCTTCTCCCTCTGCCTATGTCTCTGCCTCTCTCTCTCTATGTGTCTCTCATGAATAAATAAATAAAAATCTTAAAAATAAATAAATAAAATTTTAAAAAGATTAAACTTATAACAGATAGCAAGTACTTTAAAAATCTTATTAAAATATAAGTAAGACATATCTATCAATCAACATAAATTATCTAGTGTTAGTAGATGGTAAGTCCAATGCTAAATACCTATATACTGAATTATGTAATTGTCTCTGGCTGTAAAGAGTTTACATCCCACTTAAAAGGCAAGTTTGTGAGTGTCCTGTAAACACGTAGAGAAATAAAGAATAATGAGAACTGGCCTAGTCAGGAAAGAGGCTCAGCCAAGATGAAACACAAGTGAAAATGGGAAGGATGCCATGGTTGTGGCTCAGAAGAAGCAAGGGCAGTGGGGAGAGGGTAAAGGAGCCTGTGACAAAGCAAGAGTGTATTCATGTGGAAATCAGGAAAGTAGTCAGAGATGTGGGAAATTTGTTTATCTACCATCCAGCAGAGGGTCTTAAATATATGAAGCGCTTAGGAAAGAAAAAGATGGAAAGAGAAGCTGAGTCTCAAGCAGTGAACATTCTCTAGTCTGTCAATCAAATAATCACTGCTTTTCTTGTAGAAGGCAGAAATTTCTTCCCAGTACTTCCCCAAGAAAGTAGAACTGTCAGCACAAGTTCCTATTTTGTCAGTTCAAACATTTTTTGATTCTATGACAAAGGCAGTCATTGAAAATTTTGAATAGGAATTTTAATCTAATTTGAATTGAATTGAAATTTAATTTTAAAAGCAAAATCATTCTGGCTGTTATATGGCTTTAGCAAGAATGAAGAGAAAGTGATGTTGGTGAATATAGCTAGAACTCAGGTGCATGGGGAAGGTAAAGGAAAGTGAGACCCAGTAGGGAAGTTTCCAATGAGAAGAGCAAAATGTTCACAATTACAGGGGTACCTAGCTGGCTCAGTCAGTAGAGCATGCAAATTGTGATCTTGGGGTTGTGAATTCGAGTCCCACATTGGGTGTAGAGATTGCTTAAAAAATAAAACCCTAAAAAAATAATAAAAGAGTAATTACATAGCTCAAATTGTGAGCACGTGATGATTGATAAGATGAAAAAGGGAGGAAGATGAAAAAGGGAGAAAATTATGTCATATTTTACTCCATGATTTAAAATCAGAGGGACTCTGAGGACACATTATTAGTGACAGAAATAGAGATGAGGGGCGCCTGGGTGGCTCAGGGGTTGAGTGCCTGCCTTTGGCTCAGGTCTGATCCTAGGGTCCTGGGATCGAGTTCCACTTCAGGCTCCCCGTAGTGAGCCTGCTTCTCCCTCTGCCTATGTCTCTGCCTCTCTGTCTCTCATGAATAAATAAATAAATAAAATCCTAAAAAAAAGAAATAGAAATGGGTGTCAACAAGGTAATAGAATAATAGGACAATATTTTTCCTTCATCCCCTCTGATGTGAATGTGGAACAGCAGTTGATGTTTGTTTTTTTTTTTTTTAAGATTTTATTTATTTATTCATGAGAGACACACACACACACAGAGAGAGAGAAAGAGTCACAGAAACAGGCGAAGGGAGAAGCAGGTTCCATGGAGGGAAACAGATGTGGGACTCGATCTGTGGGACTCCAGGATCAAGCCCTGGGCAGAAGGCAGGCTCTAAACCGCTGAGCCACTCAGGCGTCCCGGGTCTTTTTTGATTTTTTTTTCTAAGCAGTTTTTTATCCTTGTCCTTTTTTGGAAAAGAGGACTTTCTAGCAAAGAAGATGGAAGAAAATGCCTGGAGGTTAGATTATGTGGGCAGTGTGGACTTTTCCAGAACCCTGACCTCAAACTGAGCTGAGGATTGAATTCAACTCAGTTCCAGAAATGAGCTGAGGGTGGGTGGACGCTAGGGGAAACAGAATGGCACAATTTGATGAAGGGGCAGGAACATGAAGCCACTTCCCTGCTACCCAGTGGGAGCATGCCTGGGGTTGGTACTTGATACACAGGACCTTTTCCTTCTCTGCAATGCAATCACCATCACCTCTACCTCCAAATACATCAATCCAGCATTCCTAAAGTCAGTCATAGAGAAAGAGAACAGTGTAACTTAGAAAAAGAGAGGGATGTTTCAAAGTGTTTTTGCAAAGGCACGTTTCCCAGCAGATTATTACCTGGTGGCCCTCCTAAAAACGAATACTAGCATTGAGATGATCTGCCCTGGATGGGGTTTCTTTCCTTTTGCTTTGTCAGGAAAAGAAAAAGGGAGAGCGAGTTCCACTCCGGTTTCCACGAATATGGCCCTGTTCCATCTAAGTTCCAAAAAAATACTTCGAACGCAGTCCAGCTGTTGTATTTTCCCTCCATGCTGATATCACTGTGTTCAATTCAAATTTTCTAAATAAAACAAAGAGCGAGAAAGAGCTTTAACACATTACAAACTCTTAAATGTGTGTTCTTCGATACATATTTTGGCTCCATAAAAGGGGGAGGAGGGACGCGGGTTCGTAGCCTTGACTCAACGTCCAGCCCAGGTGTTACCTAAGTTCTCTTAACTTCAACAGCCACCGGCACATTTAAATCTTGCTCCACAGCGAACTACGTTTCCCGAGAGCACACGTCGAAAGAGGCCCTTGAAGTGCATGCTGGGAACTGTAGTCCGGAGGTGACTTTCTTGTCTTCCCGGCCCTGGACTCACGCCCCGATTCCGGGACGGTCGAACCCAGGATCTACCAATTAGCTGGGGCCATGTCGGTGAGGCCGTGGTCCAATCGGGAAAGCCGGTGTGGGAACTTCGCAAAGCGATTGGTCAATGCTTGACCCCGGGGGCGGGGCAACGAAGTGGGCGGGAAGACTGCGGCGATTGGGCACAGCGCCCGGGGCGGCGGGCGGGGATTGGCTCCGCACTAGGGCAGGGAGGCCTGGGAAGGGGCGGAGGAAGGCGACCAGAGCAGGAAGAGCAGCGGCGAGGCGGCGGCGGTGCCTGAGTCGGTGGTGGCAGAGGCGAAGGCGACAGCTCCGAGGGGTGGCAGCGGCCGCGCGAGCAGGATGCGGGTCCGAGTTGGGCTGACGCTGCTGCTCTGTGCGGTGCTGCTGGGCTCGGCCTCGGCGTCCTCGGGTCAGTATCCGCCCCCTCGGACTGGAGAGGCCGGGAGCCACCGCCCCCCCCCCCCCGCCCCGCCCGGCCTCCATCCCGGGGCAGGGCCGCGGGGGCTCGGGCTGGAGACTCACTCTCTCTGGTCACACCTCGCACTGGCCCGTCAGTCGCTGTCGTCCCTCGGGCTTTGGCTGGCCTGGGCGAGAGGGGGTGTTGAGGGAGCTAGAGAGGGGCGGCAGGGAAGGGCGGCCACCCCGCCCACACCTCTCCTCTCTTAACAAACTTTACGCGACTCCCCGCGAATGGGGACCGGACTCTGGGAACGAATCCCGACAGCTGGCCGAGATCCACAGGGACACCCAAGCCGTGCTGGAACTTCCTCAACTCTCGGACCGCTTCTGTGCTTGGGATTTGTAAGTGAACTGATGGACACACCTGGGGTCATCCCTGAGCGGAGCCAGGTCCATCAAAACCAGGATGTTGACAGTGGTTTGATGGATTTGCTTAGCACCCGAGGTGGCCCCTTGCCTCTTTGTTTAAAAAAATGAAGACTTCTGATGTGATTGTGTCCACTCTCTACCCCCTTTTAAGCAAATATCCCCGAGGAAGTGGTGTTTATCGCTGTCACGGGGTTTCTGAGTTGCCCCGTGCTTGTTGACAGAAACTTTGTGATTTTTTTTTTTTTTTTGAGAAAATCTGGGTCCGTATACATTCTTAAAATGGATAGCAGCTGATTTTCTCTTTTTTTTTCCTTTTTCTTTCTTTTCTTTTTTTTTTTTTGGTATATGCGTGTGCTTTTGAATTGATTTTCCCAGGTAGATTAATACTATGGTTCTGAAATGTATTTTTTTCCTTTTTGAAGAGTTCAGTCTGCCGACCTCTGAAAACTTCTATTTTGAAAGTGTTGATAAAAAAAAAAAATTTAAAAAAGCACTTAGTGTTTTTAAGTGTTGGTAAAGAAACAATTAGTACAATAAAGCTTTTGAATTTTAATCAGTTTGGTTAACAAGACAGCTGTTCTGTGGCTTTAAATTTTTTTGGAACAAGGCAGGGTATAAATGTCAACTCCTTTTTTTTTTTTTTTTTTTTTTTTTCCCTTCAACAGAAAATTTCCCAGATGGTTATTTGAATCCCCAAATTATCTGTCCTAGTTGTAAGTCAATGCTATAACGTCATTCTGTTTCTAAAATAAGAGGTCTAAACCTAAAATTCTATCCATATTGTGGTTTGAGATACCATTTCAAAAGCAACAAGCATATGCTAGTTACTTTACTGCCAACATCATGCTTTGGTCTGCCTTCCCCCTTTTTAGTGATGGTTTGTGTTCATGACCACATCTTCAAAGCTCTCCATAACTCTTGAAGCACCGCTACCAATTATTTGACCAAAGGAAGTATGAAAGGAAACTGTTGAGTGTAATGGATAGAGTACCTGATGGACCATAGACCACTTGCATCAGAATTCCTTAGGAATTTGTTAAACACACAGCTTTAGGTCGGGAACAGGTCAGGGTATCTCTAGTTCAACAAGCATCACAAGTAATTCTTCACACTATAGTGTGAAACTAAAATATAATTCAATTTGCATAATTTAAAGAAAATTAAAGCCCTCAACACTTTCCTGCATCTTCTGTTAACTAGATTTCATATACCAAAGAACTTCATGTCGGTGTAGATGGTACTTGAAGAAGTCATTTAATCAACAGTTGGACTCTCTCAGCATGTTATAATAGAAGATTATTCATACCAAAGTGTTAAATCTTTGGATTGTGTTGATGTTAGCAGAGGACTGGGTTCGAGAAATGTCTGCTCTGATTTCCACTGTAGTTCACCTGTGCTGAAGCCTTTCTCTGGCAGAGGCAGGACCCATACTTAGCCTGAACGAAAACAGTAGAGATGTGCCTGCTGACAGGTGATAAAGGCACTACTGTGCTCACATGAAGTGCAATTACGGTAAAGCACCTACGTGAGGTAAAGCTTTAGAAACTGAGTACATGGATTTTCAGTGGACTTTTTTTACTCATTAAATTGCATATTTATACAGAAAGTCAGCCTGATTATTAGTTTAGATTTAAAGATTTGCTCCTATTTAAAAATCAAGTCCTGGGCCATAATTTTGCTTTGACTTAAAGTTTAAATATTAATGGTTACCCAAGGGAAGTTGTATTTATTACCAGGTGTGCATTTATTACCAGGTATAATTCCCAGCCAATGAAGGGAATCTTGACTCCATCACTGTTAGTAGCTATTATTTCATACCTTGCTTTAGAGGCATATAAAAATATGACACTTTTATTGGAAAAGTTTTCTTTTTCCTGTGCATAAAGAAGACTAAAAGTATATTTCTCCATTTTCTCAGTAATGAAAGATGTTATAGTTTTTCTTTTTTATTCTTTATATATTTTTAAAATTTTTTATTTAAATACAATTTGCCAACATATAGTATAACACCCAGTGCTCATCCCATCAGGTGCCCTCCTTAGTGCCCATCACTTAGTCACCCCAACCCTCCCACCCTTTTCCCCTTCCTCAACCCTTTGTTTGTTTCCCAGAGTTTGGAGTCTCTCATGGTTTGTGTCTCTCTCTAATTTTTCCCCACTCAGTTTCCCTCCTTTCCCTTATAGCCCCCTTCACTATTTCTTATATTCCACATATGTATAATTTTTCTCACTTAGAAATATATGTTGTCTTATTTTCAGCAGGAGGAGACAAATGGTTTGCTTTTTTTTCTTTATGCCAAACAGTGTTACAGAATCTTTTAAATTAGGTTCTCTGCTAAGTATTTCAGGTAATAGTTCTATTATCAGATATTCAAAGAGTAAATTTCAGATTGCAGACAGTATTTAATTTATTGTCCTTTTGTTCCTTAAAACATTATTGTGAGTCAATAGGGAAGATGGTGGTATTCTCTTTTGGCAGGTTGAGAAACAGGAGGCTGACCAACCTTGCTATATTGAACCACGTGTATACAATTAATATGTAATGAAGCCAAGGTTTGAACTTAGCTCTCCAGGCTTCGATTTTGGAGTAATTAAAAATCAGTATTTTAGGATCTGCACAGATTCAGTGGTAAAGCATAGAACGGGATGTCTGCTCTCTTCAAACTCTTAGGACTTCTGTGTTTGAAGGTCTATCAGTCTGGTTTACGTGACAAATTGGAAAATGAATTTGTGTTGATTACTTTTCCCTGAAAGAATATCCCTGGTACTTTTTTGCAGTTGAGCTGATATAATAAAAATGAAAGTTGATCTTTTTCAAAGGAAGTTTTACAATTACTAAAGTAATATAAACCGTTATAATTTGGATGTGATGCTGTTGAATGAGAATTCTTTTGCATTTTTTCTTTGTGTCTATTCTGCTAAAAGCATTATTTTTATTTACACATAACTATTTATACATGACTTTTATTTACATATATACATACATGAATTTTTCTTCACGTCTGTATTCTGCTAAAAGCATTATTATTTTCTTTATATATATATATATGACTTCCTATCGGAAGTTTCTTGATTATAAGCAACTTCTATAAAAGTGTTCTTGTGAATGAATATATCAGTTTGAAAGAGAAAATAGCTTATGCTTTAAGACTACCATCTGGAGTAGACTTTCCCAGTTTAGTAAATGAGAAAGAATTCTCTTATTTACCAGTAACATTAGTATATATTCCTAGTTTGAAGAGAGAAGAGACAGAAGCATGATGCAATTCATGTGAAATAACCCTGTTGCAGGTTTCCAGGTCTCTTGGAGTTCAAAAACACATTTTGCTACTTGAATGTCTAATAGCTTGTAACATCTCAAATGTACATGTTTTAAAATTTATTTATAGGTACTGCTTTATATACCTATTAGCTACATGTGTAATCTGTTGTGAGAGACAAGGTACTAAATTTCATGATTTAGTGATTAGTAATTTAAGAGTTCTGGCTCATCTAAAGTTTGGGGATATACTGTATACATTTATACATTTAATGTCTGCTCTTGATAGACTAGTTAATGTTTGTGATTATTTAAACACATCCACACATAAAACTTTGATATATAATAGAGATGAATTTTTTTCTTGTATCCAAAGATTTACTGAGAATGGAATTTGAACTGTCTGTAAGAATTTGGGCTTTTGGTAAAACTTGTGAAGAAATCAGCACTATGAATGATTGTTAATTAACTGCCATCACTACTTAAATGTTATGGGTTCCGTGGGACTAATACCTGCTGTACCCTTGATTCCCCACCCATCAGAAATAAACATATTTGGAAGGTAGCTTAAAAGTAGTAAATGTGAAAGCAGCTTAAGTGTTCTTTGAATTGACAGCACTTTTCTTATATGGCAAAACCTCACTGGTAGACTAGTTTTCTCAAATATTCAAAAGAAACAAATGCTGTGAAATAGTGTTGTGTTATTTTACACATAATGAGTTGGTTATACTTCTTAAAGTTAGCTCACTACTTTGATAATACAAATTCCAAAGGGTGTTTTTCTTATGCTTGAAAGAGTTACAAGTTATGAATAATATTTAGGATGTAGCCATATGAAGTAAAGTTAAATGGCAACTCAACACCAAGTTTTCTGGCAAAAAGCACATGGTTTTATAGCATTTTGTCTACTGGTTAATTTCTCATATAGCTGATGAGCTTATAACTGAAGCCCACTCCTGTATAAAATCAGATAATTTTAAGAATAAGAAGGAAACCTAGAGATCATTTGGCAGTTGTTGTTTTTAAACTGGCCAGGAATACAATGACCAAGCATTTACACATGGACATTATGTTCAATGTATTTGTATAAGATCAGGAAAAAGAATAACAAGTCCAGAATAGAAGAAATAGCAGAAAAACAGAATAGTAGAAGGACTATTAACATAATTGGACAAAGCCAAAGCAGCAGATATGAATTTGGAAGAAAGGTGTAACCAGGGGCTGAAGTTATTATTCATTGAATATGAGATATTGATTACTTAATAGGTCTCATATGAGTGAGTACATGATGGTATGGTGCTGCTTTTTACTTTTATCTGGTTAACTCTTCAGTAGAGTAGAACACAAATCCTAAATATCTTAGTCTAGCAACTCTCTCACATGATAGTAATTGTTAGTGTCTATCTTTCATAAACAATAAAATGCTAATCACTAAAATAAGCTAAGTGACTCCAGATTCTAAGCAAAGGAAAAGAATAGGTGGAACCCTGAACCACAAAATCAGATATTTATTTTTATAAGTTTAGTAACTCAGTAGTAGACTAAATGTGAACAGTTTTGGATGGTATCTGAAGAAGTGTCTGGTGGTAGTGGTAGTGGTGGGTCTTCCTATACATAAGACAGGTGAAGTTAGTGTTTTCCCTGGGAAAAGAGGAAGAACCACCCCACATAGCCCCTTGTTTTCCTTTTACCTAATCTTTTCTGAACAGTTGTTGAATACAACCAATTTTTAGACAATTCTAGATATATTTATCAAGTGTCTAATTATTATTTGTTGTATTTATCAAGTGTTTTAACAATATCTGTGATTTCCTAACAAGAAGGATGACAAAATTGTCTTAAAATCTCTTTACAGATGAAGAAGGCAGTCAGGATGAATCCTTAGATTCCAAGGTGTGTACTAAAATTTGCCTTGACCAGTATTTGATGCCCAATTTAAAAGCATGAATTATTTGGCTTAGAATAGGAAATCCTATTCCCCTGTTCCCCTTTTGGGCAACAGAATTGGATTAAGAGAAAAAAAAAAGAAAAGAAAAATGTAGCTGGTATCAATACACTAGTTCTTCTGGGGGTGGGGGGAAATAACTGACCTGTAGGAAAATAATAACTATTTTTATTCAGAATGTTAGTTGTTAGGTTTAGTTTTAACTTGAATGTGCTGCGTATGTAGGAGCCTAAAGGCAATAACATTTTTACTGCCTAGTGAGAGATCAATTTTATTCCTATGTTTTTAGTTTAATTTTGAAGACTTAACCTCTGCCATTTGTTTTCACTTATATCAATTTTTATAAATCTGTTGAGCTAATGCATTTAAATTGGTTGATTCAGTGAATAACACTTTTTTATCCAAGGAGACCATTCAGTTATGATTTCTGATCTCTAGATTTGAGGGAATATAGATAAGAAACAAAGTTGTAGCACAGGGCTTTCATAGTGGAAGTATAAGCTATGTTGGGAGTTTATAGGGGACCCTAATTCAGGCCTCCGGAGTTAAGGAATGCCTCCTGGGGGAAATAACATCTACGTTGAAATTGGAAGAAAGAATCAGGTTAGGCAAGTGATGAAGGCATGTGATAAACACATACCAGAGTTTAGAGAGATGAGCAAGTATGGCACATTCACAGCTGAAGGAGATATATCTGGATTAGTAAAAGTAATCAGATTAGGTTGGAGACAGTCCTGATACTATTTGAAAACTAAAAATACTTTATATTCTCAGACTCCTTTGCCATCAGATGAGTCGGTAAAGGACCACAGCACAGCGGGCAGAGTAGTTGCTGGGCAAATATTTCTTGATTCAGAAGAATCAGAATTAGAATCACCTATTCAAGAAGAGGAAGATAGCCTCAGGAGCCAAGAAGGGGAAAGTGTCACAGAAGAAATCAGCTTTCTAGAATCTCCGAATTCAGAAAACAAGGACTACGAAGAGCCAACAAAAGTACGGAAACAAGGTAGTCTGGACATTTTCCTTGCTTTTGCCTAACTTAGGAAGGAGACAACTGAAATCTTAAACTAGCATACAAAGATGCAGAAGTCTGGTCTTATTGATTATGAAGCACATGTAATGTGTTGAATATAGTATGACTTCCTAGAAAGTTTTTTTAAGATACTATTTATTCATAAGAGACAGAGAGAGAGAGGCAGAGACCCAGACAGAGGGAGAAGCAGGCTCCATGCGGGGAGCCTGACATGGGACTCGATCCCAGGTCTCCAGGATCACGCCCAGGGCTAAAGGCAGCACTAAACCTCTGAGCCACCCGGGCTGCCCACTAGATTTTTATATGCCAGTTATTCACTTAACAGATTTGACCCAAGTTATGTAAGCTGAATTTAATCATCAAAATTGCATTTGTACTATAGTAATATCCTAACATCCTCTTTTCATACTCTAGTATGTAATTATCTGCCCAAGTGGTACACAAAATGTAAACTCAAGAATGATAGTCTAATATGCTACCCTGGTTATTTTCAGAATTATGTTAGGATTTTTACTGCTTTAACCTTCTCAATCTCCCTAGGAAATTGATGTAGTTGTTTATCTAACATAAACTTTGATCCCCTTTCTAACTTTTTACCTTCTTGACACTCTCTGTTTTTAAATTTAAAATTTCTCTTTCTCACAATAGAGTGTGCTAAATACCTATCCTTCTAAAAATTAATTATTAATCCACTCCGCCCTGTTTCACCAACCTTCTGTCCTTTGTTTATTATTTCAAAGATCACCCACTTAGTATTCTGTTACTGCCACTTTTGGAAATTGATTAAGATTTTACCTTTCAAAAATACAATTTTTTTCAAAAGTAGAGTTTTTTTATTACAAATATCCATGCCCATGAATAGATAAATCATGTCTAAAAAAATTAAAAGTATCTTAATCCCATCAACTAGACATCAGAGATATTAACATCATGAAGAAAACTCAGGCTCTTTTCTAAATGTATAGTTTTAAGAAGACTAAATTGGATGTATTTATATATATCTTTTTACAGCCCACATTTTGTGCTTAACAGTTTATCTTGAACATTTTCCCAATCATTAGTATTATTTTACAATTTGATAGTTAATGGCTATCAAAAATTTTACAGGTGGGGCAGCTGGCTGCTTCATTTGGAGAAGCACGTGACTCTTGATCTTAGGGTCATGAGTCCAAGCCCCATGGTAGGCATAGAGATTACTTAAATAAATAAAACTTTTTTGAAATTTACATATAAATATACCATAAGTTAGAAATAGATTGCTTACTATTTTTTTTCTGTGATATCATTTTAGATGTACCTTTGTGCATACCTATGAAAATTTTCTCAGTTTTTTAAAGTAAATTTGCTGGACTGAATGTAAAATTTTAAAAGACATTTGATCCCATACTGTTAAATTATTCTTCAGAAAAGTAATTCTGTTTACTTCATTTGAAACAACTCCTTTTCCTGTGCCTCAGCCAATTATGTATTACCATTTTTAAATTTTTGCCAAATACTATAGTTTAATTCATTCTTTTTAATTTTTATGAAGGAGACTTCAAAACAGAGAAGGGTATAATGACCCTCTGTGCCCATCATCCAGGGTCAGTAGCCATTCACATTTTCTCTTGTTGCATCTCTGCCACCCCATACACATCTTTTTGCTTTCCTAGAGTATTTATAGCAGATTCCACATTATTTCACCTGTGCACATATCTCTAAAAGTGTCTTTTCTTTTCCCCAACGAAATGACAAAGGTATTTTGACACCCAGCAAAATTAGCTATGATTCCTTAATCATCCAGTCTCTCTGCAGTGTTCCCTGTGTTTCAAATATCTTTTTAGAATTGATTTGTTTAAACCAGTATCCACACTAAGATCTTTGGTTTCTCTTTATCTGTAAAAGTTCTCTTTTGTTTTTTATTTCATTTTATTTGTTAAAATAATGTCCCTTGTACTATACAATCTCCCACATTCTGGATCGAGCTGGTCATATCCTTGTCATTGGACTTCTTCCACCATCTGCTATTTAGTCTGTATGCTGGAAGTTAACTCTAGAGGCTGAGGTATAGATGTAGCTGTTTTTTTGTTTTTGTTTTTAAGATTTTATTTATTTATGCATGAGAGGCATAGGGAGAGAGAGAGAGGCAAGAGACACAGGCAGAGGGAGAAGCAGGCTTCTTGCAGGGATCCTGGCATGGGACTCAATCCTGGGTCTCCAGGATTCCACCCTGGGCTGAAGGCGGCGCCAAACCACTGAGCCACCGGGGCTGCCCTGTCGCTCTGTTTTTTTATTGAGACTATCTCATAGAGTGTTGTGTACTTTCTATGACATTACATCCAGAAGCATAAAGGATCTGGTTTGTCCCACTTCTGGTAATTGATCAGTGAGGCTGGGTCCTGTCAGCCAGATCCAGCCATTCAGAGTACCCTCACTGATCTTTCACCTAGAGGTTTTGACAACCATTTGTTGGCTGGGTCCATTATTTCTCTAGGAATTGCAAAGTGATGGCTTTCTAGTGTATAATTCCTCCAGCACGTGTTACCTAGGATTCTTTTATAAAGACAAACTTTGCCTTATCAATTATTTGCTTGTTCTGAAACACAGTCCTTACAGGCAGGATAAATGCTTGGTTCTTTCCCTTGAAATATTTTCAAATAATTTGATGCCCTAGCAACCTCCAAAGGAGGCCAGTAAGTACATGTTTGTTTGTTTGTTTGTTTGTTTCTGTTTGCTTCTGAGCATCATTCCAGATCCATGGGTTTCACGTATATTTGCTTCATACAGTTGCAGTCCTTCTTTTTCATTGCTCAGTTATCCCATTATTGCATACTGAGAGTCCCTTCAAGTCCATACTTTTGTTCTTTTGACTAATCATAGGTGACTTTTTAACTTTTTTCTCTTTAGGCAAGATGGGACATCTTAAATTCATCTCTTACATTTCCTAATCCAGAAATGAATCAGCCATTTCTAAAAAAAACAAAAACAAAAACAAAAAACAAAACAAACACCCAGATTCCTTTAAGTGTGAAATTGTATTTAGACGCTACAATCTAGGCATCAGTCTAGACATCAGGGACATGCATTGACAACTGAGTTGTCAGTACTGGTAGCTCTTAAAATATCATTCATCCTAGTTCTTCCAGTTCAAATGAAATACTGTGAGAAAACCCAATGGGTCAGATTGACAAACTGTGGACTCTAAAGAATCAGAGATCTGGGCAGCCTGGGTGGCTCAGCGGTTTAGCGCTGCCTTCAGCCCAGGGCCTGATCCTGGAGACCCGGGAGTGAGTCCCATGTCAGGCTCCCTGCATGGAGCCTGCTTCTCCCTCTGCCTGTGTCTCTGCCTCTCTCTCTCTCTCTCTCTCTGTGTGTGTCTCTCATGAGTAATTAAATAAAATCTTAAAAAAAAAAAAATCAGAGATCTTAGTACCAAACTTGACTAATATTTTTAGAGATATAGGTGAAGTGTTAAGAAGTCTGTGACTGCCAGCACTACTCCCAGGTCCTGCTTACCTCAATGAGGATGTACCCTGGCCCAGATTTTAACATATGAGGCTTCTAAACGATGCATATGGAATGTCACTTCGTGAAAGGGAGCTGTTTCCATTATGAAACCTCTCCATTTTATTCTCTGATAACTGCATAGTTTGTGTGATATTTTCTAGGAAGTCATTTGTCATAAATATATACCTCCCGGGTTTATGTATAATGAGCATTCTAGACACACAACATACATCCTGCTAAAGGATTCCATAGGTAAGGAGGACCCTCCTGGTAGTAAATACCTTTAGTGTGTCTGCCAGAAAGTCTTTGGTAGGCATGTTTCTAACATGATTCTAACACATCACCTCTCTGTTTATGTATAACATAAATTACATAGGCATGGCTTTGTGTGCAGTCCCAACTACATTAGAACTGGGCAGTATGAAATTTAACTTCTAAACTTGCTTCCTTTGTTGGCCTTTCATCCATATCTCTGCCAAATTGATCTTCCTAAAACCCAAAATCCATAGCTTCCCTATATGCAACCCTTTATTATCTCCCCATTTGCCTGTGAAATGAAACTCCTTAGTATGATTCCCAAAAGCTTCCACGTGCAGTATGCCTGCTGTCCTCTGTACCTTCATCTCCTGCATCTCTGCCCAGGACCCTCTTGCAGCTATATCAGACCCTTCACCAATCTTCAAATATACCATGCAGTTTATGCCTCTAGGTCTTTGTACAAGTTCTTCCTACTGCTTGAATTACCTTCCTCACCCCCTTGCCCAAGTTAATTGTATTTCTACTTATCTTTAAAGATGAACATAAGTTTCTCCTTTTTGAAGCAGATCTGAACCACCCAAGGGCAGTTGAAGAGTCTCATGTCTGTAAGAACTTCCTGCTTGGTGTCCCTGCTCTCCTCCTTTCCCCCTTATGTCAGTTCTCTTAGCAGCCAGACAACTTTTCCTTTCTGTTTACAGCCTCCAGTGGCTTCCTATCACATTCAGAATGAAGTCCAAAAAGGCCTTACATGATCAAGCCCCTCTGACTTCATCATCTGCCACTTCCTTTCACTCACATGGCTTCAGCCACACTTGCCTTCTTGCTGTTTGTTGACTATTTCATACTTATTTCCACCTGTGTCTGGGATTCCCAGGACCACACCTCCAGCTTGATGATTCTCTGTGAGACTCACAGGACTGAGCATGTAGTCATACGTACAGCTATGAGTTATTACAGCAAAAGAACACAAAGCAAAATCAGTAAAGAGAAAGGTGCATGGGTGAAGTCTTGGGAAAACCGGATACAAGCCTCCAAAGGTCCACTTCCTGGGGAGTCACACAGAAGATATTTAATTTACCCAGCAACAAGTTGTGACAACATGTGTGACATCCTGCCTACCAGGAGCACTGATTAGAGACCTAATATCTGGAGTCGTTTTAGGGGCCTAGTCATGCTTATTAGCACATACCAAAATTTCAGACTTACAGAAGGAAAGCAGGTGTTCACCATAAACCATATTGTTTGTACAGTTGGGATGAGTCACTCATAACAGGGTAGTGGGAACTCTTCCAAAATCTTAAGTTCCCAGTCTCTAGCCAAGGGCTAACCTAATACACCTTTTCAAGGACAGAAGTTTAAGCCTGCTATGTGAACTCTTCTCTGCACAGTCTACCCCCTGGTCATTGGCCATCTTGTCTTTACAGCACAGTTACTCTCAGTAAGACCCAGACAATAAAGAGTGGCCAATCTGCAATACTGATTTCAATTATGAGTCCTGGACTTAGCCAATTAACAAATCCCATTAATCATAAAGGCCTGCCTTAGCCAGATGGCTTCTTCCTTAAATATCTATATTAATTTTTTTACCTAGGCATAAGCCATCATTTCTATCCCAGCACAACTGGCCAGTAAGTTGAAACTGAGGTGGTGGTGTGATAGTCAGGGAGCACGTTAAAAATACAGTCCCAGAGGGCACATGTGATAGCCCTAGAAACAAAGAGTTTACCATCATTGGGGCACCCCAAGCAAGACATATGTTAGGCAGGATAATGTGGCCTTCTACCATGGCTATCTTGTCCTTGAGTTTCCAGTCCAAGTAATTTAGTTCAGTTTTTAGTTTCAGAGAGACTGCCACATAGTTCCAAGCAGTTTTGTTGTCCATAACACCAGTTCATCCACCTCATGAGTGTGGACAACAAACATCTGGAGGTTTTCTGCATGGTAAGTGCAGAGGCTGAGCCACCTCCTGCTGCCTCATAGCCCTGTCTGGTATGAGCACAGGCTCCTCAATCTGAATCACTCTCAATAGCTTCGAAAGGTACATGGAGAGTTTTCCTTTGGGAATGGGAAGAAGCTTCCAGAAATAGCTTCAAAAACCAAACATCATAATTCCTTTTTCCTTCACTGGTGCCTCTCCAGGTGCAGGGGGCTTCAGTTTCTTTCCCTTGGTTGTTACAAAATCAGTGTTTCTATTCAGTAATCATAATTTTATATTTTCTCAGTCATCCCCTACCCTCATCCAATCCTTTTGCTTGAAGGGATGCTGTATGAGGGGCAAAATATCTTCACAGAAAAGCATTTTTATACAGCTGAGCCAGAAAAACATCATGTTCAAAAATTGGTCAGGACAAAAATCCCGAATTTTCAAAAAATTTCAAAGTGGGGTTATGTAACCTCGCACCCCTTTCACCCTGATCACTTATCCAGTAAGCAGTCTGGAAAAGATCATTCCCTCTCTAAGGACAACTGCATTGAATAATCAGATGGCACTAAGATGTATGCAGGAGAGAGAGAGATGAGGGAAGCAGTCAGGTAATCAGTCCCTTGTTGGAGATGGCAGCTCATGAGGAGAGCCAGACACAAGTTAAGACCTGTTCCATGGGGGCCAGTAGTCCCTCTGTCGTTCGAACTGTCAGGAGCAAATAGAGGGTCACAGTCCCTGTGATGTATCTTCTCCCAAATTACAGCTTCAGACAATAGTTAAGAATATGGTTAGCCTCTGTAGCAGAAATACAGAGCCAGTCAGCAGCTTGACTTCAGACGGTCCCATCAAAGAACAGCCCTGTCCTGTGACCATTTGTGTGTGACTCAGACAGTCCAGCCAGGCAGGCATTCACAATTTTTCTCACAGTATGGGGCCCCCCAGAGAGGTGGCGTAATGTACGGAGGTCAGAGTCTGAGATCTGTTTGTTGAGCCTGTGCCTGCTCTCGGTTTGGTCCAGCTCACATGGAGGCAGGAAGCCTATGCCAGACAGCATCACGTTTTAGCTTAAAATCAAGTCCAAGCAAATACGATCTATGAATTCAGGATTTTTAGAAAGCCAGGGGCTTTTTTTTTTTTTTCCAGCAGCAAAGGCAAGATGCTGGAGGGCCATAACATCCAAGTGGTATGTGAGGCTGTGCTACGCCTTTGTCTCGTCAGCCTTTGGGCTCCCACTTGCGTATGCAAGCTTGCCCTGTCTGTCTCTCTGTTGCTCTCTCCCTGCCTCCACACACATATATGCCCATCAGGCTCTAAGGTCAGTACTCTACCTTCAGAAGCCAACTAAAACCTCTGTAGGACTCCAAAAATGTGTTTCCATCTGTAGATTACATCTGTCCTCTTGTCTCCTTTTCTACAGGGCTGCACTAAGCAAACATCCATATCTTCCATAGCAAAACCCAGCAATTACAGAGGCTTGTTCTGTACTCAAGAGTTTCAATTCTAACCCGCCCACTGGCGGCAAAAAGCAAGGAAGTTTGTCCCACTAACACATTTCTTTTTTGCAGCTTCCCCTGATCAGGATGATTCCTCAGGCATGTAAGCATTTAACATTATCAATTTTTATCATGCATGCATTTGCAATAACCAGGAAATACAAAGCCACTAAAAGAATTACTTTTTTTTTTCTTATTGCAAATTTACTGGAACTGCCAGGAAGTAAATTCAGTATTTACATGTTAACTTTACAGCTGCCAGGGAAGATCCTGGCTGGAATGCAGGGGAGGAAGGGGGAGTGGGGGAGGCCATTGCAGCAACAGCTAGACTAAAAAAAAAAAAAAAAACCTCCTGGAGAGCAGGCTTCTTCTCTTTTCTTTCTGCTTTATCTAAAATTTTACTCCAGCCCTAGTGATGTGGGAAACAAAGGCAAAAGAAAAATTAAATTTCCTTACTACTTATAGCCCATTGACAAGTCCTTGAAACAGGCAGAGTGACATTCTTCTAGGAACTCAGCTGCCTCAATGTTCATACTTTGCTAAGGGCAAAAGGCAATCTTAGCCCGACCCCCAGAACCCTGTAAGTCTACTTAACATACAAAAATGCCTTTGGAAACTTCCTTTATCTCTACTTCTCAAGATATATGTTGGCAATCATCCCCCAACTAGATGACCCACTGATATACATCTGAAAGATCTCATGACTCAGATTTTATTAGACAGTAATAAATGACCTTCTCCCCCCACCCCCACAACAGCTAGCCCCCTCCAGGTCTTGGAAACCTTGCTTCCAAAATTCCTGAGAGACTTATGCTCTCCCTAACCCCCTCCCAACTTGAAAGTCTATCATGGGCCACTCCTGGTGACCCTGGTGCAGTTCTTTCTGCTCATGGTCCTGTCCTCTTGCTTTAAAAAACCACCTTTTTGCACCAAAGACATCTCAAGAATTCTTTCTTGGCCATCGGCTCCAAATCCCAACATCATTCCTACATCATTAGGACCTGGTTTTACTCCCTCTTAACCCCGTCTTCCCCTCTACCCCACTTGGAGGAGAGAGCACTGTAAACTTTTAACATTTTTGGCCCACTCACCTTTGGGAATTTGGGAGCCCTTTCTCCTATCTGGCGGATAAAATAAAACCCAAAGGCATCACTTTAGCCACCATGGCCAAAAGCAACTAGCCTACTCTCAAGCAGAGAGTAGGATCTATCATTTTCAGGTTCCACCATTAACTTTTACCTCTCACAGCACACAGCTCAGCTGCTGCTGCTGCTGCTGCTGTGTACCATGGATAGCCCTGTAACCACCTGACCACCAGAGATTCATCATACCCTGTCCCCTACCCTTCCTTTCCCAAACACTGCTTTCATCATGTTTCAGTGAGTGAGTGTCAGCCTAGCAAATCCTACTTCTGGTGCTAGCTGACTTCAGAGGTCCCCAAGACCTCCCCAAAATCCATGATTCTCTGGGAGGACTCAGCGTACTGCTGTACTCACAGCTTTAGGTTGTTGTAGCAAAAGGATACATACAAAGCAAAATTAGCATGGGACAAAGTCCAAAGGACACAAGGTTTCCAGCAGTACTCTTCCAGGGGAGTCATAAAGGAAGTACTTGATTCCCTTGATTCCGGTAGCACATGTGACATCATAGGTGAAATGTAACCTTCTAGGGAAGCTCATTAGAGATCCAGTGCTTGGAGTTTTTAATGGAGACCAGTCATGTACCCAGTCTCTGCCTGGCATGTATCAAAATTACAGGCTCCCAGGAGGAAAACACATGTTGAGCATAAACCACATTGTACAGACAGTTTAGGCACAATGAGTCGCTTCTCTCAGGGCAGTGGGAACCCTTCCAAAATCTAACCCAGATTCTAGCCAAGGACCCACTTTTCAAAGGATAACAGCTATGCCTAGGGTAACTGTTTTCTGCACATCATCCCAATAAACATTTTTTGAAAATGAATGACTATCAAGAGGGGAAATGATTATGTGGTAGTGTTTCCTACTGTAGAATACTCATAGTTTGGTTTTTTTTTTTAAGATTTTATTTATTCATGAAAGAGACACAGAGAGGCAGAGACCTAGGTAGAGAGAGAAGCAGGCTCCATGCAGGGAGCCCAATGTGGGACTCGATCCCAAGACTCCAGGATCATGCCCTGGGCTGAAAGCAGACGCTCAAACACTGAGCCACCCAGACATCCCCTCATAGTTATTTTTAAAGGAACATTTTTATTGCAGATAACAAAATCCATCAAATGGTGGCAAAAGCAAAGGTTTCTTTTGGTTTCATAGTTCAGGGCTTGTACCATCAAGGACTCGAGCTCCTTTCTCTCCTATTCAGTCTCCTTGGTAAATTAGCTTGATCTTCACGTTTGTTCCATGTGGTCACACCTGGTGATGGCTATCCCTCCAGGTCCTGGGTCCTCAGGAAGAAGTGATACCTGCATCAGAAGGGCAGGAGACTCCCCTAGGAGCCATCAGTAAAACTTCCAAGACAGTCACTTGACCATCCCTACAAAATCCATGATTCTCTGGGAGGACTCAGCATACAGCTGTACTCACAGCTTTAGGTTGTTGTAGCAAAAGGATACATATAAAGCAAAATCAGCATGGGACAAAGTCCAAAGGACACAAGGTTTCCAGCAGTACTCTTCTAGGGGAGTCATAAAGGAAGTACTTGATTCCCTTGATTTCCGTAGCACATGTCTACACAAGATGAGGAAAAGGCTAAGAATGGACAATCTGCAGTCTGCCACCTGGAACAATGGTAGTGTTAAGTGAAAGTCACATTGCACATAATTCACTTAGAATGACCCTTGTGTTGGTCAGGGTTCTCCAGAGAAATAGAACCAAAGGCTATCTGCTGGCATGATTACTTCTTGGTCTTTGTTCTGTTAGACCTTCAACTAATTGAATGAGGCCCACCCACATGGAGGGTAGTCTGTTTTACTCAAAGTCCATTGATTTAAATGCCAATCTCCCCCACAAACACCTCATCCAGAAACATCCCAAAATAATGTTTAACCTACTATCAGGGCACTGAGGCCTAGCCATGGTAATGCACACAATTAACTATCACAGTTCCCTTTTGTGAAAGAAAGGCCTTTTTCCCCCCATGAATTAGCAAGTGAGCAGAAAAATTAACTACTTTTCTACTAACAGCGGTTACCTCGGGAGAAAAGAGGGAAATAAGCAGCGGTGTCTAATGATGACTGTGATTTTTCTTTAATTTTGTATACTTTGCTAGCTTGGATTATCTTTGTTACAATAAACACATTATCCAGATAGTCTTAAAAATAAAAAAAGAATTAAGTCAAATAATGAGCCTCTTGGCGCTGTTTCGAATGACTAAATCCTGCTTAAATTGGGTTCTGAAATAAGCAAGTTGGTGGAGTAATAAGATGGCATTGCTGCATCATTGTTACTTGCATGGGGGTGGCTGGGAATAAACCAACCTTACTTTAGTGATCAGATTTAACAGAAGATAGATGGTTAAGGACACAGACCATTCCCTACAACGGGTGCCAACTTTAATGAATAAAGGTTTTGTTATTGTTGTTTCCTTTATTTTGTTTTGTACAGTTGTGTAAGAAATTATTTTTGCATTTAAGAGACCATCTTTGTGGAAAAGTGCACGAACGGGGGCCTTTGAAACTCTAAGGACTATCTTTGAAGCCATTATTTAGAGAAGCTCACTCTTCTAAATTGCAGTTTTCCTGAGCAAGTTTCTATCTGTATGGTTTCTGATAGTGCCTGTCATTTAAGTGTCATGAAGCTTGTCACTTTTTTCTGGGCACACGGGCCAGTGCTTGCTTCTATTTCTACTTTAAAATGATTAATTTCTCACAGAGAGAAGTGAGCTCGTAAACTCTGATTTTAACTTTTTGTTCATTCTCCATGTTTACATTTCATTCTTCTGAAAATTCTGTTTTAATCCTTAAGCAGGGCCTCCCTGCATATAGTCCACTTGTCTTTCCTTTGTTCCTTAACATATGTAATTTCTCAACTGTAGTTAATAATTCTCAGCATTGAGTAAAAGCAAGCTCTTGTAGCAAATTATATAACATTGGTATTTTCCCTAAGAGATTGTTATCCCATATTTCCATAATAAATACCTCTTTATTTGCTTTGTCTCAAATATGGTTTTTACTTTTTTTTTTTTAAGATTTATTTATTCATGAAAGACACACAGAGGCAGAGACAAAGGCATCTTTCCTGATGGTTGAGTTTTTATCTTGGTGTTTACTAAAATTGATGAACACTATATGACAGTTGAGGTTGATCGCTTTTTAACATTAAATGATTGTATTATAACTATTTTCTACTGTAAGTGTGTTTTACTAAAATGCTACTTACCGGGCAGCCCTGGTGGCTTGGCAGTTTAGTGCTGCCTTCGGCCCAGGATATGATCTTGGAGACCCAGGATGAAGTCCCACGTCAGGCTCCCTGCATGGAGCCTGCTTCTCCCTCTGCCTGTGTCTGTCAGTCTGCCTCTCTCTCTCTCTGTGTGTGTGTGTGTGCGTGTGTCTCTCCTGAATGAATGAATGAATGAATGAACGAATAAATAAATAAATAAATAAATAAATAAATAAATAAATCTTTTTAAAAAATTAAAATTTAAATAATGCTCCTTACCTTTTATGTTTGGAAGTACAAAATTGCTTCAAACAAGCAGCATGATTAAGTAGTTTTCTTATTAACAGACCATTCATATGAACTTACAGATACAATATCAGTCTTTATTGGCAGTGTAAATCCCCCCAAGATGAGAGAAAATTGCAAAGCTAAATCCCTTACTTTTGTTTTTATGGATCAAGAAGTTGATATTTTTGGGTTTTGTTTTGATCTTACCATTAGAAATGAGGAAAAGATAGTGTCTATTCCCAGGACATTTAACTCAGTTCATATAGCAACATTCTAACCACTGTTGCATTGCTTCCTCTCTCTTGGGATTCCTTCCATCAGCGTTCAGATATGCTGTAATAGTTTATATTTTAAAAACCAGAACCCCTTCCAGTAACCACCTTACTCCCCTTTGTAGCATCATTCTTTGAAAGATTTGTCTGTATTCACTGATTTCACTTCCTCTCTTCTCATTCTGTTATCTGACTCCCATGATGCTCAGGTCCCCTCAAGACCTGTAAATCCACTTGATGCCAGTCATAATTTTCATTGCTGGATAGTTGGCCAGTTCTTGGTCCTCATCTTACCCCTCACATTTTTTTTCCTACTCTGAAGATGCTCTCATCACTTACCTGTTGGTTTTCTGGAATCTATCTGAACTTGAAATACAAAGTTACCCTGACACCCAGCCTTTGATCCTCTGCTCCTGTCTATGCCAGGTTTTTAGGTAATGGCTGCACTAAAGCTGATTTAATCAATCTCCTATTGTTAGACTTTTGAGTTCTTGGTTTTGTATCTTTATACACAAATACATTCTTACACACATCTCTTTGTATCCTTATGGGAGCATTTCTACAAGTAAACATCCTAGAAGTAGAAAAATGTGATCCAAAGTATGGGCTGTATAAATTCTAATAGGTATTCCTAAAAGTCCCTTTTTAAGAGGTTGTACTGATTGACACACTCCTACCAGCAGTATGAAAGTCCCCATTAACCTGTACCCTGGCAACACTGAATGACTTCAGGTTTCGGATTATTGTTTGGGTTTTCGTCTTTCTTTTTTTTTTTTTTTAACTTTTCCTAGTTTTCTTGAATGATTTTTTTTTAAGATTTTATTTATTTATTCATGAGAGACAAAGACTGAGAGAGAGAGGCAGAGACACAGGCAGAGGGAGAAGCAGGCTCCATGCAGGGAGCCCGATGAAGGACTCGATCCCGGGACTCCAGGATCACGCCCTGGGCTGAAGGCGGATGCTAAACCACTGAGCCACTCAGGGATCCCCTGATTTTTTTTTTTTTAAACTGGCTTTGCAAGAGCAATTTTTAAAATATAAACAAGAATAAATATAAAATTTTTAAAAATAAAAGGCGGGGGGATGTCTGGATGGCTCAGCGGGTAAGCATCTGCCTTTGGCTCAGGGTGTGATCCTGGAGTGCTGGGATAGAATCCCACATCAGGCTCCCAGCATGGAGCCTGCTTCTCTCTCTGCCTATGTCTCTGCCTCTCTCTCTCTCTCTGTCTCTGTCTCTCATGAATAAATAAAATCTTTTAAAAAAAAAGCTATAAAAATCTTACTGTCAAGGTTTAAATGGATTGTGGTACTGTGTCATTATTATAGAGTCAAAACATGATTCCTTATCTAGAACTGTGATCTTTTTTACAGGAAGGTGCAAAATTGGCTTAATGACAGATTTTTTCCCCCTTTCATTTTTAGAGTCAGGTTTGACTACTGGCTGTCATTAACTTAAATTGCATAATCAGTCAGCTTCATTGTGCCAGAGCAGTAATTACCATTGTTTTTTAAACTAGTACTATTTTTGTGGCAGTTTTTAAAATGATCGCTTTGAAATTCTTGCAGAATCTCTCCATGGAAAGAAAATTAACTGAAATTAACACTATTGTGAGGACTTGAGATAATTGACTTGGAACTTGCAAGTCCCAGTCAGTAACTTTGAGAAGAATTTAAAACAAGTTTAAAAGGTAGTAGCAACTTCCGGGTTGTGATTTTGCTTTGAGAAGGTAACTGAGAGATACAAGTTTTCCTTCTGATTACATACTAATAAACACATTTAGACCAAGTTTCACTCTAAATTGGTGAAGCACATGCACCCTGGGGATTCTTTCTACTTAAGTTAGTGCTGAATCAGCACTAGGTTAAAACCTTTTGTTGCCAAAAACCTTTGGGTTCTTTCCAGTTTCTTCTGGTATATACTTGTATCACATGAAAGAATTCTTGCATATACTTGCATCACTTAGGACACTGGCAAACTAGGATCTTATGGCAAGCTATTTGTTTTTAAAACAAAAATGTCTATTATAGAAAAAAACAAATATTTTTTTAAACTATTATATTATTTTAATTTGAAATCAGATTTACAAACTGCTATTTTACAGGTACTATTTTTTTTCAAGCAAATTTGAATCTAATAGCAGTCCATAGGAGTGCCTTTTTTCAAACTCTGTACTTAAAATGACCCCTCTGAGGTCATTGCTAAAGGGTACTTTGCTTATAAATTGTACTAAAGATCATTTCTTATAAACACAGATCAAAGTATTTGCCTCTGGTTAGTGATTACCAGGATGGTGAATGACACTTACCTGGTGGTAAACCGTTTCATAACTTACTGAAAATAGCTTTCATAACATATCTTAGTATGAATTCTTCTTTGCAGTGGCGAGAAAGAGCATCCATTTCCTAGCCTTTCAGAGCTGGAGAACCTGTGATAGTAACAGTACCAACTCTTAAACACTTATTACCTTAAGTGGTAGGCACCATGATGGGTCCTTTATATATATTATTTACGTGCATCTTTATGAGTAACTATGCAGCAAGGATTGTTACCCCTATTGTAGATAAGTTATCTGCAAATGATTTTATAGATAAGAGGAGAGGTTAAGGTATGCCTTGGTAGCTCAGTGGTTGAGCATCTGCCCTTAGCTCAGGGTGTGGTCCCAGAGTCCTGGGATCGAGTCCCGCATCAGGCTCTCTACGGAGAGCCTGCTTCTCCCTCTGCCTAGGTCTCTGCCTTTCTCTCAGTGTCTCTCATGAATACATAAATAAAATCCTTTAAAAAAAAAAAAAAAAGGAGCAATTAACTACTTTGCTCAAAGTGTACAGCTAATAAGTGGTAGGGTTTGAATCAGGCATTCTGAATCCAGAGCTATGCTCTTAATCACTAAGTGATGATGCCTAATTAAATTCTCCATGTAAAAGCAACCCTTGGAAGTTGATGTATACTCACACCTGTTTATGGTTCTGGGCTCAACCCTGGCCCTCTGGTCTTCTCATGAACTACTCACTTGGCGCTCTCAAGCTTACTCTTGGCTTCCAGTCTATGAACCAGAGACCTTTCTCTTTGACTACAGCTGAAAAGATGTCTAAGAGTCTTGTTTTTTGGCTATGTTTTTTGTAGCCACTTTGAATGTAGCAGGATCAAAGCTTCACCTTTCTCTGCCCTGATCCATTTCATCCGTACCCAGTAACCTACTCTTTCTTTAGTGTTCTCCTAGTGAGGACAGCCATCCCCTCACTTCCTGAAGCCTAATACCTGGGAGGCTTCCATACTCTTCCCCTCTCACCTGCACATCTAGTCAGTAAGTGGGGCTGTATCTACTTCCTTAGCATCTTGAGTACATCCACTTCTTTCATTCCATCATCCTCTTCAGGCTACCATGACCTCTCGATTAGACTAGTCTCACAACTTTTAAACTGGTCGCCTTTGCACCTAGCCTTGCTTTTCTCCAGTCCATTGTCCCCTCTCTTAATAAAAATGAAAGTATGAGCATGTCACTCCTGTTTAAAACTCTTAAGTGAGTTTCCAGTGTTCTCAAGATAAAGCCCAAACTCCCTAATTAGATTTATCAAAATCTTTTTAGTCTAGCTTCTTTGTGCTGCTCTAAGTGTAACCTCTTGTGCACTTGGGCCTGCACACTGCATGTTCTAACATGCTGAACTTTTTGTATGTTTTCTAAAGTGCCATGCTGTCATTCATTTGCTTCTTAGCGCACATAATTCCCTCTGTTTACGGTACCTCTGCCACGCCACCCTGAAGCAGTTCATTCACCCTCTGCTCCTACATATCTGTGAAGTCCAGTGATAAACCTCAGTTCCTGACAGGGGAGGCTTTCCTTTCCGTAACACGAGTCACATTTTTGTTTAATATCTCTCTTCCTTGCTAGGCACTAAGTTGTGTAGAGCAGAGACCTGTGCTCCACCTCATTTCCAGCACCTGACACAATTCCCAGTGCCCAAAAGATACTCAGAGCTTAAGAACAGATTAGAGATATGATCTCTACTTTTAAGAAGCTCAGGGTGTTGTGAGAGCAAGAGTATGGTAAAAAAAAAAAAAAAGAACCTCAGATATGGTAAGTGCTCTGAAAAAATGCTGTGGGATCACAGAGGCGTACGTGAATGATGAACTTTATCTGGGGGAGCATTTTCCCTGAATGACTTTTTACTATTAAAGAAACTGACTTATTACATTCAGATAGAAAAAGGGGGATTTGTGCTGAGCAGTGGAGTTGATTTGGTGGCATTTGCCTTATATTTTGCTTGCTAGTTGGTCAAGAGTTTTATAGTAGACTTCTAACATTATAGTTATCAGATCTCAAGACCTTCAGAAATTCTAAAGCTGGATACAAAGCTGTCATGTACATGAAGCCAGCCATGTTCACTAAGTTGACCCGCCCTTAAGTCATCCTAAAGAAAATTGATGCTGACCCTTTCATGTTCCCCATTTCAAATCATGTAGTTTTGTCTTCAAAATCTAATGATTGAAATTCACGGTATTAAATCCATAGATACAAGAGGTGCTATTCATGTTTAGAGGTTTTTCTTATCTTTTCAGCTCTGACCGCCATTGAAGGCACAGCACATGGGGAGCCCTGCCACTTCCCTTTTCTGTTTCTGGATAAGGAATATGACGAATGTACATCAGATGGGAGGGAAGATGGCAGATTGTGGTGTGCTACAACCTATGACTACAAGGCAGATGAAAAGTGGGGCTTTTGTGAAAGTAAGTATTGCTCAGTAGGAGGCGTGTCCACATTGCTTTATGTCTCATACAATTTTAAGCCTTTTCCTAGCCATCCTTTTCCCACCTTCATCAAAAATGGTCAGCATCGACATAGTTATAGTCTTACAGAATGTACTTAAGAACAGGAAGCATGCAGTATACTGCCTCCCAGGCTGTCACTTGGGCAGCTTATCACATTCATGTTTTATTTAGAGATGATTTTCTTTTGGTGTGCATACGTTGTTCTGGAAACCCTCAGGCAGGCTGCTAAATAAATCAATGTAAAACATTTTTTGGCAATAAGGAAAAACAGAACATTATGCTAAAGGTTAATTAATAGTGCATAGATGAAAAATAGATAATACCTTTTTTTAAATACTTTGAATGTGCTGTGCTAAGGTAATTTGACAGATATAGTATATTTATAAGATAATTTGATGGATATAGTATATTTCACTGCCCTAAATGTTAGTATTGCCTCTAAAGGCAAGCTGAGTTTTTGGGAAAAACTTAATTTTTTTTTTTAAGATTTTATTTTTTCATTCATGAGACACACACACACACAGAGGGAAAGGCAGAGACACAGGCAGGGGGAGAAGGAGGCTCCATACAGGGAGCCTGACGTAGGACTTGATCCCAGGACCCCAGGATCAGGCCCTGGGCTGAAGGCGGCACTAAACCACTGAGCCACCTGGGCTGCCCAACTTTCTAACTATTAAAGAACAACAGAAAACTTTGAACATACCTCTTTTGATACCAGATAACATTTTCAAAATAATAGCTCTGATAGAATATTTAGGCATTCCTTAGAATAGCATCAAATATAGTCCATCTTTGGATGTGGGCCGGTACGATTAGGTACTCTTGTTTAATATACCAAATTTTGCTTTTCTATTACAAGAAGAAGTCACTTCTATTTCTATAAAACTCCTAACAAAATATTCAAATGTCTCGTTTTGTTTTTGGTTTTGTTTTTAAGATTTTATTTATTTATTCACAAGAGACACAGAGAGAGAGATAGAGGCAGAGACATAGGCAGAGGGAGAAGCAGGCTCCATGCAGGGAGCCCGATGTGAGACTCGATCTGGGTCTCCAGGATCACACCCTGGGCTGAAGGTGGTGCTAAACCGCTGAGCCACCAGGGCTGCCCTCAAATGTCTCTTGAAGAGTTTTAGATATCTGTTAAAATGCTTTATTACAGTAGCAAAATAATATAGGGGAAATCTATACCAATGCTATGATTTTCTATGTCGTATCAGTACTTAGGGAAAAAAGAGAACTTGAATATTAAATCAAGTTCTATATTTAATAAAAATCATTTTTTTTCAACTAATTTTCTGTTGTGTAATAAATCAAGTATTTCCTTCTTGTAAAGATGGCGCCTTTCAGGTGAGGCTAAAGTGTCCTTTGACTACAGTGGTCCTTCAGTTTTAGCTCACCTTGCTATATAATTAGAAGGCTCTGCTGGAATTTTGGTTGACTTAGATGAAAAATTTAGAGTTACTAGCAGAAAAGCAACTTCCGAAAAATAGGTTGATACCCCCTTTCTTAAAAGAAAGTTGTTTTAATGAGTTTTATTTAGTTTTTTTTTAAGTCTTAACTTTAGTCAGATATAGGCCACACATAAAAGCAAATGTCCTTAAAATCATTGGGGGGATCCCTGGATGGCTCAGCGGTTTAGCACCACCTTCAGCCCAGGGCGTGATCCTGGAGACCTGGGATCGAGTCCCAAGTCGGGCTCCCTGCATGGAGCCTGCTTCTCCCCCCTGCCTGTGTCTCTGCCTCTCTCTGGGTGTCTCTTATGAAGAAATAAAATCTTTTAAAAACATAAAAATAAAAATCAGACTGGGAAATAGTGAAAAATCATTGTGTTGGTATCAGTATCTGGTATCTTTCACCAGAAGAAAGAATATATACTGAGTTTTGACAAATAATTGGTATAAGATTAAACTCCATTTAAAAGCATCTGACTTTTTGTTTTTAGCTGAAGAAGAGGCTGCTAAACGGCGGCAAATGCAGGAAGCAGAAATGATGTACCAGACAGGAATGAAAATCCTCAACGGAAGCAACAAGAAAAGCCAAAAAAGAGAGTAGGTAGCACTGGTCCGTCCATTCTGCTTCTGACATAGGCCACTACTCAGATAAAAAAAAGTGCGAAGTACTTGTTTTAATACACTGCCAAAGACAGAGGATTTCTCTTAGTTTGTAATTTCAGAAGACCTAATATGACCTATGGACATTAGGGCATTACTTTTATCAGATTTCAGCTCATTGGGCTAAAAAGATTATAAATATTCATCACAAGAATGAACAATAAGCAAAATGGAAATAATTAAAGCTGTAATAGTTTCTAAGAGACAAGAATATGTATACTCTTCAGAATTCAAAATGACATAGAACAAAAGGAATTGTTGTCAGGTGTTTTTTCTGTTTTTTTTTTTTTATTTTTACTTTGTAATTGTCTTGCAGACAAAAACTAGAATTTAGGAATTTGGAAAGAATATAAAATAAGTTGTCTGTCTTTTAACATTTTATGTCCTTAATTTCAGCTGACTCTTGTTATAGTCTGTACAACGATTTTAAAAGGAAATTGCAGTGTTTATCATTGGATTATGTACTGGATACCACAGTATTATAATTCTTTAGACTATTCTAAAATATTGAAATAACAGAGCTGGTACCCTATGTAAAAACAAAAGTAGCCCAGAATGTTTTCTGCATATTATAAGTAACACAGGTTAATGGAAATCAAATATCACAGGGATTCTATAGAATGAGGAATTGTTTATTCTGTGTTTTAATAGATTTTGTTAAAATTTTTTTAATTTAAAAAAGTCTTTTTCAATTTAAGTTAAATTTTTTTTAAAAAAGTGTTTTTTGTTTTTTGTTTTTTTGTTTTTTTTTAATTTAAGTAATCTCTACGCCCAGCGTGCCATTCCAACTCATGACCTCGAGATCAAGAATCCCATACTCTTCCAACTGAGCCAGCCAGGTGCCCCAGATTCTGTAAAAATGTTAATAGCAGTCCCAAAATATTTCTAATTTGTTTTTTTTTTTAATTGCTTATGTTTAAAGAGCATATCGGTATCTTCAAAAGGCAGCGGGCATGAATCATACCAAGGCCCTGGAGAGAGTGTCATATGCTCTTTTGTTTGGTGATTACCTGACACAGAATATCCAGGCAGCCAAGGAGATGTTTGAGAAACTGACTGAGGAAGGCTCTCCTAAGGGACAAACTGTAAGTGTACTTTCACTGCAGAATCTCTTGGCATACAGCACTTGTTTATTTTCATAGCAGCTTACTCTTTATGCTCTGCCTTTCCTTAATAAATAAGGCTAGAAGGTAAAATACCTTTAAATACTAATTCTGTGGCAGACCATTTTATCAATCTTGGACAGTCTTCTTCCTCGGTGTGAGAACACTGTGGTCACCTAAGGCACTTTTGCAGCTGTATCTTACCACAATTATATTTGTAGTTTTCCAAATTCAGTCTGTAAAGAATGAAACATAAAGGTAATTATAATTTTATCTGAATTCACTCCCCATTGCCTTTCTTCCAAAGTTCAGATGCTCCAGCTTTGGTAATCTTGGTATTTAAAAAAAAAAAAAAAAATATATATATATATATATATATATATATATTACATAAGTAGTACATGTTCATTACAGGAAACTAAAAAAAAAAAAAAACCTAAGAAAGAAAATATCATATCTATACCACCCAGACCTGAACATTGGTTACATGGTAATACATGCACATTTTTCTTGACCTTTCTCTTTGTGTTTTTATACATGTAAATTTTTTATTAAAATAGATGTCCCTGTCTGCTATTCCATTACTTGCTTTTTCGATGAATAGCCCTCACCATTCCATCCCAGTAAATGGAATACCCATATAATCTTCATAGGGCATTGAACCAAAACATTTCCTTTATACCTATTTCATCCAAAGCAGTATTCAATCCAGGACTAGACATTCTGTTTGGTTATTATTGCTAGCATAGTCCCTGCCTTTCTTTCTTTCTTGTCTGTGTTAGAGAGAGGGCCAGTTTTTCTGCAGAATGTCTGACTTCAGTTTGCCTGTTTGCTTCTTCCTTTTGTCCTTTTGTTTGGTACTTCATCATCTATACTTCCTATAGAGGATATCACAGCTAAAAGCTAATGAACTCAAGTCAAGTATTTTTGGTCTAGACTGCCTTATGCATTCCATATCACATCACACCGGTTGATAAATAATATCTGCTTGATTCCACATTGGTAATAGTAAGATTGACACCTGGGTTTAGAGGGCCACCACATTTATTTTAAATGCTCTCAGTAATTCAGGTTTATTGATGGTGTGGATTTTGCTTAAATATAAAATTTCTAGTCATAGTTAGAGGAAGGCTGTTTTCAGACTATTTAAACAGTACTATAGGAATTATAACCATTGTTTTCTGTAGGTCTGAATACCTAACCAGTCTAACTCTTAATTTAACACAGTCTTTGTTTAATTTATAAACAGGTTATATCTTAATTGCCCCCTTTGCAGAGTTTTTTTCCTTTTCAGTATAACTCAATTTATACAAATTCACACATACATTCTTTATTCTGTAGACACATTTGGCCCTAAAGAATGGTGGTACTTCTTAAGCATCTTTTCCCTCTAGTAATAGCACCCTACAATGCCGGTGCTTTATATTGCATATTGCAAGCACTCTGTCCATGGTAATTACTTCTAGCTGATGTAACAGAGACAGCCCCAAAGTCACAGTGGCTCAACACTACAAAGAAGTTATTACTTGTTCATACCAGGGTTGATGCAGTTCCCCTGCCTGTGGCACTCTTCCCAATGGTGACTCAGCCCAAGGCTGCTCCTGTCATATAACTGCATTATTTCAAACCTGGGACTTTCAAGCCTTTGGGAAGAGAGAAGTGAGGGCTGGAGCATTTCTGGAAAGTTTTTAATGGCCAGGCCTAAAAATAGCTTGCATTTCTCTTTGCCACATCCTCGACACATGACCCTACCCAAGGACAAGGTACTGGGAAATGTAGGGGAGCTTATAGATTTTGATGAATGCTGGCATGTGCCACACCTGCCTTTCTGACTTCAGCTTATGCTTTCCTGTCATCAAGGGCCATCCTCAATAGGCAAAGGGTTGAACCTTATCGATTCAGTTTGATTGGTTGGAGTTCTTTTATTTGGGCGGGGTGGGGATTGTAATGCAAAATTGGGTGTGCTTCCGTATTATCAAGTGACTTTTCTCTGTTGACCCTTTTGAGGTCACCTTTGCCGCCACTTGTTATTCTAGGATGTTTATCTTAGCATTGTGTCTTCTCCTTTGACAGGTCATGTGTTGATATAATGATAAAGAGTTTGGTTCTCATAATAGCTGTTGATCAAGATAAAGTAAAAGCCAAAAAAAAAAAAGTTAAAGCCATATTTCAGTGTGCTCAGCTTTGTTGTTCTAGTTAATATTTTATTAAACTATCTTTAATCTTCAAGCTAAACTTTTTGATTTACTTAAAGTTGTATTTTATTGTGTCATTTGTAAAACCTTGAATGCTTTTTTTTTTTCTTGAATGCTTTTCTAAGGTTCTTTAATTCCACATTTGTGCATACTTAGTTCAAGTCTTTCAGTAGCTAAAGATTCTTGAATCTTTTCATCATTCATAAAACTATGTCTGTGCTGGATAAACCTCCACTAGGGAAGAATTCTTACTTTTATCATTTTATTTCAGGCTCTTGGCTTTCTGTATGCCTCTGGACTTGGTGTTAATTCAAGTCAGGCAAAGGTAATATTATTAAAACTTTATTGTATACTACCATTTGAACTGGGTCAGTGTGTTCCTGTGTTCAGTTAAGCATATTTTGTTCTTTCACAGGCCCTAGTATATTATACTTTTGGAGCTCTTGGGGGCAACCTCATAGCACACATGGTTTTGGTAAGTAAGACTTTGGTAACGTTGAGTGGCAGAATTTTTGGTTCATGAAGGACCACAACTTTTCTAGCTTTCATGAAGGAGGTGTACTTATATTCCTTAAGATCTAGTATTCAGTTGAACATTCTTCAGATTCTTGTTAATGGGTATAACACTTGGATCTACACGCGGATGAAAATTTGTACACTCCACAATTTTTCTTTAAAATGATGTATTTGAGGGACGCCTGGGTGTCTCAGCGGTTGAGCGTCTGCCTTCAGCTCAGGGCATGATCCTAGAGTCCTGGGATCGAGTCCCACATCAGGGTCCCTGCACGGAGCCTGCTTCTCTCTCTGCCTATGTCTCTGCCTCTCTCTGTGTATCTCTCATGAATAAATAAATAAATAAAAATCTTTTAAAAATAAATAAAATGATGTATTTGATTACCCTTAAAATAGAGATGTGATAAATGGCTCATTTATTTTCTGTAAGTTGGAATTGTTTGTCAAAATCATTTCTCCATCTGAGTTATCAACAGATGTTACATTTAAATTGATTTTACATTGAAAATTATTAACGTCTTACATTTAAATTTACACAAGTCAGGAGATCATTACAGTATAGGAATTACTTAGAAAGGCACTTTACCCGTATTGGTGTTAGAAGGAGAGTTTAAAGGAGATACTACTGAGGGAACTAAAGCAGTTCTTGGAGGATAAAGAGCAGGGAGTGAATACGAGTGGATGGGCATTCAGACAGCAGGAGCAATACATACAGAGGGACAGTGATGAAGGAATATAGTACCTGCAAGAAAACACAAGCTTTTTAGTGTGGTGAGAGAGTAGAATGCCAGGAAATTCATCAGGAATCACGTAAATGGGCTGTACATCATGCCAAGGAGCTTGGACCCCATCTATGTCAGACATAAACTGCTAAAGTAGTTTAAGCCAGTGAAAAACAAAGATGTTGCTCTAACTTTCTGAAACATTCCTCATTAATTTTGAAGGTTTTTTTTTTCATCTGTGGTAGCATTTATTCCTCAATTAATAATTGAAAAGTTCTTTTTAGATGAATTTTCCAGAAGTTTAAAGCATATTTTTATATGGCAAAAGTATGTTCTATATTTTTTACAGGGATTTTTTTTAATTTACCAATTCACTTAAATAGTGGCTACAGAATATGAACATTAAATATTATACACATTATTATACAGTAGTGCCCTAAGGATTGTTAAAATTTATAAAGCTAAATGACTCAAGAGATCCACTTTTTGTTTTCTGTTCTTTATAGTTAGCTATCTTTCCCCCTCATTCTGAAATCATTTTTTGCTCATGTTACTGTGTCTGCTCCTAGTAGTTTCTCATCTTCCTTGTTTTGCTAAGTTTTTGCTGCTTTGCTGGTTTGATGGGTTACCCATATTTGTTAAAATCATGTCTAAAATAAGATTAGAATGTAGTCTAAGCAAGAACCTAAGTAATTTTCTTTTACTTCACCTATAAAGTTCCTAGCATCTATTTTGATTTCTGTGGGAACATCATTATTTCCTAGTTCTTAGCTATAGTCTGATTTTTGGAGTTAAATAAGTTACCTCAGAACCTAAAACTCAGGATAAAAGAAGTGGTAATGTACTGGGATCAAGGGACTGTGGAATTACATTCTGAGTGCGGGTGGCTTTATTCCTTCCAACAAGAATGCCAGTGGAATGTGTGAACCTGCAGTCTTCTCACTAGAACTTGTCTCACAGGGTTACCGGTACTGGGCTGGCATCGGAGTCCTCCAGAGTTGTGAATCGGCCCTGACTCATTATCGTCTTGTTGCCAATCATGGTATCTATTTATTTTGCCTTTCACCTTATCAAAAGAAACAAAAAACAAAATGGAATTAACTTTAAATACGTCTACTGTTGTACTACTTGAAATAATCATGACGAACTCTCTTAAGTGGAATGATCTTTACGCTAATTGACTAAGAACTCCTTTGTGTGTGTGTGTGTGTACACGCACACCCGGGCATGTGCACTTTGGATTTCACTTCTTAAATATTTTGTAGAAAAGACTGGGCTTGTACAGATTACTATTTTATAATCTATAATTTCTATTAGCATAGTGTCTGTCAACATTTGGCAGCTGAAATTCTACTTCCTTCCTAACTTCCTCTGTGTTATTACTTCATCCCCCTGTTTCAGTTGCTAGTGATATCTCGCTGACAGGAGGCTCAGTAGTACAGAGAATACGGCTGCCTGATGAGGTGGAAAATCCAGGAATGAATAGTGGAATGCTGGAAGAAGATTTGATTCAATACTATCAGTTTCTAGCAGAAAAAGGTGATGTACAAGCACAGGTATGTGTTTTTTTGTTTGTTTGTTTTTTTCACAGGTATGTGTTTAAACATCTCATGGCATCTCTCACTGCATTATATATTACAGTCTTGGGGCAAGCACTTGCACTTATGTCCATAAGAAACATTTCCATTGCTCTGAGCCATTATTAATTGCGTATTAGAATCACCTGAGTAGCATTTTCCTAAAAGTACCAAGAGTCCCATAATATCAGGACATTTCTATTTGGATTCATCTAGGATGTAGCCTAGGCCTTGAGTTCATAGAAGCTGGCCAGGTGATTGCACCACAGTTGAAAACTGCTGCTTGAACAGAGCAGTGTCCTACTGATGATGAAGGCTCTTACTGGAGTCACCAATGATGAAAACTGTCACTTTCAACAAAAACTCTCTGGAATATTTGGAATTTCAGATGCCCATCAGTGCCATTTACTGTTCATGTTCCTTTGCTCATCTTAGACCATAATTTCCTCAAGGTGTCAAGGACAGAAGTAGCCTTGATTAATGTAAATTGTATAGTATATCCATGAAAGTACCATGTATAATTTGTTATTTCATGGGTTATTTGCTGATCTTGAAATAAAAAGGAGGACTTCAACATTTACATTTTTTTCTATGCAGTTTACGGATCTTTTCTGATATAGAAATATAGAAAGATAAGCATTAGATACTTTTTGAGAACAATTGATTTTAAGACTTAAGGGAATCTTAGATTTAAAAAAAAATTATAGCGAAAGATCCAAATCCTAGTTTGTGGAGATTATAATAAAGTTATCTTATCTAATTAAACATCTTCCTTTTATATCAAAGGCCAGTTAAAATTGAAAACCATCAAAAAAAAAAAAAAAAAAGAAAACCATCTAAATGCCCCAAAATAGGGATTTACTTCAACTGTAGCACTTCCATGTAATGGAATTTTATGCAACCATCAAAAATTATGTAGAACACTACTTACTGTGGAAAGCTGACTTCAGTGTATTTGGTGGAAAACTCAAACTAAAAACTCCATCCGTAGTATAGTATATCATTTTGTCCTTTTCACTACTCGAATTACAACCTTAATACAAAAAAGTACATAAATCTGAATCATACAGCCCCCTGAATTATCACCAGATGAACCTTCTCTGAAGCATAGCTAGCATCCAAGAAGCCCCCCTCCTCCCCATGGGTTGCCCACTAAGCTGACTTCTAATACTATGGATTGGTTTGGCCTGGTTTTGAATTTTATGATAAAAAAAAAAAAATCAGGGATGCCTAGGTGGCTCAGCGGTTGAGTGTCTGCCTTTGGCTCAGGTCATGATCCCACGTCTGGGGATCAAGTCCCACATCAGGCTCTCTGTAAGGAGCCTGCTTCTCCCTCTATGTCTCTGCCTTTCTCTCTGTGTCTCTCATGAATAAATAAATAAAATAAATAAAAATAAATTTATTCTCATGAATAAATAAAATCTTTTTAAAAAAATTATACAGCATTTTTTGATATCAGCTTCTTTTGCTCAGCATTATGTTTATGAAATCAGCCCATGTGTTTTCATGTAGCTGAAATTTATTCACATACATTACCCTATAGTATTTCATTGTGTAAAAATCCCACAACTTATTTACCTATTTTACTCTTCCCAGATTTAGGCTATTCCAAATAATGTTCTGTGCATATTCTCTTGCATGTCTTGTGCATCAGTACTATCTGGAACTTCTATAACTTTATAGTTCTTGATATGTGATAGAATATGTTCTGCTGTCATAGTTTCATTATATTTAGCTCTAATTTTCAGTGTGATTTCTTCTGACCCATGTGTAATTTTAGAAGTGAATTGATTAGTATTCAAATAAATGGAATTTACTACTTACCCTTTATGTTGATATCTAGCTTAATCCACTGTGTTCAGAATATGCTCTGTATGGGTGCCTGGGTGGCATAATCGGTTAAGCATCCAATCCTTGGTTTTGGCTCAGGTTGTGAGATCTAGCTCTATGTCAGGCTTCACACTCAGCACACAGTTTGCTTAAGGTTCTCTCTCCCCCTGCCCCCCTCCCCCGCAACGGGCTCACTCACACAATCTCTCTCTTTCTCTTTCAAATAGATAAATCTAAATTTGAAAAAAAAAAAAAAAAGAATATAAGAATATGCATTATATGATTTCATTTGTTTGGGATTTCCTGAGACTAGCTTTATGATCCATCACTTGGTCAGTTTGGCCAAATATTGTGTGCTAAAGAGAATACAGATTTTTCAGTTGTTGGGTATAGTATTCTTAATGTGTCAATTGAGTTATGTTTTTAATCCTGTTGCTCAAATCTTGTGGATCCTTACTGAGTTTGTCTGCTTTTTCTTTCCAGTGCTGAGACAGTATTGTTTAAATTGCCCACTGTGGTGTGGCTTTGTCTCCATCTTCTTGTATTTCTGTCAATTTTGATTTATGTATTTTTAGGCCATGTGGAATGTATATAGACTTAATATTGTTATCTTTTTGTTAAACTAACTTGCATATCATGAAACTTTTTTTTTTTTTTTAAGAGTTTATTTATTGGGCAGCCCCGGTGGCTCAGTGGTTTAGCACCGCATTCAGCCCCAGGACGTGGTCCTAGAGACCTGGGATTGAGTCCCACGTCAGGGTCCCTGCATGGAGCCTGCTTCTCCCTCTACCTGTGTCTCTGCCCCCCACCCTTTCTCTCTCTCTCATGAATAAATAAAATCTTTTAAAAGAAAGATTTTATTTATTTATTCATAGAGACACAGAGAGGCAGAGAGAGAGAAGGAGTCTCCCTGCAGGGAACCCAATGCAAGACTTAATCCGAGGAACCTGGGATCACACCCTGAGCAAAAGGCAGACACTCAGCCACTGAGCTACCAGGTGACCCATGAAACATCCTCTTTTATCTCCAGAAATGTTTTTTGCTTTAAATTGTATTTTGCCCGATACTAGCTAGCTACTCCACTCTCCACTTTCTTTTGGTTAGTATTTACATAGAGTGTCTTTTCCATCTTTTGTATTCAACCTCTTATGTTTAAGATATGTCTCTTGGGAACATTATTGGCCTACTTTTATTTTTTTATCCTTTCTGACAGGCTTTTAATTAAAAGTAATGAATGATATATTTATATTTTCTATGTTGCTTGCTTTCTTTCATTTTGATTTTTCATGCTCTTTTATGTCTCCTTTCTTACCTTCTTTTGGTTTTAGTATTTCTGCTATTGTACCTCCTCCCTTCTACTAAGGTAATAGCTGGACTTTGTTTTTACTACTCTTATCAAAGTCTAGTATGAATGATCACTTTTACCATTTCTTAGACAATGTAAACCTTAGAGTACTCCGTATGTGTTTTAATTCTATATATTTTTGAATCCCACAAGATATTCTTCTTTTATATAGTCCATATAATTTAGATTTACTCAGAAATTTAACTTTCCATTGTTCTTTAGTTCTTACTGCATCTTCAGACTTGCCAAGATAACTTTCCTTCCTCCTAAAGAACATCCTTTAGTAATTTCTTCAGTGGGTTCATTGGTGACAAATTTAATTTTAGCTTGCCTGAAATTGCCTTTATTTCATCTTTATTTCAGAACTATACCTTGTAAATAAAAGCAAGCATTTTCAGTTTTTAAAAAAATGTAGGTTAAAGTAATATCTTCAGGAGTTTAAACTAAGTCTTCACTTTTTTGGATTATGAAGAAAAACCTTTTTATGACCAAATAATTTCTTGTTGTTCTAACTTAATGACACTGGATGGTACCATTTACTTTTGCTCTTTTTTGTTAATTTTCAGGTTGGTCTGGGACAACTGCACCTGCATGGAGGTCGTGGAGTAGAACAAAACCATCAGGTAACTTTTTTGTTCCCAGGACTTCGCACTCCATGTTGTAGAAAGAAATGAAACTCTAGATGTAGTTCTTGTTAGTCAGTGGTAGCATCAAGTTTGTGTTATTTAGACAATCATCACAAATGATCTTTCAAGATCCGACCCCTGAGAAAGCTGAAGACTAAAAATGTGATTATACCTCATGGTGGAGGGAAGGGTTTTTTAAATTCTGAAACCTATTTCTCAGTATTGCCAAAAATATATACACAGTGTCTTGGTTTCCTGTAGGTATATGGTTTGAAATAGGTCTTAAAACTCCCACTGGAAAATATTCCATAGAACTAAGGAAAAGTCATTGTTGCGTTTGTGACAAGTTAGAAGTATTACAACCATAGCAGTTACATCTCTATCTTGTCACTGACCTTTGTGTGCTTTATGCCCTAAATCTCCCTCATCTCTTCCCTTGATTCCATCAGTCTGCCTACCACTTGTGTGAGTCATCTCCTGCTTGCATTTCCTAAGCAGGAGCCTATGCAAACCACACACCTGATCCTATGGTTCCCATGCTTCAAGCTCTTGGTCCACGATTTCCAATTGCTTAAAGACCAAAACCTTTAACATGATTTCTAAGATCTTGTACCAGTCTGTTTACTTCACCAGACCCTTTCACAGGCACATGGACCTTTTTTCAGGTCTTTGTAAATATGAAGAACCTATCTCAGGACTTCTGGAGTGCGAGTCCTTCTGTCTAGAGTAAATATTATCCCATCTCCTTAACATAGCTAATTCCTACTCTTCCTCCAGAATTCAACTCCAGTATATCTTCCCCTAAAATGTTCCTCTGGACTCCTAACTCCACTCCAGGACCAATAGGTCACGTACCACAGTTACAGTTTCTGAAAATCTGTACTGCCCTTACCCATTGTAAATTCACTAATTATGTAATTAATTATTATTATTTTTTCTCTGCTAGAACTTAAGTTGCAAAAAAGCATGGACTTTACCACTTTATTCCCAGCACCTGACAGTGCCTGACACATAATGAGTTCTTGATAAATGTTTGTAGACTAATAAAACTGTTACTGTGCTATAAGTTAAATATTCTAATTAAGGTTATTTCATTTCCATATCCCATCCACTTTAAGAATTAGATCATAACAAAATACACTTATCACTTAAAACTATACCAAATATCGGGACACCTGGGTGGCTCAGCAGTTGAGCATCTGCCTTTGGCTCAGGGCATGATCCCATGGTCCCAGGATCAAGCCCCACATCGGGCTCCCAGAGAGGAGCCTGCTTCTCCCTCTGCCTATGTCTCTGCCTCTCTTAGTGTGTCTCTCATAAATAAATAAATAAATAAATAAAATCTTTAAAAAAAAATTATACATGGGCAGCCTGGGTGGCTCAGCGGTTTAGTGCTGCTTTCAGCCCAGGGTGTGATCCTGAAGACCCGGGACCGAGTCCCACGTCAGGCTCCCTGCATGGAGCCTGCTACTCCCTCTGCCTGTGTCTCTGCCTCTCTCTGTGTGTATCTTTCATGAATAAATAAATAAATAAAATCTTTTTAAAAAATACTATACCAAATATCTATATGCATATTTTTTAATTCAGATGGCATTTTGACTGCTTTCATTGTCTTTAGGTCATTAAGATCTATCTCATTAGGCCAGATGAACTGGTTAATAAAAATGTCAGATGAGAGAACAATTCTGGATGGCGAGTTTGCTACATATCTTTTATACAAGTTTTGGGATATTCTTGGTGTATGCTGCCTACTTGTGAAACACCTACACAAGGATAAATTTTTTCACCAGCTTCTCAGAAGGAATAAAAGGAGTTCCTAGTACATAACTGCATTGATTCAACAATAATTTGAGTGCCTGCTATGTGCCTCTTTACTGCTAGGCATTCAGGATATAATGCTAGACAAAATAGCTTTGGTCTCTTTGTCCTTACAGAGTTTCAAGTTTAATAGAACTAGAATATTACATATTTTTTAAGTGATCACACACCAGCAAATATGTAATTGTGATTGTTGTTACTAAGGAGAATGAAAGGGTCCAGTAACAGGTTCATCAGTGGAAGGTAGCAGTTGTCTCTGAGGAGAAATGGGTGACATTTAAGTCAAGGGTGGAGGTAAGATCATTCCAGGCCAAAAAGAGTGGTATGTGTGTAGGTCCTGAGGTGGGAAGAACCAGAGTGCAGAGAGCAAGCTGAGCGGTACTGAAATAAGCCGTGTCTGATCCTGTCACTATATCCCCTGCAGAACTTCAAGGATCTGTAAGGACCAGCATGTTAAGTTTTTTGAACTGTTGCTTTGGGTCACTAAAGACTAAAGGCAGGAAGACCAAGGAGGGGAGTGTCCCAGAAGTTCGGGTGTGAGATAATGTAGCTTAGCCTAGAATTGTGGCAGTAGAAGATCATAGGTAGATTCAAGAGGAATTTGGTGATGAAAGTTACAGGACCCCAGTGATGGATTGGATATGGGCCTGAAGAGAGGTGGATACCTAAAGCACCCAAGAGATATAGCATGTTGCTATTTAAACTGAGATACTGGAATATTACAAGATTTTGTAAATGTTCCTGAAATGATTGTTTTGGTGAAAAGCCAAAGGCAGATTCTATAAAAATTAATTATTTTAATTCTTTTCTCACAGAGAGCATTCGACTACTTCAATTTAGCAGCTAATGCTGGCAATTCACATGCTATGGCCTTCTTGGGAAAGGTACTGTACATCCTGTGAACGTATTATGCAATAGCAAGAGGTGTTTGCATAATAAGCACATGTTTTAGTTAGGATCTACAGTTTACTAAAAATAAACTGAAGTAAAACTTCCAATACAAGGATAATTGTCTCTTGTGGTAAGATAAGTGTTATTTTGAGGTGTTTTCTCAGGTAACATGAGAAAAACAGCATTTCCTCATCAGTATGGTTGAAATTAGCTTTCACTGAGCTCCTACTTTGTGTGTATTTTATGCAGTAATGAGGAATTTATTCTTCATGCTGTACAGGTTTTTTGCTAAGTCAGTCATAATTGCTTGTTTTCTTCCATGCTGAATAGAGGCAACTAGAGTTTATTGGAGTTTGTCTGCAGACTTTAATTATCTTAGTGTAATGGCTGTCACCTACTGGTCAATGCAGTTCTTTTCTAAGCAAGGAAACACGGAAGTCTAGAGACCTAGCAAATAGATTCTATATGACATGGTACAGTCTCAGAACTTCCTTTTTCATTATTTTGAAAACAAATACAGTATAAATCAGTGGATATTTTCATCCATAACCAAATCCTAAGGTTAGGATGCTCAGGTAGAGTAAATCTGTCACAAAGATTCTTGGAAATAGAAAAATTTCATTAGTATTTGCCACATAATCACAACCAGTTATTTCGGGCCTGAGAACTGTATATGTAGACAGCTGAACCATTATAGCATTGAAATTGGTATATTCCCCATTTATTTTTGTTAATCCTTTAAGAACTGTCCATTCTAGCCCTTTTGGTTCTTGCTCTGAATTCCTAATTAACCCTATCTCAAAAAAAGATGTCCATTGTTGTTTTCTTAATGTAGATTTGGATGAAAGCAGTCTTGGTCATTCTGTTCTTCTTTCTCTTGGCCCTTTTATCATGTTCCGTACCTGGTACTCTGATCATCAGTGCTTGAAACCTTTTAAAATAACCTTTTAGTTATTTTCCTGAACTTAAGATCTACCCTGTATCTTACCCTGAGGGAAATAGTGATAGAAGAGAAAGGGGACATGGGCATTGCCAAAAGCACTCCTTTCTCTTGTATAATCAGTGACCCCAGGCAGATCATCACCCATTTGACTACCCTGGCATAGAGAGAAAAGATTCACCTTGAGTTAAAGGTTTCTTCCTCCTGAGATTGATCTGTGACATGATTTTACGATATTCATGTTTATGGAGAAGTCCTAAATTTGTTATGACAAAGAGTATATAATAATAATGTTTACTTTTAAGGTTTTGCTTTTAAATCAAAAATATCCTATGGGGAATTTTAAATTATGTTGAAAGATTTCATGATACCTAACAAAAACCAGAATGAGATGAGCTAGAAATACATTATAGGCAAAAGGAGTATAGTTCTTAATAAAATTAGGCTCTGTTTTCCAGATGTATTCAGAGGGAAGTGATATTGTACCGCAGAGCAATGAGACAGCTCTTCACTACTTTAAGAAAGCTGCTGACATGGTAAGACCTCATGACTCAGTGTATTGAAATGTGTGCCATGTTATTATTATTTTAATAAATAGGTTTATTATACAGAAGGATTAGTCATAACCAACTCATGGCCTCAGATTATTTAAAGCACTTATGTAAATGTGATTTTTGTGGGAATGGAGTGGTTAGGAATAAAACCTTCCTGATAAAAAGCAATTTATTTGGCACGGGGGAACCACATTATTGAATATTAAGCCTCTGTTTCAATTTCATTGAGAAGTTTCTTCACTGGGGAAATACTGATTTTAGCAATGCAATTGAGATTTACCATAATTTGCCCCATTTGTATTGCAACTTGAGGTTTAAAACTTATGTAACTGGGTACTTTCAGTAATCATAAATATAAAATTCAGGCTTTCTTTGGCCCAGAGAAGACTATGTATGAATATTTAAGACCTGTATGCCTCCAATGTGTACGCTTATCTCCTTGCCAACTGCTTTAGTTCCAAATGTCAGTTGAGTATTTCCCAAAGGAGTGCTGTGAGACTTTTGAAAAAATGCCTCTGTCCCCTCTGAGTTTAGGTTGAATTTTAGACTTTTCTCTTTCAGGTCTCAAAACAATGATTGTCTTTGTTCTGTGCCACTCCAGTAATCTTAAGTGTATCTTTTCCACCTGATTCCAATATTGCTGTCTTACATGGTTGTTGACTTTACACCATGGCATCTTCCATCTTTATCGGGGAGGGAGGTTACCAATGAAAACCTACCCCAGGAGTGACCTACTTTTAATTTTAAGAAGAAGAAATACATTAGTCATGTTTTCTATCATAAGCTCATGGAACAGATGGTCATAAGGTAAAGTCACTAAAATTTAATTCTAGGTAAATGTGTTATTTCCTCTTTTTCAGCAAATTATTGAAGACCTCCAAAGCTCTAAAAGTCAGTATTACATTTAGCCTGATGGGAAAGAAAAGTTTGAATTGAAAACTACAAAGACATTTTTTGAATATGCTTGTAAATTATTTCTTTGGTAGTCATTTAGTCTTTCCTTTTATTTTATTTATTTATTTATATTTTAATGAATCCTTTCACTCTTTTGTCTCTGGTTTTCAGGGCAACCCAGTCGGACAGAGTGGACTTGGAATGGCTTACCTGTACGGGAGAGGAGTTCAAGTTGTAAGTTTTGAGGCTAGCATTCTGACTTAAACAAGCAATCAGCTAGTGAGGTAGGGAAGCGTAACTTGCTTCCAGCCTGGATGAAATCCTTCCTTTATAACCAGAGCTAAACCTTTTCCTGTTCTCTGGGCTTGACTCCCTACTACCCTTCACCTGGTACCCACCATAGTAACTGCTTTCTTTGAATGGCTCTGTCTCTGGCACTTTCTCTAAAGAGATGAAGGTGTTTCTCATTCTTCTGTTATGTTCTCTACCCTACCTGTGCTTCCACTTCTCCAGGACTTATCCCTCCCTACTTCTCTCTTTTTTTTTTTAAGATTTTTTATTTATTCAATTGAGAGAAAGCAAGTGAGAGCCTGAGTAGTGGGGAGGGGCAGAGGGAGAGGAGAAGCAGACTGCCTGCTGAGCAGACTCAGGACCCTGGGATCATGACCTGAGCTGAAGGCAGATGCTTGACCTACTGAGCCACCCAGACACCCCTCTCCCTGCTTCTTCACTCAAGCCTGAGAAAGTGCTTGTCCCTCCCATTTAGGAGAAGAAAAACTTTCTGTTCTATTCTTTGCCCTTCTAGCTATTACCTCTCTTCTCTCCAGTCCTCTACAAAGCCAGATTTCTCCAAAGAATGAACTATATGAGTGGCTACTACGCATTATTTATCTCTCAACAGTCAGGCTTTTGCCTTGTGTAACTGCTCTATGCCGGTCACCAGTAACCTTCTAAAAGTCAACTCCTGTTGACATTTTTGGTTCTATGTCACTTGAACTTTCCTGGAATTCTACAAGTTCTCTTGGTTTTCCTAAGCCATTGCTTCTCATTCTGTACTACTTCCTCATGTTGGATGCTCCTAGATTCTCATTGCTGCCCTCTTCTCTTCTCTGTATGATCTCTCCAGGTAAAATGTTTTTGATTCAGGCTTGAAACGAAGAATTAGGTTTAGGTTCCTAATCTGTAGGTGTTCAACAGCTCAGAAGAAAGTAGTATGTTCTTATTTTGATTCCTTCTAGTCATTTTAGGACACTAAAATTCAGTAGTGATCTTTGTTTTAATTTTTTTCTATGGATACATATGATATTTGAAGTCTAATAATCATATAGTGCTTGATAAGCTACATAGGGAAAGAATGAATAAGAAGAGAATTTTCCTTATTTAATGTTAGAAAAATTGAGGTTCAAAAAAGATTTGTTGATTATAGGAAAGATTACAACTTTCTTAAGTCCTGGTCTTGTGTTCCACTAGTGTGGTGTAGCCTTTCTGACAGTGAATATATTATTTCACAAAAACTCTGCTTTTCTTCACAGTTAAGACCATATAACTATATAGTTAACTATATAAATAACTACTTAACTATAGTTATAGTCTTAACTATATTAATTCCTCTGTGACTTAGACTACCATCTATATATTATTTAAAAATTATGATAGTCTTTTTAATGATTCTTTGAGAATGCCTTCTATGTGTTTTGTTAACTCTTTTAAATGAATGACTCTCCTGAGTATATCAACCTTTTGAGCTCTCTCATCATGTGATCATGTAACCTCTTTTCCTGCAGAATTATGATCTGGCACTAAAGTATTTCCAGAAAGCTGCTGAACAAGGCTGGGTGGATGGGCAACTGCAGCTTGGCTCTATGTACTATAGTAAGTAACGTTGGAATTAAACACTGTATATACCAAGATCTAAATTATTTATTTTCAACTAGATGCCACTATGACATGAAATGAGAACTATTACATTCTGGCTGATTAATATTCTTCTAATTCTATGCTTTGTGCATCTTGTTTTTCATTATAAATTATGTTAATCTGTATTAATATGCTAATCTATATTAGTAAGATTCGCATCTTTCCTGATTAAGAATTCTCAATTTCATTTCATTTTACTCATTATGTAAGGCTTCTCTGATGCTTCAACTAAATCTTATTTAAGGCTATTTCTGACCTTTCGTGTGATTTTCCTTACAGATGGCATTGGAGTCAAGAGGGATTATAAACAAGCCTTGAAGTATTTTAATTTAGCTTCTCAGGGAGGCCATATCTTGGCTTTCTATAACCTAGCACAGATGCATGCCAGCGGCACAGGTGTGATGCGATCATGTCATACTGCAGTGGAGGTAAGGGCTTTCCTACCAGCTTGTACACAGGAAATTAATTTTCCCAGATTAATTTTAATTCTGGTTTTCTTTGCATGATTTCTTCTTGAGTAGAAACACACTCAACCTATTAGTTTTGATACACTGAGGGAAGATTCTGAAGGCCTGTATGTCATATGTCACTGTCATCATGCTTATTCATTTCATTTGTCTCTTCCCACTAGAATCTGCATTTATAAGGACAGGTGGTGTTGTTTGCTGTCTCTTTAGCACCTAGACAGTATCTGAAACAGCACCAAAAAATCTGTGTTGAATGAATGTTACAAAGGGGAATGCTGATATCTCCCAAAGGGAACTTTTCCTCTTTAGCTGTCTCATAAATGGCACTTCAGAGTGGCATTTGATGAATGCCTGGCACAGTTTCTAAACCTCTCTGTGCTTCATTTTCTTTGGTTGTAAAATGGGGCAGCTAATAGAACTTACCTCATAGAGTGTCCTCCATGACCTCATGGGAGCCTTAAAAGAAGCTCTGTACAGGGATCCCTGGGTGGTGCAGCGGTTTAGCGCCTGCCTTTGGCCCAGGGTGCGATCCTGGAGACCCGGGATCGAATCCCACATCGGGCTCCCAGTGCATGGAGCCTGCTTCTCCCTCTGCCTGTGTCTCTGCCTCTCTCTCTCACTGTGTGCCTATCATACATAAATATTAAAAAAATTAAAAAAAAAAAGCTTTGTACATACTGGACATAAAGCACTAGAACAGTGCCTGGCAAGGGTAATGGTATGTAACTGTTCACAATTATTTTTATAAACCTCGTCTAAAGACTAACTGAAAGCTTCAAATAAATATCGCAGACTTCGTATATGTTTAATAAAGCTGCCAAAGATTCAGAAAGGTAGCTTAATAGTCACTTGTAGCCAAAGTGCAGAACTGATTTTCTGGCAGATGTTCCTTATTTTCTTACCGGGTTCTTTTTTTTTTCTTTCCTATTCTCGCAGTTGTTTAAGAATGTGTGTGAACGAGGCCGTTGGTCCGAGAGGCTTATGACGGCCTATAATAGCTATAAAGATGGCGACTACAACGCCGCAGTGATCCAGTACCTCCTGCTGGCCGAACAAGGCTATGAAGTGGCACAGAGCAATGCAGCCTTCATTCTCGATCAGAGTAAGGTTCAGTGTGGGCCTGCCTTGGCTGTAGAATATCTCGGGTAACCTGTTTGTGCTTAAAGAGAAAAGCCACAAAGAAACTTCTTTATTGTTGTAAATAGACCATAACAACACAGGTGCTCAAGTAATTTCCCTCAGCTCCCTAAGCCAACCAAGTTAGTTTAATATGTTAGAGTTGACAGTAGAAATGGATTTGCCATTTGTCACAAAATTAACTGCTTTCAGTAAGTCCATTTTTCAAAATACAGCAGGTAGAAGAACATTGCTTCTCCAGTGGTACGTAGATCCCTAGAAGTGGCTCAGTAGTTAGTCTCCGAATTAGTTCTGTGGATACAGCATTTTGCAGCAAGTAGTGTTGTCCTGGATGGAGGCAGTGATTCCTTTAAACTCAGTATTTTATTCTCATACTAGTTTAACGTCAATACAATGTTTTTTTCATTTAACTTTTGTCATATCACAATTCTTGTTTAAATTATGTTCTACATAGCCACCCTGACTTATAAATGAAGCCTAAAAGTCTAGTGCCTGTCCTTAATTGCCTGGTATGTATTTACTTCATCTCCCCCATAGGGGAAGCAACCATCGTGGGGGAGAACGAGACTTACCCTAGAGCTTTGCTGCATTGGAACAGGGCTGCCTCGCAGGGTGAGTGGCCACTGCATTGTAGAGAAGAGTTCCACCCGTGGACTTTTCTTTACTGTTTCCATTTTGTTTTCTTATCTCAAAAAAAATTAAATAATGTCATTCATCAACTTAAAATTAAGCAGACAGACCAACTATTGCTTAACTTGTTTGCATCAGGACTGATTTATTCTTTTTTTTTTTTTTTAATTTATTTATTCAGAGGCAGAGAGAGAGAGAGGCAGGCAAAGAGGCAGAGACACAGGCAGAGGGAGAAGCAGGCTCCATGCGGGGAGCCCGATGTGGGACTTGATCCCGGGTCTCCAGGATCACACCCCAGGCTGCAGGCGGTGCTAAACTGCTGCGCCACCGGGGCTGCCCAGGACTGATTTATTCTTAAAACAGAAGTTCCAGTCCCTGGGTTTCTGAATTGAATTGCCAGGTCTTTGTACTGGACATTGATATCATGTTATGGCTTATTCTTTGGTTTTTAGCTTGAGACCAATATTCTGTGTAAAATGAGAATTGAATAGAACGTATAACAAAATACTAGCCTAAAACCCCAAAAGATTTTAACCTTTCTCACATACTCCTTTCAACATTGCTTGGCTGTCCCTTCTTCAAACCCAAACAGTGGTCCAGTTGAACCACTTCACAATGTAAATGGCATGACAGACTAGAATATGTTCACTTGAAGAATATTATCATGAAATAGGGATTACCACCTACTTTGTTTTACCCTTCCCTGACTATTACAAAGCCTTCTTCAGAAGAGCAACACCTCTAGTTTAAATCTTTATTGAATTTATAGCTTGGCTGAAGGATTTGTTGTAAAGTTTAATGTACTGCAAATTAGAATTCTGTTTTATGTATGCATGTTAACAGGAGGAGAAATAATAGTAGTTTGGTCTGTTTTAAACACCCTTTATTTACTGGCAGTTTTGCATTTAATTTTTGTTTAAGGCTATACCGTGGCTAGAATTAAGCTTGGAGACTACCATTTCTATGGCTTTGGCACTGACGTAGACTACGAGACTGCATTTATTCATTATCGCCTAGCATCTGAGCAGCAACACAGTGCACAAGCTATGTTTAATCTGGGATATATGCATGAGAAAGGACTAGGCATTAAACAGGTGAGCGGGGATTCAAAATAAATGTCTGAATGATATAATTGTGATTTGGGGGAATCGTCTACATTTTTATTAGAATATAGGCTTTCTTTGGAATGTGCTCAGATGTTAAGCACTAAGTAATGAGACAGTTTTGTAATTTTTCAGAAGCTGATCCTTACATCTCTCTTGTCATTGGACACATGCCTGTTGCTGTCAGATGCACACTGCTAGCTATATTTAGGATAGTAAGCCAAAAACAGATTCATTTAAATGGAACTCCTTGTTTGAAAAACTGTCCATCTCCAGCCAAATTCTGTTGTTTCTAAATTATTGAGAAATAAATTAAGATGTTTGCATTGATAAACATATTTCTAAGTCTATGCCTTCTTAATGAATTATAACTTTCTTTAGACCCCATGGCCTTAAGTTTTTGCCTGTATACCCTAAGGGAATTTTGAAAAACTGTGTTTAAAAGCTGTGCTTTTTAATTTGACATTGAAAACTTTTCATTGTAAGCTCCACAGGATATAAATTCTAGCTATTCTAAGCACCAGTAGTTTTTTTTTTTTTTAATATTTTATTTATTTATTCATGAGAAACAGAAAGGAGAGAGAGAGAGGCAGAGACACAGAGGGAGAAGCAGGCTCCATGCAGGGAGCCTGACGTGGACTCGATCCCAAGTCTCCAGGATCACACCCTAGGCTAAAGGCGGTGCTAAACTACTGAGCCACCTGGGCTGCCCACACGAGTACTTTTTAAAATAAAATGACTAAATTACTCTAAATAACAAAATTTTGATACCTTCATTTTTTTAAATACACAGCAAGCTCAGCAAGCTCATTAAAATGGTATCTTTTTTTCTTCCTGAGTTTATATTTTCAGTCCATTATTCCCCTAGCATTGCATACTAATGCAGTGTTTTTAATGCTTAGCTCCTTTATTGATCACTGGATCATACTTATTTGAAACAAAGTATGTTAAAAAAAAAGGTATGTTAAACTTTAAATTTTATTTCCTATATACTCTAAGTGATAAGAAAAATTCATGAGATATTATTAGTCATAAGTTGGTTAATTATCAATACAGTATTGAATGAATCAACAGAATATAAATTTCACTAAAATTTTACTTTCTGCGGTAGTTATTGAAAACATCTTTTAATGAGATGAATGGAGCATCTTCTAAAAATTAGTTTAAGAATCACTGAGTAGATTAGGCATTAATTTCATGTATCATTTTTATAAATGTATGACTGGAATCTTTTCATATAAACAAATTTATGGAATGGGAAGAATCTTCCTATAGCAAGTTCGCTTAATTCCTTAAACTGCTTTACGAGTATGTGCTGTCTTCTTTTGGGCTGCAATAACAGAATACCGTAGATTAGGTGGCTTAAACAACATAATTTCTCACAGTTTTAGAGGCTGAGAAGTTGAAGTGCAGGGTGGCTGTGGATTTGGTGTCTGGTGAGGCCCTGCTTCCTGGGCCAGAGACAGCTGTCTTCTAGCTTTTGTCCTTACCTAAGGAAAGAGCAAGAAGGAAGCAGCAAGCACTTAAAGACTCTTAAGGATGCTGATTCCATTCATGAGAGCTCTGCCCTAATAACCTCATCTAATGGTGGTAACTCTCAGAGACCTCACCTTCTAATCCCAGCCATCACCTGAGGGAGTAGAATTTCCACCTAAAAATTTAGGGAGGACACAAACATTTAGTCTATAACATATGCCCCAAATCAGAGTGATTCACATTATTTTCAATGATCTATCATTGACAGTTTGGTTAAGTCCCCCTTCAATCTTATTGAAAGCAAAGAATTGGAAACTAGAGGGTTGCAAAAGATGTATTCATCCCCTAGTTACTGGAGTTGTTCGCTTTCTCAGTTTCTGGGTGGAGTGCCGAAAGACTTGACCAAGGTTGATCAAATAACTGATTCTGTTATAACTCTGTCACTTAGAGACACTCTATTGACCTAATATACTTAAGGGCAAGTTGTTCATTTTCATTTTGCTAATGCACTAAGTTTTTGTCCAAGTGCCTTTTGTTTTACCACATTTGCATATTAATGTTTTTAATTCCAGTATGTATAGTTTTTTATTTTACACTTATATTAATATTAGATACTTGAATGTAGTTTTATCAGGACTCTGGAACTGCAGGCAAAGTGCATTCAGCTTGTAGGTGATCTCTACCATATTATTGAGTTACCGAACGAAGCCTCTCTTAATTGTCAGACCAGTCAGTCAGATCAGATTTCGCTTCTGTCAGCAAGTCTGACTTCATTTTTTTTAATTCCAATAAAATTAATGTGTTTGATGACTAATATAAAGATTGCACATACGTTATGGTTTTTATGGAATACACTTCATAATTTACGGAAAGCAATCAAAATTAAAGTAATAGAACTCTTAACAGTGTGTTTTTATAATAGATCAGAAGCCAAGAAAATTAATCAGTGTGCATTCTCATAATTTAATTTGTAATATGTATAGCTTATATAAATTCTTGAATAGATGACAATAATAAAAAGCACAGTATTTCTTTTATAAGAATGCGAGTAGGGAACTATGGAATGCAACTTTAAAGAATAATTAATCATGTATTAAAATCAGAATGATTCCATTAGTTTTTACAACATTATGATCTCCTTTTCCTATTTTTTCCCATTTTTTAAATGAGCATTCATACTACTGAAAACTACTCAGTCCAGCGTCTAGTACAGCTAAAAGAATATTAAGGATTAAATGATTATTGTTTATATAGAATAATTTGGGATGTAATTAATAAGATTTAGTTACCCTGTTAAATCACTTACACAAAAGTTGATGTTATCACATAAAGTTTGATCCATGATCTTAAAAAATGTGATAGTCCAAAAAAAGAAAAGCTTGTTACATTTTTTGAAAAACCAAACTATACTGTTATTGTTAGTACAGAAGAAATCCTTCTTTTTAAGTAATGACACACTCTAGTGACAGTTTAGGGAATCGTTGAAAGTAACTGCTTATATTGAACTATGTTGGGAAAGTTCTTAATGTTCAGCCTTTCTTTCCCATGTTTCATGGAATTCTTTCCTTGGAGTTTGGTCTTCTTTGACAATAGGGCATGGAAAAAGTGAGGTTGTAAAATGAAAATTTCACAATGTCCTACTGTGCCATTCTGCATTTATCTGTATGCAGAACACTCTAGTCTGGGCCAGAATCCATATGACTTGTTTCACCTTTTACAGAAATATGTCTAAGGCAGGGAAATGCAGAATGCAAGTTCCTTAACACTCTCCATGCAAGTACCCTTTGAAAAATTGTGAGCATGTTACCAAGTTTGAAAGATCACTGCTCCAAACTGAAACCAGAAATCGCTTATAGTGACTGAAATTTTAAGTAGGAAAAATTAACTTGAGACTTATAGGTCACCCCGGGAATCTTCAGATAAACCTGTTATACATAGGTAGGTAGCTGTATGCAGCACATATACACAGCAAAGAGGGTGTCAGACAGGAGGAACATGAGTTAAACTTTAATACTTTTCAGCTAAATTTTTCAAAATTAAGCAGTTAGATAATTAAAGAAATATTACCCAATTATAGGTTGAGTTTTTCCATTAGGTAAGGGAAATTTTAAAATGAAAACTTGAAAGGTGAAATAAATGTTCTAAATACATAAATTGATAACTGAATATATAAACTAAATAATATTATTTTTACTTATTTTAACAAAAGATGAATTTTGGTTTATTACCTATATTATAGGATATTCACCTTGCAAAACGTTTTTATGACATGGCAGCTGAAGCCAGCCCAGACGCCCAAGTACCAGTCTTCCTAGCACTATGCAAACTGGGTGTGGTATATTTCTTGCAGTACATACGGGAAACAAATGTAAGTGTTCCATGCCCTTTTTTTTTTTTTTTTTTTTAAGATTTATCTATTTATTTTAGAGGGCCATAGAGCATACATGAATGGCGTGAGGGGGAGAGGGAGGGGGAGAGAGATAATCCTCAAGCAGAGCTCCCACTGAGCGAGGAGCTTGATGTGGGGCTCAATCCCAGGACTCTGAGATCATGACCTGAGCTGAAACTGAGTTGGCTACTTAACTGACTGAGCCATCTAGGCACCCCTCCGTGCCTCTTAATTAAAATATAAATGATATAAGCTGCTCAGTCTAGAGGTTTGTATTTTAAAAGTTCAGGGAGAGGGGAGGAATGTCCTGCAAGTGTCTGGTCCTTTCCCTTCTTCCCCCAAGTGAAGTACGAGGGGACTGCATCAAGTGTGGGGTGAATGTAGCCATAGAGCAGTATGTTTTGAGGTAGGTTCCAGGTGCTAAAGCAGTTTTCATTGATGCATGTGTCTTCTGGACTAGAGAAAATGGGACTAACCCTTGGCAATTTGAAACAGTAGCTAACTAAATTCAGTAAACAATAAATCAGATGACTGCCTCCAGTGACTTAGACCAGTCCCTTAAAAAGAGAATTTTTAAAAAGGGAAAGAAGTAGAACCTGAAAACCTGCCCAGGCTGTTGGACTTCAAATTCTTCTGATAGTGTGAAACTTGTTTAAAACAGCACCAGAACTTTCTTCTGTACAAATACCTTGAACTACTTAAATAGCTAATGTTAGAACCCGAATAAGAGGTAGGTTCCCCATCCCTTTCAAAACTACTGAGCTTCGTTATCCGTATTTACAGGTAAGTGCCCGTGGGGTCTCCAGTTTTACATTTGGTTTACCTATACTGCCTTATAATGGATTGACTGGTATGGGATTTAACTCTGAAAGTCCTAAAATGTCTGCAGAAACCAGGGCTATTTAAGTTTAATTCACTCCAGACCAGAACAAGATGATATTTTAACTACTTGTTATCATTGTTCAGGATTGGTTGATACACCATTTCAGCATTAGGTTCCAGAACAGGCTTTTCATCCTGTGCGATACAGATATAATTGGGATCCATAGTGCTCCTTTTTGCAACTCTGTCCTGCACTACCTGAGGTCCTCCATGCATGGCGCCCCAGAGGACTGGAGGTGTGGGGCTCCGCCCTCCCAAGTGCTTATACATTTGTAATGGTAAATTTAAATTTATAATCACTTGATAGCATGAGCCGAGTGCTGTACCCTCCACTAATGGAAAGAATCATTGTTCCTTTAACTGAAAAGCTAACAACAGTGTAGCAGCCTGTGCTCGCCCTCTCTCTCTCTCCCCCTCTCGCTCACTTTCTCTCATGCTTGTTTCAGTCCCTTGTCTCTCACAGTTTGTAGGACTAAGAAACTGCTGATGATCTAGGATTGGGTCATGCGATATGCCATACTAAGTGCATTGTCTTGTTTTTTTTTTTTTAATAAAGAAGTCTAAAAAAGAGAATAAAATGCTCCAAAATCTTACCACATAGCTATTCCAACTAAAAAAAAAGAGAGAGTAAATAAGTATTGATGGTGAGAAAGTCAGACGGTACAGAAAACACCGAATCTCCTATCACAGGTCCCACTCCAGGAAACACAGTTAATAATTTCTTAAAATCTTTTCCCCAAAAAATTTAGCACCTGCACCTGCAAATATATATTATGGGGACCTTTTATTTATTTTTTTTAAGTTTGTTTTTGGTTTTTTGTTTTGTTTTTTGAGAGAGAGAGCATGAGCAGGGGAAGGGCAAAGGAAGAAACACACTCCCCACTTAGCAGGAAGCCAGACATGGGACTTGATCCCAGGACTCCAGGATCATGACCTGAGCCGAAAGCAGATGTTTTACTGCCTGAGCCATCCAGGTGCCCTTATGGGGACCTTTTTAAATATAACTTTACTTAAATATAAAGAATTATATCCTATGTTTATTTCCTTTGGAGGTAGGTAGCAGTCCACAGATACCAGAAATGACTTAAGTGACACTAAAATGAAGTCTCCTAGACTAAGAACATAACTATCTTTTGAGTTTAAATTCAGATGTTAAATATTTAGTGAAATCCTATTTAAAAAGCATTAGTCATACAGCTCTTAAACGTTGGAATTCCTGCCATCTCCAGTTACATGAGAGAAGTGAAGTGCTTTGCTGTCATCAGAACAGGACTCTTCAGCTGGTGTGCTGTCAGAACAGACAGGTAACAGGCGGCCAAGGTACTGATTGTTGTCCCCCCTCGGCTCTCCACTGTTTAGTATCCCGTGCAAGTATTTTCTGTGAGAAATGGTAGAAAATGAGTAGACTGGACTACTGATGGAAAGGAACCCTGTCAGACACTTTGTAGCACCTACTATGACAAAATAATAACTCTGTTCCTGAGGCATATTATTATAAAAGTTCCTGAAGGCTTTTTAAAGCTTTTTTGTTTAATCACATTGCAAAATGTTCCTAAAACCAATTACTTTAATAAGTTCTGTATTCATGTATAATTTGTGATGTTACTTTTTTCCTAGTTCTTTCCCTGACATTTTAGTGATCACAGTGTTTTTTATTCTTATTCTCATTAAGATTCGAGATATGTTCACCCAGCTTGACATGGACCAGCTTTTGGGACCTGAGTGGGACCTTTACCTCATGACCATCATCGCGTTGCTCTTGGGAACAGTTATAGCTTACAGGCAGAGGCAGCACCAGGACATGCCTCTCCCCAGGCCTCCAGGACCACGGCCGGGGCCGCCACAGCAGGAGGGGCCACCGGAGCAGCAGCCACCCCAGTAACAGCCACCATGTCCAGCCTTGATCAGTGACAACCAAGGATATTGTCTGCTGAGAACACTTGCATTTGATTTAGAACTTCGGATCAGCGGTCACCTCCTGGAAGAGGCACAAGAAGCATTGAATTCCTAAAGCTGCTTAGAATCTGATGCCTTTATTTTCAGGGATAAGTAACTCTTACCTACACTGAGTTGAATGTTTGTTTCAGTGCCGTGTGGAATAACAACTCTCAATGGCTTCCTCTCCCGTCCCCTTTTTTTTTTCTGGAAACATGTGAGACACTCAAATGTCTGCTGCACCCAGCTGTCTCTCTCGGGTCCTTTTCAGTCATTCTCTCAATGTGCATAAGTTCTTCTATCAACCACCTCTAAGGTCTTGTGCATCAACACTAAAAACTGATCACTGTAAAAAGGAAAAACCAGTTAGTTGCAAGTTTAACCTTAACATGTTTGAAAGTCTGAAAATAGAACTTGCCTTTTAAGTAAAAAAAAAAAAAAAAAAAAAAAAAAATCAAAGTGTTTCAGAACTGCAATAACTGAGAAACTTTTACCAATCCACATGCAAGTATATATATTGAACATATTTGTTATTTTAAAAGGGAAGGCGGGGAGGTTTCTTATTGGTGATTGTCACACTTTATCCCATACTTCTCTCCTTCACAGACTGAAAGGCGTGTTAAAGAGTTTTATGTGAACCTCACTTCTCTGGAATGGAATATATAAAACATTGTGAACTGACTCCTTGAGCTAACATGTGACATTGCCCCCACTTACTCAATGTAATTTGCTTGTTTGTTTTGAGTATACAGAGCCTTGATCCAGAAGCCAGAGGATGGACTAAGTGGGAGAAACTAGAAAACAGTGGTAAAGAACTCTAGGTAGGGTACCAAGATGATAGACACTTTTCCCCCAAAGATGAAGCATTTGTTCCCAGGATCTCACTTTGTATTTCTACCACAAAAGAACAGATCTCACCCCCCTGAAGTCTTTAGATCTGAAATGATATTGCCAGGATGTGGCATCGAGTGACTCCCAGTATAAAACAAGCTCAGAGACTCTAAGATGCATTAAACTCAGTGGTTGAGGAAAGCCAAAGCCTGTTCATACTGTTCAGGGTGATTTTTACTTCAGCAGTTTTCTATTCCGGTAGAAAGTCAGCCACGTCCTTAGCTGTCATATTCACCAGCTTCCAACTGGTAACTTGAGGAAGATCAAGGCTGTGCCCCTTGAGAATTGCCTGGTTAAATAGTGTGGAGCACAGCAACAACAAAGAAAAGCGAGGACATCACATATCATACAAAGGAAGAAATTTAAACTTAAGCCGAATTTGTATTTCTTTTTATTGTCAGATGGTGGCATTCACCAGCCTACATCTAGTCTGAGACTACGTTCTTATCTGAGCAGGCTTTCTATGCCTCCTGACCTCAACCTGTTTATAACAACCTTTCTACTCTTGCTCCATAATCCCTCACCTGCCAGAAAACTTGAAGAGTGTATTACCTGTAGAGTTGCAAGACTTTGGTTTTTGAAGTCGGCATTGTATTTAGAACTAGAGTTAATTAGTCTGTGATGAACATGAAGGCTTTGAATGTGAAGTCGTAGGCTTTCTGTGTGTGTTTTGGAGGATTACGAGAAACCTGGTAAGCAAACTTGACTCCTGTTTAATTGCTTCCAAATTTGAAGAGGTGGCCACAGAACCATGTGTGTAAAAGCTTATCTGAGAGGTAGCAAGTCTGAGCCTCGAGAGCATCATGTTGTTTTGGGCAGCTCTTAGTTAGACAGCTTTGACCTCTTACCCTGAGATTAGAGTGCAGTTGACCTTTCCCCGCCACCCTTCATAGATGAGGATAGTTCACAGGAGCGGCCACATTTCATTTCCAAGGAACCGTTTAAATGTATTTAAATGTGTTAAGACCCTCCAAGATGACTGAACTTCCCTTTCTCCCCCTCTAGCCATCCATCTGATTTTTTTTAATCTCTACCTTTACTTCCCTCCACTCGTGCTTTGAAAAGACATTTCCTAAAGCAGTGTGCACTACCTGAAGCCAGATGGGAAAGCGCCGTCGTGCTCTTCATGCAATAACAAACTCCCTGTTCGTTTACCACTACTTGCCGTGTCCTTTTTATTACTGATATTCCAAGCAGCCTCTTTGTGGCTTGTTTCCACTTCCTGCTTGACCCCCCACCCCACCCCCGGGTCACTTGCTCCTGGAAATTTGAACAGTATATTTACAAATACCTTGCTTCCTCCTCGTTTTCTGTTCATGGGACATAATACCTAGGCAAGTAGGAACTGGGTTTGGTGTTTCTCCTAAAATAATGCTCAATACTTACCTAATCAAATGGCATCCATTTGAATCAAATGACAGTAACTAAAGCTAGTTAATGTCAGTGACATTAAATTAACTCCGGGATTCAGGAGTTTTAATGTTAGAATTTAGAGTTAGCAGATTGAGTGCAGCTTCTCTTTCTCCGTGGTAGCCTGTCTCCTGACCCCTCTAGCCTGTCTTCCTGCCTTCGAAGGTGAGGACAGTAGTACTTAGCTTATATTCTCCTCTGCGTTCGGTTTGTGGTTAGTCAACTATTTCAGTCTTGAGACCATCCCTTTGCTTCTGTTTTATGTTACAAAGGTAGCATTGGTGTTTGGGATTTTGTTTTGTTTTGTTTTCTTTCTGTGTTTGAAGTTTTTGTTTTCTGAATAAGGCTTATTTTATTTTTGGTTAATATTCAATGGCACAGAAAAAGGAAAAGCCTTTTTTTCCGAACTTCCTTATTTTAACACTTAAATGAGATTTACTTTGAATCATTTACTGTAGTACGCTTGAGGATTTACCTTGTGCATATAAGGTTAATTAATTTGTGGAAGTTTTACTGCTAAGCTGAGCTAGCTCTGTACCATTGAGAAGTTGTCGAAACTTCTGTGATGATCTGGCCATGATCTGATGCTTTATTTAATTAAGGAGCTGCTGTTGCCTCCAGGAAACTTAAGTATTTTGTATAGGATTTTTTTTTTTCTTTTGCTTCGTTTTTCCCTCCTTTCTTTGGTTCTCATATTTGTTCTTCAAACCAGTGTTTTGGAAGTATGCATGCAAGCCTGTGAGTGGAGACCACAACTCTTCATGTGTGTAGTATATGTATTACTGACTAGTTCCATCTGCAAAAAAACTTCCTTTACAGAGGTTTGGACTAACGTTTCACATGCACATTTCAGAACAGTGTCAGATAAACAGCCCCTATACCTGCCAAGAAGAGCAGTGTGGGCTTCTTTTGCCCTGACGACAGCTAGTATTTGTTCTAGAAGTGAATTTAATATGTGTTGCACAATATTGTGACCAGAAGAATGCAAGCAATAAGGCAAAAGAAACTTCTGTTTTCATGAAAATCTTCATCCTCAGTCATTGCTCTCCAATATAAGTGAAAATACAAAATTTTTGAACACCACATTATCTAAAACAGTACCTGATTTTTCAGGTATAGTAGTTCTTGATGCTAAATTTCTCCTTTCACTTGGTATTTCAAGAAAGTCTAAAATATCCTGAGTAAAAATGATTTGTATTTTAAAGTGACTATTTGCAGAAGCAAAACTCTGATTGTGTGTGCATGAGGATGTCCTGATTATGTGCAGGAAGTCATCTCGCATGCACTGTTTTTCCTGTCTGAATGACAGACAAGCTGACACTAGTCTCTTTGATTTAAGAAAAGAAATCATAATGTCAAATACGATCAAGGTATAACCACTATCAATATTTAGGAGAAGTTTAAAAGACCATAAGCTGGCATTGGAAGGAACACCATGGTAGACTTTTTTGTAAATTTATTTTGTATTTAATTAAATACGGTATAAAGGCTGGTGAAGTGTAATATAATTGTGTAAACAAATCCTGTTAATAGAGAGATGTACAGATTCGTTTTGTACTGTATCTTGAAACTTGTGAAATAAAGAATCCACCTCTGGTTATCCTGTATGCCATAATGTGCCATGACCAAGCATCTTTCCAGTCAGATTCTTTTTTTAAATCTGAATGACTCAGTTTTTGATGGACCTTTCTGAAATTTTAGAAGCTTCTGGGGACATTCATTTGGGGCAGCTTGAATCGATCTTTCATTTACTTTTAACTCCAAATTCAGATTTTTATAAGTTGAATTTTGCCCTAGGGACAAATGGATTTGATAAGAAATGTTACTTTTTTTTTAACCTTATAAAATCCCCACAGTAAGTCTAGTTGCCATCTATCATTATTATTATTGGCTATATTATTGGCTATATTTCCCACGCTGTACATTATATCCTCATGACTTTTTTATAAGTGGAAGTTTGTACCTCTTAATCCCCTTAACCTATTTCACCCTGTTACCACATTTTAAGTAATCTCTGTACCCATCATGGGGCTCAGATTCATTAGACCTAGAGTCATACGTGCTCTACCAGCTAAGCTAACCAGGTATCTATCCCTCATACAACTTTTTAAATCTCAGGTCTTTGACCTGAATCAACCTGTGATATATGAAACGTATCTAAAGTTGGTTTTATTCTCTGCCTTCTCAAAAAGTTTTGAAGAGAGGATTTACAGAGCCACACACAATAAAATTTACATGGATTAAGTAAGCCAATCAAGGTAAGGTGGAAGTGAAAAACATCAAACCAGGAGTGAATTTAGCACACAAAGTGAATGTTAGAAATAGGCTACAAATCTGGCCCTAACTTCCTAGCAGCCAACTCAAAGTATATGAGCTAAAATGTTCCAGCTTAGAAGCATCAGATTCTTGGATAAAATGTCTGGATGATGCAGATTGTGGCAAATGAGAAATTGGATCTCAAATTTTGCTTCTGGGAGCACAGCCACCCCACATGACCTTGACTGACCTTGAATATAATTAATGTTGTGGGGAAATTGGACATCAGAGCTGTAACATCAGCAGTATTACCACTTTGGTTGGTTAGATGAGCCTTGACATTTACTAATACTATGTAACAGCATATATGTGAATGAATATATGCAAGTAAATAATTAGAAGCAAATTCTGTAGTAGAAACCATAAAAAAAAACTTTTTGAGCAAGGAAAACGAGCTTTAGAATCTACCAGTTCAAAAGGAGGTACTATTGTGTTATGGGTCCTGTATATTTCTTTCCATGCCATTTTTCTACCACTTAGAACGTCATTAGTTTTAACCTTATGATTGGATCCTGAAAAATCTACCAACCTTGTAATTTATTGTTAGTATTACATTTATTGTTACTATTACATCAAACTCTTGATTCTCATAGTAGCCAAGTGTTTTTGGTCTGGATTAATTTCTCTTATGCATTACCTAGTAATGCTGGATTATTCATTAAACTATTAAAACCCCACATTTTTTCTCATAGAAAAAAAATTTTCTTCATATAGAATATGGTCAGTTGGCTTCAGAACATTCATATAAATATCTTCTGTTGTTGCTCAGTGAAGTTTTCCTTTGCCTTCTCTCTACCTCTCAGTAGATCTCTGTTAACCTGTCAGGATCGAAAAGAATGTCTCAGGAGTCTTGTGAGTGCTGGATATGAGGTTCAACTATCCTAAATAAGGATTTGAACTTGGAACATAAAAACGTCATTGACGTTTTTCTGTAATTCAAGATTTAAATGTGAACAACAGAAACCTCCATTCTCGGAAACAGATTTATTTCAAGATCTGAAAGCACAGCTGTGAGTTTCAGAGGTGGCACATCTGGGTTTCCCCGCTCATCCCCCAAGCCCTTGTCTGTAGTTTTTATACTCAGAAAAATGTCATTAATTGAATCTTGTTTGTTCTAAATGAAATCTTAAAACAAATAGAAACCAATCCTGATTGGGAAGAGGGACAAGAGGTAGGGAAATCATTCAGCTGGTCTTCTTACCCTTATGTCCTAGTAAAGAATTGACTTGAATTTTTCCAACCTACACAAGTATGTTATTTTCTTTTCCATACCATGTGGACAATGCTCTTTGGCTGGCGACATCTTACATGATGCACAGAAACTGCCAGAAAGAGGTGAAAACAGTGCACGATTTTCCTATAGTCTCTATTTTTTACTCTAAATTTAAAAAGTGCCACACTGGATCTGTGAACAGCAGCTCTGAATTCAAAGGCAAGAAAAAAAAGGAACTGAAGAAGGCTTCAGTTTGCTTACTTGCTATCTATAGAAATTTAAAAGCAATTAAAACTACATAACAGACTTGACTGCTACTTTGTGTCGTCAGGTTTGGTAAACCAAAGAAGATCCTACAGGTCTCACCAGACACAGTAAAGTAAGCTGGGAAAAGACATTGATGCCTTAAAGCAGGGAAATCGAAGAAAGGCCTAAGAACTAGGATGAAACCCCAACATTAATTACAGAAAACTTAAACTGCATCCCAGCAATGCAAAAAAGGGGCTTTTTCATGATGAGTCACTGTTCCAGTGCAAGAGTTATGATGACAGGTGACACAGATGCATAAAGGAAGGGTCCCCACATACAGCCTGCGTGGCCTATAGGTGCTTCCTGCATCCCCGGCGGGTTCTCCCATTGCATCTCCAAGAGGTGCGCGATCCCTTCGTAGAAGAGATTAGTGATCAGTCCTGACCACACCGAATGGCCCTGGGGTGTGCAAGAAGAGGGTAAGGGCGCCATCACCTTCATAAGGGAAGAGTTCTGCTCTTGTCCCCACAGCGGGTGGGTGGCCTGGAGCAAGCCACTCGCTTTACACATGCACCATGAGACAGGTTGCAAGGGATGCTCGTGACAGTGCCGTCCAGCCCTTTGGAGGCCTTAAGATGCCAAAAGCTATTGAACTGGCTTATTTTCCCACTGACATCTGATTCTTACAGAACTTCATGGTAGAAATGACATATTCCATTGACCTAAAGTGCTTAGCTCCAAATAATGTACGGGCAAAGTCATCCTTCATGTTAAAATGTCGATCTTAAAGTTTATAACATAGGGTCTCATTCTGTCATTCATGTAACAGCCTTTATTAATCACTATGGCCCAGGCACTGAA